>NC_053127.1:17401275-18116275 GCF_010015445.1 Perca fluviatilis
TCTTCTTACCATGATGTGAATATATGTGTATCTGTATTGACTTGTACTGTATGTGCTTTTGTTTCTCTTGTTGAAGCACTTTGTAAACTATTGGTTTTAAAAAGGTGCTATACAAATCAAGTTATTCTTATTATTATGGTGTGGTCAGATTAGAATTGACCAGATGAAATTTACATGCACACCTCACTGAAAGACAGGTGGGACAGAAATGGGTTGCAACAAAAAGCTGTAGGAGCTAGCAGGCTAACCAACAGCATTTAGAATTATTAACACTTTCATCCTTTTTCCTATTATTTATTATCAATGTCCTTCCATGCACTGCCAGCCAGGCAGCACAACTCTCTCTCTGCTGTTTGCTTTATCTCATCTCAGCTGCATAAACAAGTCTTTAAATCCCACCCTCTCTTAAAGTTGGCAGACAGACACTGAAGAGGTTTAAAAAAAAAAAAGAAGCTAAATAAGCACTGCCCCCTATACACTGAAATGGGGAGTGGATTTTGGTTTCTATGTCGCTAATGGACTGCAGATGCAAACTGGTCACTTTAGTACAGTTTAAATGCAACTGAAACTAAGTAGAAAAATATCCTTTTCATTACTTAAAAGTTTGACTCAACAATAACAACAGCCATGCCTTTGTTTGTCAGATAAATAATTTCTTTATCTTTAAAGGAACACATCATGGGAAACACTGTCCCAGTGCTTCTAAAAATGCAGAACTGTTGCCTAGAGGCCTCCCTCTGTTTACTGATAACTTCTGAATGGGAGGCTGGGCCTTCTGTCTCCACCTCTAGAGCGGGACCTAAAGTCAACACAGCACTGGGCCATGCTAGTCTACTGTAATCTCATCTTTCCTCCTCTGTCCCTTTTGTCCACTTCTGCGTTCATAGATTTAAAATCTAAATATACTCTGATGTTGCTGGGCCTGTATAAAGAAGGATTGTTAGTGGGTTAGCCAACTATCATTGGGCTTGACTAATGGCTGGCTCACTTTTAACCAGGGTAGATCATGGTAATCTTTGCTACATGGGTAACCTGCACTAGGGCAAGTTAAAGATGCCAGTATACTCCATCAGAACCGCTTGTTAAGTGGTTAAACAGCTTCGGAAACCCGTTCCCCCCACACATTTCCAACATTGGATTAGGGGGAGCTGTGTCCAACCATTTCTGTTACATTTCGAAACACAAAATCAGACATTTACGACCACTGCACAATGGGATTGATCAGCTGAGAGAGAGAGGTGCTAGGGTTTATACCTCGCTCTGTAGCTCTTCTTTCTTTTTCCTCAACAAAATTATTTCTTTCACTTTTCATGTGAACAAAGTGTGCAACACTATGAATGCCCTCCAGGAGAGACTGTCTGAAAATGTGCACCATTGTCCCCATATTTAAACAATATTGCATCTGCCCATCTCAATGACATACAGCTTTTCACTCCACCTTCGAGTGTGGTCCTTCTGAACAACTACAGTATAAACACTTTTGCAACATGATCAGACAACACGTCATACAAAGTAGTTCTGATCAAGCATAACACAACCCTTACTTTAGAGAAACAGATCAGAAACTGTCAATGGCCCGAAAATTGACCAATCAGATCACTGGAAAAAAAAAATCATTTTAAAGGATCCAGATCATGGATGTATTAAGACAGTTGGATACAGCGCTGCAGCTCAGACTTGCTGCCAATTTGTCCAAGTAGCAATACTGCAACAAAACAACAAAAATCCCCCTCCAGCCCAAAAGGATTTTCTCCAAACACCACCATTATAAAAGATATGTCTGTTAAACGTTTGGTAGGACACCTGAAACTGCAAACATGGTAAAAAAAAAAATTACTTTCTGTATTATGAATTTTGAATCCCTGGAGGTTTTACATTTGTTAAACTTTCCCCAGAGCCTAGAAATGCCTATGAGCCAAGCGAGAACATGCAGCAATAATAATGCGCGTGTGCAGTTGACATCATAACACAGAAGTAAAGTGAATGGGTTCAATCTTTGGAGTCCAGTATCCAGTAGTTTACATAATACATCCATGATGTCGACAAGACAAAAGTCCTGAGCTTCCAATAAGTAGTAGAGCAACAAACATTTTATAGGTCTGTAAAATCAATCCTAACTACCATGATAATTAAGGCAGAGATAGAAGAAACATTTTTCAAAACCAAAAGGCTCTGGAAGTGCACTCAGTAATGAGTCCATTAATCCCTATAGGAAACGCCAGCCCAGGCAGGCTCCAGAAATCCCCTGTGCCATGCAGCAGTTAGTCTCCCCAGTTGGTCACTGTGAAAGGACTTTATCCAAGTAGACCTCACCTGTTGTGTGCGTAGATGACGGAAATTAAGTGTAAAACAGAGAGACTATTCCATATAATGGTATACCTAGGGAATAACTTAATTAATCTATTATCAAAATAGATGTGGATTATTATTTTATTAATCGACTAATTGATTATTT
This sequence comes from Perca fluviatilis, assembly GCF_010015445.1. NCBI lineage: Eukaryota > Metazoa > Chordata > Actinopteri > Perciformes > Percidae > Perca > Perca fluviatilis. Next base: position 17,403,731 of record NC_053127.1, read on the forward strand.
GACTAATCGTTTAAGCTCCAATATGAAGTAAGAAAACAGAGTGTTGTTGATACGGTTGTTGCATAGGCAGACGTGGGGCGTCTGATAATGAATGAATGAGTAAATATTTGTCTGAATGTACTCTTCCTTGTCCCTTAGTCCAATCAACATACCGAACCAGCAGGTCCATTAGCAAAGCGTACAGGAGCTCTCTGTCTATCCAGTAGCTGCCAGAAGTTGTTGAGAGAATAAGATTCTGAGTAATTTTGTGTGCACTACAATCCCTGCCCCTAATATTACATTACATGTCATTTAGCTGGCGCTTTTATCCAAAGCGACTTACAATTGCTATATATCAGAGATTGCACGCCCCTGGAGCAACTAGGGGTTAAGTGTTTTGCTCAGGGACACATTGGTTGATGTATCGCAGTGGGAATCAAACCCAGATCTCCCACCTTAAAGGCATGTGTCATTTCCACTGTGCCATCAACACAAATATATGTTCGGAAAGCACCGACTTTTCTGAACCAAACTGCCTCCCCACATTCGTTCAGAGAGCATCTGATTTGCTCTGCGTACATTAAGCTTAACCTTAATTTCATTTTTATTAATCACTTCCACCCTCATCTCATTCTCTGCTTATTTGTTGTTTGCTCTCACCTTCCTGCACCACCAACCAACTGTGACACATGGACTGACCTTTGGGCCCTTTACTGCTTTTGCATAGAAAAAACACTGAGAACCTGCGTGGAGACATGACCCCTGCCGTGAACAGCTGACAAACAATAGTACACCAATCCCACTCCTCTGAGGCCAGAGAGACATCACTTCCTCTCACGGGGTGCTGACTGACTCAAATTAACTTCTCACCCATGAGCTCTGTCCCCCGTGTGTACACATTTTGCATCGAGACAGGAAGTACCAGAAAATCGCAGCGGTACACACACATATATATGAGTACAACCCTTTTGTAAAAGCAACGTCTTTACAAACAAAGCAAATGCAAGCACACAAGTCTAAGCACATAAATATCGTGTACACACATACTCTCCTAATGACCAACAGTATAATTGGAAGCTCAGCCTCTGAAATACAAAATGTGATTATTATCACATCTCAATCTGTGGTCCCTTCCAGTGCAACTGTGTCTGGTGTTAGTAGCAGAATGAGGAAACATATGGCCTGAACACAATAGTAACGCCACCATTGATTTAGACTATTTGCTATCACAGGAGGAAAGCCTGTGTGTACAAACAGGGATTGTACAAACAAGTCACAAGGCTCCTCACCTCTCCAGGCAAAGCTGCACTGAAAATTTTCCAGTAGCAGAATTTATTATAACCAACTCACTGCTTAGTAGCTGACATGGACTGTGATGTAGAGCTGGATATTTATGACCGAGCCTCACAGTCCCCAAAAGAATCAAGCTGAATGTCTCTCTCAGGCTTTGGTCAGACATAGTTTGGTGATGAAAACTGTTAGCTTATACGTATTCATAGGATTTTGCTTGGTTTAGGGTCACAACAGTCCAACTTTTGGGCTTAGGTCAGGGTTAAAAATTTCAGAAAAACCTTATACATAGAGTATTGTTCGCTAAAGAAAGACAAAAAAACCTGAAAAAGACAGAAGTTGCTCAACAGGACAGAATTTTTGCAGCATCATGTTTACATCTCAGAAGTGCATAGACAATTTTAGTTTAGTCTGAAATAAGGGCTGGCTTTCGCCCAACTAGTACATGTTACAAAGCACTACCCTCACTCTTAATAATTTGATTTTGATGTACTGTGGCTGCATGACTCTTGATGGCTGCAGCTCACATGTTGGATATATCAAATGTCTTTTTAAACAATTTACAAAATTGTTTTTGTTCTTTATAGCACCCCATGACAACTAACGTGGGGTCACGATGCAATCTCTCTACAAATGTGCAATTTCCTGTGTCGATGTCAGGTTCACACATGCAGCTGTTTATGTTAAGTTCAAATCAGAACAGCTCTGTCTTCTATGCAGCATCAGCCGGGTTCGCAGTATTATCGGATAGAATAAAATGTGTTTTGCCAAGCTTATATCAGTGGATTAATGAATGAATCAAGTGGCAGAAAGAAAAGTGAATGCAAAGTTGATAATTATATATTTTACAAATCATTAATTGAAATGAATCGAGTAAAAGAAACTTTGCTGGTTAAAGCTGACAAATGTGACACGTGAAGTTTCATATTATGAATTCGGGGGTTTTGGTAGCTTGCTTATGTAAGCATTTTAAGAAATTACCAGCTACTGTATGTTTCCTCCCCCTCTTCGGCAGGTCTGAACAAAAAGAGGAGCTTAGTGGTGACTGTGCTTATATAGCTCCACTATCATGCAAACAGCTCACATTCTCCGCCTCACAACATTGGACGTGATCCAAGTAGGCCAATCAGTAGTGTCTTATCTGGAATGAGTTGCCTACTGATACCAGTCAGCCCCTGATTCCTTACAAGATAACAGCAAGAGATGCCAGCCTGCTGTTTGCTAAATGTGAAAGAAGCTCTGCAAACATCATGAAAGGTCATTAATCCACAACTCCTAAATGTGTGTGTACAGTGTGGCAACAGACATACAAAATATGGATGCACACTAACAGCCAGTTGTGCTTAAAGGTCGGGACTTTTAAAGATTAATTTATATGATGAGTATAAGCAGGCCGGATACATTAGGACTAGTTTTTCAATATTATTGACTATGTATCGATAGTGTATTGACTTTCAGTGGAATCATACTGTGACATATGATCACAGCATCATCATCATCTTTCTACAAAGAAAATGTTTAATGATTTATTAGGTCCCAGAAGTCAGTCGGCAAAAGCCCCATTGAAATTGCTATGTTTACTATTATTCTCTGAAATGAAAATTCGCATTTCTGAGAAGCGTAAGGTGCTTCAAAACGCACCAAAATGTGTTCACACATCAGAACTGGTAATTTTGTTTTTATATTATATGGGTTTCGTGCTTGGGTCTGACAAAATAGCTCAACCTACGCCCTCTACAAATTTTTAAGTTGAACGTAGACTAGTAAAAATTCGTAGGCATATGTAATGTGTGACGTACAAAAAAAACTCTTGGAGGTATACCCTAAACCCAACAGGAAGTCAGTCATTTTGAAAATACGGTACAATTTTAGGGCTTTTTTCACCATTTTCAGCTGCTGTACTTTAACAAACTCCTACAGATTTAACCTAATTGACTTCAAATTGTTTTCAGTGCAATCTAAAGAGCTTAACAAGGAAAATGTATTAAAAAAAGTTAAATTTTTTTACTTGAACGGTGCTGCCGTGGCAGCCATTTTGTGCGTTTTGCCATGAAACGGAGTTATTGTAACTCCAATGTCCATTGTCAATCTTCCCGAAATTTCTCATGCTTTATAAGAGTCCAGGCCTGAGGACATCTTCATGCCAATATTGACTCATAGTCATAGCGCCACCTGCTGGCAACAGGAAGTCAGCCTTATATGACAAACATCATCAGATTTGCATGAAATTTACAATGTGTGGTTTGCACTTGATATTGAGCAACAAAATGGGTGTCTCTTGCCACCCCCAATACATTAGCCATGTCCACTTTAATAACGGATTAACCGTTTGACATAGACTCTTGTTGGAGGCATCATTGCACTCAGAACAGAGTTTCTTTTTCATGCTGATGGTTTGCCCCTCCCCCTATACTTTAGCCACGCCCCACCTGAATTTTACCGCTCAGACCAATGACTTTCCCTCCCTGGGGTTTAGCATTTGCGAAAAAGAATATGTCACAATTGATAGGTATTCTTTACTTCAGATGTCTAGTTCTAGTCCACAGCAGCTCTGTAACAACTACACACCTACAGGAGGATTACTGTAGGTGTGGCAGCCCCCCTTTGGGGGACACAGAGCCATTTCAATGGGAACGCACATGACAAGAGGATAAAGTGTTGACTGAAAAACTGAACAGACCTTTTTCACAGCAGACATTTTGACTTTGTCAAAAACAGGTGTAACCAATACCATAGATAATTGCGGTTCTGCATTGCAATCATTTCTTAAACTGAGCCATTGTTATGTTTTTAGCCCCACCTTTGCCTTTCCTTTTTCCTTCAGTTGGAAACAATAGAGTTAAGTACAGTTAAGATAAAAGAAAAACTTCACTGCTAATGCTCATCAAAGAAACAGGTCAGTCAAATCAAAACAACGTCAATGAAGAAGTCTATCTTTATATCAGATTCACTGCCAATATAACAGAAGAGCTTTGTATGCAAAATAGTTTGATGCATTTAACTTTCACTTTTCATGTAAAGAATAAACATTGATTATGTTATCTTAATAAGATTAAACACAGCTCTTTTTGTTATCTCCCATTTTAGAATCCTCTGCTGTAGCCAAGCACATGGTTGATGAATGTGATGATTTGACATATGTGTTGTACCAGCCCATGTGTTCATGGTATACAAATGTTTTTTTTCTTTATCCCACAGACATTGCAACTGCTGATGAAAGCACAATGACCTTTGCAGTTTCCCAAAACCTTATATTAACACCCACATTGCCAGTAGAAAAACACTAAATACCACACAAAAAAGGTATGAAACAGTAGTAGAACAAAAATTATGTTTAGTATTTTAAATCAATCTCCTAAAAAACATTGAAAATTACATCCATGCATATTTGTGCTGGATTCACTTGTTTTGAAGAGGCACAGTCTGAGAGCACAATCGTCTTCACAACATCCTCATCATCATTTAACAGGCAGGAATAAATTACAAATGACCTATTATAAACACCAATAAAGCCATAAATATCACCAGTATCCCCACAGCCTCTGCACTCATCACAGATCCTCAGCAAAGCAAAACAAAACTCAACCTATCCCATTGCGCCAACACCCACGTAATCCTTAATCCTTATGGGTCGAGCAAAAATGAAGTCCCGCCTCCAGGCGTGCCTGAATGGTCTGCCATGACTGTCAATCCGAGAAGCTTCTACATACTAAAAAGCCCGTTTCAGTCTAGGTTGAGGCAGAAGATAAACAAGTTGGAGGCCTGCATGCCCGTAGCCTTGATAGCTATATTTAAAAAGACATTTAAAGTCAAATCTACCATAAAAACCTGAACAAAACACAGGATTATGCGTCAATCCGTAACATGTGTTAGTGTTTATAACGTTACTTAAGAAGAAACACCAAATCAAACGTTTATCTGCCTAAATCGGTTGATACAACTATACAGCATATTGTTTAGGTGATAATCCAAACTAATCTATTATCCCGAAGAAACCGTTACTTAAGATATCTCCTCAGTGGAAACATAAATCTGATTCGGGTGTATTATTTAACTTACATCACATAGAAATTTCTAGCTGTGTCGAGTTCATTTTTTTTCCAGCAGCAGTGGATGTTTCTGTTGGGGGGGCGTGTCCCTACAGAGATCTCGGGCTGCCTGCAAAAAGTCTGTGTTGGGCATTTAACACTGAGGCGTTTTAAACAAACACAGCTAAATATTGTTAAATGATGTTCTACTAAACATATCAATGACACATTAAATAGCTATAGCCTATAACTGTAAGAGGTGCAGTATTCTTTATAGTTTAAAAGTAGAGTACAAGCCGATCTTTTTACGAGCAGATTTTAACCATTCTGACCCCGAGTCAGATATGTAACACAAGTTCTGAACAAACTGACCAATTAATAAAACGAGGAGATAATTATAAGCAAAATCGGTGGAATATATTTTTGGACAGGGTTAACGTAAGCGCTAAATGGCATTTGACAGTGACAGAAATGTGTCTCAGCTCACCATTCAGCGTTAGCTAGCTACATTTCTACACTTCCTGCAAGCGCTCGATAAACTGCAATGCACAATAAGAGACACGTTAAGCGTATTTGTTGCTCCAAACTGTGGTTTTTAATGCGGAACTGACGAATCTTGCTGCCCTTTCACCTGCAGCTCACAGCAGTATGGCCTCCGTCCGCCCCCTTCCTTATCCCAGCTGAAGCCAGATACACAACAACAACAACGTACCGTTAGCTTCAAAGCTATCCTTGGCTGCGGAGAAAACACACATATCCACTGTGACGTTACAGCAAAGTTCCCACCAAAACGAAACAATAACGGTCCAACTCACTTTTAGGACGCCCATGCATACGTCTCGCTTCGTTTCGGACCTCGTGTATGTCCTGCTGTTGAAGATAATATGGCCCTCTTTTCAATGGAGTCCACACGCTGTTACAGCTCTCTCGGGTTTGTTTTGTTTTTCTTCTTCCTGACGGGTTCCTGGAAAGCGCGTGACTGCCCACCACGTGGTGCGGCGCTGGCCAATAGGAGCAGAGTCCGAAGCTGGGTGAAGTTTATACAGTCGATGCTGAAAACCGTGAAAACCATATAGACTGTACCATTTCATCATTGTCAATATAGGCCTATGTAATATTGTAATAGAAAACTGAGATCCCGGTATCTAATTTAGATAATTTAGACCAAACATTTTTGGTGTCTCAAAACGTTTTTTTTTGTTGTTTGGTTTTTCATTTGATTAAGTTAGCTATTCAGTTATGTTCTACATTGTATTCCTACATGGAGGTATGAATGCTGCTTTAAACCATTTTCCACTCTGCAAGGAATACAGTTCTGGTGGGGAAATACAAAATCACAATTTGACTTAACTTTATTGCATTTTTAAATGTTGGAGGTAGGTACCCTGTGGACTGGAGTTTTTGACCAATAGGCTACAGTCACACTCTGGAGCAAGTGTTTTTGCAAGTTGGTCCCTTTTTGTTTATTCTGGAGAAAGATATCAAACAAAGTAAAAAACATCAAACAGTTTAAAAAGATGTAAAAAATATATATATTTTTATATTATATATATATATATATATATATTATATATATATATATATATATTTGTGAGGTACAGAAATGTAATGTGAAGCACGCTAATGGTGATATTGTTGATCTCCTACCAATAATTCAAACTAAAACTGTTTGCCTAACCATAAGATAAACCTACAGTCCACCAAAAGAACACAATTTAAACCTAAACTAAATCTAGCAATGACCCAGATCCGGTAACTAAGTTATATAGATGACCAAGAACAAGGTTTTTCATTATTTTAACAACTTTGTGAACATATAACAACACCAAAGGTTACATTGCATTTCTCCGTAACATATAACATTACGTCCCACCAGTGGAAAACTGTTAAAAGACAAGTAAAAGCAATAACCTGTCTGATTCCCATAAACTGACCAATCGTGTCTCCTTTGAGCTCAGTCCAAATAAAATTACCTCTAAGCAGCTGTTCTTGGCAGCCATGCCCTACTTTCACTGGAAAGAGAAACTGACTCCAGTAATTACCAAGTGTGACAACATAAGACAAACAATATAATATATAATAATATACAAATAAATAAATAAAATACATTAATTATTTTACAAAATAGTTGTGGTCTGAGTTTAAGCTTTTAGAGAAAGAAAGGTCACAGAGAAAGAGACATCACTACACTTTCATTTTCAGTATTACTCAGGATACATGAACATTAACAGAGTACTGGGTCTGAGAGCTGCCTTGATTCATGCCAAACAGCCACAGCAGAGCCAGTGTACAAAATAACATCACAAGATGCAGGGGAACTCTCAGAGTAACCTACAGCCTCCATTCTGCAGCTGACAGAGTGAGAGGCTGGATCTTTATAAACTACCATTGGATCTATTTATCTTTGCAGGTCAGTTAAAGCTGGCGGCAGCAGCAACACAGCAGCTTACAGGCTGCTACTGCGTTGATCTAAAACAGTCTCTGAGTATACAGATCACACACACATCAAACGGCCTGCAGAGAGCTCTGCCAGGTTGGCAAAAGATGGGTGAGGATCAGATAGAACAGAATGGGATGAAATATGGAGTGTGTTTGTTCTGGGGAATTTGTGAGCTTATACTTAAATGAGACCTGTTTTTCAATTCAACAGTATTGTTTTTATTAAAACTCAGTTTTAGTGACGTTCATGCAGGACACTCAACTTGATGTGTTATTTAACCCTCTGGAGTCTAGGTTACTTTTGGTTAATGTTTGCTGACTTTTCCATGCATCCATCCATCTTCATCCGCTTATCCGGGGTTGGCTCACGAGGACAGCAGCTCCAGAAGGGGACCCCAAGCTCCCCTTTCCCGAGCCACATTACTCGGCTCTAACTGGGGGATCCCGAGGCGTTCCCAGGCCAGTGCGGAGATATAATCTCTGCACCTAGTCCTGGGTCTTCCCCGAGGCCTCCTCCCAGCTGAACGTCCCTTGAACATCTCCCATAGGTAGGTGCCCAGGGGGCATCAGATGCCTGAACCATCTCAGCTGGATCGTTTCGATGCAAAGTAGCAGCGGCTGTACTCCGAGTTCCTCACAGATGACCAATCTTCTCACCCTATCTTTGAGGGAGACGCCAGCCACCCTCTTGAGAAAACCCAAGCCATTTCTGCCGCTTGTACACATGATCTAGTTCTTTTGGTCATGACTTTCATGAGTTTTGTCTGACTTATATCCTTTTGCTAGGACTTTTACTTGTAACAGAGTATTTTAGTTGTTTTGCTACTTTTACTTAAGTAAGTACACCACTGCAACAGTTTGACTGTGGTGACTGTATGATAGCTCATCATCAATGTACAGTAGAGGGACGTAAAAGGAGCATAAGTGATCCATGTTGTACCAAATTGAATCATATGAATCTTGGGACACTTTGTGTTGAATGTTCCCTTTTGATTATAATATCAGCATTGTGATTGTGCTCTTGCTGCTGGGAAGCCAAGGAGGAGACATAGGACCCATTATAGACTACATTGTAGTAAACAGACTACTGGGGAGAGGAGGATACGCTTTGTTGATGGTTTCTACTTCCTTGAAAGTTTTATAATCTTGATTATGAACACAGTACATTGTATCATCCTGGAACGGCTCCTTTTCAAACACTTTACAGGAAAATACAGAATATACTGTATTTCAGAGTTTAAATCATCATATGATGAAACAATCTTTCTCCACTAAAAGCAGAGTGAACTTTATTTTTGGTCTTTGACACGACATAGTTTGTTACCTAGATTCTCGAGGACAGCAACAGGATCTCAGACGATTTACATGAGATATATGGCCACTCATTCAGTTTCAGGGCATAGAGACTGAAATAAATTATTTAATGTGTAAATTAGGCAGATTTAGGATCTCATAATTACAGGCCAGTATGAAAACTTCCATCACAGTGACAACGCTGCAGCATGTACATTAAACTGCATGAATCGGATTCATAAATCTGTAAACTAACATTTTTAAACTATTCACTGGAACAAATGTGGCAGGAGTTTACGGGCAGGCAACCACCTACAATAGATGTCCTGTTAGTGACATATCACTTTCCTTTTTCTTCCCAATCCAGTAGAAGAAAATTCAACTTCAAATGACCTAACACCAACAGAGTGAAATCAAGCAAGAAAACAGATTTTGTTTAGTGCTCACTCAGAGGAAGTTTTTCAGCAAGTCAATTTTCTGCCCAGAGTTCTTAGTTATTCTTACAAACAAAAAATTACAGCAAACCTTCCAATACTTTCAACACTCTACTATCAACAGTCAGAATAGTGAACATCTTTCAGTATAAACCGCTGCATTACTTTTTTTAATTGGGCAGATGAAAAATGTTGATACATGCTATACTTAGCAGAAAGTTAAGTTTGTAAAGCAGCAAAGGATACATGTGTGACAAAATAATCTTTACTCAAAGTCTCCCTCCTTGTTTTTGTCTCAACTTTTAATCCCATCTCACAACCTTCATTAGAGGATGGAGCTTCCTCAGTGAGATGCCATTGAACACTTTGCAAAAAGCTAATCTTGATTTGGGATTCTTTTGTCAGCCCACAAAATGGTTCCATACAATAATATGCATTGTGTGCATTTGCATTCTGTTTTTGTTTTACAGAATATCATAAAGGTATTGCGACAAGAATTTGACTGTTTTATGTACAGAAGCTGCTGAAGGAGAAGGCTGAGTGAAAACTTTGAATAATAAAAAGAAATAGATAAACAATCTTCATTGTGGCGTTTTGAAAGTTTTTAGTTGACAACAGTTAAATTAAGTTCTTCTGAGAACAGAAATCCACTTCAGTCCAAATCCACTGTTATAAATGAAAAAAAAGGAATAAAAGAAGGATTATCTCCAAGTCTTATGAGGATAATCAACAGTCAGTTTTCTTATCATGTCACACCATCCTTTTAGCACTTGCCATTACTGTAAGTGAATGTCCAACTCTATCTTCACATGCGTTTTTCCGAGATTATTGTGCTTATTATAAAAAAGCAGGATGCAGGGGGAGGGGTGTGTGTGTCATCATCACCACCAGCAGTTCCACAGATCTGTCCTCTGCTTTCATTTGGTCCAGTGTGAAAGCCTGTTGGCTCCGTTCCCCGAAAAAAATTCTTTCTGCTGGATTATGCAACAAAAGCAGCAGGAAGGGGAGATAATGAAACAGTCTGATGAAAGGGGCAATAGAGCATAGCACCAGTGGCCACTACCATGAGTCACTGAATAATGATTTTATTATTTACAAAGATCTTTCTGAGATTACTTTAATGAGATCTCATTGTGCAGTTCGGGCCAATAATAAGTCCATTGACAGTCCTTAAATGTACAGACAGTCATAGCAGTGCTGTAGTTGTTTTTGATTATATGACCGAGGGCTGGTTTATGTGCCTAAAGGCAGTTAAATCAGTGACCTGGCGGATATCTCACAGCTGTCACAGCACAGTCAAAAAGCAGCCATTTAGAAGAGTTTCATTCATGCTCTCAATCTTGACTCCAAGAGTGTTTTCTTGACTTGGACACAAGATTTTTTTATTTACACAGAGCAGCACCAGTAACCTTAGACTAGTACCCATATTAACTGGTGTTGATTCACACTACCAGCAACTCAATAAAACAGTGTCTCCTAGCAGTCCATTCACTTCCTACTAAGATTAATATTATTATTAGGTGTTTTCCACGGTTGCTTGGTTTCCTTATTTCTTGGCAAAGAAAAGCTGCCTGCAGCTGGATTTTTGGTTGAAACCACTAATTAGCATTAGCAATCACTCCTCAACCAATACTGAAAAATGTTTCATATATCTGCATATCTTGTCTCTGGCAGCGAAATCAAACTGGCCTTTGGACAGTTGCGCAGTACCACAGTTGTCTATAGTGGTGCGATTAAAATTAGTTTTAGACTTGATTTGACTTTGATAGGGTTTTTCTGTTGTATGTTTAAGTTTATTTAAGATAAGGCAGGGTCAGATTATGTTCAACATATGTATCATTTATTCAGTGTATTAGATGTATGTAGTAATATATTACTCGTCTCTATATACACTTTGCCACTGGAGACTTCTCACAAGTCAAACTGTAAAATGTAGTACCCCAATACAGGCATTTTCCTGAACATCAGCTTAGTGATGCGATAAGGCTTTCAGTTGACCAGGTCAAAGTTCAGTCTTGATTCTGTGCATAAGATCTTTCTGGTCCACCATGTCCGTCTGTCTGTTCCAGCGGTGGTAAGCCAGCAGGGCGATGTTCTTGGCCGCCACTGAGCTCATCTCCATGGCGCTGCCAGCCAACTCGATGCCATTGAGGTAGTAGAGATTGGGGTGGAGCTCCACAGGCGGCAGTCCCTGGCTACTGCCGTAACAAGGGTAGGCCTGCCACTCTGTCACCTGAACTGAGTAGTATGACCTGAGATTAAGAGGTACAGTAAATTATGAAAGTTGGTTTTATGCTTTTATGAAAAATCTTATTACGATAAGGTCATCATGTTTAATAAACTTTGCATGGCTGTTATGAATGAGTAATCATCAGCTTTTTAGCTACACTAGCTCTATCAACTAACTATCAACCACTGAATAGATTGCAGATTTTGGTCCCCTCAGGAATAATTGTAACAACTTTGGTGATCCCATATTTTTCATGTAGCATAATGATCAGGTCAAAATTTCACTTTGTTAATCACCAAACTAAGCAAACTAATGCCATTCCCATTAGCCTCAGCTGTACTCTGTGTTTTGTGATAATTAGCTAACACACTAAACTAAGCCTGTGAACATGGTAAACATGACTATTTCATTCTCACAAAATGAGCAGAATGTATCTAAAAGGAATTGTTTTAGCTGGTCAGTACTAGAGCTGAAACAATTAGTCAGATAATTGATTAGGCGACTGACCGAAAAGGAATCAGCAACAATTTTGATAATCAGTTAGTCGTTTAAGTCATTTTCTGACTGCAGCTTCTCAAATGCAAATAAGTTTTGGTCTTTTATGACAGTAAATTGAATATCTTTGGGGTTTGGATAGTTGGTCAGACAAAACAAGCAATTTAAATATGTCATCTTGGGGAATTACGATGGGCATTTTTCACTATTTTCTGCATCAATTAATTAATAATAAAAGATAATCACCAAATGATGTAACAATGAAAATAATAGTTAGTTACAGCCCTTAGTTAATACCAGGATTACTTTGCCAGAAAGGAAGTGGCTGACCTGAACAGTGTTTTGAGATGAGCCTTTTCCAGGGGTTGTGGCGAGAACACTTTATAGACTCCGGCCTCTTGTGGCTGCTTACGTCGAAAGCCTGTCGAGATGTTGACGGGACAAACACTTGCCACGCTGTTGAAAAACAGATCAGGCGTCTCAGTTGTCAAAACGCTGGCGAAAGGGAAGAGGCGAGGGTCCGGGAAACCGAAGAAAGAAGTGTTGAGGTAACCATGGACAATGGTTGCAACAGTGCTGTGATAGTTGCCGGGGAGCTCATCAAAAGGAGGAGTGAAACCGTGGAACTGGACTCCAGACCTGACACTGGCCTGGAGGGGCGTCGCCAACACTACAATGTCATACAGCTCTGATCTCGTCTCTGATGCTGTGGTGAAGCTCAGCTGGTACTGGGGCTCCTCCCCTGTCAGGAAAATACACACAATCAACGTCAACACTGTACAACATGAATCAGATACAAATTCATCTACATCAGTCCCCTAGTATCTGCTGGCAGATATAATCTAGAAACATCCAGCACATTTCTCATGTCTCCAGATGCCAACATGCAAATGTCCACCTACTGCAATGATAAACATGCATTTCTTTGACAGGACAAGGTTTCTTTCTTTGAAATGACCTTTCTGGAAATTTCAAAGAAGGGGATGCAAACCAAATAAATTAAAATACTGTAAATGGTTTTCAAAGAAGAATATTGCAGTGCTATCACTTCAGTGGTGTTTAAATGTCTAGTAAGTATACTGTATAGTAGTGGTTACATTTCATAATGAGGTATTCAGTTGCTATACAAGTCAAATCATCATGGCCTTTCTTTACTTCAATACTTGTGTCGGAACCAGTTATGCCACTTTTTAATGATGCATATACCCGAAACGTCCCAGTTTGTAAAATACTAATATAAGGAAGAACCTAGGATCAAGTTCAGTTTGCCCCAGGTTAAGAGTTGTTAGGTTCCTGCCGTGCAAAAAAGGCTAATATTTTGCTTTAGGATCAGTCCTGTGGACTGTATTACTACTGTCACTAACTGAAAAGCCTTGTAAAACTGAATTAAAATTAATTAGTAGCTTGACATGATCCCATTCAGCCAACATCAGGGTAAAGTACCGGAGTAGACGGGCGAGATGGAGTTGACTTGTGCTTGCAGCAGGTTGGCGTTGGCCATCTTCAGCAGGCCAGAACACACCAGCTTGTTGCCTCCTTCCACCGCCCACAGGTTGTTCTGGGCACCAGCTAACGATACAGCGCCTGTAACACATACACGCACGCTCACTCACAACAGTGCCAAGTGATATAAACCAATTATCAGCTGCTCACATATTTTCCTGTTCTCTTGCTCCCAGAGGCCACCACCTCCTCTCACCTTGCTTCCCTCTCTTCTTCTCTCGACACCCTGCTCCACCCTTCCTCGTCTCCTGTATCTCTTTTCTTTTCCCTTCCTCTCTCCTGACCTACATCAATGGGGACGTAGATGTTCAGCTCATAACTAACCCTAATTTCAGCCCCGCAGCCTTCCTCTTCCCTGTCTCTTTCCTAGTCATAACCCCCGCCCCCCCTCCTCTACTGCTCATTTTTTCACACTCATCTGACCTACAAAGGCGGGGATGCTGACGTTCTGTCCGTAGTTGACCCTCATGATGGGCTCAATGACCTCGTCGATGAAACGCTGCGACACACCCAGCTCCAGCAGCGAACTACAGAGCGGCCTCCGGGTCATGTTGATGAAGCCACTCCCCCCGAGAGAGTCCAGTAGTTCCTCCACTGAGCTGAAGGCGTAGCCGTGGGCCTGGTACTTGTAGATTCTGTAACACACACACACACACACACACACACACACACACACACACACACACACACACACACACACACACACACACACACACACACACACACACACACACACACACACACACACACACACAATTATGTCAGCGATTCAATTCGATATCTCTATGCATCACGATGCGTCAAATACATTTTTCTATTAAAGCCATGTAGGATATTTAATTCATAGCTTTTCAAGCACAAAACATTCTGCAGTGCTCTAATACTAAATAAATTGGATAGATAAAACTACAGCACTGAGCACATGGCACTTCGTCAATGTGCAAAACATAACAGAATATGTAAGCAGAAAGGTTGTTAGGCATACATTAAATTGTAAACAGAAATAATCCCTTCCCTTCCAGAGGAGGGAAATGGAGGTCAGTGAACGGCGTTGGGATAAAATGCAAATCTGAGCATGGTTCAGGTTTCAAACAGAACCTGAGTCAAAATAACAAAAAAAAGACAAAGACAAAGACATCAATTCTAGTGTTTTATACTGTAATATGAATATAAATGAATTAAAGAAATTATAGGCAGATGGTTGTCGGTATTTATACAGACGTCATGCTTGCAAAGTAACACACTGAGTCGAGGTTTGGCAGTGATTACAGCTGCAGGTTTGGGAAATAATAAATAGCTCAGCATAGGCTTTACCCATTACCTGCCACACTGTGAGGCAGTGTTGTGCATTCCTTCTTCACCTGAAGTAATTGTCCCTACAGTCTATGATTCACTTTGTGATAGAGTGAAAACAGTGGAGGCAAAAAGAAGGTTTAAACTTTGCTGGATCAGTAATGCTAATTTGTTTGACATCATTGGATCAGCTCATGTTATCTTAGACCCCAGAAACAGGTGGGAGAAAACATGAAGCAGACCAGGCAGATCAATCACGTATCATTTGAAAGAGGTGCAGGTATAAACTAAAGTGGGGCACCTCTAAGCACCTACAGAGACATGACGGACATCTACAACAAAGGTATGAAGCTTTGACACGGGAACATAAATCAGGGTTCAGCTGCACCACAGCTACATCCTCCTGTCACGCAAACAGGGCATTAACATTTCTGGCTCACCTCATGAATTTCTCCATAATTTCTTCCACCCACATCTGCAGGCGTATGAAGCTGATGCCGTAGCGCCACCACAGCCGGAACAGGTCCAGCAGGTACCAGTCTGTCTCCTCCAAAATCACCTCCTGGCCGTTAAACACCGCCGTCTTGCCCGCCACGCTGCGGCGATACTTTAAACCTTAAGATGCGGACACAAGATGACACAAAAGACAAACACAGACACACACAGGGAGGAACTTAATACTAAGGACTTGGAATAATGGAACATTTTTATATTAAAATATAAATATTTCTCACTTAGTATTTCATAAACTGAATTGTTTTCCCTGAAACCAGCCGGAATTTGAGATCTACCCAAAATAAAGCATAATAAGATGTTAACAGTCATTTGGTGTGATTACTTTGGCAGGGCACTGGATACACGATGCAGGACCACAATGATTGCAATGATTTGTCTTCCAGTTAGAGAGCCACACATGTGGCGCTGCTTATTAAACTCAAACCTTCAACCTTGCTTGACTGATGACCGCTCTTCCTGCTCAGCTTACATCTACTGGAGGCACAACATGAATCTCATCAAGCTACACACTTATCTTTTATCGCTGTTACACA
Source organism: Perca fluviatilis (assembly GCF_010015445.1). Taxonomy (NCBI): domain Eukaryota; kingdom Metazoa; phylum Chordata; class Actinopteri; order Perciformes; family Percidae; genus Perca; species Perca fluviatilis. The sequence continues at coordinate 17,419,764 of NC_053127.1, forward strand.
GAATCTCTATACTCTAGAGAAAGCGTACCTCATTTCAACAAGGACATTTTTTTTTTTTTTACTTGTAACACCGAACAGATGTTTGCAGGTTCCACTGGAAGTCGCCTCTGTTGCTGTTTTTTAAGCCCAGCTCGTTTTAACTCACTTTTGACTATGCAACCATGCATCCTTTCTGTTAAAAACAACTAGAAAAAGGGCACACAGAGACTAAATTAATGCTACGCAGTATAACATGAACACTTTTGTTCTCTCGGCCCTTTGTCTGTGTGTGTGTGTGTGTGTAAACAAACCTAGCTGTTTGACAAACTCCTGCATGTGGAGGTTGAGGGAGTGAATGATAGAACCGCCAGACTCGTAGTCGTTGTGATTGACGGTTACAGTGGCGAGACGGCCTCCGACCTCCCCCTTCTCAAACACATCCACCTGGACCTCAGGGCCAAAGTGCTGCCGCAAGAAATGGGCTGTGGCACTGCCTCCTATCCCCGCCCCGACCACCGCTGGAGCCCAGAGGATCAGAAGAAAAAAAAACTAACTACCTAACTTCAAGCACAAGATTCTAATACTGAAAAAACTACAGGACCTGTGGATAAAAAAAACAACAACTGCAACCTGTTGTTACACATTTCTATCAGGCATGAAAAACTGGTGATCACCAGATGAAGGCAGACACAGAGAGGAAGTGTGAAAGCGTGGCTTAGGAGTGAAATGTGTTATAAAACTAATTACCATCAATCATACTGAATTGTTTGTATTATTTTGAGGCAGCTGGGCGTTTAAACATATGGTAACATGTATATGTGTCTCAAATGGAAGAGGAATTAAACAAATCACAATTGGGTAATTCAAAAGTAATAATTGTTTCCTGTTATTTTGCAGCTTTTAGTGGTCAGTCATCATATCCACAGCAGGACAGAGGAGTGTAGATGACAATGGTGTCTTTGAGGGAGTGTTGGGGTAAATTTGTATTGGGAATTAGGCAGAGCAGCTGGTTCTTCTATTTTTCTTCCCATTGGAAATTTCCATTGCAAGGTTTACCTTTAGCAGCATCCTTACTATGACTCAGTACAAAACCATGGGAGTCTCCTCCTTCAAGCTAACTTTACTGATGCAGGCAATAGATATCCTATCTTATTCTGCCTTTGTTTGGCCTCTGGACTTATTTAACTACTTGTTATGTCCCAATTAATGCTGAAACAATTAGTCGATTAATCAATCAAAAGAAAATTCTTTGTACTACTATTTTGATAATTGACCGATCATTCAAGTAATTTGACAAACAAAAATGCCAATCTCAAATATGAGATTTACTTTTTCTGTTTTTGTACACTTAATATGTTTGGGTTTTATACTGTTGGTTGGAAAAGATAATAAAAATAGACATTAATTCCAATTCATGTTTTTTCTAACACATTTTGTAGCCTTATCTTTAAAGTTGTACTGCCCTTTGGTTACTTTAGGACTTGACCTGACTTTAAGTTGCAACTTGCAACACAATCTTGTACCTTTGTCAAAAAAAACTCAAGGTAGTTGCAAAATGTACATTTACCAATGGTGCAAACCAAGAGGATTTAATGCAATGCCTATGAAAAAACGTTAACTGTCAGTCATGAAACACCATCTATGGATAGGTATGTGTTGGTGAACTGGGTGAAAAAAAGGGTTGTGTAAAGATGAGAGGAAAGAAAACCGAGTGCCTTTAAAAACACATTGCCATGTGCCTTTATCTTCATTAACGTTAGCTACATGAATGCAATCTTTGAATAAATGAGGCATCACTGGATCCCTTGTAAAATCTTAGATTACAAAATATTAGCTAGCTAACTTACCTAGCTAGCTACCTGCATATATAGCTAGCTTCAATAGCCCACATTAATGCACTCATATCTCGTTAACGTTAGCTAACGAACACTAACAGTTAGCTACATTATTATCTCTCAGTCAGGCTAGCTTTAACCATCTGAATGCGTGCTAACTTTAGCTAAATTAAACAGCTGACAATGAGGTTTTAACACTTTTCTTGCCTATTTTAGAAGGCGGAGCTCCGTCGACATCAGCGGATCCCGCCGGGTCTCCGATAGCCGACCGTGCTGACAGCACGACGACGATCAGCGGGAGAAGAGGGCAGCCCATAGCGGCACCGGAGCTGCGATAACGTTAACCGGGAGGAGAGGAGGTGAGCGGGTGCAGTGCAGCGACGGTTAACACATTAGGTCAACTTTAGTTCCTCCTTTTCTCTTTCCTTTAGACGGGTAGTATGTTCAGAACAAGTAAATGTACATGTCGATTAAGTAGCTAAATGTATAAGATTGCGTTTTAAATTGGATCGTAATACTGCACAAAAGATAGCTTTATTGTCATGACGATGAAGATCAAATCTCCAACCAACGGTCGCTATGGGCATAGGCTATTCTCTTAATACATCCACGGCTATGGGTCGTTCGCGCACATCCACGTCCGGAATGTCATCTGAACGCCTGCCTCGTTTCAACCAATCACAGCCGTCTGGCCAGCTCCGCGGCAGTGAGTCTACGTACTTGCTACAACTCAACTTGCAGCGTTGCAGTATTGAAAGCAGCCACATTGGCTAATTTAAATAGGATACAGCATAATTGTATCGTTCTCCACAAAAAATGTTTTAAGTTAGGGTTATTTTCTCCATAGAGATCAGAGCTTCCTTCAGTAATATTTACATAGTGTAAAGTGTATACATGTGTTCACTTAGAAAAAAAATCCACATGACAACATATTGAAAAACAGTGGAAGTTGCCTTTATTTCATTGAACAGAGAAACTGCTGCAACGTCGGAGTAAACCACTGAGCAGAAACTAACATTCACACTGAGCCGCTGAAAAAAATGACTGGCAAAGTGGAGCAGTAAGGCTTAAGGACGCCTCAGACACATGCACGCAGGCGCGCGCGCGCGCGCACACACACACACACACACACACACACACACACACACACACACACTTACATCAGCTATCTTACACTCTGTGGCTGCTCAGGCAGCAGCCTTATCACTATCCCCTCTCCCTCTATTGTGGTCAGTCAGAGGTGAGGCCTCAAGGGTCACCTTAACATCAGGTAACCTCTGTTTCTTGCGGTTGCCTTAAATGCAGGGCTATTTCAGGGCTAAGAGGTGACATAACATAGAGACCTTAACCGTTCATCTCTATAGTTCATGTCTAAACAACATGAGCCCCAACAATAACACTTCGAGGCCAGCTGTGGGCCTGGAGGGCGGGGTTCAGGGGGAGTTTGGGGGAGATCATGCTCTGGCCAAAGGGAGGGCAAGTAGGAGTAGGAACCGGCCAAGAAGATGATATGATTGGTCACTTTGTAGAGCGGCGGGTGGGCTCAGAGGCAGTGGGGGGAGGCGGGGGGCCACGGCGGTCTAGATCTTCGATGTAGAACATGATGAGCTTCCTGCGCTCCTCAGGGACACACTCCAGAACAAGGTACCGTTTGTCGTTCTGAAGGATCTTCTCCACATCTTTCAGATGCTGCTCTGACTCCTGGATCAGCTTTCTCGACCTGAGGGAAGAGAGGATGTGAGACAGGCAGAAGGCACTCAGAAGCAGCATGGTAATACTATGAACAGTATCCTCTCTGTGAGATTTAAGTACAAAAGCTGCTGTTCAGATTTTGTCTCTTATGTCTCTTTATTAGATACATTTTTGTACGGTCAGACTTTCCTTTGCAACAAAATCCCTTCAAGACAAATATTTTGATTGGGTGTGGGAAAAATCAATACAGCATAGTATCGCAATATTTTCCGTGGCAATACTGTATCGATACACAGACGCCAAGTATCGATCTTTTATTTCATGTGTTGGTCAGTTTGTCTGCTTGACAATCCCATTTTGCAGCAATAAAATTGAAGTAAGATTAACAAACAGAAATGTATCTTTTTAGATAAAACAGATGTTGACAAAGTTTCATTTTGGGGACATAATTTGAAATTGGGAAAAATTTGAAGTTGGAAAAAAGGTAATAAATTGCAATATTTCGCAGAATACTGCAATGTCTTTAAAATCGCAATAATATTGTATTGTGACATAAGTATTGTGATGATATCTTATCGTGAGGCCTCTGGTGATTCCCACCCCTAGTCAGGGGTTAAAAAAACATTGAGACGGTTTATAAGTGACACAAGATGTTTATCACCATCACATCCTGTGCCATCTGCCTGAAGAGAATCAACACCCGCAAGGCTGCAGGTCCAGACAACATCCCTGGTCGTGTGCTCAATGACGGTGCAGAGGAGCTCAAAGATGTCTTCACTAGGGTTGGGTACCGTTTGGATTTTTACGATTCCAAACCAATACTTTTAAAACAATTCCGATTCCTAAACAGATTCTTGAAAAACTGAAAAATGACATAAAAGAAAGGCTTTTTTTATGGAGGTTTTTTTTTTTTTTAATTGAAAATTATTTAAATTGAACAATATATTAACGTTTTAAAGTACTTAAATATAAATCAAGTAAACCTAAGTCACCTAACACATACAGTAATTTAACAAATAACAGTTACACAATTAACAAGTAACAACAAATAAATGTTGAGTTGGCCAACCAGCTTCAAACTTTAGCAGTTCTTTTACAGAAAAATGACCATATTTGCCTTCTCTGGCAAGATAGGACACATCTCCTGACTTATGGCAGGTCCTGCACAGGAGAAAACTCTCTCAGACTGTGTCCAAGAGGTCTGTACACACCCAGGTAGGAGTCTGAAAGGGCAGACAATTTGGAGAGGCTGTCCCGCCTCCCCCACCACCAGGCTACAGGGTCTTGTCCTGAACGATCGACTAGCAGAGAAAGTTTACTAGCGATCACTTGCAGTCAGTGAATGGTTAATATGCTTACACGTCCGTTTTGGTGAGCCCAGAGGGAAAATATGGCATTTTAAAAGTAGCCTACATTTACGGTAGCTAGCTAACGTTAGGCTATAGAGAAAGTGTGATATTTTTACGTCCGTTTCGGAGTGTGTATAAAAAGCCGTCTTAACAGCAGGGATCGTAGAGTGCATGTTGCAGAATAGCGCGGACACACGCTTCACACCGCGAGCGGGCACGTGCGCCACACGGCAGAAAAGGGAGAAAGAAAAAAAATAAATAAATAAATAAATAAAAGGAGTCTGCCGCTGTCTGGAGCGACAGAGGGAAGATATTTCAGTCGGAACCGAAATTTGCGTTCTAATCCGGTTCGAATACTACAGTTTGCGTAGGAACCGGTTCCATAGCGGGACCGGGTTTCGGTACCCAACCCTAGTCTTCACGGACATCTTCAACACTTCTGAGTCAGGCTGTTGTTCTGTCATGCTTCAAAGCCACCACCATCATACCTGTTCCAAAGGATCCCTCTCCATCCACTTTTAATGACTATCGCCCCGTTGCACTGACCCCCATCATCATGAAGTGCTTTGAAAGGCTAGTCATGGCTCACATAACCGATCCACAGAGGATGCAATCTGTTCTGCCCAGCACTCACCCACCTGGATACCAAAAACTCATATGTCAGAATGCTTTTCATAGACTTTAGTTCAGCATTCAACACCATCATCCCTCAGCAGCTGATCTGCAAACTGGACCAGCTGGGGCTCAGCACTTCACTATGTAACTGGCTGCTGGACTTCCTTAGTGAGAGGCCTCAGGCAGTACGGGTACGGCAGCAGCACATCAAGAACCACCATTCTTGAGCACGGGGCCCCCCAAGGTTGTGTGCTCAGCCCCCTGCTCTTCACGCTGCTGATCTATGACTTCAGCAGCAACCACACTGTGAAGTTTGCAGACGACCCAACCGTGGTGGGTCTCATCTACAACAATGATGAGCCCTACTACCGGAAGGAGGTCAGCCAACTGGCCACGTGGTGCAGTGGAAATAACCGCTTCCTGAACGTTGACAAGACCAAGAAAGTGGTTATTGATTTCCCGTAGAGGTCCCACCCCGAAACCCCCACTGACCATCAACGGTGCTGCTGTGGAGAGGGAGCACCACCAAATTCCTGGGGGTGCACATCAGCGAGGACCTCTCCTGGACAACAAACACGGCATCACTGGCCAAGAAGTCCCAGCGGTGCCTCTACTTCCTCCACAAACTGAAGAGAGCGAGAGCCCCCCCACACCCAACATGTGTTCCTTCTAAAGGGGCACCATTGTGAGCACCCTGTCCAGCTGCATCACTGTGTGGTACGGGAGCTGCACCGCCTCCAACCGTAAGACCCTGCAGCGCATAATAAAGGCTGCTGGGCGGATCATTGGTGTCCCGCTCCCCTCACTCCTGGACATTTACCAAAGCCGCCTCACCTGCAAACCAGCCAGCATTGTGGGTGACCTCAGCCACCCCTCAAACAGCCTCTTCAACCTCCTGCCATCTGGGAGAAGGTACCGGAGCATCCGAGCCTGTTCCACCAGACTGGTGAACAGCTTCATTCCCCAGGCTGTCAGGAAGCTCAATTGAACTAAAGTATATATATTGAATATATATTTGTGTGTGCATATATATAAATGTGTGCATATATGTGCAAACAAACAATTTGTAATATTTTGATTGCTATTAGACACTTGTTTGGATGACCTATCTAGTATGTGAAAGTGAGTGTACACACCTGTATGTGATGAACTTTGTCTCCTTGAGCAGGGTTCTGAAGTCAGCTTTGGCTGTGATGTACTTGTCTTTGATGTAATCTTCAAACTCCCGCTGTCTCTTCTACAGACACACAGATTAACACATCAGAAGGCAAAACTAAATAAAATTAATGAAACTGTTACCGCCTAATTAAAATTGCATCATAACACATTTCAGACCGATAGAAATATATCAACTACCCTTTTGATCAATTCAGAACTGTGGTTCAAATTTACGCAAGAAGCCAGCTGATTTATGGCTGATGTGTTCCTAGTTTTGGTCTTTCTAGATTGTTTTGGCTGGTCTTCCCTACATAGAGTAAGAGGAGAGAGGTTTTTTTTTTTCTTTTTCATCATTTTGCTTGAGATTCTTGCAATGTAACTACTGCATGTCTTAACCCGTCACTGGAGTTACAAAACTCCAGTTAATTGTCAGAAAGTGACTAATCTTTTATCATTTCATAAATCATACAAAACAACATAAGTCTTACTCTGTCGCTGGAGGAGAACTTAATACAGCGAGGGTCCTCCTTGATAACCTTCTTCACCTCCTTCCATGTGGTGGTCAGAGTGATCTACAAAACAAAACAAAAAAAAAATTGTCAAAAAGCTAATAAAAATAAATCAGGAATTAAGGTGAAGCAAGTAAATCAAAATAATTGATAAAGCACACCAATTGACATGACCGTTTTATGTTCCTTCTAGTCATGCTGGTTATATGTGTCCATGTGTACATACAAAAGAAAAAAGCAAATAGAGACAAAATGAATAGCTTAGTATGAGTGGCAACTTGTCCTGCTTTTGGCACCTTTTTACTTCTCACCATGCTGGTCTCATCCAATAGCTGCCTGAAATGTTCTTTCTTCTTCTTGGCCAGTGCTTCTACATGTTCATTGAACAGCTTCTCCTTTTCCTCTCTCTCTAGCAGTGATGCCGATTCCCAGCGATGGTCCTTCCGCAGGTTGCGACGTGTGTCTGACCACGTTGCATCTGAAGACCGTACCTGAGGAATGAATGAACGAAAAAAACACGTTTGTCTTGTGATCCCGACAGCATACCTGCATTTCTCAAATGTTCAGAAAGTGCTCTTAAACATCCTATATGATCATTCCTCCATCCAATCAATTTTTCTTCTTATTATTCTTAAATCTTAAAAAAGTGACTGGAGATAACGCAAAATTAAGGAAAATATGATTATTATTTTTCATCACATTACAGCAAGTTTCATGGGGAAATAAACAAAGCTGCAGAGCATCTCACCATATCAGACATGAGAGCTTTGAAATGCTGGATGGCCTCCTCCCTCTTGTGCTGCTCCCTCTCTCGGTCGATCTCTTTGGTCTGTTCTGATCGGGCCTTCTGCACCTCCCGCTCCCTCTCTCGGAGACTGGCCTCGATACGAGCCTGCCGCTCCAACTCTCTCTCCTTATCAATGTCCACGCTCTGTGGACGATGACACAGGTGTTCTGTGGTCAGTTTCGTTTGTTATGTGATGTCGACAATGAGGATTACGCTCAATCATCAGGAGATGCTTTAACTTGTTTTTACTCGTCAGGAATGTATTGCCTTCCATGGCAGAAAATACTACAGAGTAGTCAGAAACTACTGTAGGCTGAATTGGGCTTAATGAACACTTTGAGTGGACTGACTTATCTATACACATCTGCTCACAATCCATATACCTAAAAAAAGATTGCTCAATTAGTAATCGATTTTAGAGATGCACCGATTTTCTAGTACGATTCCAATTTCTCATTGAGTTTGACCTGCCGATACAGACTTTAGCCGATTCCAATTTCATTTTTTCTAACCACTTTACAGCACACACAAATATTTATTTTCTATCTTTTCTTTAACAGAACATTTTACAGTTTGCATAGAACATTTTGTTGTCAGTTCATTGTTAGCTGGTGATTTCACTGTTTGTGTTCTTCACCTGCTAGCTAGGTTGCACGTGGTTGTTGATTCGATATAATGGCGATTGTTGAACACCCTTGCTCACGTTTGTATTTTATGTACATTTACATGCTACAGTAGTTACACTGCATTAAGATAATGTAATTAATAGTGAGTTTATTGTTATTATTTGCTAGCCTATATATAATTCCTATGCATTGTGTATGGTAGCCTTTACAATGTTATTTATTTACAGTATTTGACCTGCATAAAATTGGCATGTCAGACTGACCAGCCGGTCGCGGCCGATCACAGGAAAATGGGCCAATTCCGGTCACCAGCCGGTCAATCGGTGCATCTCTAATCGATTCATTCAATTTATAACGACGCTTGTACAAAAGTAAAAAGAAATGTTCAGTTCAACACTGAACAATACGTTTACAGCTGCTCTCATGCTGATCAGATATCACTAGGATATACATATTGAAGCCATCATCTTCCATACAAAGAACTGCTCATACCTTGGCTTGTTTTTCCATGTACTGTTTGAAAAGTTCTTCTCTGAGCGCGGAGCTCTCTACAGCCTTGTATCGTGGGTCAGTCTCTAGCCTCTCTTTCAATTTGCTCCACCGCTGGCCTCCCTCTATGTGCTGCTCACTTAGGAGATCAAAGAAGTCTTGCTTCACCTGGCAGCAACACACACACACACACACACACACACACACACACACACACACACACACACACACACACACACACACACACACACACACACACACACACACACACACACACACACACACACACACACACACACACACACACACACACACACACACACACACACACACACACACACACACACAATGTAGAAATCTGTCCAGATACAAATGGTCAGCAGGAAAGCAGGACCCCCTGCAGAGGTCTTGACTCATGGTCAATCGACCTCTTTCACCTAAAAAAAACACCACAGTCTTGTACTAGAGAAATACGTACATCATAATTTGAATGTGAGCGGGTGATACCTTCTCTCCTCTGGACTTTGAGTCCTCTTTCTCCCTCTTCCTCATAGCAGTCATGAATTCCATGAAGATCGCCTCCCTGTCCTTCATCTTTTCTATGGTCTTAAATCGCGGATCTCGGCCGTGCTTCACTGCAAAATCACTGAATGTTGTTCTTTTATGATAAAAAAAGAAAAAGGAAAAAACAATGCAGTTTTAACTTCGGAAAAGTTACAAACCTCTCATTAAATGATCTGTTGTCCACAAGGAGTAAGAAAACAATACCAACACCTTATTATGTTAAATACTAATAGTATATTATGATATTAAATATTGTAGTAAACACAGAAGGGGAATGTAAAATAACTGTTCTATAAAATCACATATCTGTTTTACTCGTGCTCATCAACGAAACATATTAAGTCATAATAAGAATAAAGTAACTGATTCATTTCAAAATTGGCTTTTAAAACATAAAGTACCAGTAGAAAAACTGGCCTGTCCTTTTACCTTGGTGTAAACTTTGCTTCCTCCATCATCCTCCTGAACTCGTCTTTGGCCTGCATCAGCTTGTTCTTCTTCTCCTTCCTCTCCTCCTCCGCTCGCGTCTTCACATACTGGTCAAACACCTGAAGTAGAACACAATACTGTGAGAATGAGTAACAATGAGGGGAGAGAGGAAAACACATGAGAAAGGGAGAGAAACGTAACCTGTTTCCTCTCTTTTGGGTTGAGCAGAAGGTAACGTGGGTCAAACACAATCTTATGAAGCTCTTTGTCCCAAGTCGAGAATGCAGACACCTACATGTAAGATAAACAAAGCTGGCATTAGACAGTCCAATTTAAACTTGCATATATTAAAGATTAAATACTTTGTGTCTACATACAGTGAAGAAAACAAAAACACAAAAATAATTGGCGTTACCCCTCTCTCCAGCAGCATTTCTTTAAACTGGGTCATCCGGGCATCTAGCGGCACTATAGCTCGTTCTCTGGCAGCTCTGAGCTCTGCCTCCATTGCAGCTTCCTTCTCAGAGTCTGCCTCCTTCACCTCCTCCTTCCTGTTAAGGTGAAGGAAAAGGGTTAAGGAAGACTGACAATTGACAATATTTTTTAGAGAGATAAGGTGAGGTACTATAGAGCATGACTTACTTTCTCTTTTTGGCTTTGGATGGCTCCTCATCCTGATTCTCTTCAGTAGCAATGGCCAGTTCTGGCTCCTCCTTATTGACACCTGTGAATGAACACAGACACAAAATAAATACTACACACTGCAGCGAACAATTTAAGATGATAATAGCAGCACTTTCTTGTTCAGTATAAAAAAAAAACATGAATGCACCTTTGTTTCTCTGGCCACTGGTTTTGTGACTTTAAACATGTAATTGCTTCAAATTATCAACATTACTAATCAAGCAATTAGCTTATATTATAATCTTATCCTTTTACAACATGCTTTGCCAATAATGTACTTAATTGTGGTCATGGCAACAATGCACTTTTGAGTTAAATATTTTTTTTTCTTTTTGTTGTTCAACCCAAGCAGCAACCTCTGATGCTGAAAAATGAAGCCAACGTGTTAGTGCCATCTTGGCCGACCCAAAAGGAAGTCAATCCCCATAGACCCCCATGTTAAAATGCCCAACTAAAGCTCTTAAGCTAATTTCCTCCTTCATGACAACTGTACGTGGGGTGAACTGCTTTAGAAGTAATCAAGCAACTAGCTTATATTTCTCAACAATCAAAAGTACTGTGTTGAATGTCATTATCACCGACTGCATGTGAACGTTTGTTTGTCCACACCTGTCTTCTTGCCGTCGCCCAGGCCTCTCTTGTGCGGCGGCTCCTGGATGTGCTTGTCAACATCAGCTCGACCAACCAGCTCCTCGGGCCGGTCCCACATGGACAGCCGCGTTGTCGGATTGTAGAAGAACACGCGATCGTCACCCGTCCATACTACACACCTGATATATTATTAAATGCATTAGGTTTATTGTAATAAAGCGAAGTGGAGAGATGGTGTGGACTGTGATGTGGTGTGTGTACCATGGTGTGCCAGGGATAGGGTTGGTGGCTACAGGTCTGGCTTTCTGAGCAGCTTTTTCCTCCTCGGTCATCTCTTCTTCTTTTGGCTCCTTGATAAAGAAGGAAAGAAAAAAAAACCGTTATCTCCATTACTATTAAATTTATACTGCGAAACTATAGCTTATCTATATTCTTATATCTTTTTAAATCATTGTCATAATATATCATTATTTTACACGTAGAAATGTTATGAAGTATAGTTTATGTTGTGCAGTGTACAGAATTTCTTGCATTCTGAAATATTATAAATAATATTACCCTTTTACAAAAAATTTTGACAATACTGTACTAAATTATAGTCATGGCAACTACGCACTTTTAAATTAAAACATTTTTAAAGGCAGAGTTTTTTTCTTTTTGTTGTTCAAGCCAATCAGCAACCTCCGGTGCTGAAAAATTAAGCCAACGCGTTAGTGCCAAAATAGTTCCTCGAATGGCCTCTTTCCAACCAAAAGGAAGTCAATCCCCACAGACCCCCATGTTAAAATGCCCAACTCTACAGCAGATAAATAAACATGTTTTCAGCCTGGTACAAAACTCAACTCTCTAAAGCTAATTTCCCCTTTCATGACAACTGTACTGTGAATTGTTTTCTAACTCACCCATTTCAATTATATTAAGGCTTAAAGTTATGCATAATTAAGGGCATGATGCTTTGAGTCACAGGAGGCGAGCATAGACTGTAGGCTTCATTGGGCCTGCCTCAGCTTCATCCACGCTCCACCTCTTTGCCTATATTTGGATTAGCAGGGAGTTAGCTCTTCAGAAACCTCTGGGTGACGTCGCAGAGACTTTGTCCATATTTTATACAGTCTATGGTTCAACCAGGCAATTCCACTCTTCACATACCTCCTTCTCATTGTTAGTGTTATCGGTTTTGTTCTCCTCATCCTCCATCTCCATCGCCTCAGCCTCCTCCTGGGCCAGACGTTCCTTGACCCTTTCTGCTTCTTTTTCTGATGGAGGAGAAAAAAAGCGCACACACACACAGTCACTAAAAGTGGTGTAGTGTAACTCAAGAAATGCAGCATGTCATAAATTCTGCCAGGGTTTCATGTTCAGTAAACCTGCAAATTATCAGTCATACCTGCCGCAAGTGACACAGACAAATCTTAGGACAGGTAATGTGGGATGAGGGGTTTTGTTTTGTTGTTTGGCTGTGCAGCTTGTCAGACAAATTATAGTGTTGTCGGTGAGCAGTAAATCAAAGTAGGTAAAGCTTTTGAGATTGGGGATACTGGAAACCAGCCCAAGCTTGGCACCCATCATCTACTAAAACCATTTATGTTCCACCCAACCACAGATCATCTCATCATGTCGGGCCTGACAAAGCTTGCGTGTGCACTAGTCAGCAGTGCCTACCTTTCTCCACGAGGGCCGGTGGTTTCTCCCAGGTGGACTCCAGTGTTCGGTTGTTGTAGTAGTACGTTTTCCCATCAGCTGTTTTGTACTCTGACCACTCGGGCAGCTGCAATGATCCGGCCATGGAGGCAGGAGCTGCCGAGAGAGCCAGGTGTGGGTGCATCATGGAAACTAAAGGCGGACCCATGCCAGGAAGCATGCCTGTAATTAATCAGAGAGGAAAGAGACATACCATGATTGTCTGAGACTCATCTTTTTGTCTGAGACAATAATAACAGTGGACTATGCTCTAGAAAGGGCATTAGTTATACATCAATTTGTAAAATGTCATTTACACCATGGTTTCACATTTGTAATCAAAAACATGTATAAGCAAAACCAGAGGTGAGACAGAGAGCTCCGCAGGCAGACTAAAATGGATTCAATGCAACTTAAAAAGGGCTGTCCCTCTAAGTATTTGCCTGGTCATCTAGAGCAGTGATTCTCAAAGTGGGGTCCGTGGCACTCTGCCAGGGGGTCCATAAACAATTTACAGATTAATTAATTTAACTTATCATGACATTTGTTTTGTTTTTAAACAAAAGGCTTAAATCTATAATATTTTATAGATTACGTTCTTATCTAACAAATCTATAACTCTTAGAATCTGCAAATATGTTTAATACATGTCTACTATCTTTCTAATACATTTCTCTTGTGTTGTTCTTTCACATAACTAAGACTATAGAAGTATAAAAATTAGGCTACATCAAATTAGGGACATACATGAGGGGTTCCCCGGTATATTCTCTATCTTGTAAGGGGTCCTTGGCTGAAAAAAGATTGAGAACCTCGGATCTAGAGGAGTAGATTATTAGATGAGTGAGTGAATAAAGAAAATATTATTATCATCATTTTGTGGAAGAAACTGCTCAAGTCTAAAGATGCCTTCAAGAAACAAAACTGATTGACAACAAACACAGGCCACATACACAAAAAAACAAAGCAGTGACCACACACACACACACACAACCATGCCACAAAAGAAGACAATCACAACATGTAGCCCTAACTGCTATATTACCGAATCTCTACTAAGCAGAAGCCTCTCTGTCTCAACTTGGTTACATTAACCAACCACACACCTGAAAATGACTGATCCTAACAATCAACAACTCGGCCCAATCTAACAATTTTGTTGCTGATTTTCAAGTGTCCTTTCATTTACTAAAAGCCATTTGGACAACGCACAAACAAAGGACATTCATCATTTAGGGTGAGCTGAATACTCTTAATGTTTGCACCAGGAAATATTTTTTCCGTTTCCCATTTGTTTTAAACAAGGGGATGCAAAGTAAATATCTTTATAAAAATATATAATGGTGATACAATGTTGTATGTATGCCCTGCAGCTCTGCCTTTTTAATTCAGAGTAGTTCAAATAAAGTAAACTGAACATGTTAAGTCTGTAAAAAATAATCCCAAATGAGTTTAACAAGGCTTAATAACAATCAAGCTGTATGTTCTGCTTCTGTCTGTTGGAATGGAAGAAATTCCTACTGTACACCGGATGGATCATATTCACAGCATTCACCACCATGCCCCTGTTTGAGGTTTCCCATATATGCCATATGAATCATGTAGACACCATTCACTACCATGCCATCTACTGTAGATCTGAGATGCGAGCGGCTGGGTGTTTACCGTTGGGGTTGGGGCCTGCCTTTACACAGGGGGCACCTACTATCTGCATCATTGCTACACCTGCAAGAACAACGGACAAGCAATCATCTGGTTGAACACAGCAGGACACTAGACATGAGCTACCATGTGTGTGTAAGATTTTGTTGTGGCCCCACTCAGACAAAACGCACGCCCATATTTTGAATTGTGCATTACTGTTATGTTACAACAGTTACTCAGCCTCTGTTGACGTTAGATGTTGAGATGAAAGAGCACAGCATACGTTAACCCTTGTGTGGTCCTTCGGTCCCAGTGACCCGAAGGACAACACAAGGATTATGTACTTCCCTTTACTTTGTTGAGAATTGCTCTCTAAACCCTGTTTGTGTAAAGTAAGTAAGTAAAGTTTATTTCTAGAACACATTTAAACACAGTTTAAGCTGACCAAAATGCTGTACAAACAAGAACTAAGGTGCTGTATTAACCCTTGTTTGGGAGAGACAATTTACAAAATAGAATTACATAAAAACTGGGACCGAGACGAACACAAGGGTTAAGTTTACAAACTAAGATTTATTTGGAGGCCATTACTACATTAACAATTATGATAAAAAGAAAAGAAAGAGAAAATCCAAATAGTGAATGCATAATGTTGGAACACCACAAATCTCAAAGTCAATCAGGAAGCTCTCCGTCTGATATTTGTCAGCAAAATAACAATCAGCCCCAGTCTAAAATTAACTAACTGTAATTCTGATACTGCCAGACACTTCCTCCACAAAGAACACAATAAACAGGAGACTTAACGAGACCATTAACTTTCTTTGATCAAAATATACCAAAAGAAGGGACAGAAGAAGAAGACACATAACAGAGGAGAAGAGAAAAGCAACAGAAACAACTTTGAAAGCAAACATTTACATTAGCCTACATTTTAATCCAAGACACTACACTCAAGACTTGTTCTTGTGCCACCCTTAAACAAAATGTTACCTGACAAATCTGTGCTGAATGAACTAAATAGAGTTATCGATGACCAGGAGATATCTGGTGGGAAGTCTTTTGAGACACTTGTGACATTTACATGTATAGAAGTGTCTCTATAATCCCCCCCACCTTCTGTGGTGTTCCAATAACAGCAAGAGCTGGAGTCCACTGTCTACTCTCCTTTTCTGATGTAATCAAAAATTAACCCATAATGAGTCCGAGTTTCCACAGAGGCTAACTAAATATCAGTTGTCACAAAGCATTTACACAGCTAAGTAGCCTATTCGCATTAGAGGAATCGAGTAATCTTAACTGGCTAAATTACTAGCAACATTATATTATTGGGGTATCCCGATCAAGTTTTTTTGGCCCTGATGTAAGTCCTCAAATGCTACGTATCTGCCGATGCCGACTCTGATTTCTATATTTACATAGCAGCAGGAGATAGGCCTATACAATGTTGATTAAATATATACATTAAAATAACAGGTGTGTCCTACAAAATTTGGCCCACCATATTTTCCAGGAGCTACTTAATCCAAATATCAAAGGGCCTGGTTCAAAATAGGGCTGCGCAATATGACAATATATATCGTCGAAACGAAAATGTCTATCGCATATACATTTTATTTCTATTGCAATGTCGGGGGGAAAACAGCAGCCAAACTGCATTACGACAGTATCAACGTAATTTGCACATTATGTTCATTTTGCACTAAAGTTTTTAACAAAAAGAAAAAGATACTCAGTACTTTTCATTTGTATTTAATTTGCACAGAAGTATACAAAAATAGGCTTTACCATTCATATAGACTATTTATTTAATTACCAGCAAACATGCTATATCGATATATATCATTATCAAGATTTTTATATATATATATATATATATATATATATATATATATATATATATATATATATATATATATATATATATATATATATATATAGAAGATTTTGCCCGGCCCTAGTTCAAAACCATTCAAATGATAAACTTAAATTATTGATCTGACATTGATGAAATTGTAACAGGGAGACACAATCGGCTAGAGAAAGAAAATATCACTTTGCCACTCTTAGCCCAGATTGGCCCCCCTGGCTTAGGATATTTCTACTTTCAACATGTCAGACTAAAAACTACATTTTTTCCTGGAGCCTGACCAACAAATCTGCATTATAACTGTGCATAAAATTGCAGTATTTTTTGTAGGACTATTTTCCCTGGATTCCTAAATATTTATACAACCTATTTGTAGCATAATGATAGCAGCTACATATTGTGGCCTGTTAGTTTCTTGCTCTTGGTGTGCAGTTCTTACCTGGTAGAGGGATGTGCATGCCTGGCAAGGGCACCCTGAAAGGAGGCACCATGACAGGGGGGAAAGCAGACATGGCAGGGGTGGGCTGGGCCACATTGTGGGGCATGCCTGCAGGCAGCAGTGGCATGGTCTGCACAGCCGTAACAGGTGACGGCACCGTGGAAACCGTTACCACAGTGACTGGAGACACAGCAACAGTTGAGGACGCTGTGGCAACAGGGGATAGGTCTGCTACAACAGTGGCTTTTGGGAACAAAAAGACAAAAAAAAAAGAGGATTTTTATTTTTGCTTTTGTGTGTGTGTGTGTGTGTGTGTGTGTGTGTGTGTGTGTCTGGTCAATATAAGACTGCGTAATTACCTGCAATGGTCACAGAGGGGGAGGGAGTGGAGGAGTCTGGACTGGAGGTGAGTGTGCGGGATGGGGTTGTGGACAGGGCCTGAGTAGGGGAGGCTGTGGCTGCTGTGCTGGCTGTAGTGTTGACACTGCTCGAGCTGGCAGCTGTAGTCACCCCCACACTTGGACCGGGGCCTGCAGACCCCGCTACAAGAAGAGGGTTGAGTTCAGACTGCTGGATGATCTTCACACCATCCGGTTTACTCCATGATGACTCTCTGGTCCTGGCGTTGTAGTAATATGCCTGTGGAAGGGATAATAGACAAGAAAACACTTGTAACTTGGGAACAAACAGTAAACAATCATCTACCCCTGCAGTCATATCACAGGATTTTTTTATGGAGTGAATCAATGTTGTTTTTTATATTGAAATTTACTAAGCAAGATTTCTCCTAAAATGACTTATTTTGGAATGCCAGCCCAATTTCCAAACCAATGTTAAAGTGCCCATATTATGAAAAAAACACTTGTTCTGGTATTTGGGGTGTTCTTTTGTGTCTCTGGTGCTTCCACACACATACAAACTTTGAAAAAAATCCATCCATGCTGTTTTGAGTGAGATACGGTTTCTGAATGTGTCCTGCCTTCAGTCTCCTGGTGAGCTGTTCAAAATCGGCTCGGACTGTGACGTCACAATCCGAAATGAGCTGGCTAACCGCAACCGTTAGCTCGTAGCGTTAGCATTAGCATGCTAACGCTAACACTAGCATGGTACCTCGTTCTCAATAGCAAAGCACTGCTACAACACACGTTCACCATAATCTACAAAAGAACTACTTACATGTGCGCCCTCATTTAGAAGTCTCCCAGCTAATCCTGCCTTGTAACTGACTGAAGTTGGAGAAACAGCCTTTCTTTTACTTCTATGGAGCTAGCTAGCTGACATGATCTACATCTGAGCTACTGAGCATGTGCGAGTGCAATCAAAGATAGTACAGAAGAAGAAGAAGAAAAGAAGTCTCACTCTGTAGCTAAAACAGAAACCAGGTGAAAAGAGGATCTGCAGCAGTGAGAGAGAGCTGTGCAGTACAACAAAAATATGGTGTTTTTTGAAAATTAAACCATGTAAACCTATTCTGGTACAACCTTAAAATACAATTATGAACCTGAAAATGAGTATAATATGGGCGCTTTAAAGATATTAATTAGATAATTTACCGTGAGATTTTCTTTAATTATGTTGTGTGTGTGCAACAAAAGCTCTACCACAAAACAATTAATAATTTTAAGTTAGTCAATGGCTCCTTTAAGCAGTGTATATTTCTAGATCTACCGACAGTTTTACCTCCTGCAAAGCTGATCAGCAACATTAAATCATAATAATCAATAATAGATTCCACATCAAAAGACAACCCCCAGTAATACCAATGCTGTCTCTTTCTTAAGGGCTATCGTTTTCTATATTTTAATATACTTTTGGAAAAACTTTAAAAGACTGTAAAAATCCTTAATTCATTCTCCGTGCTTTTCCAGACTGTGTAAACCAGTATAGTGACCCTACGATGTGCTCACATATTACTATTAGCTTACCTTTCCCTCTGGTGTCTTGTTCTCTACCCAAATCTCCTCTGCAGGGTTGAGTGCAGGGGCTCCAGATGCAGGAACCGGGGGCATCCCAGGAGGAAACAGCATCCCTGGAGGAGGCGGCAGGTTTCCCATGGGAGGGGGAAGGAACGGAGGTCTCTGCAGCAGACAATAGAGACCACTCATTACATTTTCAGACTGTAAGGAGTAGGGCTAGGAATATAAACTGGCCCATATGAGTCCCTGGTAGCCAGTCAGATAAGCAGTTTACTATTTAGCCAGCAGCCGGCACTTGAAACCTCTGAATTCAAATTAGGAGGCCCGTGCATCAATATTGCACCATTCAAGAGAGAATCCCACTGGATCTGAGAATCAATTAAGAAATCAAATAGAATCAAGGAGGAATATGACTTAAACCATAGAGATTATAATATGGTTTTAGAACAAGGCACAATCTTGTGCCTTGTTCAAGGAGCTAAAACTACTGTTATTTGTGCCCAAAAGGACTAATGCTTTTTTTTGTGGTAAATGTATTTGCCTGCCAGATGGCTGAACCAATGATTGATATGAATTCCAAAACAAACTGTGGATCATTTCTCTGCTAAAGGATTTACCCTTTTCTTTGGACACACACGCACTGCCTCCAGTCTGCAGTGCACTTCCATACACTTCACTGATAAACCTCAGAGTTATGCTGAATAACTTCCAAATAAAAGTTAAGTTTCACCTCTTACTGTACATGAGCACCCCCCCCGTCTTTCTCGCTCTCATTTAAATGTTTGTGTATCTAATATTTTTGGCTTTTATGGTCTATTACAATACTGCCCTACAAAGCAAAAAGGCAGTAACTGCATTTTTGGTCAAAAATGAGTTATCATTTTCATAACATTCAAGGCATCCTTTGTTATGTGACAAAACATCTTATCTCAAATGTGTGTCGTTTTGGAGAAAAATGGTAGTCGTTTGTACAGTAACTGCAAAAAGCCCTAGTGAAACAAAGCAAGAGTACAGTAACCATCCATTACTGTATTCTTGTTCTGTTTTACCTAACAAAAAATAACTGTGTTGCTGCGCAGTGAAGTTACTGTTTCCATGGTGAACACACACAGCTGATTTCGCGGCATCCTCACAAGACGGTTTTAACATTTGCGATTTCACCCTTCTAACTTCACACAAATGTATTTATTAAATTAAACATTTAGAGGCTAGGCTATCACAATATAAACACCTGTCAGCCGCCAGGGC
This sequence comes from Perca fluviatilis, assembly GCF_010015445.1. Taxonomy (NCBI): domain Eukaryota; kingdom Metazoa; phylum Chordata; class Actinopteri; order Perciformes; family Percidae; genus Perca; species Perca fluviatilis. The sequence continues at coordinate 17,439,868 of NC_053127.1, forward strand.
GGAACTTTCTCTCAGAGGTCCATTCAGATAGCATTATGCTAACAGGCGATGTTTTAAATTGCTTTGCTTACCTGCCCCTGATCCTCCCTGCTCCTAGCTGTAACTTTATCCTCTGTAACTTCATACATCGCCCGATGCCATGTCATCATTTTGTTGTTCATGTCACAAAGTTATAATCCAACCAGCGGTGGAAAAATATTAAAATACTGTTTAGAGAAGTTAGCGAGTTGTGAGCAAAACTGACATATTCTATTTACTGTAAGCATCCTTTCAACAAAAACAAACTTCTGCATGCGAGCCGGCAGGTATTTACGCCCCCCTTAGCTCTCGGGCTCAAACACATTGGTTCCTGTTCCTAAGCATTTGTTTTTTGAACGGTTTCTTCTTCTGAATATAAAATTATATATTTAATTTGGATTCCCCTTAATTATATTAACCTAAAATGGTCAAATTAGTTTTGGTTTTGGTATATCCATGTTCAGGAAAACAAATGGTTCCAATTATTTCAAATACAGTGTATCTAACACACCCAGAGCCCAAGTTCTGGCAAAATAGTTTTTGGAGAATCTGTAGTTACTGCCTTTTTCCTTGGTATGGTGCCACGTTTTTGGTAAGTAATACAAAGCAAGAATACAGTAACTGCAAAATAGGGGTAAAATATCAAATAAAATATGAGGATTGATATGTACAAAGAATAAGCTAATATCAAGTAACAAAAACAGCCACATGTCCAATAATCTACCTACAACTACTTAGCTGGATGACAGGATAACTTTAAAGTCATTTTTCTCAGTTCTGCACTCTGCGTAGTTACTGCCTTTTTGCTTTGTAGGGCAGAATAGTAATTGTCTGTTTCTCTATAATGCTGTGTAGAACATCACTGCAGGCAAAGTTTACAGCCTTACACAAAACATGCATGGCACATAAGAATGGGAGTCAGTCACCTGTAGATGTGGAGGTCCAATGGGTGGAGGCATGCTTCCTGGTGGTGGGATGGGCGGCATGTTGGGGTCAAAGGGTGGGCGTGCAAATGGGGGTCGGGGCGGGGGTCCCCTCATCATCCCAAAAGGAGGCGGTGGTGGCCTAAGGAGTGGTGGTGGGCCTCGTAACACTGGGGTCTGGGCAGGCGCAGGTGCAGGCGCAGGGCCGCGGAAACGCACTGCCTGCTGCACCATTCTAGCACACCAGAACAATATGACGTTACAACCAAATCACTAAGTAGCATTAACAAGAACCCTCTGATACTGGCACTGTGATCAGTACTAAAATGCTAATACTGAAGGTAATTCTAATGCTTGAACGTAACTGTAACTACAGGTAAGCTGGGCAACATATAAAAAGGCCATATCACACGTTTTTTCCAAATATCACAGTATCTACTTAGGTGTGGCAAATTTCAAATTGTTAATAATAACATCAGAGTGCATGATAACATGAAGTCACACATATTTCAGATGCCATGGTCAAGTAATTTAGAAATAATTCTGGGAGAAATTCAGCTCAGTTATTAATTCTATAGTATTAGTTAAGGCACCAAAATTGTGCTTCACAATATTGGAAAAAGCAGTTCATGCAAAAATAATTTTGTACTTTCTTATCAATCCAGACAGATTGTATTGAAGGTTTACTAGGTGTAAACGTGGCTCGTTTAGCAGATTATTACAAAAACTTTGCAAATGACTGTTGTCTGTGTGTAAGTAACTATTTGGCATTCGTGGCTTTGAAATTATATGGTTTTGCTAATTTATGTACAACGTGTGAGCTGCAGAAATACGTTCTTGAAGATGCAATCACACTGACTGGATGATGTTTTGCTACGGAGCCTTTGGGTGTAACGTTACGTAGCTCTAAGGTGTTTATTATTCCACCTTCTTTAGGGTAAGAGTAACGTTACATACGTTGATCCTAAATTAAATCAAACACTCAGTTTATCTCGTTTATTACTAACTAGGACAACAGAACGCAAGTCAAAACACTGAATGGACGGAGGCGTGTGCTCCTGCTTACTAATGAATGTAGCATAGCTTAGCTGAGTGGCTACTATACATTAACATGTGAGCACAGAACGCACACGTATGACATGAACTGTGTCGGAACACAAACTCGGGGCCTGGTGAGGAAGGCAGCCCGTTGAAAGAGGAAAACATCTGGCTGTGCTTGATCTTACTGCCTGTGTTTACCGCGTGCCACGAGCGGAGAGGAAAGAGGAGCCGCTTGGCAACACAGGCTATCGTTAGTTAGCTAAAAGCTAGTTAGCTAGCATGGCTATATTTACAAGTAAAACCACAGTTTATCACAACCCCTCGACCAAAAAACAACGCCAACCAACTTCGTATTATACAACGGCTTGTGCTCAATAGTGCGCTGAGCTCATTTTCATTTTAACACATTATTTGCTATTATCTGACCTGTTGTCGCTGAACCCGATAGTCTCGCTCTCTGTCTGGTCCGCCATTACAGGAAAATGTAACCACTCTCTTCCTGAACACGCCCCTAAGTGGTTTCTACTTCTCGTATTCGCTAAACTTTCATGTCAATCATAGCGCAGTCCGAGCTGTGTGAGCTCTGTTTGGATAATGATTTTCTGACGGAGGTGTAGCCAAGCATTCATTGGGTCCTGTTTTTCATGATGTCTTTGTTCAGTAATGCTGCATTCAGGAGCTCCTCGGATGGTCCCTTGTCCCGAGCTGGGAGGTCGTGCTTCTGACTGCATGTGTTCATGTAATGTGGGGGAAAACATGGACGCTACAAATAATGTGTTGTATTTTTTTGATCAGATAAGCTGTTTCCTGTATTTATTCCAATTTGAAGCTTCATATTAGTGATTTTGTCCAAGACTTTTTGCTGCACCAACACATTCCCTAAAACCACTGGGCCTATATTGCTTTACCTGACTTGTTGTCATCAGGGTTAATGGTAATACATAACTTTTCAAATACACTCCACGTAGACAGCAACTAAAGTTACAACCATATTAAAAATAACGTGAGCAACAAAAAGTATATGCAATACATTAATTAAGTTTCACATAACCTAACATTTACTTTCGTCTGCCATGTCACTGCGTGATATGACGCCAACTCGGCAAGTTGGCCAAACTTAAATTTTTTTATGCCTATTTTCCGAGTTGTTGTTCCGACTAGAGGGGGAATTCGGGAACTCATTTTCCGAATATTCCGACAGCACATGAATGCAGCATCAGTCTCTGCAATGTTGTTGATAATAAATTGGATTCTAATCACTACCACTTTTTACAAACTCAATTAGCTGTTGCCACTTCTCTCTCTGTTTACGGTGGTGGTAGGTATTTTGTGTGCCTATTGTTGTGAACAGTGTTGGAAAAAGAACTGAAGTCCTCTACTCAAAAGTAATAACAACTATGCTACTAAAGTAGAAAAACTGTTACACTTCCAGTCTTTGATATCTAGCTCTTATTCCTATTGAATTTGAAAGTGCTCATTAGTCCCTTATTTGGACTCAAGTGTCAAATTAATGTAGGCATATGTTTCTTGATCTGTTTGCAATTGAATAGGTGGAGGCAATAAAAGAATACAATATTATGTTTGGAGGCAGGCAAACTACTCATGTAAAGTGCCAGTAAATTAGAATTGTAATAAAGGAAAGTATGTTTACTTTTTGCCTTTGCTAGTGGTTTAAGTATGAGATCTGAATAAAATTAGAGCGGACAATCATAATGTAACATAATGGTTTTACACTCATACATGTAGTACCGGTATGTCTGTAGTCAACAGATATAATTTGGTTTGGATGTTCCTTGCATTAATTTGTGAACACTAACCAACACAAATGAATGATCCAAACTAAGACAACATTTATTTTGTATTGGTACATTTAGAATACATAATAAAAGTAGTCCAACAGGTACAGTCACAGAACATTTTATTTATTTGGCCATGAATTAAAATATAGATTTTGCTAATATCGCTGAAAGTGTTGCCCTGTGTGTGCTTAACGTCTCCTAGAGCAGTCCAATAACATCAACATCATCCTCATATTTGCACTCTACTTTGTTGTTGACTGAAAGCTGCTGACTGGTGACAATGTCAGGCTGCTCAAGGCTTTCTGATGCGGTTTGATGCAGAATGTTGTGGTAATTCCTCACTTCCTTCGTTGAGCTGTAGGCATTTGGGTATCTGTAAAAAACCCTGATTTAAGCACACAGGAAGTCAATTGCACAGAAAATGCTCCACGCATGTGTCAAAACAAATGTCAATGACTTGTAAATTCTGTGAATCCTTACACCCCTCTAAAGTATCATGTAGGCCTAACAGTCAGTGTGTAAAAGGGAGCCATGTGGGAAATGTAAAAGGCTGGCTCTAAGAATAAAACTAAGATAACTTGTTTCCTAAAACCAGATCATTCTCTACTTGCTGCTGCTTTAAAAAAAAAAAACTAAAGCAAAGTGTTTCCTTTTTTGTTGTTTTTGCTTGTGAGGCTTGTGGGTAGATAGTAAAAAATAAACATTTAAAAATGAATATTGCCTAATTTATGAGTTGTCAGAATACATTCATTACATGGGCTGTAAAAGGAGAATTGAAGGATATAAACTCGTTCTCACACATTGGCTAGCTGAAATATTTCACTGAAGATGCCTAACCTTGGACAGTTGGACTGGACCCTGGAGTAGGGGCCCATTTGATGATATGGGAAAGAAGCTGGGTAGTAGCTCACTCTGTAGGCCATCATGGCAGGATATGGATACACGCTGGGGCCCTGCAACTGGGACTGAGCTGGAGGCACGGCCTGTGAGAAGGAAACGCCAGGGTCTTGTCCTGCTCCCTGCCCTGAGGAAAAACACTCTATGTCTTTCTTCTTCCGGGGGCGAAACTCATAATCTGGCATGACATAGCAAAGCAGAAAGCCGAGTAAGTGGAAGTCAGAGGTTCACCCAGCCACACCACAACAGATTCATACTGAAAACACATCCTATTGTATATCTGAATACAAGACACAACAGTAACCTTGCAGTAAAGGTTCATTATCCTCTAATCAGCTGTGTAATTGTCCGTACCAGGGAATTGCTGCCTATGCATGTATTTCAGTTTGTGAGCCATTTCATAGTAGGGCCACTTCTGTTCCTCACTGAGCTTGGACCACTCACAGCCCAGCACAATACTGATGTCTGTCATGTTGGCTCCAGGGTGGGTTTTGCGCAGGGCATTTCGGTGGATATGAGACCACACGATAAAGGCATTTGGTGGCCGTTTAATGTGTCCATTCTTGTCTTGGCCAGACTGCAACTTCTTCAGATCTGAAGGAGACATTTGGGGACTGATTCGTTCACTTGCAGTTGTAGAAAACATTCAGAATTAGACACAAGGTTGACGTTATTACACTATTGATCACTTTTATAATGATTCCCTTAACAAAAAAATACATGGATAGATAAAACACCTAATGAAAATATACCCCTAAGTATGTCAAATTCCTGCTGATTATCTTTTTATTTATTTTCCCTTTCATTACTAAATACATTTTGGAGCACAGATGATTTGTCTTTTTTGGAGGTCTGTTTATGTGAATTGAAGCTCACATAACAAACGCTGATTTAAGGACACTTATCACAGATTCAAAAAATAATTTCCACCAGGAAAAGAAAAGAAAAAATCATGACAAACTTATATTATAAGATACTACTAGTAAGGGAGGTCAGAATTTTGAATAATGTTGACTAACTATATCAAAATTATTACAAATATCTCATAATTTTGATTGTGAAGTTAAACTTTTTTTTTATCTGATCATTTTGACTTAATGAGTTTGACTGACTGCCTGACCTAGTTTCACTTTATTTCAAAAAGTCTGAATCTTTACTTTGTATATCATTATTTTTGACTTAATTGTTAGTATATAGGCTAAGGTATGACTTGAATGTTAATTGTGATTTCATTTTCTCATTAGTTACCGAATTGTTTGACTTAGCTAGTAGCCTATCTCTAATTTTGATTTTCCAACATATACTTTTTTTTATTTGGATTTTTTTTAACACTTTATTATCCTATGCTATTTCTCTGTTTCCATACACATCCCAGCACTATCACACACAGGCCCTATGGGACTAGCCTACTGTCACGTTACCTTCCTCCGTTGGCAGGATGGCGTAAGTGGTGACCGGACTATCACCTCCGAGTGAGGTCGTGAGGTGGACTGGATCTGGGTTCAGCCAGTTTTCTCCAGCTGTACTGGCCTGTCTCTTATCCAGCTTCTCGGTGACCTGGAGCGGAAATATTTGGTCCCCAGATGGAAGCAGCTTCACTGCACTGACCTGAGAACCTGCTTCTGGACATGAACCTGAAGCGACAGTTTCTGACCTGACCCCGCTGCCACTCACCTCCGCTGACACACCTTTATAAAGTAGTTTGTTAAAAAGGGTTGATATGGGTGGAAGCTTTCCGTCTTCAAATTCACAACTTGCTCCAACTAAGGCCACGTAGTTTTCACAAATGTTGGACCTAGGCCTATATCCGGTCCCGACCAGCGTTGGAATCTGACCAGCATCTCCGGTTTGAAGGAACTGAAAAGCGGGCGTCGCCGCTGGGTCCTGGCCCGTGTTTCTGGATGGCAGACGCGGTTCTCGTTTTCTTTGTTTAAGGTATATGTCCATTGTCACAACCGTCACTGTAATTTGGGGTGAGCTAGGTCTGGGTTTCAATCTTTCATCTTGGTTGTGATATAAAAATTGTCGGTTGCCCAGACAACAGAGAACATTTTTGGACTGTAAAAAGCCTTGAACTAAAACCGGGTTCCACAAGGTCTGAGCGTTCCTATTCAGCGGTTAGCTGTTTAGCAAAATGAGATTTATGACAGATAACATTTACAAGTCTTCTTACAAAAATACCAATAACCCAAAATAGTTTTTTTATTTTTGATCATTAATTCTGTTAACATTTTAATTATATTGTCTGTCTGTACACATTTTATTTCCCCAATATGCTTGTCTTTAATTTATTTTTTAAAGCCTTCTTTGCACAACCAGAAATAAAACTCTGGTGGGAAAATAATACATTTCCTTTATTTATTTGTTGATTTAAAAGCTGTCAAAATAAAATTGTATTGACTATAATCAGCCTATACATTATCCACCATGTGTTATAGTTTTTAACTACAGAATGTACTTGACATGTGTACTCAATGGTAGCTACTATGTCCCTGTTCAGGATCATATGTGATGCAAATATGATACAAAAAGTGATACAAAAAGTAGCCTACACCTAGAAAAAGGAGGAGACTGATTATTTAATGTTATAATTTAATTTAATGTTGAATGAAATACAGAAAATACAATCAAATGAAACGAGCTGTACCAAAAAAAAAAGAAACAAAAATATGATTCCTGTCAACTAAAACATGTTATTAGTAGCTCTCCAATGAACATAACCTTACTAGTAAACTAATAAAATATTAAACTAATAACTGTGGAATCTTCTTTCTGAGAGTAACAAAATAAAGATCTGGTCATTTGGAGTGCAGTGCCTCAGAAAATGACAAAAGGCTCTGCTTAGCTATGTTTGCACATCAAACAGAGAAAACTATATCCACACAGTCTCTCACACACACACACACACACACACACACACTTCACTCCACTCGAGACCCCTAAAACCTTTTAGATTGGTCTCAACTGGCCTTAGAAATCATTGATTAAAACTCAACTAATGAAAAAAAATCCTGCAATGTATCCAGTCCATGTTATATGCAAGGGTGGTTATTTTCTAGTATGCCGTTTTTGAGGTGCATATATGCAACCCTTACACCAAGAGACCACAAAGTGAGCTGTAGGCTGAAAAATGTTTGCTGGCAAAAAATAGTTTGTAATTAAAAGGTACATTGCTGTGTTGACCCAAAAATTTTGAGGTGAGCGACTGCTTTGAAAAAATGGAAGAAATATAGAGGACTGTGATGTTCAGTCTTGTAGATGGTGACTATCGTTTACCATCTTTTACCATAGCCAGGTGACAAATACTCTTTAAAAAAACTTTATTCTGTACCTCTACCCTTAAACAGTGTCTGTATGAAAAGGTAGAATAGACAGAAGAGATCAATGCTTACATAAAGTTACACGTCCTTATGTCGGGGGGGGGGGCATCATATCATGAGAAACATTCAGAATAGTACTCTAGTATCACTTTTAACAGTAACCAATTATTGTAATATAAGAGCCCAACAGTACTGTAGAGACCATTTGTTCTGAGCAGTTCACTCATGTTGTCTTTTAAACATCAATAAAACTGTAAGTGTCCTACTGTACTTTGAGTTATTGTGAACTGCTACCAGCCTGAAAAAAGAGGAGAGGTTAGAAAAAAGGATATAATATGCAATTATTCCACCCTTATATGGCTTAAGAATAAGTATGACCATACACGCATACACCCACCCTGCTCTCTGCTGGAGGAACAGAGTATGGATTCAGTATACTCTGTACTTTTAGCACAGGGAGCAAAAGAAAGTAACAGCGTCACCCTCTGGCAATAATGTAATGGCTTAAATCTTGCGATTGAATTTGGTTGAAATTATGTAAAACATGATATCTCAGGCTACAATGCAAAATGTAGGCAGCAATGCCATTTTCATTTGCGTAAACAAGATCGAATAAGCTGTGCAGTTACAGAGAAAAACTTTTTGCAGTGATTTATGTAATGAAGGGGGACATACTGTAGATCACATATAAAACAGGTGACAACAAGATGAGGAACCTTTCCCCATAGGAACGTCATTACTAGAGGCTGTGGGTTGACATCTTCCCTGCTTTTCAGGTGTCCTCTGTGTGACATAATGTCACACAAATTGGTGAGAGGCACCCATGGGCGCTCTCCCCTACTTCCAAGATTAAGTCAACAGTCTAGGATGGTGAATGATTACTGTTGCCAGCTCGCCAAAGACAGCAAAAGCAGAGAGAGAAACATGCAAGGTTGTCTTCAAGTACATCAGTCCTTCTGTGGTTCACACTCTCATAATGTCAGACGCGCACACGCACACTCTCACACACTCTCTCACACACACACACACACACACACACACACACACACACACACACACACACACACACACACACACACACACACACACACACACACACACACACACACACACACACACACACACACACACACACACACACACACACACACACACTCTCATTTCCCAAAACTGCCAAAGTTAGCGAAGGCATCCTGTTTGGGTGAAACCATGGCTGGGGTGATGGAGTGTGCTAGGCTCACTCCTACTCCTGGCACTCCCATGCCTGTCATACCACCCATCATCACTGGAGTGGCCATGCCCATATTCATGCTCATGTTCATTCCCATCATGCCTTGGCTTACAGGAATTCCCCCCATCCCCATTGTCCCCGTGGTCATTGAAGGGGGCATACTTGATGCCAAGGAAGCAGGCATGCCAGTTGCCATTGATGGAGGCACGCCCATTGTCATGGGATTGGCTGGTGGTCTAATGGGTGTCGCATGGGGTGGGGAGCTGAGGTTCAGTCCTCCGAAGTTCTGGGCCAGCAGGTTGACGGGAGGCACTGCTGCACAGACACATATGGACAGCAAGGCGTTAATCCACTCTGTTGTACCACTTAGGTTGTTCAGATAGTTACACTGATCAATCTAATCTAAAACAATGTACATTTAAAAGGTTTACTGACATCAACCTGTCCTACTAAATCACTTGGGGATTTAACTAAAACATATGTATTTATTTATTGAAGTCCATACATTTATTGACATTTATTTCACACTGTTGTCAGTACTTCCCAGCTGTATATAACAATAATTCCTAATAGTTCAATAATTACTTATGATCTGGACTTGGATAAGCAGCAGAAAATGGATGGATGAATGGATTAACCAATAAAAACAAACAAAAGAAAACGGATTAATTTAAGGTGCAGTATATGAAATGTACCTCAGGTGAGAGGTCTGATATAGTTGGTACTGGGGATTGTAACTAATATTACAGGCTAGAAAAAATATTCAAAACTTTTAAATGACATTCAAGACTTTTTAATACCTTTGGCAGCCCTTTTTGTTTTGTTTTTAGAAAAAAAAAATCTTAAATCAATGCTTTTTAAGATATTTTAAGACCCTGCAAAAAGTTTTTTTTTCTACATCAACATGCTGTGTAAAATGCACACAGAAAATGAATCACAGTATGAAACATGATACCTGTTTGCTGGATGATATTGTTGAGTGTGGGCGGTGTCTTAGTGGGGTTGAGGCCTGCTGATAGGAAGTCCAGGCTGATGTTGACGGAGGGGTCGGACCAGGTCGACCCTAACGATCCCGGACCTCCAACACCCACCTTCGACTGTTGTCCTATGGGCTGCTGAGATGTCATGCCTCCCAGGCTCTAAAATAAAGTACAAATATTTCACACTTTTATTTACTGTCAAGAACCCAAAAGAAAAACTGAAATCAATTAACAGCCTTGAACTGGAACACTTTATATTTATTGAAAATTGAAACAAAAAGCATTCTTAAGGGTGCACTGACTTAAATCTTTGATTAGGTTGGAAGCCATGCTGAATGTTTAAGTCATTAATACTGCAATTTTATTGCACTATTAATTTAGACTATTATTTTGACCTTTGGACCAATACACTTTGGAAAGTTCTGGGTTTTTCTTTCAATGGATTTCATTATCTACAACATTTTCAGATTTGTTTTTTACAGTTTGAGACAAACTAGGCCTTCTTGTAAAGTGTACTGTACTTACCTGTTGAGAGTGAGAAAGGGGCATGGTTGGCATAGCAACAGATGCTCCTCCCAGAGAGAAAGTCATGCTCTGAGAGGCACTCAGCGTTGTATGTGGGTTAGTTAGTTGATGGTTCACTCCACCCATCAGGTCAAACAGCTCGGCAGAAGGTAGGGCGGAGGCGGGATTAGAGACTGGGGCTGTGGGTGGCTGGACGTTGCCAAACAGGTCAGTGACGGGCTGGGAGAGACCGGAGCTAGACAAAACTGGTGGATTGACCGAGAAAGCATTCCAGTCCCCAAATTCTCCATTTCCATTGGATCGTGCAGAAGCTGGCCACAAGAAAGTAGTGATATGTTTAGTTGTGATTGTAACTGTCCAACTCCTTCACTGTGTCCTAAATTGACACTCATTTTCTAAAATTCTACAAAAAAATCTAAATACATTAAAAAGTATGTACAACATGGCTTTTTTGTCACACTGGCCCTCATCTGAACTTAAGGGTGCTTTCACACCTTACCTGTTTTGGTTGGGTTAAAACTAACTCTAGTGGGATTGCCAAGTTAGTACAAACAATCAAACCCAGGTGCAGACCAAAGAACTGGACCAAGACTGTTACATGGTAACACGTATGATCTGACAGTCAAAAGCAGTTAAAACTGCAGTCTGCTATGGTTGTATCATTCTGTGTACTTGGGCAGTTCATTAAGTCCATTAAAAAGGGTGTGACAAAGTGATCCCACAGTAATATGCCCCAGAATTGAGCTGTACAAAGACAGGTCTTTTTTTACCTGTCTCTACCCTTTTGTCATTATTTAAAACTTTCTTTTTATTTGCAGTCTAATAATGCTTATCATCAGTTATTTCTTTGGGAGCTCTTTGTGACGTCAGAGAACATTAATATGCACATAGTGCTGCATAAACTACTGTCAGTCACCGGATTTTGATTTCCCTCCAGTGTGAACATGAACCGGACCAGAACTGTGTACTATTTCCAGTTGGTCCGGACCAAACAAACCAAACTACAGGTGTGAAAGCACCCTCAGATTACAGGAAAAGCGGAAAGAGGTAAGAACAAGTTTACCAGTGGAAGTTGGGAGGCTGGCAGAAGCTGCAGGAGAGGAGAAGTCAGCAAAGCCACCAATGAGGTCAGAACTGCCACCTGGATGGACACACACACACACACACACACACACACACACACACACACACACACGCACACAAAGGACAGGACTCAGAACTCTCTTGTCCAACAAAGAATGACACAACTAATACATCACATACCCCACATTTTAAAACCACCTCATTTCTTTGTCATCTTTGTGTGTGTAAACATTTGTAGTTACCTGTTGCAGTGCTCTGATTGGATAAAGGGTCAATCACCAGCAGATCAGCTAGACCGCTACTTGAAGACTGCCTGACTGATGACTAAAGATAGAAAAAGAGAGACACAGTGATTTACTAAACATGTACAATTAAAAATATATCTCACATTCAGAAAAGCGTGAGTGTCTGTGTGAATACCTTCTCGTCTGGGCTCCTGTCTCCAGTGTAGTGGGCTGCAGCACCAAGGTCCAGAGTCTTGCTACACGGAGCTCCGCTGCGTTTCCGCGTGGTGGTGGTTGTGGTTTCTGTTGCTTGTGTGATCTGGATGCTCTTCGTTGTGACAGTTTCCTCCTCATCTTTGAACTCAAGGGTTTCCTGCCTGCCGTTTCTCGATGCTCGGTCCTCCTCGGTGTCACTATGGCAACCAAACATGGAGGACATACGAGAAGCGGCACTCAGGAGATTTTGCTATTGACTGTTTTTTTTTTTTTTTTTGCAATTATTGTATGTTTGTACATGTTTGGTTGGAGGCCATGAGCCATCTGATGCATTATTTTGATATTTGCGATACCAACACCACTGTGCACAACTAATGCAGCTTGTGGTAACTTTAGTATACACCATTAAAGGAACACGCCGACTTATTGGGAATTTAGCTTATTCACTGTAACCCCCAGAGTACGACAAGTTGATACATACCCTTCTCATCGCCGTGCGTGCTGTAACGCTGTCTGACGGCTCCAGCGGCATCAGCCCATAACAGAACAGGCAGGTGAATGGTTCCAGTAATCCTACTGCTCCAAATAAGTGACAAAATAACGCCAACATGTTCCTATTTACATGTTGTGATTTGTAGAGTCACAGCGTGTACAAAAAACAACGTAACATGAGACACAGCCGTCTTCTATCCGTAAACAAACCGGGAACTATATTCTCAGGCGGAAGAATATAGTACTTGGGCGGAGTGATATGCTCACAGCAAGCCTGTCTCAGAATATAGTTCCCGGTTTGTTTATGGTTAGAAGATGGCTGTGTCTCATGTTACGTTGTTTTTTGTACACGCTGTGACTCTATAAATCACATGTAAATAGGAACATGTTGGCGTTATTTTGTCACTTTTGTCACAATTCGGAGCAGTAGGCTAGTTGGAACCAGTTACCTGCAGGATCTGTGCTGGGCTAAGCTAATGCTGGAGCCGTCAGACAGCTTTACAACACGCACGGAGATGAGAAGGGTATGTATCGACTTGTCTTACTCTCGGGGTTACGGTGAATAAGCTAAATTCCCAATAAGTCGGCGTGTTCCTTTAAGACCATTTTAAAACAAGCATTCGTTCAGCCACACGCAAAATGTAATATGTGTAAGTGTGCACGTGGAGTCATGGACATCATCAGTGTTTAAATTTACCTGATTCTGTCGGGTGAGTCATCTCGTTCCTTCTTTCTAAACTTGTTGAGTGTGTCATCGATGGTGCTGCCTATCTTGTCACTGATCTCTCCGAGCTTTTCACTAAAGGGGAAAGCTCCTCTGCTCTTATCCCAGTCCTCATCCCACTTACTCCGATCCAACTCATTAGCTGGAAGGAAGAACACATAGAAGGACAGAGAGAGAAAGAGCAAGACTTTGTAAACTTGTGCAGTTTCACAGGCATCCCCCAAAGGACATCTACAGTCTCTCATACTAGTCGTATGAAACTCATAATTTAAGCTGTACAATGCTGTTTAACAATTGCTAATGTATAGCAAATTTAAGACACTAAAAGCAACAATAAGATTAGAGCTGCAGCAAGTTATTATTTGAATATCTTTTCGGTTAATTGTTTGGTCTGAAAAATGTCTTGTTCTTGTGTCCGATAACAGTCCCAAATCATAAACTACACAATTTACAATGAAATACGGCAGCAAATCCTCACATTGTGGAAGTTGGACCTGGAAAATGTTTGGGATTTTTGCTTGATAAATGTTAGACATTTTTAGTAATTGGGCAGATGAGAATTAAATACGTAATAAAAAATATAATGTTGTGTTACATTTTTTGTATTTATCTGGTAACTTACTTACTTAGGGTTGGCTGCTAAGAAAATAAATACAAGGAATATTTTCAGGTAAGTCCCCTGAAATTTTACTTCAGTGGATCAATAGGAGCTTTACGCTACATTATTGCTTAAACAATTAATAATTTGATATAAATCCATGACTATTTGATAATTAATTCTTCATCCGTCATTTATCAATTAAAAACACTCCAGACATTTCCTGGTTGAAGATCGTCCAATGTGAGGATGATGTTTTGTGTTTTATATCACGATCTCTTTGGGCTCTTGTGATTTGCCTTTTTGTAAAAAAAATAAAAAGAAGAAGACATTTAGAGATTTAGAGATGAATCAACTAAACAATATACCATTTTTTTTAATTCCTTGTTAGTACAGGCAATTCAAGTTTAGCTTTTAACATCCATTCAAAATGTCTTACACTTGCTTTACATGATATCCTTCCTCTAATGCATTTTTCAAGTTATTATTATGATTTTAATCCACATCTGACGAGCTGTCAAAAGAAGATGTAGTGACTTACAGTTCTTAACGCCTCCTCCTCCTCCTCCTCCTCCTCCTCCTCCTCCTCCTCCTCCTCCTCCACCTCCTCCTCCTTCCATGCTGTCAGAGGAGACTCCAATGTATTTATCTTTGTTCTTCTTGGCTTTCTTCCTCTCCTCTCTCAGTCTATCATCATCCTGGATTAACTCAACCATCTCCTTCACCTTCTGACGCACATTGATGCCCTGATCCTTACCGTTCTCATCTGGACAGATACACAAACAAAAACAAAAAACTATAGTATATATATAAAATTTGACGTCCTGACCTTATCATTTAGTGCCACCAACGTACAGTACACAATAATTATTACAATCAAAAGGACCAATAGAAGTTTTACTTAGCATACTGTATTATTCATGCCCCCCAGAGAATTAACCTTTCCATTTTAGAAACAAATTGATCTTTCTAAAAGTGACGCGTCTAATATGCACACAAGATATCTCACATTTACACAAAAGCAAAAGAATACTAAGAAAACATTAAACCAATGAAAATGTAGCCAATTTTGATTTAGAGACTCACCAATAAAGTGATAGTTTTCTAAAGATCGCAGGTCGTAGATGTGTTCTCTGGCACTGGTGACAACTCTTTCAGACCCATTCCTGATCAAATAAGCCAGCAGCAGTAAAGCCTGGCAGAGGAAGATAAAGAGAAATAGTAAGAGATGGAGTGAAAGACGTGATTAGAGAGTTAACTATGGGGGGAGGGGGTGGGGGGGATGTAGCCAGAATGACTTAGTGAGAAATAATCTTTCCTAAAAAAAAAATGTTTAAGGCCAGTTCTGCTTTACAAAACGGTCCCCTCTCCTGAACTCATCTTAATTGCTCTCTAAAAAATTCAAACTCATTCATTCTTTCTTGGCTCTTGTATAATATATGGTATTTGCACATCAGTCTTGTGATTTTGTGGGTAGGACACAAGAATGTAGTTGAGATGCACTGCTCGGATCTTTCTACTATACACATACAGGATGCATACATCTGTATCTGTGTTCAATTTTAGTGCAAAGCAGGGGCGGACCTACCGGGGTGGCATAGGGTGGCAAATGCCACCCTAAAAGAAAGCATTGCCACCCCTGCTGCCACCCCAGTTGGCAGCAACGAATTACGGTAAAAGTTATGGCCAATTTGACAATTTACGAGCGTGCGTCTCCAATGTCCAACTGCAGTGAATGCAGCATAAGATGACGCCAGAGCGGAGAGAGCCTGTTTTGTTTGGAAAACTGAGTGGCGCTAAGCGAGGGAGCCAGGAGTCGCGATGAATGGAGACACAGGAGGAAAGAGGTCAAAACGGATTAACATCTATCAAGAAATTAAATTATAACGAAAGCACAGTGCTAGCATAGTTGCGATGCTGATTTTGAGATGATAAAAATCAGGTTGAAGAACGTTATTTCACCAACTATACAATGTTACTTAGGGTCTGACGTTTGTTCTGTGTAAAGTAGGCTACAAAAGCTAATATTGATTCAACGTCTGTCAAGGAAAACATTGTTACTTTGAATCGTACAGAAATGAAGAGGAAAGGTAGTATATTTAGTTTTTGTCTCCAAAGAGAAAGGCGAGAGAAATAGAAAATGAACAAGTGAGCAAGGTAGATGGAGAAGATGAGGTGGAAGGAGAGAGAAAAGAGGTGGAAGGAGAGAGAGAAGAGGTGGAAGGAGAGAGAGAAAATGGCAACAGAAACGTGACAGAGACAGAATACAAGGCCAAGGCGACCAGGGACAGGAGGAGGTGGGAGAACACCACAGAGAGCATCACCAAGATGAGGAGGGAGAAAGCGAGAGACAAGAGAACGTGCAGGGCTCAGACAGTGAAAGGGAAAGCAGAGTGCCTGGGCCATCACCAACCATCTCCAGTCAAGCTGGTCCACACGGTATGGAAACTGTTGATGCATAGTATACTAAGTTACATATAAATAAGAAAAACAAATGACAAAGCTTAAATATGAATAATTAGGGAAAGTTGTCAGTGTGAAAGTGTGATGAGATGGGGAGATGAGTTTTTATATTTTGTGTAGAATGTATTTTAGATCCATTGCTCAGATTAAATATAAAAAATAAAAAATATATATAAATAAAACAAAAAATAAACAAATGAACCTAAAAAATACTCTCCCAGGCTAAAATGTTAGTGTGTGTTAACACAGTCTGATGGTTAGAACTAATCAATGACAGTTCCTAATTTTGTACAAATGCTGCCTGCAACGCTGCCTCTCTGACACAGTCAAAAACTGTTTGCTTCCCCTCTCACACTGACACATCTGCCACTCATCACCTGGGTCTTACCTTAATGCCTTTCCTGTGATAATGCCCCTTACTTCTATCATACTTCTATTTCCTATTATGTGAGATCACATTGTACGGTCACTTATTCCTAATATGAACTGTTTCAAATGAAACCTCAAATGCAGGACATTGATTGCATGAGATGAAGTTTGTTTGTATGAGTTTGTAAATGGCAGCCTGTGTCCTTTTGTAGTGTGTACATACTATTTCTCATCAAACTGTGATAACTGATTAAATTCAGTAAATATACGTCTGACATATGTTGCCACCCCTCAAAAATTCCTGCCCCCCTCTCGCCACCCCATAAATATTTTTCTAGATCCGCCCCTGGTGCAAAGTATTTGAAGTAATGTATTTTCAATAAAAACAAAGAGAAACAGGAGCCAAAAATGTCTTGATCCAGTCAGTCGTGTAAACACTGGAACCCATGTGGGTGTCTGACTGCGGGCACAACGGATACAACACAGGGAACAACCAACCAACCTGCCAACCAGAACGTAACCATACCTTGTAGACTCGTCTCCAGTTCTTCTTGTTGTCCTTCAGCATCCTGGTCCACAGCATGTTCATCACTTCTGGGAATTGCTCATACATAAAGGTAGATCTACACACACACAAACAAAAATATTATAGTTCTAAAAAAGCCCAAAACAGCTAAATCAAAGCATAATCAGGTCTAGTGATTAGAGCCTTACTTGTCTTTCTAACAGAACTCTTATTTCTTCTTATTGTGTGTAATGACACAATACAGTTTACCTGCTACTTTGTGTGCTTGTATTTGTGTGCACATACAGTACAGAAACTGTGTGTGTGTTACACATACTTGGCTATTTCTCCCATCAATTGTCCAGAGGGTCCCCAGGGGTCGTCATTGGTGGCCTCTCTCACCTTAGACTCGATCTCTGAGTAGTTCATCACCACATTAGTGCTGTTGACACAGACATATATTTTCTTCAGAAATTACATCAATAAATATCTTTATTACCATCAACATTTCAAACATGTAAAGGTGAAAACATCTGGCTTTACTATCTTGTCTTTTCTGTTCACTTATTGGGAATACAAAGCTTGTTATTGTCAGTCTTTCGGTCAGTCAGCCTTGCTGGTTATCAGCAAATGATTTGAGCTGATTCCCTTCACACATCCACTCATTTCCAGAGGTCAGGCAGACCGAAATACAGACAATCATAAACCCATACATTGATATATTTACACAGTAGAACACATGCAAATACAATAAGGGCAACTCATAAATGAAAAACAATCTCTCTGGCTAGCAAAGCATCATTATCATATTAATATTCTACACACACAACGCTGACAATAACGGTGGAAAACAGGATTATCACAACAACAACATTCATGCAGGTGTCATACACAACGAAATCAAGTAAAACAAAGAGAATCTCAGCTCACTGAATTATGAATGACAGCTTTCTAAAAGCCTGTGTCCTGGCCACGGCACTTCAAAGGACAGACATACATATACGAGCATAGTGTAAGAAAATATTCAGCTGTTTGGGGCACAAAGGGATGTGAGTCTGTTGTATGCAGTGTGTGCATGGAAGTGAGGTTAGCAGGGTGTGCATATGTGTGTGTGTGTGGGCTTGTTTAACTATATTTGTGGGGTCCAAAAACCGGGAGTCCAGTATAGTTGTGGGGTCCCGACAGCTTTGTGGGGCCAAAATGCTGGACCCCACAAGTTTAAAGGGCCGTTTGAGGGTTAAGACTTGGTTTTAGGATTAGGGATAGAATTAGGTTAGGGTTAGGGTGAGGGTAAGGGTTAAGGTTAGGAATTTAGTTGTGATGGTTAAGGTTAGGGTAAGGGTTAAGGTTAGGCATTTAGTTGTGATGGTTAAGGTTAGGGTAAGGGGCTAGGGAATGCATTATGTCAATGATGGGTCCCCACAAAGATAGTGCCACAAACCCGTGTGTGTGTGTGTGTGTGTGTGTGTGTGTGTGTGTGTGTGTGTGTGTGTGTGTGTGTGTGTGTGTTTGTGTGTAAAAAACAGTGAAGTAAACACGGCCAAAGCTCCCCATAAATAATGTTTGCTTCCTGTCCTCTTCGATTTTGTGGTCTCACCAGCTGCTGTGTTTGTTTGTTGGCAAAAAAACACAGCCAAAAGCACTGCAACGTGAAACACACCTCTCACTCTCCAACACGACTTGTCATTCCTCCCTCCTTCACCTGGCCTTTTTTTTCATATTTCTGTCTCCTTCACTTCATTTTCTATCCTGTTTTTTCTCCTGCTCCTCGCTTTTTCCAATCTCCCGATCCTATCATTACTCATGTACTCTGCCACTCGCAGTTAAAGGAAAATAAGAAGCGTCTTCAGTACAGAAACTGCCTTTGACTGTGTTATTGTCAACAAACAAGTCAGACAGACAGAGAGCTCCATAATAGCGTGACTCTTAAACTGCAGGAAAAGCAAGGACGCCGCTGCCAGCTCTGTTGAGGTAGATCAATAATAGAGTGTATTCATCACGCCCAGGCAGGCCCAACCAACAGCTGATGGGAGCTCCATCTAAAGCACTGTTGAGCTCTCTGTCTGTTTTCTATGCCGTATATTCCCTCTTCTAATCTTCTTTCTTCAGTCTATTCATTTATTTCTCCTTTATGCAACTTTCTTCTATCGACCTACTCTTCTTTCTTTATTACATTTGTGATATAATTGGTTCTTTTGAGCGGAGCCAACCGAAGAACGTAGGTCTAAGATATGATTTGGAATATTAAAAAAAACGGATTTAAGGACATCTTTTTTTTTTGGAGGTTTTTCAGGGAAAAATGTATGTAAGAGTTCATCAATCTCCATAAAATCAAAAGATGCTGTTGGCATACTGTACCCTCCTTGTCACTGGGTACTGTGGGAAGTGTGTTTTTCTATAATTTCTTTTTTTTAAGGTTTCAGTGTTTTTCGGATACGTACAATAGTAAGTACAGTACAGTATGAGTGCTTATACAACACACACACAATATGCATCTCATAGTAGCCTGAATTTAACCTTGTTTGCAGGATTTATATCAAACTGAAAGTGCACATTAACAACCCACATGGAGTTTTAATTACCTCAGTTACAAAAACTCAACTGCATTAGACTGAAATATATTTGTAATATTTTTTACTATAAAGAATACAAGAAACACCTCTTAATCTAATGCAGTCCAGTTCAACATCACTGCAAACTACAACCTCATTAATAAAAAATATAGTTAAAATAACACCTCTGACAGACAGTGTCAATCAATCAAAACTAAACATTATTCTCTTTGTAAAGGTGTAATTTATGACTGAGCAGCTGTTGTATTGGATCACATTAGATTTTACAGGTAAATAAAGTGACCACTGAGTGTATAATCCAAGGCACAAAATAAATAATAATTGGTTCATCATCATTACTGTATGCACAAATTGCATTCTGATAACAGGCATGTATACTTCACTAAAATGTATTCTAAATAAGAAATGAATACCGACATACAAACTCTAAAAATGAATAACAGCTGAACTAAAAAACAGGAACCGCTGTGTAACCTGTGTTATAAAATTGAACATGCTTCTCTGGTGTAAGGATAATCACATCAAACAAGGGGATGTACTGATCAGAAGCAGTATAGTCAATATCAATCCAAAACTAGCCAAAGCATTGGATATATTTCAGAAAAAGATACATAATAAAATACAAACTATTTATAGACAGCTCGAGTGTTATTTGAGAGGCAAAAAAAGATTCTGATGTATAATGCTATTGCAGATTCAAGGCTGTATTGATGAAAATGATGTATCAAGCCATTGCCTGGATGTGTGCACACTTGGTCCCTGACCGTCCCTCGTATCAAGCCGTTGTCACATAAAACTGACTGTGAGAAATTAGAGTCAGTGTTTAAGAGGAGTATCTAAAAAGTTGATGTGTGACAGACCGATGCACCTGACAAACTGGTGAGACTGATATTTCAAACAGAGCAAAATCCGTTTTTTGGTCACTCTATAGAAAGAGAAGTCTGATTATAAAGGCACTATTTTTACGAGACTAACATAGTAAGTTCATTCATGAGATTAGTTTGAACTGAAGCAAAACTATTTAGATCCGTTTTTCCACTTCTGTCATCTTTCAATATTGTTATAATTAGAGCTGGGCAATATATCAATATTATATCGATATCGTGATATGAGACTAGATATTGTCTGAGATTTTGGATATCGTAATATGACATAAGTGCTGTCTTTTCCTGGTTTTAAAGGCTGCATTACAGTAAAGTGATGTCATTTTCTGAACTTACCAACTGTTGTAACTGTTCTATTATTTGCCTTTACCCACGTAGTCATTATATCCACATTACTGATGTTTATTTATCAAAAATCTCATTGTGTAAATATTTTGCCAAAGCACCATTAGTCAACACTACAATATCATTGTGGTATCGATATCGAGGTATTTGGTCAAAAATATGGTGATATTTGATTTTCTCCGCATCGCCCAGCCCTAGTTATAATGTTCACATTTGTTTTCAGCTTTGTTGTCCTTGTTGTTAACTGTATGTCTATTTCTGTGTAAGTACACTAAGAGCAATGAAAAACCAAAGTCAAATTCCTTGCATGTGTGCACATACTTGGCCAATAAAGCTAATTCTGATTATTCTTGCTCTATTGAACATATGATGACAGTTTCATTTGTGAAAAAACCTGATTTGATTTAATCTACTACAAACCTAGCCCTCCAGATAGTGGCACCATCCTCATCAAAAGTTATTTACTTGGTTATTAAATAAAATGGCCAGTTACAAGAAACGATTTACTTACTTATCTCAACTAATTAAAAGCATCCCTGCATCTTCCAATTTTTTGTGGATTTGGGTTTTACACAAGAAATATATTCATATAACTCAGTGTGCCTCTTGGAACAAACAGGGCAGAAAGCTGTTATTCTCCCTCCTCTTCGTGGGTTACAGTATTATACTGCAGTTTACACTTGCAACAATAGAGTACACAAAGACACACATCACAAAGAAGCATGGTTAGTCTAGTGCTCAGACAAACAACACGATGTAGTAGGCTGCAGCAACACCAGCATTAGCTAATACCGTATGATCTGTTTGGCCAACAAGCTGTGTTGTCTTAACTGTCTGGGACCATGGGGGCATGGGCCTCGTTGAGACATGGTTGGTCTCTAATTGGCAGGAAATGCACTACAATTCAATAGCCACTTAGCTTGCCATCGTTTATGCTTAGCTTTCTACTCGGGATATAAGGTTAGGTTAATCCATGGTGGAGGTAGCGGGCATCACCAGGGTGGTACAGGGCGTGATTCCGCAGCAACACCGACACAAACAGTACACAGAACCGACCTGGGCTTAGCAATGCTAGCGGAATTAGCTAACTGGATAGCTTTCGTTGCGGATCGGAAATGAATACATTTGCTGTGTGTAATACTGTTTTTTTACTGGCCTATATGAGCAAGTGTTGAAAAATTTACAATGTTAGAAGCCATTGTAAAACACACATCTCTATTTATGCCACATGGCTGAAGATTGGCAGCTAGCCAGCTAGCCAGAGCTAACAGCTGAGGGGGCTATCGCTGTGACGTCACGCACCGTATCCTCTCCTCTGTCAGCGATAAAAGCTGCTGATGCTGCCCGGCTAGCCGGTTAGCTTAGCAGCCACTTAGCGGTTTAGCCAGTGCAAATAGCTCCACCTGCTCCTCGGTACTCACGCTTTGTCCACCAGCTCTCTGACTTTCCACATATTCAGCATCTCCGCACGGAACTGCGGGTTCGCCGCCTCGATACTGCGTCGCCCCGTGTCTCTACGCCCCACAAGATAGAGTAGGTATCCAGTTACCGACGAGAATCCCCCCCCACTCCTCGATGAGCTCCGGTACTACAGATGCGGTTAACGGATCGGCCCCAGTTGCTACGGAAACGTCATTCTCGGCCTACGTCACTGAAGCGTCAAGATGTTCCCTCGCTCGCGAACTGTATCATATCTAATACATCCATGTATCATATATGCGTACATTTAGGGTAAAGTTCAAAGCAAAATGACGCAGGAACATTTAGGCAAAGAATATGATACAATTGAATCTTTCTTTTGATTTCTGTAAGTTGTTCAAAAACAGCCCCGGGAGCTACCTTGCTCAAGGTTAAAACATTTACACATTGTGTGTGTGTGTGTGTGTGTGTGTGTGTGTGTGTGTGTGTGTGTGTGTGTGTGTCAGTCACATTTGGCTGTGTTGGGCAGTTTTGCAAACCAAAATCCAGCTAGGGTGTCTGTGGCACCTATTCTTAATATTAATACATTAATACATAAATGTTTTAGCTTTTATATAAAATAATGGTACTTAAAGTAGCCTATTTTGATGCTAATACTCAAGGATCAATAATTGTGGAAGAATCCTGCTTCTCAAAAGGCTATTAAATGGAAGATGTGATAAAAGGTGGTGATAAAGATTTGCACTGCATGTCCATCTCCAGAGCTTTAATGAAAGTTAGCTCAGTTGGTATAGTGAGCGCACATATATAGAGGTTTACTCCTTGACGCAGCAGACCGGGGTTCGACTCCGAGCTGTGTGCTGCATGTCACTCCCCCTCTCTCTCCCCTTTAATGTCTTCAGCTGTCCTGTCAAAAATAAAGGCCCAAAAAATAAATAAATAGGTAGGCTATAGCAGAATTCAAAGTCATGTTTTGAAAATTAAAATTTACTTGTGGATTCTTGGTTTGTTTTAAATGTAATGTCTGTTAGGAGGGTTTTCTTGTCTTGTGATTGTTCATTAGTATCTTCAGCATCAGCTCAGTTAATACTGGCATGCTGAATCTGTTCCTGGCTCATCCTCGGAGTCCACATTGTATTATTGATATGTTGGCTCAGTTATTTAGGTCCCCAATCTGGTCTAGATTAAAGTAGAATACGGAACAGAACAAAGACGTGTGTCTGAAAGGGTGATGGTCAAATGACAAAACGCCAGCGTCTGCATTTTTGTTTAATTGTTTCTTAAAATCTTTCTTTGTGGGAGTGTGTCCTTTGTCTCATTGAAGGTTTGGATACTTCATATTTTATTCTTTGTGTTAACTACGGATGTGTTATGACTAATGTTTTTGTTGCTTTAGTAAGTATTACATCAGCCTTAATTGTTTAGGTTTTGGTTTAAAGGTTTGAATTTATTTAAATTATAAAGTATTTTAACATATGTCAGTATAGCAAGAAAAAACAAATTCCTAGCTATCTTACTATTGCTTCATGACTGTATTAACCCTAATTAAGTAATTAAGTATTTTCTTTTCATTGATAGTTTGTTTTTCAATTATTCTGTTAAAACTGTTACTTTTAAATTATAAGTATTAGCCTATGTATGAAGAATTATGTGAGCACAATGGGGATGTTTATGGGAGCAACTAACATAATGCATACTGTATGTGGGAGAAAGTTATCTCTCCCATCCCCTTCAGAGCATTTAAACATGTTGTGGGCTAAGTGTTTTCTGCCCCAGTGGCTGAGGAAAGAAACTCCCTCACTGGGCTGGCAAGGTGAAACAAAATAAAAATCCTCATTTAGACTACATTTCACCCCTTATTATTTTCTTTGTTTTATGACGGGCACCTTCTGTCTCTGATTCAAGTCAATCTGGAGTGATAGCCTGGTTGCCATGGTGATCGTCCTGCAGCAGCATAGTAACAACCTCAGCACCGGCCACAGCTCCGTGTCGGACCCCGCCGCCGGCGGGCTGAGCCGGGCGCATCACACCGCTGCAGCCGTAGTCCTCGGGTTCATCCTGGTCCTGGGCTTCCTCGGTAACCTACTCGTGCTCCTGGTGTTCTCGCGCTTCCCCGGACTGGTGACTCCGGTGAACTTGCTGCTGATCAACATCAGCGCCAGCGACATGCTCGTCTGCATCTTCGGAACTCCCCTCAGCTTCGCGGCCAACGTGCGCGGCCGGTGGCTGACCGGCTCCTACGGGTGCCGATGGTACGGTTTCTCCAACGCGTTTTTCGGTGAGTGACATGGATGTATAGCTACTGAATAAGGTATTTGTATTCTTGCATTGCCAGACCTATCTCTACAGCGTGGATATTTGAAACTGCTGCATGAAAATTAAAACATAATGTGGCTCCAAGAGCCTATTAGCATCAAAATATAGACCGAAATGAAACCACTTTAATATTGCAGCTGGTAAAAGTGGAGCTAATTTTAATTACTTTATATTTCTTTGCTTTATATAGGCCTAGGCCTAACTGCAGGAGCTTATGCATTTACTCAATAAAGTCTTATCTTGATGGCCTAATAATATTATAATTTATTCGTTGATTATATTTTGTATTATTAATCTGAATCTGCAAAGTAACTTGTAACTAATTTATTAGTAGATGAGTAAAAAGTACAATATTTGTATCTGAAATGTAGTGGAGTGTAGAAGTATAAAGCAGCAGAGAATGGAAATATTTAAGTAAAGTTGGCCTACAAGTAGCTTGAAATTGTACTGTACCTCCTAAATATAGGCTACTATAGAATTTTGAACATTATTGCACTTGCCACTTTATTACTACTTGCATGAAAAAGAAGTGAAAAGCACTAAGGAAAGAGAAAAGAAAGAAACGTATTTGTTAAAAATCTGAAATTTCTTTGAAAATGTATGCATTGTCTGTAAATTATGTTTGTGTCTGTGTGGTTTCTGTACTTATTTGTCTTTTCTTTGTCCATCACTGTGTGTCTTGATGCAGACCTGGCTCCAGATGCAGATCTTTATAAACATTTTCTATTCAATTTACGTACTTTTGTTCATTATACAATCTATGTACTTTGTTCTCAAACTGTTGTCCTTTGTTATGGTGTCTCTCTCTGTCAGGTGTAGTATCTCTGGTGTCTCTGTCTCTGCTGTCCTTTGAGCGGTACTCTGTGGTGCTCGGCAGAACTCAGTCGGACTCTTCTCAGTACTGCAGGGCCAGGCTTGCTGTCGCGGCCTCCTGGCTTTACTCGCTGATCTGGACTCTGCCACCGCTGCTGGGCTGGAGCAGGTCTGTTACTGCTTGATTAAATATTAACCCACCACTTCACTCATGAGATCATTCATTCACTTATTGGCTGCTGATGATGCTAAAACTGGGAGGAAATTGTGTGCTGGTTTATTCACTTAATACAAAATGTAATTAAGAAGTGAGTGTTTTAAAAAAAAGTAACTTTAACGAGCCACATGTGTTGGTCATCTGCAAAAGTAGGCTAAAAATGTGAATAAATGAATAAAAGAAAAAGAGTCATTTTGCAATTCCAAGCAGAGAGATACTAAACAGACCATGGCACAGATAGAACTTTATAATTTTAAACATGTAGCACATGAAATCAGAGCATATGTTGTGTGTTATGGAGCAGCTATGGCCCAGAGGGTCCTGGCACCATCTGCTCCATCCAATGGCACCAGCGCTCAACGACAGCTCGCTCCTACATCAGCTGTTTGTTCATCTTTTGCCTGCTGCTGCCGCTGCTGCTCATGTTCTTCTGCTACGGGAGGATCCTGCTGGCTGTGCGAGCAGTGGAGAGACAGGTGAGCGTGCGGGATAACCTTTGATCCCTCTGTGATGACATTGTGCGTCTACTAGTGTTTGTGAAAGCAGCGTGTGTGTGTGTGTGTGTGTGTGTGTGTGTGTGTGTCCAGGTCACCAGGGTCAACCAGTCCTCAGCTGAGCGGAGGGAAGTCCGTTTCCTTGTAATGGTGGTCTCCATGGTGACTAGCTACCTATTGTGCTGGATGCCATACGGAGTTGTTGCGATGCTCGCCTCCTTTGGACAGCCCGGCATTGTGCCGCCTGCAGCCAGTTTAATCCCGTCCCTGCTGGCAAAGACCAGCACTGTCCTCAACCCTGTTATTTATGTGCTGCTCAACAAACGGGTAACAATGATTCCCAGTAAATATCTTACACACAGTCATCACAGGACAGTCACCCTCCTTCTAAGTGAGATTTGCTTTTATTCAACTCCAAATAACAAAACTAAAGGGGCATGTCTGCTAATACAACACTTTTGCTAGGCCTCATCAATTAAAGGATAGGTTCACACTTAATCACAGAAAAAAATTCTGCTGCACCAAAACTGCTTAACCACAGTTTAATAAGCATTTTGCATTTCAATGTTTTCTTTTTATCATTTTAAATCCAATATAATCAAACACTGACACACCAGGATCCTAGTTGAAAGAGTATTCCACCGATTTAGCACTGCATTCCTATAACATCATTAGACTCACGATCATAAAAACTAAGGATCAACATCTATTAAGCACAACCAAAAGTTCTGTGTGATTAGCAGCTAATGTAGCCTTGAGTTGCTAGCTAGTTAAGCAATGTAAGGAGTGGGCTACAGAGTTCTGGTAAGATCACTCTTTCTAACTCCACACCTCCAGAGTTTTTTTCATTTTCAAACTCTTTTTTTGCAATCTAAATTTCGTGTCATTTCTGAAATTATGTTATGAACTGTAAACACTCATTTTGTTTCAATTTGGTCAAACCAATTTGCAGCGACGTATGTGCCCCACCAACGTCATTTTCAGTCATTCAATCATTCAAAGCAGCCGTAGCGGTTTACATTTTTCACATTTCATTGCACATTTCGCCAATAACCAACATCCTCTGTGATTACATCCCACCTCACCTCCTCTGTTTGTGTGTCTTTCAGTTCTCCAGGTGTTTCCTGTACATGATCAGGTGCAGCTCAGAAGGTGCCATGTTCACATCCAGGGCCCAACAGGTACAGCGGCCCGCTCTGGTGCTAGTGGCTCAATATTCAACATAGAGGTCAAAGGTCACCCTTAGCTCAATGATCAATAAAAAAAAGACATTATTCTACTTTTTTCCTTTATTTGAGAAAAAGCAAAATGCTGCAGGAATGGTTTTTGTTCTTCTATTCTAGAAATGTCTGTGTTTGACCTGTTCTTTTGATGAATCTAGTGGACCGTATAGCTCCATGTAGCCTAAAGGTATAATTCCCCCTCAAAATGATCCTCACTGACATAAGCTTTGCAAATAACCTCAGACATATTTTGGTTACAATGACGGGGTTATCCGTTTGTAAAGTGTCTATATGTCAGTAACATTTTGAAATTAGCACTTCGCCAGCAAGCAGTACTTTGTGGGCAGATGTGCTAAAGTTTGCTTGCTAACATAACATAAACTGGCTGGCAGACACCTCGCAAACAGCCTCAGACTTATCACCCCCTAGCGTTATGGCGGTGAAATGCACCGCGATGCAAAGCAACCCCGACGCAGAACTGCGGGTCACGATGCCGTAGGAGCAACAGCGTGGAGTTGACGCAGAAGCATAAAACAGCCTTTAGTCCGTGTTTCCACGTACCTACGTACGTAGCCACGGCGTAGATTTTACGCAGAAGTATAAATCATGCTTAACTGAGAACTGAATGAAAAACACATAAGCTACATTATAAGGTGACATTTAGACAAGTTTTATTCATGTTCAACAATATACAACAATTAAAAAAACTCAATTCAGAATAAAAAACTTTATATTCCCGAACGAATGGTCAACACCAAAATAATTTATTAAGAAAATAAACATACATCTTTAAAAATATACAGTCATTATGCTTCATGAACACTGACTGAACTCTCAGTAAGTGAAAGATTTGTCTAAAGACACATTCACATTTGTGGTGAATCATAACAACTTTACAGACATGTTGAAATACTTTCAGGTACAAGGTGAGACGATGCGTTAAAATGCCGTCTCAGTGGAGACTGAGAAACTTCCACAAGCAGGTAATCCATATGAGATATAAAACCCAAACCACTTGATGAGTCCGTATTTTTAACACTTCACCCATGTTCAGACATTAACACCGCACATTATAATACACATGAGACACTTAAAAATCTTTCCTGTGAGGTGTAATTACTTATGAACTGGAAGTCTGTGTTTAAGGTGCATCGATATTGTGATCGATATTGTGGAACAGCGAAGCTGGATTTATGGGATTTTCCTCTTTTGCTTAACTGGGGTGTGGAGTCTCTGTTGCTTTCAAATTCTGAAGAAAAAGAAAAGACACAATGTTCATGTATGACTGGAATAATTATCAAGGCTGAAAGAGGAAATACAGAGTATTTATCCGAAGAAGGCTGCCTGTGCCGCTACGCGTGGGTTGCTTCTCCCTATGTCTTTTAAATGTTCTACTATGAAATAGCCAGTAAAATAGTAAAAAAGGCTTTTTTTTTTAAGATTATTTTTTGGGCATTTTTAGGCCTTTATTGACAGGACAGCTGAAGAAATGAAAGGGGGAATGACATGCAGCAAAGGGCCGCAGGTCAGAGTTGAACCCCGACCGGCTGCGTTGAGGAGTAAACCTCTATATATGGACACCCACTCTACCAACTGAGGTATCCGGGCGCCCAAATAAAGGCTTTTTAATTTTGAAGAAGAGTGCCTTGGATTTTCCTTCTTTTCTACACTTAATTGAATTCCTGACCCCAAAGAGCACCTTTAAACATTGACTGAACTTCCTGAGCACCCTGGACTTTTTTTGTCTTTCATAGAGTATTTATGATTGTAAATCAGAGCGGCATTCTCCAACTGTGGTTCTTTGAATCATCTTGACAGCTGTAAAAATGAAACTATCTGCATGACTGGAGGCCGTAACAGTAAATCAAAACCTACACCATGGTATCTACAGCAGGACTCCAATTAACCCCTTTTGTCAAGTATAAATCCATCTTAAGAATACATTTTCTCAGTGTTTCTCTTCGTATTCTTGTTAGTGTTTTTTTTGTTTTTTTTAATCAACATTAAAGTATCTTTAGGGGCTAAGGGCTAGTTCCGGTTACTACTGTATCATTTTTGCCAACCTTAAAGGGGAATTTCTGTATTTTTCAACCTGACTGACTGAGCAGAGATAAGCTAATGCTATTAGCTAAGGTTATTGTGTTGACCTGTCATTAGTAAATTACACACGAAAACGGTAACTGGTGGATAACCAACACTCCATAGCTTTATATTTTGATTATTATATTATATTTAGAGGGACTGTGGCATGTTATCAGCTTCTAATTTGTACATCTTCTTAATTTTTTCCCTTTTACTTTCTACTTGCAGACTCATTTTCTAAGCTGTCAACTTACAAATAGCCGTATTAATAGATTTGTTACTGTAAACTCTGGTGATCAGGATCCTATGGCAACTGGAAAAATTATTTTCGGACGTGTGGGGATATAAACTCCAGATGAAAATCTGTAGTCCCGAACCACATAGTTGATTATTCATAATAGTTATTATTAATGAAACAACAATTTGGATAATCAATTCATTTTTAAGTCATTTATCAAGAAAAAATATATCACCTGGCTTAAATGTATGATAGGCTTATCACAAGTCAGATTAAACTACCAATCCTTAATTGAAAACAAAAATCTGGATATTAACTGAATAACAATGAGCTGTGATTCTGTTCTTCGGAACAGAATCATCAGATCAGTTTTTGTAACCTCACCTGTGAGTCGTTGAACAGGGACCCCGTGGGCTCTGGTCTCGTGTAGTCGGGGGGGTTGGCATGGGGGTCGTAGCCCAGGCGAGCCAGCATTGGCGCGATTTCAGCCATGTCGCTTATCACGTCAGAGGGAATGTGCCCGACCCACTTGGAGAGGGCGTCTGTGTTCACCGGCTTCATCACCTGGTCTGTGGAGCGCTCAACCCTGCACACAAACACAAGGTCAGTTCATATGTGTGTGTGTGTGTGTGTGTGTGTGTGTGTGTGTGTGTGTGTGTGTGTGTATATATATATATATATATATATATATATATATATATATATATATATATATATATATATATATAAAACAATATTTAGCCTATTATATTTCACTATTTTTCTTTCTTTGATTTGTTTTAATTTAGGCATTTTAAACCTTCCCTCCATATCAACCTGTCCACCCTAAATGGTGTGTACACACATGATTCAGAACCTTAACATGCCACATTTAGCGATAACTTACATTTCTGAGAAGGTTATAAAACATTTGTGTCGCCAAACGTTGCATAACTAATCTAAATAAGGGTGCTAATTCTCACAGAATGTGGCCTAATTCCTTCAAATACACGCCAGGTTTGGGTTTTTTGCGGTGTGAAGCAGCCAGATTCCCACTAAATCCCCTGAGCTTATGCCTTGCAAAGAGATGCTCAACTTGAATCACTACTAATAAGTAGAGCAACACAAATTAAATATCTACTGAGGAAGTCTAGACGCTTTACTTGATGAACGTCGTGTAACCAGTAACCAGTAACATAGCTCAAGCACAGCGTTCGTCATTCGTCTTTATAATCTATCTTTTTAATAAACTGTCTGTACACTTACAAAGTTCTCAATGCTTTGGTTTACATGTAGGGACCCTCATTATGCTACCGTTGAAGTGTGGTGCTATTTTGAGCCTTGTTAGTGGTATAGAAATAGCGATTTCTTTTTACTTTACCCATGCCCCGATGAATAGCTTTATAAGCTAATCAGCGGTTTGTGGTAACTTATTTCAAGCTAGAGACACATTCGATTAGCATTTAAACATGTCCCAGAGAACGGTCGGCTCAGTAATCATGTCTCTTTAACCTCTAGGTTCATTTTGCGCCGGAATTGTCCTTTAAAGAAAGAAGGTGGAGTTTACATTCTTTGATGACACACATTGGTTGTGTCTTTTTATGGCTAAATTATAATAAGTAGTTGTTTTTAGACATTAAATATATCAACATGAAATAAAGGGATTTATTATTTTTCGACACAATTATATATGTGGAACTGTGGAGAAGGTTTTGAAACAGCATTTAAACCATAATGTGTGCAGATAAAAGTTACAGAGGTTTGAGTATTTCACCTCGGGCTTGACATTTTTTTTCTTACCTTCTTTTACCTTTTTATCTTCTTACATTTTATAGACCGAATAACAAATGGAGAAAATGATCATCAGATTGATCGATACTGACAATAATCACACCTTCAGAAGAGACAGATACACAAGTTTATCCAATAAACAGTTTCCTCAAAGACCAGAAGGTGTTTTGAGTATTTAGTTGTGACTCTCGGTGGGTGGCTATTGCTCTCAATAACTAAACAAATGTTCAGGCCTGTTGTCCTAAAACATTTGGTCCTAAAACCTGTCCTAAAACCTTGCAGCGTAAGCGTTCTCAACTTTAGACGGAAATACATCACAAAATAAAGAGTGTAGTAGTTCTGTGATTCCCCTGTCCCTGCACTCAAGTAAAAATAGAATTTCCTCTTGATCGATCAATACAGTTTTAAATGACCTGTGTCGCCTCTCTTCCACCCACATCCTGTCACATAACAGAAGATGAATGCCACAAAGATAATAAAAACCTGAAGAAAATACAGGCCAAATTCTAAATCAATGGAAAGTGTTTATATTTAAAAGAAATCCTTAAATTTAGCTGTCTTGAGCACTTATATATTATGTTATATAAGTTTTTTTTTTCATTAGCACAGGCGTGAGCGAAGCCTGGTTGATCTGAGCAACAGCTCATGAACGTGTTTAGTTGACTGATAGAGAGAGAAGTGTGAGATGGATGTGATGCTTTTAGCTGCCTGCTAGAAATGACACATTTTAACCTAAAATATATCTCAAAGTCAGTAAGGTGGGAATTCAGGAGGAATAATTATACAGAATCAAACACACAGACAGATGAAGATTAGTGTCATTTTCCATTATTTACATGCAACACTTCGACATACAGTTGAAAAACGTAAAAGCAACTTGCCTTTCCAGAAAATCTGTAAAACCTCAGCCCATGAAACGGAAACAATCTCAGATACCACTAGAGCTAACTTGGTGTACACACACACACATCTCACATACTCACTTGGACAGAGACACGCCACCAGCCTTTCCGATCAGCTCTTCGTGGTGCAGCACTGACGGGTCCCACTGCAGCTCTAGGAAGTGAAGCAACTTCCTCATTTCCTCCTCTGCGTGGAGGACGAGCTGCTCATAACGGACGGGCAGACATATGGACTCCCCAGCTGCCTGGCACTGGCTGAACATGGTCTCCACTGCGCTGCTCCACTTGGTCAGACAGTCCCTGTAGCTGCTCAGGTCAAAGCCAGAGATGGTCACCTGAGAATGAGCAGAGAGATGAGATAAACACAGGAGACCTATCACGACACAAAGTGAACACAGAATGGAAAATGTAGTGAGTCACAATGTGGCAGCAGTACAAATTTGTCAAGTGGCTGTTTGGCAAGATGAGCCTGTGAGGAAATGTGTGAGAAAACCTAGCATACCTTGCGTGATATCATGGAGTGGACGGTTGCCCGTCCGTCTCGTAGCATGAGCACAAATTTGGCTTTAGGGAATATGCGTGACAGATACGAGAGCGACTTCAAGGCAAACGGATCCTTGTTGCAAAGGCGAGGTGCAGGCTCCCCGTGGCCAACTATCACCTAGAACACATTGAGTACATTTTACAAAAAGTAATGCCTCAGGTGCTACATGCAAACCATTCCTTTTTTATATTTAGAATACCAAGGTTTTAATATGTACACATTGAGGTGCCAAATATGAATATGTGTAATTTACAATAACAGAGATGAGCATTTTTATCCTTTTATAAAAAACAAAAAACACATGAATATTTTACCCAAGACAGACTAGTTATTAGGACAAAGACATTTACACAAATTACCTTGTTTTAACACTAAATGTTCTACATGTTAGGAAATAAGGTGTTAATTAGAGAGCTTAAGAAGTGCTGATAGGTGGGTTTGGTTACATTTGAACAGAGCCAGTCTAGCTGTTTTTCACCGTTTTCAGTCTTTATGCTAAGATAAGCTAAGCGTCTGCTGGCTGTAGCTTCATATTTAATGGACAGATATGAGAGTGGTATCGATCTATCAGCCAAAAAAAAACATTGAGCATAGTTTCCAAAATGTTGAACTATTCCTTTAATAATCATTTTGTGTATGTGTCATCTGTTTCCATCATGCAACATTTAGGAGTTGTTGGCCAAACTGCATCTTATTATCTATTTTGTGTTAAATAGCGCTTTAAATTTTCTTCAAATGGTTACACAAAAATGAGGCTACATGTGGTTTAAAAGTAAAATCTTAGGCATACAGATTAGTTAATCAACCAAATTTACCGGTACTATTTTGATATTATTTGTTTCAGTCATTTTTAAGCAAAAATGGCAAACATTTGCTGGCTCCAGCTTCTCAAATATGAGGAATTGTTCATATATTGTCATATATGATAATACATTTAATACTTTGGGGTTTTGGTCAGACACACCTAAGGCTCAGAGAAACTGGTGTGTTTTCACCATTTGTTTTACA
Organism: Perca fluviatilis; assembly: GCF_010015445.1. Classification (NCBI taxonomy): domain Eukaryota; kingdom Metazoa; phylum Chordata; class Actinopteri; order Perciformes; family Percidae; genus Perca; species Perca fluviatilis. The sequence goes on from NC_053127.1 coordinate 17,474,104, forward strand.
CGTTATACCCTACTGTAATAGATTCATCGATTAATCAAGAAAATAACCTGCAGATAAATTAATAATAAAAACAATTTAGAATTTTCTGCTTAATAATTACTTTTAACAACCCTGTGTTGTGTATGTAAACACATCCTAAAGCTGAAGCATGCCTTCGACACCCAAACGTGTGCCGATTAGCAGATGCAGAGGCACCGACCGGCTCACCTCTAACAGGAATGCTCGCACGGCTGAGTCCAACACCTGGTCGGTGACGCCGGCCTCGTCCAGTCGCATCCTCTCCTTCACTGAGCGGCTCCAGGTGGCCCGCATGGCCAAGAGGCGGGGAATCACTCGGGTCTCTTCCCCGCACCGCACAGCATTGTGGGCATCCAGCATGACCCGCATCAGCGTGGTGCCGCTCCGGGGAAAGCCTCCGATGAAGATGAGGGGTGTGTCTTCAGGGAAGTGTTCCATCAGGGATAAGCTCTGATTGGCTGAGCCCAGGTTGAGCTCCATCCACCGGTACCGATGGCTTTTTGGAGGGCACTCGATCCCGCTCATGCCCAGGTAGAGCAGGGAGGCGGAGCAGAAGAGCACGCAGCCCAGCAGTAGGCTCGATCTGGTGTTCCTCATGTTTCAGATTCAGCAGGACATAAAAAACAATATTCTGGGGCACCTGAGGAGGTGGCTGGAATCAAATGTGAATGTAGCTACTTCTTAAATTTCAGCAAAGGTCAGTTGAAGACTTTTAGTTACACACTGACAGCCTGGTCGGTGAGGACGACTGCGAGAAGGAACCGCTGAGGCGATGCTGAGGAAGGCCCGACAGAGGCCAGGAGGGTGGAGTCTCCTCAGGAGAGTCCTCACTCCTCTGCAGCTTCTCAGCCCTGGTGTCTGAGAGCAGGATCCAGGCCTGCTGCGCTCCACAGCTAGCCACATCTCTTATCCATCACTCCTACCAGAAAACATGAGAACAACACTTCAAGACAAGAACTGCACCACAATCAGTTAATATTGCTTACAACCAAATACAGATGCTTCTGTTTCTCCAGGATCGTAAATCGTAGTGCAATACGAGAGGAGATTTATTTTCCAAGCATGATTTCATAACTTGCTGAGTAACAAAACAAATCATCATATTTAAAATTTCCAATAAATGAGTAACTCCAAACATGAGCCACTGCCCTGCATAAGTGAGATATTATCAGCAAGCAGAACGTAGTGCTGGCTGCTGTGTTATTTTGCCAAACACATTTGTATACTGACTTTCAGAGGGGCTGAAATACATCCAGTTTTTGTTCTCAAAGCAGCTATTTTGCATCATTCCTCTGGAGAGCCACTGAACCTTAACCATATCAAAGTTCACTGCGGCATGCAACGCAGACACACGCTCAGGCAGTGTATTTGAATCCACTAATTACAACTTCCTCATGTTTTCCTCTCACAGTTTCTGCCACAATGAAACGCAAAGCAATTTGTTTAAGATCAGTTTACTATTGACCATGCGAGCCATTCTGGAACTTCCCCATTTTACTTCTGCAATGTGATGTGAGACAGCATCTAATTCCTCTTATTGGCACACAACAACCTAAAACACACACGCTTGCAAAAATAAGTGAATTCAGTTCAACGTTCAATGACTCATTTAAACACTGATTTCACTGCAGTATTTGAATTGCTCTCAAAGCATCATTACAGCTCTGAAACTTTTTTACTTCTTACAAAAGCTCTAAGCAAATATGGAGTATGTGTCCCTTTCTCAGAGGTATTTTGGTTTCTGTCTCGCTCAGACCGAATGTGCAGGGAGCCTAACATCTGGATGCCACGTTGGGAACTCTCCTCTCCCTTGGCTGGAATAGCTTGCCTGTAAAATTCAGTCTGATGATCAAAGCAAAAAGGAAAAAAAAACAGCTGGAAATGAGGACATCCAGGCCTGGCTGTGATACTGAGGTGCTTCCATAAGCCATGCTAAGTCCAGCATTATCCACAAGCTTTACATGTAATTCTAATGCATTTAGAGATTAAGCCACTTGGAGTTTGCAGAGAATAAGGACAGTGTTTTTCTCTCAACAGATTTAAAGAGCGTACGTAAAAGTGTATTTTCTCCCAACTAACAATCGATTCATTTACATTTATTTGGTCTATAATATAGCGTTAAATGACCTTCACAATTTGCCAAAGCTCAAGTTGATGTCCTTAAATTGCTTGTTTTGCACGTTTAAAACTCAAACATATTCAGTTTGCTTAACGTAAGAAAAAAAGCAGCAAATACTCACAATTGAGAAGCTGAAAACAATGAATATTTGGCATTTTTGCTGGAAAAAAATTACTCAAACGATAAATTAATATTTTCTTTCTAGGTTATCTGTTTCATTTCTATCTCACTTACCGCTGGTGTTAGCTTCCTGTGCAGATAGTTATAGTTTTATTTGCCAGGTAGGTGTTGAGATATCTGTCTCTGATGTCTTTGCCTCCACCCCAATACAAAATAGGTAATTAGGAAACATTGGAAAAGAAACAACTTTTGGAAGAAAACTGTTCAACAGTGAGACACTGTTTCTAGTGAGAGATGTTGCTGTTGACATTTTGTATTTCATTTTTTTATTCTGTTTACCTTATTGTATTGGAGCAGAAGCAGAAATCTCAGAGACAGATATCTGGAACCTGAGCAGGCAAAACCAACTAGGCCTGCTTTTTTAGTAGTGGAGGAGTTGGACCCCTACTCTGATAAATCTGGGAATTGACCTTGAAAGGCAACTGTTCACTGATCTGAGCCAGCAACAAGCCAAAAGGTCCACAATAAGCATAAAACAGTGACCTGTGATCACAGTCAGTGGCTGGCGAGAAAGACAGCAGCAAACTGACATCTTTGAGCAGAAGGTTGTCAGGAGACCCAAAGCCTCTTCACAGGAGGGAACACTGACTTTCTGCCAAAGGGAAAGTCTGACAGGGAGAACACCCCCTACATTTACCCTGAACTGGGCCTAATGCGTTAATATACTGTGCATTCTTAGAGCTGTTTCCTTGAATATTTTGACTCTCAAGTAGTTTTAAGTGTACATAGGGTTGCAGCAGTATACCGGTTTCACGGTATACCGTCGTATGACAGTTATCATAAGGTTTACTTTTGCTCATCTATGGTATTGAATTTTTTTTTAAGAGACACTTTTTACACATACTTCCTACCATTAAAAAAATGGTGTCAATTTATTGTAATTATAAATATTTTTAATATCGTTTGTTCAACAAAAATAAAACATCCTGTTTTCATTCCTTTAAAAGGTCAATGTAACATAATATATAATAGATAATAACAACAAAAATAATAAGAGGCTACATGTTCAATTGCAGCTGCTTCACCATCAAGAACTGCTGCCTTTCTTTGCTGCCCAGTGTTTGTGATGATCCAGGTGCAGGTCTCTGAAGCCTTCTTGTTCCTCACCGTGGGGCGCACTGACTTCCTGCTGAAGGGAAAGTCTGAGAGGGAGAGCAACTTCTACAAGTTCCCTTTACTCTGGCTTATGCATTGCTGTCAAGAATATGTCCATTGTTGTTCTTTAATACATTCCATTGACTGATTTTCTTCATATTTTGCCCCTTTCAGTACTTTTGCATGAACCATTCTTGCTCTCTCAATGCTGTAATAACAGCTCCCTCTATGTGGTAAAAATGTAAAAATGCCTTTCTTTTCTCATTTTTTGCCGCGTTGCACAAAATATGTGGTGAACCAGGTAAATATAGGTGGAAATAAGGTCAAAGCTATCGCCGCTGTCAACGGTGTGTGTAGGATCATGATTATTCCCCGGCTGCAAAGCCAAGGCCCATCATCTGGCCCAACATCTGGCCCGATTTGATGATGCATCTTGTATGAAAAAATGCACCCGAGGCAGGCAGCCACCAGGTGAATGACCTGCTATCAGTCAAACATACAGTGAGAGACCAGCGGCCACCTAGGCTACAGCTCACCATAACCGCCAGAAAAGCGGGTTATTTTAAACCATCTTTACCTAGTAGTACATACACTCATTTAGCTGTCTGTAGGTAGCTAACACGCGTCGTAAATACATCAGATCCATTAAAAATGGTGTTCACTCACCAGCGTCTGTGAAACTGCCGAAATCCGAAGAAAAAAGCATGAACCTTGATCCAAACCGCTGAAATCAGCAGCTCCTCTCTCTATCCACATCGGTGTTTTCTCTTGTGTGGGAAGTCTGTCGGCGGAGGTCACAACGCTATTTACTATTTTAAAAGACACCTCATTACGCAACGTTTCGCTACTGGTTGGCGATGTTAACTTTGCACCGTGAGAAGTCAAGCTGTTTTTACCGTTGAAGGTGGTGGAAAAAAATAAATCCCTAGGACACGAGTCGAGCGCAGCCACGCAGAGAGAGCCGAGCCGTGATTGGTCGATGAACGTTCTGAATACTAAAACACATCTGCTTGGGGGATTCTAATTGGCGGAGATGCTAAAGGGCAATTCCGCCGCAGTAACAACCATAGACTACAACCCCAGTTTTTTTTTCTTCGCACTCAAAGGGCTCAAATTACTTTACTTCATCGATTCGTGTGCTGTCAGTAAAAGCCCACAAGGGAAATCTAATCACAGTGTGGGATTTAGTTGATGTTAAATCCGCCTCATTTCATTTACCCACCTTTTCATTAGTAAAACCCATTTCGGTGACTCTTTTAGTATGACATGGATCTTTATGATACATTGTGGCCCCTGTGGAGGACCGAATGTGACTAAATTACACTGGTAAGCCTGTCTAAGGACGATAAATAAAACACATTAAACAATGAAATTAATGAATAATTAATGTGATGCATCAATAATCAATGAAATAAGTACATTTGAAATAGGAGTATTGATACAGGTGTACATTAAAATCATGTAGTCATATGACTACAGGTATTTTATTTACAACATAATTTATCTCTGTGAATTATATTAAAACCTCTTAGCTTGATTTATGTCAAGAGTGGGTGGACGCTGCCAAGTCAACACTACAGATCGCAGTATGATGAACTGCTGTATGAAGAACACACCGGGAGTCTGAAAACACCATGTCCTGATTAACCTACTAGGGGATCTGAGGGGACAACAATTAGCTGATAGACTATTCCATGTTCATCCCACTCTGTGCAATGTGTACAGTTTTTCTAAGCTACAATACTACCTCAGCCCAGGCTAACTGTATCACAAAACACATTGATTTAGACAAAATATGAAACATGTAAGCATAAAACTAAACAATTAAGTCTTTAAAACAATTTTTTGACCATCTCTTAAACAGGGTCTCAATATCAGGCAATAAAGCTCAAACCACCTTATTAAAGCCTTCATCATGTCAGTTGGAATGTGCTTTACTGGTGCATATGTTCAAACAGATTTTAAATACATAACTTAAACACAATAGCACATGCCACTTAGTACACATAGTAAACTGGGAGCTTTCAAGGCCTCTAAGGTTTGTGGGTTCCTAGGCAGTTGCTTTTACTGGTTGAGTATTCATCCTTGGAAAAAGGAGACACCAAGATCTGGGACTGCAACAAAATCTAATTTTCATTTGTATGTATTCAATGATTTTTAATATATAGGCCTGTGTGTTAATTCAATTCAATTCAATTTTATTTATAGTATCAAATCATAACAGAGTTATCTCGAGACACTTTACAGATAGAGTAGGTCTAGACCACACTCTATAAATTCCAAAACCCCAACAATTACAGTAATTCCCTCAAGAGCATTAAGTAGGCACTGATGCCTGATTATCACGTTACCACAGCACAAAGAGGCATCTTAAAAGTTGCTTGTTCAGACCTGGAGCTACAAAACTATACTACACTGTTATTTCACAGCGGCACTTGTCTGCTTTACTTTTCCTCATACTAAGTCAGTCATCTAGTATACTAAGATCGAGGACTCTCTCTGGATGATAATTAGGTCACATTAAAAATTTTTATGTAATTTAGCAGCTTTGTGCAAGAGTACATGTATTTCTGTATGCATGGACATGTAGATATAGTTAGTACATTATACTGTTTATAATCTCTCTAATTTTCAGATTGGGAGGCACTGGACATCTACAGTTTCACTGAATGTCTATTATGTGTTCACTTCCAAGCTCAACTGATGACTTTCACTTAACCTCAGCAAGGTGCTAAGTAAGCACAGGAAACTGATGCGATACACTAACAGGAAGCTCAAAACCGAAAAGAACATGAGTACAGTATGAACAGCACATACTTCCTCTGCTACATCAAAACATCCCAACACAGAAAACATGAGCTGATGAAGAGCCTTTAGTTGAAGAATGTGTGGGTTTATGTATAAGTCAGAAGTTTATATCCTGTGTAATATATGAGTTGTTACAAAAACCTAGCTCTGTGAAAGATTGTGTGTGCTGAACTACACAACTACAATATTATTTTCAGGATGATTAACCACCTTTACTACAAACGTAAGACAATCTCCTAAAATGACTAAATTTACAGCAAGTAGACTAACGTGTTGTGTGTATGGCATTCCACAGGTGCATTTCTCCTGTTGAGTTGCATTCACAGACCTGCAGGATGATGCAGAGAAAGGATACATCAAAGTTGACACAACAATTGTTTGACTGTGAAATTGGCTTCAGATTAAAGTCCTAATTTAGCACCAGCTCTTCACAGTCTGTGATGTTGCACCACATGTGAAACAGAGGTTCCTATCATATATGCCCTTATATGCAAATCACCATAAAGGAAGTGTTAACTTTCCTGCTCACTGACCATGTCCTTCAAAGTGACACAAAGCCGCCGACATTTGTCAGCTGTTATGTTTCATTTTGTTACAGAAGGAAAACATCAGCATGTTTTAAAAAAGATTGCATCTCTCTACCCTTGAATAAAAGACAACAATCACCTCTTGGTCCATACGGTCTCATCTCATTGTTATTACATAGCTGCGCTCTAATAATACTGTCTGGCCTTATGTTAGTGCTGTACCAAAGTTTAATTGCATGACTGACTTATATTACAGCTTGGGAAATCATATAGCAGCAAAAACCCTTATTTCTATGCACCACAGTAGAAACTGACAAATAACATTGAGTCAGAAAGCAAAAATATACCAGGTTAATAGCAGACTGTCTCCACATAAACATTATCTGATGTGAAATACAAATTAGACCAGTCAGATGCAAAACAAGACATCTGTGACATCTCTTAACGGGAGTCATTTAATGAGGCATTTTTAAATGTGATGAGGTCCTTTTAGCCAAAGCCAGGCAGCCATTTTGCATCCTTTCTGTCAGCATGCTGTTCAGTTCAAAACAGTGATGCAAAATGGGGCAAGTAAAAGCAACCAGTCCAGTTCTGTAATCATTTTAGCCTTCACTCCAGTTCTCCACCCATGGGTCATTTCTGGCCCGTCACTTTGTCATGACTGTTCAACTGCTTCATCCATTTCTGCATCTGCTGGAGCTGCGTTCTCCTGCTCCGGGTCACCAGGTAGGACGTCTGCGACCGTGTGGATGAGCTCCTCAATCTGCTCCTCTGATAACCGCTCTTCACTCTCCTCCACCATCTGAACACAAACAGAAAATGAAGTGTCGGTTATTACAATTGATCGAAACACCAACTCATTTTACGTTACATTTTATTGCATGTTTCAAACTTTGTTCTGATGAATTTCTATGCCTTATTTAATATATAAGATGCGACACACATAAACTCGTCAAAACAATCTCACCTCGAGCTCCATTAGTAGAAAATATTTTTTTGAGCAGATGAAGTCTTGCTAGTTGTCACGGAATTGTAGTAGAAGTCCTTGAAGAGGACATGTTATGTACATTTCTGGGTTTATATTTTTATTTTGGGGGTCTTCTAGAAAATGTTCTATGCTTTATTGTTCAACACATTATTTATCTTAGACCATCCATTGCTTTGACATGTATGTCTGACAAGATAATACTCACAAATCACCAAAAGTCACCTTATTTAGTACTCAAACATTTTGCTATGGTAACGCTATTTACTAACTTACGGTATAATAGTCGTAAGTGCATGGTTTTGTAACTCTGGGTGTTGGCAGATTTAAATGACAGCAAGAAGGTAGTGAAGGTAACTAAAAACAGAAACTTAAATTTTTTTAATTCTCAGGAATCATGTAACTTGATATCAGTAAAGAAGACAGAGCATGTTTGTGTTTATCAACTGGCCCTGTCTGGGATCACTTTCTAGCTGTGGAAATATGCTTTGCATCAGAGTGAGTCCAGAATGCTGCAAGGACATTTTACTTTTGCATATGCTCTACTACAGTTTCTTGATGTTCCTGGTGATGGATTGGATATCTGAAAACCCCCAAATACTGTATGGCCTGGGTTTTTAAGCAGTACATGTCATGTTCTACAATGAGGTGCATCTCCACAAGAGCATCACTGACACGTTTCAAATGTCCCAACAATGAGTGACTTTGACAGTGATTTCCCTTCTATAATGGGATGTGTCAGTGGCACTCAGCCCCAAGCCAAATTATTCCTGTTGAGGACTGAAATCTTAGGACAGGTCACAAACATATAGTTTCTTTTTTAATGCTAACAGCTGGGCATTCTAGTCTTCTAGTTACTCAAACAGGAGTAAATAGAGAGTTAGTTGGGGACTATTTTCACCTGCGGATGAATACACATTTGGTCCTCAATTGGTTCTTTCCAGCAGACGTGTATGTGGCACTGACTCAAAGCAAAATGCAGTTCACATGTTCATCGGAATGAAGGAACAGGTCACCCACTGCATAAAGAGAGGCATGGTAACATGTATCGTAATTGCGGTAGTCTCGCTTTGCCAGACCTTCCTCCACCGCGGCGCTGCGGAGGATTGTCTGGCTAGTCCAGACAGCATTCCGGGATGGGAATAAAAATGTGCTCTGGTTTATTGGCATTTCTTAAAACCAATCACAATCGTCTTGGGCGGTGCTAGCCAGGCACCGAGAAAAGCTGCAGTGCTGCTGCAAAATAGCCTAGGGAAGGAATTTATTTTGATGGAACATGTCTACGTTCAAAAGTTGTTTTATTTGTGCAACCCTGCATTTACCCTGCAGAGATCTGAGAAAAGGTTAACCATAGTCCTCATAAATCGACCAGAGTTTAAAATGCCAACACAAAGGAAGTCCAACATAACAGATATCTGGCCTAATTGAGTGAATTTCCGTCGGCAAGGAAGCAATCCCGGAAGTGGAACGTCAAGGATATAGACTAAGTAATTGGTGACAATTAAGTAAAACACTCACTAGCTGAATTTCCACTGCTGTCTGTGGCCGGTGGTTCAATAGCTGCAGTTTTTCTGCCCTGATGAGGGAAAAAATATAAATGAGTATATATTGTACTGAAAAGTACATACATATATTACATTTGATATATACAAGGATTGTGCATCTTAAGTGATCCATAAATTAAAAATTAAAAACATGAATGATAACATTTATGCCTTTTTAAGATCTCACTGACTTTGTGAGTTTGTGAGGCATCATGGTGGTCAGGAACTCTTTGACGATCTCTGGAGTCTGCCTGCTGCAGGGCGTCTTTGACAGGTACTTCAGCGTCTGTGGAGAAAAGAAGAGGAAACTGTGGGCACGCTGTTGCAAAAGTGTAAATATGGCACAACAGGCACACAGAGCATGTTTAAATCAGTGACTAGAGAAAGAGGATGTGTAACAACCTCATACATGATGGTGTTGAGGTTCTGCTGCCCGGTGCTGTGTTTGCTCTTCCCGCTGTCCTTCCTCTGTTCCTTCAGGTCTGTCAGGAGTTTGAACACCTGAGAAAAAACACACAGACAGACAAATCTGAAGCAACACAAAATTATTTTCATCTCTGGACACTACAAAAAGATTTAACGTAAAACAGTGAGACATAACACATAGATACTTTATTCATCCCGAAGGAAATTTTAGGCATCCAGTAGCTTAGACAACCATAACACAACAAACACACATACATGCATATATCACACATACTATACATAAGAATAAAAATAAAAATCACTCACAGAAATGCAATTACCATGATATGGTGCGATGGTAGAGTGTGTGCAATGGTCGTAGTGCAAAAGTGAACAGTGCAGGAATTGAACAGTGCAGTAGATTATTATTAAATAGTAACTATGACTATGAAATATTAACATACTGACTGATTGAATAAGAACAATATAGAACAGGGAATAAGTTATAAGATGTAGATGTTATGACCACAGTCCAGATTGTGTAGGATTACCTCATAGTTACTGAGCATAGCAGCGTTAGCATTTTTCCTGAAAAGAAAAAATAAGTAATGTTTAAGCACAAGTTCATTCTTGACCTTTGCAAACTGTATGGTACCAAATCATCTAAAATCAAAAGGCAATTTACTAGCTTTTGGAGCTTTTACCTGGGTCTGTCTTCACTCGTTGATGAATGAAGACTGTGAGATATGACTAAAAGCTCTGAAAGATGGCTAATGGATGAAAATTTGAGCTTAGATTATTTTGATTACATTACGGGTGCTGAATGGGTGAAAAATAATTAAATCCTGTTTTGACTTGAGTAAGCCAAAATTGAAAACGCTCTTACGGTTTCTGTTTTTTGTTTACAAATGGAGTCAGCTTGTAGATACTTGTCAAACAAGAGTTCCTACAAGCAAACTGAGTGCATCATTATTAAAACACAAATCCACCAACACAAAGACACGATGTAGCTAGCATTGACTAAAGTTACTGCTCCAGTGTTGCCTGGATCAGTGTGTGCTAACCTTTTAGCTGGATTGTTTACCGTTAGAATGGATCCTAATTGTCTTATTTAAAAACTGATTACAATTTAGTGTTTTTTAACTGCAATCAGAGACCTGAAAATGTGTCTAAAACCAATTGTCTCTACACTATTATCTGTCTCTAGTACTATTAGCTAGTGTACTACTAGTCGTTCCTACAGCTCGAGCCACACATCAACCGGAAACTGCGATAAAGACGTGGCTGTTGTACCTTTAACCACAATATTTGGCTACAATTAAATATATATACAATATACAGCTGCCCATTAACAAAGTCACTGTACACAATTCTGAATTTTAATAAATCAATAAAAATATTCTTACACTTCCATTTCACCAGGCAATTTGGCAGCTTTGGTCCGTTGGAATAGTGCCCGTGTAGAAAATGTAAACAGGGTCAAACGTTCCGGTCTGCATCAAGCCGCCTATTTATTTTATTTTTTATCAGGGAAAAGATTAAAAAGTACTTATTGTACTGCTCATTCACTTTACTTTTTTTTATTTGCAAAATCAGTCTACCGCTTCACGGTTATGTTTGATTTGTGCTGCCTTCTTCTCGTTATACAGGCTACTCTGTGATTTAAAAATAAAAATTGTGTTTATTCATTAATGTGGACTCCAGTGAAGACATGACAAGCACATTGTGGAAGCTAGATCCAAATGAAGAAGCATCAAACTGTTAAAATACCTCCAGCTGACGACTCACTGCAGAAAAGCGCAAACCAGGAACTGGCTCTTGGAGAATGAATGGGGCTAGTCCAGCAAATAGAAAAAAGTAGTTTAATAATAAATGTTTGATGCACAAAACCAAATAAAGAAATCCTGCAATTCAGGGTGTGACATTTATTCACAAATCAAAGAACATTCCTCTGTAACAATAGACTTAATGATGCTGTACATAAAATGATGTCCACTCTTGTCCATTTATCGCTTCTATCAAACTCAACATCATGTCAGAGATATTCAAGGTGACAGATTATCACTCAGTTGAACTCAGAATTTAACCTTTCATCTCTCATTTATACATGTTGCTGTCAATGAGAACAAAGGAAACATAACAAAACACAATCAAAATCCAAATATGAAATAAAACACGTTATTAGCTATATATAGACAGTATATAAGATCATTTATTTGCTAAAATTCCAATAAAAAAATAAGACGTAATTTAACCAGGTAAGATCCAGACATTCCCAAGACAGTGGTATCAACACAATGAAAATATGACAGATTACAAAATCCAATGTAGTAGGATTATTTTTTTTATGTAATATATTTCTTACAAAACTAAGATGAAATCCACATCTAACAGGTGATTTTCTTGAAAACAGAAGAAAGAAGATAACGTATAATGTACATCTTTGAGGCTGATATCAATGTTTGCATTTAAAAGAAAAAAAAGAAAATCAGATGTATGCTTAACAACCAAAGATATATGATATATGAAAACAGACATGACAGACTTTGTAGCTCACTGCCCAAACGGCTCTCTATGTATCTTTTGTAGCAGTTAGCTCTGTAACTATCTGTATACGCTCAGTATGCATCACTGTCCATTGGGACAGGTTCGTCTCTCTGAGAGAAGAATTCAAAGAATGCCTTCAAACTCTCGTCACTTGTGACCACTGAATTGCTGAGTGCACTTTTAAATGCTGTTAGATTTCTGCTCTCAACCAGTTTCTTCAAATTGGTAATCACGTTTCGGTGGTATGTATAGTTGCAAGCCAGGTATTCCTTCAACACATCAAACCTCCTTCTTTCCACCATTTGGACAATGATGTGTTCGATAATGATGGACAAAGGATAGCCATACTCTACGACACTCTGGCTCTCCCCCTTTGCGTTGCGGTAGGCATATCCACCTGAATGCATTGCAACAACATTACAGTGCTCATCAAAGACAGGAGAGCCAGATGAGCCAAAGGAAAAACAAGACTCGTACATTAGAGCCTGTCTGTTACTTTCATCTTTTTTCACGTCCTCAAAGAAACGGTTAGTAACCACCTGAATGTGCTCTTGATTTTTTCTGTAATGAGGGTTTTCCGGACAAACACCCTCTGGATTTTCACAGCGATGCCTCTCCACAACCTGGTTGCGGTATTCAGGCAGAACAATCAAACATGGATCCATCTTTTTCACACCACCATAAGGATGCCCAATAATGCAAATTCCACCCCTTTGAGGACGAGATCCGAAGTGCATTATTGTTAACAAACCATCAGGCAATTCCTGATCAGCTCCTAGCCTCAACAAAGCCCAGTCACACATGTGCCCTGACTCATCATGACCATATTCAAATCCAGCAACCTCTTCCACTGATTCTCCGAAATCCATCTGGTCTAGACTTTCATAAGAGAAATGGACATTGACCCTTTCATTAAGCTGCCGTGTACTCTCATCGTAAATGTCTTTAACGACATGGCCATTTGTGATGACAAACTTGCCAAATAGGAGAAAGCCACTTCCTTCTGCTCTCCCATTTATTCTCACCTGACAAACAAAACGACTGATATCCATCAGCTTCTTTACTGTTTTCACTTCCATGCATGTCTCAACATTTTTTCCATACTCCACACGGAAGAGATTCTGGATACGAGAAAGCTTGGATCCTTGCTGAGTTTTCTTTCCTTTCACCAAATCTTTAAACTGTGAAGATAGGCGCTTCTGCTTCTGCTTTGAATCAGGTATTTCATATATGTTTTCTGGTACCTTATTACCATCCAGCATTGATTTCTCTTTTGGTTTGCTGTCATTCAATGACTTAGCTGTGGTTGACTGCGGTAGAGGATCTTGGTTTACATCAGAGTCAGACCTCTGAGACTCGTTTTGCATCATGTAAGCATCATCAAGACTGCCAGGCTGACTTAATGGTGGATCAGACTTATTTAACAGTATGATCTGAAAGATTTCACCATCAAGATCATCAACAAGACTGGACATTTCAGTCTCTTTTTCAGTGACTTTGTGAGAAAGCGCACAGTTCTTTTTGAATACGGTATTCAGGAAACGACCATCTCTTTTCAGAGCGTGCCTTACTTTTTCGCCTTTGTATGCATAAACAGCAATTTCCTGAAAATCATTTTTTAGTACTTGGTTTCTCATGATATTCGCTACATTTGTACCTCCCTTTGTCAGTACATCAAACACCACAAGCTCGTCAGATGGCCCCTTTCTTTGGCGATGATGAGAGCCACCAACCGGTTGCTGCGGCTTGTTTACAGCTTTGACATACTTGACAGTCAGCGATTCATTTTTTTTAATTAAGATGCATGGAAAGTGTGAACTTATAAGTTTCCCATCTTTTACAATAACAAGCTCTTTGTTTTGGTTCTTTCCTGCAACGTCTGTAAACTTGTGACTTCTCTTCAGTACATCCTCAATAGTTCCTGCTTTATTGCAGGTCCAAGTTGTAGGTTTCTCTTTACCCCAACACCACTCGAAAGAATGGGTTGCATGTGGCTCCTCTTCCTGGGAATAAAAACACAACTAAGTCTCATTTCATTTAAATACAGTAAAATAATTTTTATTCCGTTAAAAAAAACTCTTAAACCATCCATCAATTAGCTATACCTGTTTAACCAGGGGGTTTCTGGGTGCTGGAGCCAATCCTTGCTGACTTTGTAAGAGAGGGGGGGAGGTACACCCTGGCGAGGTCTCCAGTTTAACACAGGGCTGACACAGAGAGACAGACAACACTTAAACTATCCATTAACCACACCGTTAAACTTAACCATCTCAAAAACATGGCTGAAGTGAAGGGAAAACACATGCTCATACATAGAAGACATTTTTCTTAATCATGTGCCCCTTAAATAAAAGAAACTAACAAGTTGTGCTCTGAAAGTTAAAGAAAAATAAGTCTCAGCGAATACTATCAATGATTTTCATTTGCCAACACAGATGTAAAATAAAATATGACAAACCACTGCAACAGGTTGTGGAGGTTGACTGCTTTTCCCATCCTGGTTCTCGGTTTCTTCCTTGAGATAACAGACAGAAATGTTATTAGAAATTAGAAATGTATTACAGAATTAAATTGTCAAACCATGAATCAGAAGACACAGGAGAAAATTTGTACCGTGACAACTTTGTCCATTGGTCCCCTCATTTCGGTCATTTTTAAAGTGATGTTTCCAGCTGAATTTTACCAATGTTGAAAAAATCTTAATTTCAGGAAAAGGCAAAGAAATAGGATTAATTTCTAAAGACTTACAGTACACATGGGATTATTATTTTATGTATGCATATCAATATGACATTTATAGTGATTCACTTCACTGGAGAATTCCGGAATAAAACACAATAAAACAACAAAATGTAAGATGGCCATCACTCTTTCCGTCCATACTAGGATGTGGAATGATTTATGAAGATGAGCAATTGCTTAAGCATCTAAGCATTTTTGCTTGGATTGTTTAAGTTCCATTTTGTGGCACTGTAAACAGAGATATGTAGCCTGACATCGTCATACTCAGATTCTAGTCAGAATCATAGACAGTATATAAGAAATCAGAATCATAGACAGTATACAAGATGTCAGAATCATAGACAGTATATAAGAGTGTATATATCTATGATAAGAAGTCAGAATCATAAGAAGTCAGAATATGCGAACTTCCCGACCTCGAATGTTGTGGGCGGGGCTAAGTTCGGCTAGGAGATATGTGTTCCAACCATTGACATATAGCTATATTCCAACCATGGTTCCAACAAGAAAATAAGTGCACAAACCTGTTGTTGAACAATGGAAGTTCACAAACCTGTTGTTGAACAATGCATGTTTCCATTGTTCAACAACAGTTTTGTGCACTTATTTTCTTTACCAAAAACGAGTCATCAAACAACCAGTTCGAGAACGAGAAGTAGCAGTATATTTAGCTTACTTACCACAAAAATTGCGACTGTTTGAGCGGTTCTTCCTCTTGTCTTCTTCTTCTTTATGGTTTTTTTTAGCGGTTAACAAACCAACTTACACTCCGGTAGTGCGAGGCTTATATGTTTGATTGTTTGTTGGGTTTGCTTAGAAGATCTTATGTTGAGCGGTGAGCATAGGCGGTAAGCACGGTGAGCACGACGACGGTAGTTTTGCATTTTCCCGCCGTTGTTCCTTCCGAGGTGAAGCGTCGAACGTCTTCGGTGACGTCTTTTAAAGTGATACACACAGCTTTAGTTAACACTGCCTCGCTCGCGCTTCACGACCAGAAGCTTCGGTGTTGTGTTTTGTCAGTATTCAACATCCACTCAGCTAAAGCATTACCTCTGACAAAACCACTACAGACATCCATCGGCGACAAGCATGGCTAACACGGAGGTAAGTTAACGTGTAGCTTGAGGAAACCCGACCACCGGCTTCCATGTGTTGTTGTTGTTTTAGTACCCAGCTGGACGCTAAAGAAAGCTGTCAAACGGGGCTCACACTTCTAAAACTGTAAACCAATCTAACGGTCAATACTGTTTTATGTCTGCTAATTGTGTTGTAGCTAACGTTAATGTAAACACATTATTGCCCCTTTGTCTCTGCTGCCTATTAGGGAAGTAAACTTTGGGGAGGTCGTTTCGTGGGAGACACTGATCCCATCATGGAGAAGTTCAACGCATCCATCGCTTATGACCAGAGGATGTGGGATGCTGACATACGGGGGAGCAAGGCTTACGTGAAAGCTCTGGAGAAGGCAAATCTGGTCACCACGGATGAGATGAACCAGATTTTACACGGGCTGGATCAGGTGAACACACACACACACACACACACACACACACACACACACACACACACACACACACACACACACACACACACACACACACACACACACACACAGCTGCACTCATGGTAAATAGACACCACATCAAAAGTCCAAGCGTACATGTTTCTGCAAACGACTGCTGTATGATTATTAACTCTCTGACCACAGTTCTCTCACACTAACATGCAAGGAAAAACACTCCTGCTGCTTTGTGGGTATGTGTATCACTATCTGCCCTTTAGTGTAGATGTAGGTTAATAGATGACAGCTGAAAATGTGCCAAGGCGCAGAATTCCTCTCTGTATTATGCTGAGTTTGTGGTGAACAATACTATCATCATGTGACAGATGTCAGCTGCCAGACAGCTTCAGCAAGTCTTTCACTCACACAGGTTTTAGGGTGCCCTACCATGATGTTTTGCTTTGGCAATGAAAATTACATTAGGCAACCAATACAGAAACACATAGGATGTTGATAATTTGATGTAAAAACGTCTGCTCGTGCTGGCTAGAATTCAGTTGCTCCATATGATACGAATTTAAAGGGATATTTCACCGTTGGAAAGATAAATATATCTTTAAATTTGGTCACTTATGTAGTAGAAATGTGAATTTGTTTTTAGAAAATGGTGGCTTCTTGGCCGAGAAAAGACAGGAAATGTGTTTTTGGGTAATGTGGATGAAAAACACCAAATCCCAGAATGCATTTGCTTTGCTGCTTTAGAGTCCACTCCCAAGCCACGCCTACCGTTTACAGACAGAGGTCAACTCATCTCAAGTGTGTTTTATTGTCATTCCAACCATATACACAAAACAACGTTTCACCGTGGCTCAAGTGGTGTTACACATTTAAAATATATAAAAACAACATTATATAAAAACAACATACGAAACAGGCTATATTTAGTGCACACACATTATAGGCTCTGTAAAGTTCAGCTAACGCATACTAGCATTAGCACTTGGTGGGCTGTAAACAGAGTATAAACACAGCCGTAAATTTGCGTGGAATGTAGACTGGTCAGCATTTAACAGTCACAAACTACACCCGCAGTTAGCAGCTAGTTGGATTCAAGCACCAGTCCGTGTTAACACAGCCCACCTCCACTAGTCTTACCCGGCGACCGAGCAGCAGGCCTGGTAGCTAGATAGTCCGGTACACTGTTGTTCAGCCATGTTTCCACAACAACAAAAACACAGCAGTCTCTGAACTCGCGTTGGGAGTTTCGTTGAAGTTGGATGTAGTCCAGTTTGTTGTCTAATGAGTGGGCACTTGCAAGCAGGATTGATGGAACAGGTGGCCGGCTAGCGTTAGCTTTCCACCTAGCTCGCCTCGAACTCCTGTCTGTCGAGGTCCCTTTCCCCGGCTAGCAGCATCAGGCGGCACCGCAGGCTGAGGTGCTGGTCTCCGTAGCAGGCGAAGCTTGCGCAGTGTGTCGAGTTTCCGTCTGCAATAAAGTGTCCTGCATATTCTCCAATCTGTACCAATGTATCCCGGTGGTACACGTGTGTAGAAGTTTGAATGCACATAATTGTTGTAAAAGTTTTCTGCTGAAAAGACGGAGCCTGTTAGCGAAGCTTCAAGATGGCTGACACTCGTTTTTCTTCGGCAAGCTTCGGGTAAAGACGACAGGTTGAAAAAATGCGGAAGTAGAAAAAATGCGGAAGTAGCTTCTACTACTGGCTGTAGTCCATTGCCTCTGGGCAAAAAATCTTCTGATGATGCAAAAATCGTTGTTTTCCGTCATCGGAAGATTTTTTTTCCAGACCCACAATACAGAGATCTCTCGTCTCAGGGGGACATGAGGGAGGGAAACACGGTCATTCAAAAATACTACGGTGTTTCTACTGATACAAAGCTTAATCCTAAATCTGTGAAGTATCCCTTTAAACTATAATGAAATGTATATACTATTTAAAAGTAGCTGGCAAAGCAGAACTATTTCATTGTGTGTGTGTATGTGTATTTAGCCTACTTGGTGATACAGTCCTTTTTTATCCTCCAGATTTTTGAAGAGTGGTCCAAAGATGTTTTTGTGATTAAACCTGGAGATGAAGACATTCACACTGCCAATGAGCGCAGGCTAAAGGTGAGGTAGAGCTTGTTTGTCCTTACTCTTCTTAAAGGTCCCATGGCATGAAAATTTCACTTTATGAGGTTTTTTAACATTAATATGCGTTCCCCCAACCTGCCTATGGTCCCCCAGTGGCTAGAAATGGTGATAGGTGTAAACCGAGCCCTGGCTATCCTACCTCCCCTTTCTCTGCTTTGTCCGCCCAGAGAATTTGGCCCACCCATGAGAGAGAGACATCATGGCTTGCAAACAAGCAAAGTGGCAGTTGGTCAAGGCCACACCCCCACCCTCCACCTTACCCCCCCTCTCTCTTCCTCAATAGCATTTAAAGCTACAGACACAGAAATGGCACATACTAAGGAAAGCTCATTATGGGACTGGCTCTAGTGGCTGTAGTTCTGCACCAAGGCTGAATTTTGGGTAAAAAAGACTTCAGATACAGTATTAGGGGACCACTAAGGCCTATATAAAGTATCCAAAAAGCAGCATGTCATGGCACCTTTAATGTTTTTTTTTTAAAACACCTTTAAAACTTTTTTACTTAGCAGAAGTGAGTTAAATTGTATTTAACATAATAATATATTGCATTCATTCACTCAACTTTGTTCATAGTTACGAATAAGTCTGGTGATATTCTATATTTTTGTTATTATCAACAAATCCCATGAAAAGGCCGAAGCCATCAATGAACTGATCCTACTAACGAGTATTGTCTGTGTAGCCAAAGCCTGATATAGCTTATTTCTCTGTGGCATAGACATGACCTTGTCCAAAAACTATTAAAAACACACTATTATTAACTAATAACATATACACCATCCTGCTGCCATAAACACTCATTAAAGCACCAAATGTGTGTTATTTGACTGCTAAAAATAGTCCCAAACATATGCACTATTCACTCCTGTTTGAGTTAAAGAAATTACTTTAAAAAAACAACAACTATGTTTGACAATATTCCATATTTCTGAGTATTTTGAGAGATGGACTAACATAGTTGCTTTTGCTTTTTTTATGTGATTTGTCGACATTGCCAATAATGAAAAACTACAACAATACAATGCCAGCTTTGTCTTTTAAGACATCACATGGAGCATTTGGGAAACAATGGAACAGGAAATCATGGGTCATTTTTGTATTTTCATCCCTTTAGTTTTGGGCTATAAATATATTGTTTTACTGTTTGGTGATGGATGTGATAAGCTGTGCTGTAGTCCTTTTACTGCCTTGTTTTTCAGGAGCTGATTGGTACACCTGCAGGGAAGCTGCACACTGGCAGGAGCAGAAACGACCAGGTTTGTCTTTACAGTATTAAAACTGTAGTGACTGAATTGCTATTTAAGGACAGGCTGTTAAAGTATTACGAGACTGTGCCGTGTGCGTTTGTGTCGACCAGGTCGTGACTGACATGAGGCTGTGGCTGCAAGATGCCATCACGACCCTGACGGGCAATGCCCTACAGCTGATGTCTACCATGGTGGAGCGGGCAGCAGCGTAAGACAGATGCACACTGGTACACAAAAACACATACTTGTTACTGTGATTTTTATTTTTATTTTTTCTAAAGGTCCTTCTCTCACCTCTTTCTGAACTCAGAGAAATTGATGTCCTGTTTCCTGGTTACACCCACATGCAGAGAGCTCAGCCAATCAGATGGAGCCATTGGATTCTAAGGTGACCTTTTTATGAAGGGAAACCTACAGTGCATGTGTTCCACATTTTTTTTAATATTAGATAATGTGTTGTTCATGTCAGTCTCGTGTTTCTCTTTCCCTGCACGCTGGTTGAAACCAACCCACAGCCATGCTGTTGCTCTGAGCAGAGATGTGGACCGGCTTCAGGAAATCAAGAAAAGAGTTAGTGTTTTACCTCTCGGCAGGTACGCTGTGAACACACACTCAAGGTCTGACATAGATTCCCCCCCACAGACGTGAGCAGTCAATAAGAATGATTCTTGTCGTTTTCAGTGGTGCCATCGCTGGAACACCATTTGACATCGACAGAGAGCAGCTGCGGAAAGGTCAAGCTAAAAAAATTACCAAAATTACCAAATTAACACAGTGTTGTTTATTTCTAAAAACATATTTTTTAAAACTGAAACTACAATTTCTCTACATCTGGATCTGTAGATTTGGAATTTGATGGCATCAGTCTTAACAGCATGGATGCCACGGGCCAAAGGGACTTTGTTGGTACGCAAACCATACATGTCAGTCATCTGTCATACAATCGAATGAAAAGCATTTTTCTGGGTTCTTTAATTATTTCTTTTATATTTGTATGTGTGTTTCTTTAGCGGAGTTCTTGTTCTGGGCTTCGTTGTGTTTGACCCATCTCAGTAAGATGGCCGAGGACCTGATGCTGTACAGCACAAAAGAGTTCTCTTTCATCACACTTTCCGACGCCTACAGGTCAGTTTGTGTTTTATTACGTGATCCAAAATTACAGTTTGCACAGGCTCTTAAGACTGCACAATTTAAGATGAAATCATTGTTTAGTGGTGTTTGTACAAAGCTCCATGTGTGCATATATAGTAAATTTATATTTCAAAATGTCTGGGTTCATTTATTAAGTTAGTGATGTTTATCAAACATTGGATACTGTACTTAAAAATTGTACATCTGGTCATTTTAACAAAAATAAATGGTTAGCATTCAACAACTACAGCTCCCAGGAGTCTAAGGGCTGCTGTCAAAACCGCATGTTACATACTGTATGTTGTCAAAGGGAATTGAAAACATTAATATATTACTGGCCTTGTGAAGTTAATTTTAAATCTTAGAACTGGTGACTAAGATCACTAAGACCCAGTCATATTAGTTAGTTATTGTGCTTGTACTTGTGGTGTGTGTGTGTGTGTGTGTGTGTGTGTGTGTGTTTGTAGCACCGGCAGCAGTCTGATGCCCCAGAAGAAGAATGCTGACAGTCTGGAGCTGATCAGGAGTAAAGCAGGTCGTGTCTTTGGCAGAGTAAGACCTCAGACTAAAGAAACACTTTTCTTAAATCATCTTTTTATCTGTTCTATGAAGGGCCCACTTTGCCACTTAATGTTGTGTTTTGAGAACACGCACTACATAATGTTGGAAAAACTAATGATGCTGAAATGGCTCTTTATTATGTCTTTGTAAAATAAAATGGGGAAATCTTGGTATAATTGCAAGAAACAAATGAAAGCACTGCAATAAGTGCAAGTGAAGACCACATTTCCCATAAACTCTGTTGTGTGATGTTGCAAAAGTGTTCCTTATTTGCTCCAAAGTTTTCTTTTTTACTGATTAGAAGAGGATTGCCTTTACTGCAGACTTTTCACTGCTTCCTCCATCTACTAGAAGCTTTCTTCTAGAAAACCAGCGCCTTCATGTTCCATAAAGCTATCACTAGTTCATTTTTCCGGCAGATTTAAACCTGGCAACCCACAGTGCAAAAGTCAGGTGTTACTATTCAGAGCAGCACATTCAGACTTGCTGTGCTTTGGCACACTTTAGTGCTTTTTTTTTCTTACTTTGTATGACTCGTTGCAGTTTTCTTGTCAAACTCAAGTTTTGACATTGTGTATTTCAGTGTGTAGGGTTCATGATGACTCTGAAGGGCCTGCCCAGCACCTACAACAAAGACCTGCAGGTATGGACGTGTGTCTTTGTGTGCTTTGACTTCATTTGGAGGACTTTTTCTGGATATTTCCTCTATAAGTTGTTTGTCATACTGTCTCTTGTCTTCCTTCTTCAGGAGGATAAGGAGGCAATGTTTGACTGCTATGATACTGTTCACGCTGTGCTGCAGGTGGCAACTGGAGTCATGTCGACGCTCGAGGTCAGAGATTTAAGTCGGTGTTAATTATTTTGATCCACTGCTTGATATCATGGGTACAATGTGGCCGTGGATCAACATTTTGAACTTTAAAAAGGTTGTGAGTGACAGCTTGTCTTTATTTTGTATAAAATCTTGATTTCACCAAAAGAAACCGTACAACATTTGTAACTGTCTCTTGTTCAATTTTCATGGAAGCACACAATTTAGAAATCCTACACGTATATGTTAGAAGAAAGAAAGACAAATTGTCCAATATGTGCAGGTTTCCCAGATACACCAATGTCACAGCACTGCACAGAATATTTTCTGATCTTGCTATTAAACATTTTAAGTTTGTTGTGTTTCTCCTGTGCAAAGCAGCATGGCCAATTTATAACAAACTTTAAAAGATAAGAAATACTTTCAAGCCTATCAAAAGACTTTGATGTTTCTGCTATGTTTCAGATTAAGCAGAGTGTGATGACAGCGGCCCTCAGTCCAGACATGTTGGCTACTGACTTGGCCTACTACCTTGTGAGGAAGGGGGTGAGTAGTCATTTTGTCTCTAACTTATACATGTTGTATGTCTGGAACTTTTTTTTTAATGTGCTGTTGCTGTCTTGGCCAGGAAACTCTTGTAAAGGAGATTTTTAATCTCAAGGAGGCTTTTCCTGGTTAAATAAAAAAAAAAAGTTAATAATAAAAAAAAAAAAAAAGCTTTTTCCATTCAAATGCAAATTGTAAGAATGTTTTCAAAAAGTAATTATAAAGAAATTTTATTAATCAGAAAATAAGTCGGTGTTTGTCTAACCAAATAATGCAATGTGAATATTCTGAAGAGGCTGTATCAACATTACAATAAATCAGGATTTCCAGTAACGCAGTCTGGTACATACCTATCAATTATGGCATTTCTTTTTGTTCATTAATTTAGCATTTATTACTTCTTCGCTGTATCGACCTGCCAACCGGTCCACAAAGTGAAAACAACAAAAAAACGGATGGATGAAAAAACACTTTATATGTGGTATAGCTATAATCAAGACAATAGCTAAATGGTTTTACATGTATTTGTGTGTTGCTGTGTAACCCTGTGTTGCAGATGCCGTTTAGAGAGGCCCATGGTATTTCTGGTAAAGCTGTGTTTGCAGCTGAATCCAAAAATATCGCCCTGAATGAACTCACTGTGGCCGACCTGAGTGCTGTTAGGTGATCCACGCACACACACACACGCACACACACACACACACACACACACACACACACACACACACACACACACACACACACACACACACACACACACACACACCTTTTGTAATGGAAACAATGCTTTTCTCAATTTCCCCTCTCCTTCTCTTCTCTGTATCTGTTCTGTCATTTTAGCCCTCTGTTTGAAAGTGACGTATCCTCAGTATGGGACTACGGGAGCAGTGTGGAGCAGTATGGCGCCCCTGGAGGCACAGCCCGGAGAAGTGTTGCTGCACAGGTGGAACACCTGAGGAACTGGCAAAAGAAATATGCACAGTGACCTCAACTTATTTTCACCTTAAAACTTGAATCATGTTACTTTTGCAATTTAGATTATAGAAGTTTAAAGGTCAGATTTAGGTCAAAGGCATTTATAATGTGAAAACCATTTTGCCTATAAAAAAACATTTTCTCTTCTTTTTAAGCACAACATACATGTCAGTTGGTTGGTATGTGACCAAGCGATGTTTCAATTGATCATGTATCGATCACAAGTGTTACAAAAGACTTGACAATAAATAAATGTTACTCAAACAGTGTTTTACAGGCTGATCTATTAATGGACTGATTTGAACCACACAGGCATCTGAGGCAGTTTATCTTCCTGTCTACACCCACACAGACTCAAGATGGTGCTGTTTAATGGCATAGAAAGGCTTGTGTTTTATTTTATTTGTACAGCAGAGACAAAAACAGACATGTCATGAAAATGGGTTAACATTTCCTGTCTGCCCAAAGATACTGCTAAGACAAAATAGGTGTGGTGTTCTAATTTAATGGTCACATATATGTAGCAATCTAGTCATACAACTCACCTGTTGATGAGCTCCACAGAATGTACTAAAACAAAAGGCAAGGCAAGGTGTTTAAGGGTGTTTGTACAGAAACCTTCTGTAAAAATGATTTAAGTCTCATTGATAATAAGGGTTCAAATACATTCACTGTTTTGTACTGTCCTTTTATTGTTTCTTAATAGTAAATCTGGTAGCACATTCCTCCCCAGTTTTAATTTCATAAATGTTGATTATATACAAAGCAATGCATTTAGCCCCTAAAGAGTCATATCATAAGCAGGAATAGAGAAGAAGTCGATATTATGGCAGAGAATAAAAGGTATTAATGTCCATTTAGAACTTATTTTAGTTTTCCTACAAATATACAAGTGTACAGTACATTTAGGAAATGCCTTAATTGTCTGATCTTCTATGTTCAACAGTCAAGAGAACATTATGCATGACAAGTAAAGAAGAAATAGCAGTTCATGAAAAAGGAAAGTCCCTCAGCTTGTAACTCAGAAAGAAATACAATCATTATTATTCTAAGTCCCTAATTCTATTATCCATCATACTTCTATCTCACTGTAAAAACACGCTTAAAGAATAGTAGATTAGTTATTGTAAAGCCATATTGTGTAAATACACAATATTGACTCAAACACAAAAAAACAAGGAAAGTTGACAAAAAAAGGCTTGCTGTAAAAATTCCTACTCCTCTAAACTTTTATGGAGCGTACTATCCAGAGGTGAGCTTGACTTCACTTTGCACAATAACTTATCTCACTGTCCCAGCATTTGGTATGAATACAGCAGGCCGTAGTTTATGTGAAAATGTAGTTGACATTTTGTCAAATGAAGAACAATAAACATTAACAGTTTGTTGTTTCACTCTAACATGTCATAGTTACCTTTATACACACAGTAACTTTTGTCATTTAAATCAGGTGTTTTTGTGTGCTGAGTCAGTGTATCAGACCCGTTGTCCCGAGCACAGCTGAGAAAACACCCAACCACAAGTGGATTGCACTCGTCAGAGTGCCACTTGCCTTGGACTGATACACAACTCTGCCGTCCAGAGGCTGCGTAGGTCTGAAGATGTCAGTCATAGGCTTTCCCGTCCAGAATCGACACTGCTGAGCTATTGCATACAGCTGAAGTGGAGGGGGAAAAGTGTTTTAGTCAAAAGTTGCAATATAAAGTAATATTTTTATACTGCAAAGGGACATTAATATGTCTTTCAGTGACTCAAAGGTTACTTTTCCAAGCACTGATCCTTCAGTTTCCACTTCCAATGTTGAACTTCTAGCTCTTAAAATCATTATGAGGGACACTTATTAACTAATTCCCAAAAATCAAATCTCAAAAGTTTTTTTTGCATTGGGATATAACATCTCTTTACCAAACCTCATTACTTCATGTAGAAGTAATTTAATGAATGATGTAAAAGACTTCGAAAAAGGCTTCTTTGTATCTGTATTTTATGTCAAAAGTCAGTTTGAAGGTTCACAGATTTGCTGAGAAAATACTAACAGTAAGACTAGTTTTTTTACCAGTGTTGACCCCAAGGGTCCAGTCTATAGTTGCTCACCTGTCGACTGCTGATGGACAGGGTCCTGTGAAACAGTGTCCAGGCGACTGCCTGTTCACATCCTGGAGTTGTCATGGAGCCCACATAACGGTAGTATCTATGGAGGTCCTTCGCTGACGGGATGATGTCACTAAGTCGAAAGTTTGGGATCACTGTGCTGCTGCCTTCACACCGAAAGAAAGGAGGAGAAGTGTATGGAACAAAAGTTAGGGTAAAGTATAGAAAGAGTTAGTTAAGTTCTTCACATTTAAGTAATCAAACTCATACCATTGTTTTGTACTCGGCCCAAAGCAGCTATTACTGCGTCCAAATAAGGATGATCATCTGCTGCTTCCTGTGAGGAAGACACCATCAACATTAAGGCACAAGCCTAACAAGTCTTTTTGAAAAAAAAATATTATTAAAAATGCAGTAATGAAGATGAATAAATCTTAATGAATTACCTCAAACAGGAAGGCAAGCAGAGCTATACCCGCCATATCATGTTCTGCCTCTGCCAGACAGCCATAAGGCTCCTTGATGTGGACTATATGCAGCTGGAAACCCAAAACACAGTAAAATGAGTTACAGTATAGTGGAGAGCATTTCATACTATTGTGCACTGTGTAACACAAACCTTTGTTAAAACGTTTATTGCCCTCTGATTGTAGATTTGTGGGTAAATAAATTAATAAAGGGTAGTTGCAATTTCCTCTCCTGATTGGCAGGTCTGGCTGATACTGTGGATATCAATATAATTGCCATGCTCATTTAAATCACATAAATTATGACCATATATACTGCCCCCACATAAAGAGAGGCATGCAAACCGCGGCTACTGTAACTCTGTTATTCCTACTTATGTAATTTAAAGAAATATACAAACAAAAGATTGAAGACCAATGTTGGCCCCCAATGGACAATTCTGAAAAAAAAACTGTCCCATGGGTGAACCTAATTCACCCCTGCGTTGACTAAAAGATGCACAGCACTTCCGTAGCAACAAATGATATATTGGTTCCTGTGTGATGTACCTCCATGGGGAACCTCTCTCCGTCAATGGTGTGCTCAGATCCCGGTCTCCCATCACCTCCCCAGTGGAAGTGAAACTGGGCGGCTCTGTATTGACCGGGCAGACCTCCTCCAGTCAGTCGGACTGACTGCGGGAGAGTAAAGTGAGCTACAGGGAAGAGAAGACAAATGTCAAACTTAGAGTATATTAACAAACCAGAGGTGTTCAACATCTGGTCGTGGTGGAAGAATAATAAAGTGGGTTCTTAATTACCAGAGTGTCCTTTATTTTTCACTGTAATGTTGATTGTGTTGGTGTGACCGATGAATTCGAAGGGTGGCAGGGCGCTGTTGACGTGCACTTTGCTGGTGACAATGTTAATTGGTGATTGGCGTAATCCTCCACAGCTGGGAAACTGAGCTGCCCAGCGGATAGGATCTAAACAACACCAACAACATCATCAAAGTTGAGGCTTCACTGATTGACAGTGATCTTTTGCCCCATGCTACTGCAGTCAGAGAGCTGCACAAATAACATTGTTCTAACACATAGTACCTTTAAAGCTCCATAAAACAGAACAATATTCATCAGTTCACCCACTCTATTGTGAAGATTGCTACTGCTAATCCCACTAAAAATGAACATAGGCCTGTGGTCGGCTTTCAGTTGTTCTCAGCTTGTTTTGGTGCATTGGAATTGGAAAAAACTATGTAAAATTATAAAGAAAATATTAAATTATCAATTTAGAAGGTGCTAAAACTTGATGATGAAGTCACCTGGGTTAGCTCTGCTTGAGCTTGAGACTTTTTGTGCATCACAAAACTAGAGGGGTGGTGTTTGAAAGAAGCTAGCATTTAGGAGACAGGGGGATCTAGGAAAGACGCAACCGAGATGCATTATGGGCATTGGAGTTTCCAGCATTTTTGGAGCTTGTACAATGGACTAAAAGTCAGGATATCTGGCACTTGACTGCTTTGATTTTGACCATTCTTTAAAAAAAATCTTTCTTGTGAATTACATTCTCAGTAATTAAAATGCTGGGGCGAATATTTGAGCTAACAGTTGCCTATATTTACACATCCAGCAGACAAAACTACAATAACATTCATTTAGAGTTGTGTATATGTCCACCTGGTGAATGTTACAGTAAGTCCAATATTCACTCTCCTTCACCCCCTTCACTCTCCACCAACTCCTGAGGCAAATACCTTTCCCTCTAGCTGCTATATGCTCCACTATGTTCACCAGCTAGCTGCTAACTTTGTCAGATGTTTGGTGCTGAGCCTGTAGTGTACAGTGATTTTACCTACAGACACTTTGACAGACCACAAGCATGTAAAGGATATGTCAAGTGGTTTCTTTCAATTTTGTCTCTTCAACACGTGGGAGTCTTTCCATTGGCTCTTACCGCTGCATGTGTCGTCACAGGAGTACTGGCTCTGGTAACACCACTGAGCTAGAGAGAAAGCACAGTTCCAGTTCAGACACAGACAAACAGTATATTGTTGTTCAGGACACTTTTCTCTTGTTCCAAACAACATGGCTTTCTCAAGTTAATAAATGAGTATTAATTCTTCTCATTTTCACGCTCCATTTGGCACAGTGTTGTTCTTTTCTCAGTCAGCAATCTTACTGACTGTTCTGCTGATGTGGCTGAACTTTGAGAAGTCAGAGTGGGTAAAACACTTTCTCTCTCTCACACACACACACACGCCAAGATAATTATTAATTCTTACATCACTAATCCTGTCCTTCAGATGCCTTTTTGTGTGCTCATCCATTAAATATAAATGATCTGATAGCACATATGAACAAAACATGATAACATGGTCAGCAATTAAAGCAAATGAATGATGTATGACAGTCACAGGACACACACAGTGACCTCCTCACCAGCTGTTAGGTCCTGAGCTCAATGCAGTTTAACTGAAGGTTGCACAAACACTGATAACAGTGACATTGAACTTGAACACGTAGGGTTAAAAAGAAACCACAATGACTGCTTTAATGTAATGAGTACTTATGTATCACTAACTAGCTAGAAAGCGGCTGTAGTGACAACAGGATAAATACACAAAAATACTCACTATTAATGACATGCTTTGGTGGGGAATACATTAAAATATATAAATGCAAAACATAAGCAAAATCTGCACTAAAAATCCTGCAAACCATGCCTTCTATGTTGTGTCCTATGTGAAAAGTAAAGGGAACTGAAATCATAAAAAATGAAATACATTCAAAGTTTTTATCGCTGAAATTGGAGAAAAACAAATATGTGTATGATATTTGCCTCTTGGAACATGTGCTGTACTTGCTAGATCATAATGCCTGTCAAATCAATGATTACAGTGGACACTAAATTACCATTATTGACTTGGCATATTAAAATAAATGGAGAAAAGCCATTATCCTTTATTAATGTCAATGATAACATCTAAACCAAAGACAGCGTTGTAGATAAAGAGATGCAGACTGATTTTTAATCTTTCAGACAAGCGAGTTGTGCAGAAGTGGTTGTGATTATACTGATTAGATCGCTGGCTCAGAAAACCTTTATCCAACTGCACCGCTGCATTAAATGTGTCCATCCAACAAGTGCTGAAGTCATTTAGTCTTGTGCTGTGGTTGTGTATTGTGTTGCTGATGTGAATGAAGCTCCAGTGTCTGACTCCGCAGTGGGAATGAAAGGTGCTATAGAGAGCCATTTAGCTAATATAGGAACCCAGATTAACCCCGCTGCCTCCCACAATGCCATTCTCTGAAAGGGGACAACAGTTCTCACCAACTGAGAACAATGCACAGGTGAAGGTTGGCTTAACTCCACCTGGCTCATACACCTGTGCCAAACTGAGCAGCAGAGAAAAGCCAAACCTGAGACCATCCACTGTAAATACACCAGCTTTAATTTCTGTCCTTTCTTTTCCTTATAATTATTTCTAATCAACCTGCATCCTAGAGAAAGGCATCGATAAATCAGTGGTTTCTAACATGTTTAGCCTTTAAAGCGAAATCTTGCGAATTGTGACCAAAGTCTCTGCTTTTCATCAAAAGTTACATCGTCTCACTTTAGGACAAAGCAATGTCTAGCTGTAAAGGTTTTTTAACTGTTAGAAGTCAGATTCACAAAGCATCTTAATAAAATGCTGCAACAATCTATTATTATTTTTATTTTATATTTATTATATTATTTATTTTTGGCATTTTTAGGACTTTTTATATATAAAGTACAGTATTATATATTTTATGTAGCTGCAAACTCTCAAATTTTAATGTTAAGCTGAAATTATATTTTTATATCATTTTATTATTTAAATTAAAATAATGTGTGGGCGAGATGTAAACTAGGCCCAGAAAACTGAACCCAAGTATAGCTTTTTAATGCAGTCTCAATTGTCCTAGTACTGTGTGTGTGTGTGTGTGTGTGTGTGTGTGTGTGTGTGTGTGTGTGTGTGTGTGTGTGTGTGTGTGTGTGTGTGTGGTGTGTGTGGTGTGTGTTTCCTACCTGTGCATTGAGAAAGGAGAGAAAGCAAAGTCGGGAGGTAGACAGAAAAATCCATGATCAGCACAGAGACCAGAAAAGATCCTGACAGACTAATTTCAGCTGCCTTTACATACTGACTCTGAGCTGCATTTGAGGGTGGGAGGGAGACGGTCATGAGTATGACAAAAGGTGTGTGTGTGTGTGTGTGTGTGTGTGTGTGTGTGTGTGTGTGTGTGTGTGTGTGTGTGTGTGTGTGTGTGTGTGTGTGTGTGTGTGTGTGTGTGTAACAAAGAGAGAGAGAAAAAGTCACTGGGAAAGTTATCAGGTGTGTGAACAAGTAAAGACAGACACCTGGTGGGAAAATCAGATACTGTTATTTTAGATAGTTTCCTGTGTGTTAAACTTAAATCTGCCTCCTTCATCAGACCCAGAAATGCAAGTTCAAACCATTTATCAACTGTGCATACGCACAGATGTGTGTGTATGTAATGAGCAAGAACATTGCCACACAAAGTGTGGAATTTGCCAACGTGTACTTACACTTAGGTATGTGTGTAAATATAAGCACAGCTCTGGCTATACTTATGAACAGAATCTAGTGGTAGATGAGCGATACTTCAAATAAAAAGCATTTAAGAGTGTCACAGTATGCATTAAGCAATCAACATCCACATATAGTCATGTGTTTCCTTTAATTAGAAAACACTCAATTAGTCATTTTTCTAGTTTTAAACAGACAAGTTGCCTAACTGGTGTCATTTGTGTGGTTGATAATGGGACGTGTTGTTACCATATATGGTCAATTGGAGGCTTTTCTGAATGCAAATGGCCTAATCATGAACGAGCATGGTGGTTAAGAACAGGTGGTATTTATCAAGATTGATTATTTACTGATGTGCATATGATTGGCTAGCGCACGTTTGATAAATACAATTTTTTTTTGTATTGAAGCACATACTAAATTTCCTTCCTAAGACAGAATTTAGAAACTTTTCAACTCATTGTTGTCTTTGAATGTGTAGTACATTGTAGTTAAAGAATGTCCAAATTAAAGGGGATCTCTACTTATTTTGTCTGCATATGTACAAAAGGTTGTATAGAGCATTTTGTGGCAACGGAGAGAGCTGCGTGAGAAGTCTGATAAATTGCCTCAAATGATGTCATTTGAGTCAACGTCGGTTTGGGCGGAAGACGGGGTGTGACGGGGGTGTGTGTAGAAAGAAGTGAGCTTAGCAGACCTCTGTAGCTCGCTCCTCATCTCTGCTTCAGGCTAGCGGCCGGCTCGAGGTTTATATTAGCCACTGTCACACTTGAATACAACAGAGAGTTATTGGGCCTCATTCACCAATATCGTCCTACGTTTTTTCTTAAATTTGTTCTTAAGAAAGTTCCTAAGAAAAGTCTACGTCTGATTCACGACGTGTTCTCAAACAGCAGAATTGTTTGCAGGTGTGTTCTTAGAATGATGAATCCCAATGTCTTCCTAATTTGAAAGCTCGTGCCCATTGCTCCTATTTAGCATAGGTAAACGCCCCGTTAATTCCCATAAAAGGGGGGCAGATGGCAGGGCCGTGTGCACACTTTAAATGTCAAAAAAGACGTGGTAAAGACGTGAAGGCCTCAACTCCAAAAGAAAGATAAACGTTAGTAATTCTGAAGTGGAGGTACTGCTGCAAGAAGTTAGACTGTTAACAGTCTATGGTATTTACTCATGCAGTGAACGCTGTATCCAGAGAAGGGCGCAGAACTGATGAAGTATATAGGCCTAGCACAATTCATACACAATGCAATTCAAAGTGCTTTACGAATGAGCAGAAGTGTAAGTGTAGTGTGTATTTATTAAAACAAACGAACATATAATTATGTGTAAAATAATGAAAATAATTAGTTACAAAATTATAAAGACAATTTTAAATTAGAACGGATGAAAACGGTATAACTACTTATTTTGGGCAAACATGTCAGCTCTCAATTGTGCGTAAGAGTGCTCTTGAGCATGCGTAGATTCTGTTCTTACCTAAGAACAAATCCCAAATAAGAAAACATTGGTGAATGCCAGAATCTTCGTGAAAACTGCGTAAGTGGGGTTTAACTAAGAACAAATTTGTTCTTAAGAACGATTGGTGAATGAGGCCCAATGTTATTAGTAACACTTGTACTTTCAATCAAAATGTCTGCTGTGCTATTTCTTCTGACTGATACATACTAATACATAATGAAAAGTAAATGATAAAAATAAATCAAATCAAATCACACTCAAAACACAAACGGATACACGTAGAAATATATTTATTTGAATATAATTAATCCAATATACAAATACATGTATATTTATTCAACTATTAATTACAAATCCCATAAAATGTTAATGGTGTGACAGAAAACATTTAGGAATTACTGTTGTTTAAAGTAAATTTGTTACAGGCATTTGGTGATTTTTAGGAAAATGAAATAAAAATCCTTCACATGATCCAGTTTGATTCGAACAGATTGTAGTTAAATAAGGAGGACTGAAAAGTCTTGACCGAATACTGAAGTCTCAGAGACAGACATGACAAACTGGACAGAAATCATCAAGTATCTTCAGGTTGAATGTGAAATGGAATGGACTGTAGGTAACTCCTACACAATAAAAACAGCGTCATTATGCAGAAAATGCAACTAACTCCTTTGTTTCGGCCCTCCAGTGAACATTAATTAGTCTGTTAGCAAATGCTGCAAGTCTTGTTCATATCACAGTAAAATCTTACAGTAGTGTTAAACATTTTGTTACTTAATTTAAAAATCATTCATAGCAGAATCACAGCATTATATTGTATGTATTACAGTGTATTTAAAAGGTATTTTATAAGTATGTAAACCTGATTACCTGAACGGGTTAAAATTGAATGTAGCAATGCTGAACACAAATGTAAGACCCATACATTGGAATAAATAATTACCTTCATGAAAATATGATGCTTGCTACAGTGAGCTACGTGAAACTTCCGACATGTTAATACAATGTAAAATGGATTAAGGCTGCACACTAAACATTCACTGTATTAATGCGTTCCCGTGCAGATGCTGATCTGATTTAAACATAAATATTATGAAATTAATGTTGTTCTTTTCTTCTCTCTGGTCCTAAAGGCCGAGGAAACAACACACTTGTTGTCTGGGAAGCAGTGGGATGTCTTCAAAGAAAATAATTCTGAAAAAAGAAGATATTTTTCATCATTTAATCAATTTTCTTTCATCTCTCGCTTCCTCTATATACACACTACTGGCAAAATGACTCAAAGTTAAGCTGTGATGTTTTTTAGAGCAACTATTGATGTACTGAGGCGATGTGAAATGCATTTCTGCAAACTATACAGAACAGTGACGCATATTGACAGTTGGTGGCAGAAACGTGCCATAAAAGGTAGCAAGCAATGCACCAGTGAAAGAAGGTTGGTTGATTAGGATGGGAGGGCTGTAATTTCCATGTTTTTACCAGTTTGATAAATCAAACCTTGAGCACTTGGCATCAGCAAAATGGACAAGTACCTGATAACTGGCATTTAAATCTTTCCAGTTCTTTGCATAAAATCTTAAAGTTGGTGCTTTAAAGCTATAGTGCGTAGTTTCTGCCGCCCCCATGAGGAATTCTAAGTAATGACAACAAAACTGTTGGTGCGACTGCATGACTGCCCCCCCCCCCCCACTTACACGCAGTTGCTTGTAGCCAAGAAGGACAGGGAGGATTAAAAAAATATAACAGACTCTTCACAAGAGGTAATAATCTTCACTCGAGTTTCTGCGCACAAAAGTCACCAGACGCCACAATCTTTTGAATATAGCCACACTGAGAAATACAGAGAGAGTTGTGTGGAGCTGATAGTCTTAATTAGCTTTGTAGCAACTCATTTGGCAATGGCTTGAATGTAACCGACGTTCATTAATATCAAAAAGTTATACACTAAAGCTTTAAGATGGTTTAGCTAGTGTGGTCAATGGTTTTTTTTCCAGCTTTGCTTTCTCATGATACTAGGGATGGGGGGAAAAATCGATACAGCATAGTATCGCAATGTTTTCCGTGGCAATACTGTATCGATACACAGACGCCAAGTATTGATCTATTATTATATATGTGTTGGTCAGTTTGTCTGCTTGACAATTCCAAGTGAGATGAACAAACTGAGAAATTTATCTTTTTAAATAAAACAGATGTTGACAAAGTTTTCTTTGGGGGACATAATTTGAAATTGGGAAAAATGTAAAGTTGGAAAAAAGGTAATACTTTGCAATATATCGCAGAATATTGCAATATGTTTAAAATCGCAATAATATCGTATCGTGATAATATCATATCCTGAGGCCTCTGGTGATTCCCATCCCTAGGGCTGTGTTTCGCTCTTCCTCTGTGACTCACCTGCAGCACAACAGCAGCCACCACAGCCAGGACGGCTAAGAGCACCATCCGCCCAACCCAGCCCAGGTCTACGTTCTGCAGGATGAAGAAGCGAGCCCAGCCCAGTTTCTTGGGTGTGTGAGGCGGGTACCGCATGCTGTTCACGCCCTCCATATTCAGCTGCTTGATGAGACAACCACGCAGGTGGCTCAGCTGGTCAAAGCTGTACTTGCCGTGGTAGCAGCCCATACCACTGTTTCCTGTACATGAAAACAGAGGACGGTTTTTGGAAACATATTTGGCCTCCAGTTTTATGACATTAAATCAAGCAATCATCCAATAACGCTGAGCGCAGCTGAAAGCAGAGAAAAATATTTTGATGGATCCAATATTTGAATGTAAGTTGCCAAAAGGTAAAGCTTCGTGAGCTGTGTTGTCAGGAAATCAACCCTAAAAACAGAACATAACTTAAAATAGACACTGTAATGATGAAATCTGATAGTTTGGTGTATTATATATACATACACATACTATATATATTACTTAGGTTCATTCAACCGTCAGCATTGAAATCTCTGATGTTGGGGGTTTCATGAACACCAACATTCATTTTTTTTTATTATCACTGTGAATATTTGCACATTGTTTAGTCAACATGTTGCACATTTCATCCTCTTCATTTTAAAAACTGTGCAACTCTTCATTTTAGTATATATATATATATATATATATATATATATATATATATATATATATATATATATATATATTTTAATTGTAAATTTCTATTTTATATTTATGGATTTTGACATTTTCAGTGTTTTCCTTTATCTTACTTTGTTTATTTTGAATTGAATATATGTACACTGTGATAGAGTAATTATATTCAACAAGTTCCAAGTCTTTGCAAGCTGAAAGGAATGAAAACCGATGCATGTCTGAAATGTATGAAATCAATCTAAAAGGTTAGAAGTGATGCACTGTATACATAATTTGTAATTATTGAGCTTTGCAACAGTAAATCAAATTGTATGGTCTTTTTAAGCATGTGTATATGCACAGAAAAGTGGTTAAATGGTTATTTAACCTATTCTATTTGTGCCCTAATGAAAGACTTGTTTATTTTGCCCTAATGTCACACTAGAGGGCACCATTATGCCCCTCCTCATTGCCTACACACAGTACTGAGTGAGTACACTGGTGAGTTCACTAATGAGTGAATAAGCAAAAGTAAGTAAACTTCTGTTTTTAGTACCATTTCTAAAAAAACGTTGTCCCTGTGTCTACTCACCCACTCCTCCGAAAGGCAAAGAGTTCACAGAAAAGTGCACGAGACAGTCGTTGGCCAGCAGTCCTCCACTGGAGGTATCGTCTGCCATTCTCGTTATCACCTTTAGAGAAAAGATTCATATAATGCTCATGAATTGTCATGTAGAGGTGAGGTTAGGTTGCATCTGGTAAAGGTACAGTATATGTACCATTTCCTCATTAAATGTCTAAAAACGACTAGACATATGTCATATATTTTGTTGAGTTGTGTACTACTTTATCCCAAATGTTTTTCCAACAATGTTACAACCCGAAAAAATTATTATTATATATTATTATAATTAAATTTCTTTAAAGGTCCCATGACTTGGTGCTCGTTGGATGCTTTTATATAGACCTTAGTGGTCCCCTAATACTGTATCTGAAGTCTGTTTCCCAAAATTCAGCCTTGGTGCAGAATTCCAGCCACTAGAGCCAGTCCCACAATGAGCTTTCCTTAGTATGTGCCATTTCTGTGTCTGTAGATATTGAGAAGGAGAGAGTGGGGGGGCAAGGTGGAGGGTGTGGGTGTGGCCTTGACCAACTGCCACTTTTCTCGTTTGAAAGCCATGATGTCTCTCTCTCTCTCATGGGTGGGCCAAATTCTCTGGGCGGGCAAAGCAGAGAAAGGGGAGGTAACCTTACTCCTTATGACTTCATAAGGAGCAGATTCGGTTTACACCTATCGCCATTTCTAGCCACTGGGGGGACCATATGCAGGCTGGGGGAACTCATATTAATGTTAAAAAACCTCATAAAGTGAAATTTTCATGCTATGGGACCTTTAAGCCACATTTTCACTATTTCATCTTTAACCGGATGAAGGATTTTAGTCATTGGACGTCTGGATCTTTAAGGACAATTCCGGCGCAAAATGAGCCTAGGGGTTAATAACATATGTGTTCCAAATCGACCGTTCTCTGGGATATGTTTTCATCGAATCGAATGTGTCTGTAGCTTGAAACAAGCTACTGCAAACCGGTGATTAGCTTGTAATACTAGTAGTTGGGGCAGAGGGTAAATCGCTATTTCTACACCACCATCTACTTAAGGCTCAAAATAGCACCACACTTCCAACGGTAGCATAATGAGGGTCCCTACATGTAAACCGAAGCATTGAGAACTTTGTAAGTGTACAGACAGTTTAAATAATGTAAAAAGATAGATTATAAAGACGTAGCGTTCATGTTTACATGCGGCCGCCATCTTGGGAAAAAGGTCATAACCAGTCGAACCACGAACACCGTGCAACCAGTAACCAGTAACATAGCTCAAGCAGGGCGTTCGTGATGCATGAAAACATATCCCAGAGAACGGTCGACTCGGTACACATATATGTTATTAACCCCTAGGTTCATTTTGCACCGGAATTGTCCTTTAAGTTATCAGAGAAACAAGCAGAGAAAACGTTAGTGGCAGCTTGTCGTTTGTCCATCAAAGAAACGTGAAATTGATTATTCAATGCTTTTAGTTTGGTCTTAATCACCTGCTCCCTTTGTTTTAGAGAGGAGGGGACCTCTGTGGATAATTTGGCTTCCGGTAAAAAACTCCTGAGTGATGAACACTGAAGGAATCGTATACCGAGAGAAGCTGACTACAATGACGGCAATGGTGGAGAAGACAACCGTGGTCCCACACTACTTCAAGACATCACCAAACTGGGTCTTTTATAGTTTTGATTAAGAGCCCCCTAGCAGCAGAAAATGACGTATTGTGGGTTTAACGACTCTGCTGTGCGTGTGTGTGCAATGTCTGTTGTTAGGGACCTTGTTATCTGATGAGAAGACGTAGAGAGCCAGGGGTTTCTCTCCTTTGTTGATAAACTTGATTGCTTCGTCCAGGCTGCTGACCGACAAGATGGGAAGCAGAGGTCCAAATATCTCCTCCTGCATCACCTTCGCCTCTGGCTTCACGTCCCGCAGAACTGTGGGGGCTAAACACAACACAGAAACACTATTCATCCAGTGCATGTTTTCATAGTCTGTTCTTTCTTACTTAAATGTGTGTAATTGCCTGAATGAAAACCATGAAAAAAACTCCCTCCTAATTGATTTTCATGTCAAGAGTTGAAGGCTGTCAGAAGGATTACCTATGTAGCAGTCTGACTCGTCGTTGTCTCCGCCTACAGCGATGGTGCTGTCTTCCATCATGTTTATTATCCTCTTGAAGTGGCGCTGGTTGATGATGCGTCCGTAGTCAGGGCAGGTCTTTGGGTTGTCCGTGTAGAACTCCTGCCAGATGAAAAACAATCTCATTACTTCTAAAATCCAGGCAAAGAATACTGAATTAACTGAAGAAATATCCTCCTAAATCAATTATTGTTCTGATACACTTAGGTTTTAAAACTCAGTTAATGTACAACAACATGACTTTCTGTCACAGCAGGTTACAGCTATTATCATTTAGGGCCTTTGATAAGAATATTTTGAACAGAATCGTTTTCATGTCTTGAGTACCTTTATGGCCTTCTTGACCTCTTCGATGACCCGGTCCTGGATGCTGGGGTCACACAGGATGTAGTCGGGGGCGATGCATGTCTGACCACAGTTTGTGTACTTTCCCCAGGCAACACGCCTACAAAGTAGTGGAAGAGTTCACAGGAAGGTTTTTAGTAAGGAACAGCTACAGTTCAGTTCAGTCACTTTATTTTCCCAGATGGGAAACATGATCTGCAGTCAGGAGTGCAAGATAAAAAACACAACATAAACATAAAAATAAACCAAAAGACAACAATACATAGACATAAAGTACAAAACTGTTTCCTGTACATACAATATACAGAGCACAATTTTACACAATACTACAGGAGCAATCTATAAAAAAAAAATCTAAATTACGTGTGCAAATTAAGCCGAGTTATTGCACATGGAACAAAGGAGTTTTTACTCCTATTGCTCTTGAACCGAGGTACTCTTAAGTACAAGAGTGAATGGATGGAAAAAATGTTTGCTATAAAAATGGAGAAAATAACCATTAAGTCATATCATTGTTAATCATTGTTCTGACCTAATGCCACAATAACAGTTTGTTCGTGACAGCAGCGGGTCCTGGACCCCCACTGACATGGACTCTTACCCTCCCCCATAGACATCTGTCACTATACTCTTTATCAGGGGTCAGCAATCATTGGGATGTGGTAGCTTTAATAGTGGCACACTAGCAGTAAGTGTGCAAGAGTGTTTTTTAGAAATATTTAAGTGTCCTCTCATCCGCATGTCAAATTACTTCTTTCATAGCCAATGGCAGGAGTGAAGGAGTAAACCAGGTGAGCTACCAGAGTGCCCTAGACAGTAGACGTCTTTTTTAAGGCAAATGGGCATTTCCTTAACAAGTCAGGATAAAAAAAAACAAGAGGAAGACATAATACAGCGCCGCAGAGATCCACCCCCGCCCTACCTGATAGCATTGACCACATTTTACATCTATGGTTGACCATGGAAGACATCAGAGCCGAGAAAATGAAAATCTCAACCTCCCTCTTCCCCCCTCACCAACACCAACGCCTTTGAGGATCCATCTCCTTCACCGCCCCATACACCATCCATGTCACAGTTCTCTCCACTAACCCCTCTCCTCCCCCCCTGCTGGAGTGCACTGACCAGATGAAGGAGCTGGTTACACAGTTTTGACACCATCACCAATGGTAAAACGCCAGGCACCTCAGCCCCCTCAGCCCCCTCCACAACAGCAACATTCAGCCTGATAAGGTTGTGTAGCTTGTTATTATTTTCTATTCTCTTTCATAATTTTTTTTAATTGTCTTTATTTGCTCTTTTATGTTTTATGTAAAGCACTTCAAACTGCCTTGTTGTTGAAATGTGCTATATAAATAAAGTTGCCTTGCCTTACTGTGAACTTTTGCACATTCCATCATCAATATTTTTGCACATCCTGCACAAAACTGTAC
Source organism: Perca fluviatilis (assembly GCF_010015445.1). Classification (NCBI taxonomy): domain Eukaryota; kingdom Metazoa; phylum Chordata; class Actinopteri; order Perciformes; family Percidae; genus Perca; species Perca fluviatilis. The sequence continues at coordinate 17,514,157 of NC_053127.1, forward strand.
AGCTTCCTTTTAAAACAGATAGATTTTACATTTTTGTTATAGTACCTTCTTTTTTTTTTCTTTACATATTTTTTTGGTTTTGTTTTATGGTACTATTTCTATTTTATATTTATGTTCTTGAATGTATGTTCCTTGTAAGTGAAAAGCTACTTGGTAATAAACCTGATTTAAATTCTGACCTGCAGGCTATGGTGATGTCACAGTTCCTGTCAATGTAGCAGGGGCTCTTGCCGCCCAGCTCCAGGGTGACAGGCGTGAGGTGTTTGGCAGCAGCCTCCATGATCAGTTTGCCCACCACGCTGTTGCCGGTGTAGAAGATGTGATCGAACCTCTGACGCAGCAGCTCCTGGGTCTCTGACACTCCTCCAGTTACTACGGGGTAAAGCTCCTGATGCATAGGGTAGAAACACACATTCACTTATCACAAAGCAGCATGCAGTTTCTAAAGCAATGTGGTATACTCCTTTGTAGCACTTAGTTTTAATTAAGTCCTGTGACATGTCTTTTTTTTTGTCTTTGTAGATATTTTGCAAATAAAATAGTGAAAAAAACTGCTTGCTGGTTATTTGCACGTTAAACTATAAAAACACTTTTAAATGTTTCTGAAACTGTTTAATTTTCCATCTGATGATCATAAAGGACCTGTAACAGGAAATGAGACTAAACGTGAAAAGAACACTATTTTTATATAGAATTTTATTAATGCCTCTGCCTGGGTCCGATTTTACCCGCAAAGTCACAAAATGATTTACGGCAGGTAGACCGGCTCTACAGTAACACATTCTGATGGGTCACAGATTTTGGTGTAACACCGGAAAAGCCTGTGATTGAGTATCCAGCCAGGTAAAAGGTAGCAGTATATTTCTTTATATAGGCCTAATTGTATTTTAATTTTATTTTCAAAGTTATCAGTTGTATTTATGGCTGATACTGGGGCAGGGTCATCACAGCAAAAAAGTAAATTAAATGAAGAACTACTAACAGTTAAAAGGGGAGAGTGACAGGTGTCGGTCGGTCTTTCAACAGATGGGGACAATTACGGGATTGTAAAGAATTCAAAACCGACCCCGAATTGGCCCTCCTTCTCCTAGACAGGTATTTAATGTCTATTTCATTCATAAAATAACTTTACAATGCGAGACGTGGTTGTACGTCAGTAGGCTACATAAAATGATGTCCCTCTTCCATTTAGCGCCCAGTTTTTATTTCTTTTCAGTCTGTGTTTGTGTTGGCCTACTATTTTCTTTTTTGTCCCCTTGTACTTGTGTAAAGCGTCCTTGGGTTTCATGAAAGGTGCTATATAAATCTAAGATATTATTATTATGTTGGTTGCTACAACAAACTCTTGCTAATGCTTTGGCTCGTGACACAGTGACAGTGATACCCGGTTTAGCTCACGATACATCCAAAGTAGGCTAAGTCACCGTATGCAACACTTGAAATGCGACAATGCATCTGTAACACATTCTCTTATTGTAAATTAATCATTTTCTGTGTGAGCAAAACATTCACCGCAACTATATGACCTCCCGGTAACGCTAACTCAGTAATACTGTGGGTACATGCTTTCTTCCAGTGGACATTACATTATGCCACCAGACGGCACGCACTAGAAAAGACCTTTACGAGGTGTGGTAAAAACACAACTGCTTTTGTCTAAAGGGGCCGAAAGAATCAACACAAACTGAAAGTTCCTCATTGACACTTTAAAATGGCCAAGCAAACACTTTTACTGTATTGAATGGTTGCCCATGTACTGTAAAGTTTATATACTAAAGCAAAGGCGAACAATGTTTGCCTGATATACTGTGTCAGTACACACACACAAAAAAAAAGCTAGTAATGTGGACTACAAAATCTGGGTTTTTGTTCAAAGAGGAAATCCTTTTTCTTGAGCGTAAAGGGGAACACCACCTAAATTATATTATATTACAATTAACAACTGTCTGTTCAGTGTCAGTTATATATTTTCTACTTAAAGGTCAGGTCCATCTGCATTATTTCTCGGGTTTTTCAGAAGGAAACGCCCACTCAGCCGTTGGCAAAAAGCAGTGACAAATGTTACAGCGCTGATGCCCTCCCCTCCCTTAACCCCTGTTCTTGCCCTTTGTTGAAAGGCTCATGATAAAAAAGCCCTTTAAGAAACAACAATATTCTTACATTTCATGAACAAAAAGTGTCTTGTTTCACTTTAATGAATCGGCAGATACATGTTATGTGGATGCTATGTGCCCCATCCTTACTTTGTCAATGTAAAGCGGCAGCAGGTCCTCCATGACCTTTGCAGTGTGAACACAGACCTCTGAGGGCTTGACCACAGCTGCATTACCTGGACAGGTAAATGACAAAAGCAGCACATATCACATAATAGAAACACATGGTTCACTTTTAAAAGTCTAATATATTTCTCCTTTCCTCTAAAATTCCTAATTGTTACTCCATTGTTCCCCATAGTCTTGTTTTCATAGTCTGACTTGCTTATTTATTTGTGCTGAAATTACAGAATTTTTCTTGTAAAAAAATAAATTGTCATAACACCTCAGAATATATTTCCATAAATTGCTATTTTATATTGTCTGATAATAAATTGCGTACTTGTGAAAACACCTACAGGGCCTCTTTGTCCTGTTGTTTGATGGCAAAATCCACAACTGGACAACTTTATGGGAAGTTATGTTCTGCTTTTATACATACACACCCACACACACACACACACACCACACACACACACACACACACACACACACACACACACACACACACACAAACACACACACACACACACACACACACACACACACACACACACACACACACACACACACACACACACACACACACACACACACACACACACACACACACACACATCTATAATAAATCAAGAAAAGACTTGAGACCTGCTAGGTAGATACGACTGTCAGAGATCTGATAATGCTGGAGCAAAGGATAAAGTCCATGCTGTGCAAACACTTACTGCGTGGGCTGCAGCATGGCAGGACTCAGTTCATTTCAGTCCTTAAGCCATCAATGTTTTAATCTAAACAGACTTTGAAACACAAATGAGCTGTCTACCTGCAGCAGCTGTCGTAGCACTAATATGCAAAACTATCCCTGTGGCCGAGTAACAAACAAAAGATTTAAGCAAATCAAAAAGTAGACAAAAGACTGTTAACAATACTGCAGTGTCATGCTAAACCGTCACAACCAAACTCTCCACACTGAGGTTTGCATCACAAAGTGATGGAGTGGAGCCAAAACACTCAGCAGGGTGGCCATTTAAGGGTAGCTTCTTGAATTCTTAAATTAATTATTCACGAGTTCACTGATTATATTGGAGCAGATTAGTCCATTTAATCTCGTCTTTTGCGCCTTCACTGATAGGAACAATGAACAGAGTTGAGACATGTATGTTCCCACGTGCAGACACACCAAGATGACATGTTTCTATATATACTGCTAAGCTTTTAACATTCTCATGTCTGCAGTACAGAGTGGCCTTTGCCTTTGACCCAGTAATTGCAAATGGATAAAGAGTAAAGAATGTTGAGCAATGCCTGGATTAAACAGGAAGTGGAGTGTTTATGATCACAAGACACAGCCACTGAACAAGACTAAAAAATAAAAGAAGAAATAACTGAAAATACACAGTGCCTCCAAAAATGAGAGTTGTTGTGGTTTCTGCATGTTTGTTAATTGATCAACGGACAGTTCTATGAGCTTTGAGGTGTCTTTACAAATTCTACATTGTGACCCCTTATGCTATTTTCTTTTTTTTTATTGCTTGAGTGGACACAAATCTTGCATCAGTGTTTCAAAATTCCACCAGTGTTTTCAAAGTTCATCACACGGGGAAGGGACAATGAAATCAGATAGAAATGCGGACGATGACCTTGTTACATCACACACACACACACACACACACACACACACACACACACACACACACACACACACACACACACACACACACACACACACACACACACACACACACACACACAGGCATGTAGATTCACACTGCCCTTTCACCCACCCCACCACAAATACACACACAGCCTGCTACAATACCAGCGGCGATGGCTCCTATGAGCGGCTGGATGGTGACAGCCCAGGGGTAGTTCCAGGCCCCGATGATAAGCACCACTCCCAGAGGCTCCGGCTTGATGTAAACAGTGTCAGAGATGGTCATCAGGTTCTTCTCCACAGGTCGAGGGGCCGCCCACTCCTTCAGTTTCTTGATGGCCAGGCCGATCTCCCCCTCCAGACCTAGAGTCTCATACAGCTGGGTCCCCACCACGCTCTGGGGATGAAGATTATAACGTTGGGCTTGCTCATGGATAATGTCGTATTTTTGGGGGTCTTTTTTCACTGTATATTTCAGTATAAAGTCTGTTTGCAAAACCAAGTTTTTAAATTGTAACCACTTTAATCCCTTGCTTTGTGAAGATCTTAGTATGTTTAATACTATGCATTCTACTTCATTAATATTTGTATCTTTAACCTGTTTCACAACTGTTGTCTTATAAAAAATGTAAATAGTTTCAAATATCCTTATTAAACTTTGAAACAAAGTAGTCTGTGATAAATAGCAAAAGATGTTTCATCTGAGTATTAGTCAAAATAATCCATACATTATGCTTTTTTTAACTAAAAAAATTGTTGTATGAGCTCAGGTCAGTGCTAAGAAATGCTAAACTAAGAATTGGTTTTGTTTTCGTTAGCATAGAATGAGCCCTTTATATCTTCATAAGAAGCGGGTCCTATCTACGGAGCTCGCCATGTTGCACCGCCATTTTTCTACAGTAGCCCAGAACAGAAAAACCAAACACTGGCTCTCGAGAGGTCCTTTCACATTATTACGTTAGTGAGGGAAGGGGTATTCAGTTGGTGGCAGCTTGCAACCTCATGCTAGATGGCACTTAATCCTTCACACTGGTCCTTTAAGTTGATAAAAAAATCTAACACAACATTAGGTGACAATATATGTATGGATTTATAATCAGCTATAATGGGGCGGTCACTTTGGACCGGAAACACAGAATGAATTAACATGAAACGAACACAACAGGAGTGTTAAGATGTGATTTACTTTTTGAGTTATCTTTGATACTCATTTTCTGAAAATATTTGATCAGTTGTTGGTCATATGAGACTAGTTGTTTAGTTCTGATTTTCTAATCTATCTTAATTGAGACATTGAATGCCTTTCTCTGTCTTGATAAAGGTTTGTGAACTGTGTAAACACCAGGGACAACAGTCCAGGACTTTATTGTTCTATCTCACCTTATTGAGGTCTTTCTTGATGGCATCTGAAATCACACTCTGTTTCTCAATGAACAACCGCTGCAGGTTCTTCAGCTGGCGGATCCGGTGCTCTAAAGATTTGGACCTGCCTGTTTCAAAGGCTTTTCTGGCACAAGCCACCGCCTGCTGCTCCTTGGACATCCTATAGGGAAAAAAGACTGATAGTTTTAGTCTGCTGTTCTGACACGAGATAATATTTGGTGTTTTTGTGCAGTCCGTGTACAGCTTTGATTTCTTCAGTGTGTGAAAGTTGCCAACTTGCCACATTTCTTCTTGTAGTACACTATTAATCATCTAAAGTCCCTGGGTCAGAGTTAAAGGCGCAGTAATGAGAAACTAACGTTACCCGGTGACAGTTAAACACGACATCCGGTATACCATTCTATAACTCTGTAACTGAACCTTCAGTGTGTGAAAGATAGTTCAAAATAGTTCACTGAAACATGTTTCTGACATACAGTGGCTGAATCTGTCTTCATTTCAGATCAACAAAGGTCAGTTTAAAAGATTTTCGTCAGATTTTGAGAGGCGTTCGTTTCTCATCCCGCTCGTTATTTATTCATTCCACCAATCAGATTAGTGGAGTGAGTCCGACTGGCTGCCCTCCGACCCAACACGTCAGGTCGGCCAAAATGAAGGCCGACAGCTCCTCTGACGTACGACGGCACAGAACACACCGAACAGACTCGAGTCACTGTCCTCGCCAGACTGTCCGACGGCCGATTATCGGGTTGGTGTGTCAGGGTCATAATGTGATGAGCTACAGGCCACACACTGTAGTTTTGGTTCACTTTCAAAGAATTAAACCAATTTTAGTAAAACTAGCAGAAACCAATTTATTAATTTGATTATGGAATTATGTATCAATTATTTTCCTGTTTGATCTAAAAAATATTAGAAAATGTGAAAAATGCCATTCACAGTTTCCCAGAGCACAAGCTGAGCCTTCAAATGTTGAGTTTTGTCCAACCAACAGTCCAAAACCTAAATATATTCAGTTTACTATACATAAACACAAATTAATATGTGAGAAGCTGGAACCAGACAATTTTAGAACTTTTAAAAATGACCCAAAACGATTAATTGATTATTGAAATAGTTTTCCGGCAATCAATTCATCATTGCAGGCAGCTCTAATAAAAACCAATCAATCTCGAAATTAACTAATTATATTTGATACTTTGAGTACATTTTGCATAATAATTTTGTACTTTGTACTTCAAATGCAGTAGAATTGAATCTGGACTTTTACTTGTAGTAAAGCATTTTTACACTGTGTTAGCCTTAGCCTACTGATACATTTATTAAAGTAGATCTAGCTAAATACTTCCACTATACTGCAGAACTATATTACTTTTTAATAAAAGCAGTTAACCCACTAGATGCTGTGTTTGAAAGGAACCAGTTCACTAGTGGTTCTTTTGGAAGCAGGCAGGTTGTATGTTTCCACTATAACACCACTACATTTCACAAGAGAGGAATGAACTTAAAGGATTCAAAGAACCAGTTCACCTAGACCTCTCTTAATTGATCTCCAGTGGTGCACTTTAAATGTCCTTCCTGCCAAATAGGAGCCTGCTGTCTGTGCTGCAGCTGCTCTTTGTTTATAGAAAACGGAGAATGTGTTATAACAGGATTGTAATAGGAAACCTCCATGAAAATAACAATAGCTACTGGGTCAGAGCAGCCTGGGTCAGAGTTAAAGGCGCAGTAATGAGAAACTAACGTTACCCGGTGACAGTTAAACACGACATCCGGTATACCATTCTATAACTCTGTAACTGAACCTTATTAGCTAGCTAGTATTCTTGTATTTTAAAGGGCTATTTTTCTTTACAAATAGAATATACCAGTTCGTTTCGCGAACTGTCCACTGTTGCTGTCCTTCAGCCGTTAGAGCAACTGTCTTTAACAATGGCGAGAAAACACTGAACAGTTGGTTGTGTTTTTATTCCTACCTGATTAGTACTGAGATGCAGTTAATGTCTTGAGATCCGTCTCGGTCTTAAAAGTGAGATAACCCGCAGCAGAGCAGATGAACAACAGCGGCAGATAAACACAGCTCTCCCTGCACCCGTTAGCTAGCTAGGTAGGTCACACCCCCACAGGGGCAGGACCAAACTGCCGCTGCGGTTAGCTTTTAGCAACGTTAGCATCATGGCTCTGTGGATGGCAGTTGTCTGACAGTGGGTGTGTGGGTCCACTTGTGTCAAGAGTACAGACTAAAATATCTCAACGTTTACTTTACAGTGGTTCCCAGAGTGGGGTCAGGGGTCCTTGAGGGGGTTCCCAAAAAAAGACATAACCTAGTGTTAGACACAACACTGTTAGAAATATTGGAAATATATAGCCAATGGTCCTATTGCAGAATAGACTAGTAGGCCTATACAAATGTAAAAATATGTAAAAGTAATATCTAAATAATTAGATCATAACATATGAACACTTTTCTTATAAGAGTAGTATATAGGCTAATATAAACAAATAATGATTGCCTAATGTACAGTGTTTATTCCACTCTCTGCTGTGGATGTATCCCTCTTTAATCAAATGCCAGCAGTCACACTTAAGCTCTAAAACTCAGCACCATCAGATACTCTTTGAATCAATGATCAAGTCTGATATTCCTGGAAACCGTGGAATTAGATTATTGTTCAGGGGTGATATCCCGTCATCTCTCCAGCCTGGTCCAGGTCCGTGAGAAGTAGAAGCTGAAATATAAAAATAACACCAAACACAAACAGTATGGCCTATACAAATTCATTCTTAAGATTCAGAAACAAGTTGATCTGAGTCAGATCTCTTAGAGTTGTAGAGATGTTTTCAATCAAGTCAAACTTTATGTGAATAAAAAGTAGACTCCCTCCAGGCTTTAAATGTCTTGGCCTGAGGCCCAAAACATCATCAGTATAAATAGAGAAATGCATATGGAGGCAGAGTGTGCAACACCTTTTTCTTACTTTCAAGTCTACTTCCAGTGATCAGCACCTCACGACAGCCCTAGCTTGGTGTGCGTTGTCAAGTTCATATCTTCACCACTGACCATTTGTATAAAAACACTAGCCATGACTGGAATGGATTTAGTCTTCATAGTTTTGAATTAGAACATTACATTTGAACGTTTTGTAATGAATACATTCGATTGAACAACAAATGACCTAGACTTAAGCTTAAGTCACACAGACCTGCTAGATTGCAGTGCTACAACAGAATATTTCAGTATCTTGTCCCCAGCATTCCTTCTGAGCCGGAATATTTGTTTATTTTGTAACTATAGCTGCACTAAATCATGTCTCCTACTTTCCCTTCCTTCCCTACAGAGTCTGATGTTCTTTTATCCACAGCCGAGCTAGTATCACACTCAGCTTCTATTTCTCAACTCTAGATCAGAAAGGATTTTTACAGCACGGGACACGATGCAAGGAGTAACCCCCTCACCTCAGCCACGCAGCACATGGGTTAGGCCCAAAATTCTCTCAGGTTGACAGGAAATGTGGACGGAGTTTCCACATCAAACAGCGGGCTGAGGAATGGTGTTTGTGTATTGTGAAGGAAGGAGCGAGGATGTAGGTGAGGGAGAGGAGGGCACAGCGTCATTCACACCTGAGTGTCAATCCTGATTCCTTAGAGAGGAGTGTGGACTCAGAAGACCAGTGTTTCTCTGTGTGCACACCTGAGTTTGTGAGGTATAAACTGAAGCATTCAGACACACAGAGGACAGTTTGTGAGTTTTTTTTAATGGAGAGGTCAGGAATATACAGATTGGAGGCTGGAAACTCAAAATATGATGAAGAGTGCCACTCCATGAACAAGGAATGTGTGAGATGAAAAAGAAAAATATCTATAAAACAGACATGCAAACAGGCAAACATGTCTATTTGTGATTTGACCCCTGCAATTTAGGAAAATTTGTTACATTAAAGTACAATAAGCCAAAATCTAATTCAAACTCAACTAAGAAAGTCTTTCAAAAACCAAAATAAAGGGTCTAATCTGGCAAAGAAATGCATGTTAATGACAGTTTGTTGTGTTTAGCCACCACCAGTATTATTCTCTGTCTCTCTCTCTCTCTCTCTCTCTCTCTCTCTCTCTCTTATAAATAGATGGGTGACAAACTATAGGTAAAAAAACTATATAAAGCCTCTTGAAGTGTTAGGTAAACATGAGCCTCCAAAACTGAGTTTTAGTGGAGAGATGGATGGCATTCCTCTAAAATATATTCCTTTATTTGGTGTTTTGATGATGATGCAGGAGAACTTTGTTATAATTGTCGTTCATTTTAATTTCATTCAGGTTTTTCCTTTAATTTGTCACCTGCCTGTATATTCATCCTTATCATACTGCATTGTGTAGGCCTAATATATTCTTATCACATTGGGCTGCACAGTCCATCGCCATTCAAATATGCACATTCTAAACATCCAATTTTTGATGTCTAGTGGAAGTATAGTGTTACACAACCTGTTTTCATATTAGAGAAATTCTGTTTTGAAACGCATCGTTGAGCCTCATTTAACAATTAAGTTTTTATTTCTATTTATTGAATAGGATGGGGAAGTCATATCCATATTTGGTGTTTATTTCAATTGTATTGACTTGAAAGGTAAATAAAACAAATGTTTACAATAGAAGATAGATAGATAGATAGATAGATAGATAGATTTGTCTTTTTCTGTGATTTTTTAATAGAAAAATGATTATGTTTTGAAACTAACTAAGATAGATGGATAGATAATGTCACAGCCATCATTTGTTCCTGAAACTTAAACATACTTACATATTAAACTGTCTAATGTTGCCACCTAGCGGCTTCTTTTCACCTCTCAGGCTCCTTGTGCCTCTATAGCAACAAATATGCCCTCTGTAGGCTAATAGCTAGTATAAACGATAGCCTAATTCACTCAGATGTAAGGCTTATAAACTAGAAAACATAGCATGTTCAGAGTCAGGGGTCATCATGGCGATCTGGCAGCACGTGAGCCGGTTTCGACAGCCCATCTATTTTTGGTATCACTATATTGTTGTCTTAATGTAAGTCATGTGACGGCCAGCAGTCGTTTGAGTTATGATCTTAGAGGTTCATTGTTCGTGGGAGTAGGAGTCAATGCTGCTAATGTGAGCCAATCATCGGGGTTAATGTCTCATCTTGTGAGCTCCTAAATCATTTCTCACATCACGTGCTCTCCATAGAATACCTGACAATAGATAATCAACTAAATGTAGGCCTATGCCATTATAGTTATTTGAAATAACCATTAAAAGCAAAATAGGCCTACACAATTTAATTTAATAACTACTTTTCCAGGCCTGTCTTAGTTTTTAGACTTATGAGTCTGTTATGTTGGGGAATTTAAATTCAGTTTTGAATGGCACATACACTGTGAGTCTGGCACTAGCCTGGGAACTGGCTGTGCATTGGACAGCGCGTAATCCGGTGTTTTGATGTCTCGATCGGTGGAAACGCAACCGACCAGGAAGGAGAAAAAGTAGCCCGATTTGTCACCTCGACACATTATAGCTGACTGAAGCCTCACACTCCGGCAGCTTCTTCAATACACTTCCACCAGCCACACTGTTTTCCCCTCTGATGCGCACCAGGAGGCAACGAGCTGTGGAAGAGAGGATGTGCCACAGACTGTCCATAGAAAAGTGTAATTGTTGCCATGTAATTAGCATTGTGTAACCGAGTCCAAATGTATTTACGTTATTTACGTCTGAACATCAAATAGCCTATTGTATATCTAAACTCTGTACAGATGTTGTCATTTTGCATTCTTGAATTTCCCCATAAGCTAAACTGATGTGAGTGATTTTAAAAATGTTTTTTCAGGCTACAATAGCAGAGATTTCCCAAAAGATTTCAGTGTTGGGTGACCCGACACTACTGCAGGATATGACAAGCTCTGTCTATAGGTTAAATAGGCACATTAATAGGTCATCGGGGATCAAACAGACACCTATTAGCCGGACAGCCGTTAATAGGTGTGTAACACATCAAAGGCACGCGTTTGTAAGGCTCGACAATATCCACTGAGATGTGCAAGAGGGTGGGGTGCAGGGGGGGCTCGTTTTGAGTCTGTCAAGCAGTATAAAACCTGGTATCCTGCGTGTTTATCAGTCACGAGGAGAGACTTGAGGAAACATACTCTCTTTTGCTGTGTTTCTAATTCGATAGAGGATAATGGCACTCGGGTTGGATTTTACTGGCGGTAATGTTTCTGAGATGAATACGTTTTACTCGGGACATTACTGGCCAGCCACATGCCTGGACAAGAATAACAACGACGATTACGCACAGGACTCCAGCAGAGGTGAGTGACTGAATACCTTTTATTTTTACTTTTTAAACTGGCTCAGTGAACCAGTTTTAGAGAATAAGATACAATATCGCATGTTGTCTTTTATTTTGGTTGCTTAAAGTTCTGCACATTTTAAAATGTATAATGTAAAGTGTAGTCGCTCTGTGTGGGCTAGGCCTACACCCATTTCCGAATTTAGTAGCCTATGTACATACAATGTGTTTAATTACAATTGAGAGTTCAGAAAAAGCTAATAACTAACATTTTGTCCTCTCCCTGTAGTGCACCATGATGCTCCCCACAGGATGCGCTCGGACACCCAGCGCCGCCGGAAGCGCACGACTTTCAGCAAGGCGCAGCTGAGCGAGCTGGAGAGGGCCTTCTCTGTCACACAGTACCCGGACATTAAAATTAAGGAGTCTCTTGCATCTATAACTGGACTACCGGAGTCTAAAATCCAGGTAGGCTATGACACGTGCTTCACAGACGTCCCATGCGTAACAGATAACGCCAGTGTGCCATAAAAATAACCACATTTCATTATATTCAACAGGTCTGGTTTCAGAATCGACGCGCGCGCTATTTCAAGAGCAAGAAACCAAGCAGAGAAGTCCTCAAACCCTCCACAGACTACCTTCCTCACTTCTCATACGCTCCAACTCCCAGTCCACCATTCCCACAGTTGGCTGATTCTTTCCCTCATTATCCCAGCCTACCGTCCCCACCAGGTTACCCTGCTCCCAGTTTACCTCAGTCCACGAGGCTCTCAACCATCCTGGGGAGTCAGACCATGTCACTGCCCGCACCTCCATCACCTGTCGCTGCCGACCAAGCTACATCCTGCTCCCCGCATGGGCCGGATCTCCCAGGAGTTCCCCAAGACCACTATCAAACGCCAAACTTTACTGATTTTCACAATGTGTTCCCACACAGCGGGTTCAGTCAATGGGATTTGACGGAGGACTTTGAGGCTTTCATCGGAGATGCACATGGAGCCCAGTCTGTGGGTAACCACTGCACTGCAGACGGACAACCTGGACCCAAGGAGAGCGTTAAGAGTCAGCTGGAGCACCAGAGCTTCTCCACTGGCGAGTCCATGGACGACCTGTCCGATTTTGGCTTTCCTGACCTGGGCAACTTTAATCTATCAGATTTGGACATTTCTGCAGCAATGATTGATTATTTTTTGGGCTGATTGATAAAATAAGAGCTGTTAGCTATAAGCTATTTAAAAGAAAGTTACATGTTTAAAACGACATTGTAAATAGGCTGGTAGCTGTAAATAGGCTAGTAGGCTATTTACTAGTAGCAGTAATATTTATGGTGAGACCGCCCTGAAAAAAATGAAAATGTATATAACTATTCAGAAATGTACATATTGTAGATTATTACACCGACTTTACAAATAAAACACATTTTATTATATATTGTTATATGATTCATAAGATCTGCTGCCGAAGTCGTCATCACGTGGCGCCGTGGCTTAGTTGGTTAAAGCGCCTGTCTAGTAAACAGGAGATCCTGGGTTCGAATCCCAGCGGTGCCTTTTTGTCGCTGGACGACATGGACATGTTTGAATAAACTGCAGCTGTTTCTTTATACTGTAGTAACATGGTACTGCCGTGACAAGTCAAAGTCAAGTCAAAGCGTATAAGCTATTAAAAAACAAGTTTTCCTGTACAATAACATTCGTTCTTTTGCCTTCCACTCTGAACGCCATTCACAAGGAAACACAAGGTAGGCTACAAAGTAACAAGAAAGAATGTTCCTACTTTAATCAATTACAGAGTAATAGAGAAGGACACATCTTCAAACACTAGAACATTTTCAGGTCTTGTTAAAACTAAATCTACCTACATTGAAATGCCACACGTAGTTTTTACGTAGGCGAACAGTAAAATAGTATATGGATGTTAAGTCTCACACAGTAAATAACGTGGAAGTGGTCGCAATGCTACTCACAAGCAGCTGTATGAGCGCCAGTGATCTTTGTTATGATTGCAGTCACGAGCGTCTCTTTTTTGACATTCTACGTCCGGTTTCGAACTTTTCGAACTTGGCTCAGCCAATCAGAAGTCGACAATCAGTTGCATCCAATCACTGTGTTGGAAACAAACTAAAAGAGACAAAAACTAAGATATTCTTTATCTCTAAAATAAATGTAGGCTATATTGGTAAAGATGGAAAAGTAGAACATGAGAAGATATACAGCATGTCGTCCATACTGGGTCAACAGGCAAAACAGTGACTGTCTAAATGTAAACTGAGTAGCCTATATAGTGGCTTTTAGGCAGGATAAATGCATCAGTTTTGCATTAATGCAAACAGAACACAGTGATAAAAAGGTGTTATAAATTATGTTGTGTGCATTACATATGAGGACAGATGTAAAATAATATAGGCCTATATATATATATATATATATATATATATATATATATATATATATATATATATATAAATGCTTTTATCACTATTTTTGTGTGTGGTGTGCTCCCTTGCAGTCTTTTGTGCAGCAGAGGGTGCACAAAAGAGGTGTCTGCTGGACAGTGTCAGCACAGGGTCATGGTGCAACAGTCTTTTATTCTTGTAGAGATGTAGATGGATATATAGACCAACAGAGGTCAGTGTCTGCATGTTGTGCATGCAGTTGTGTGTCAGATAATAATCACGTGTACCAGTATAGCATTTGTGAAAACAAATGGGGCCTTTTTTAATTTAACAGTGTTATTGCTGGCTGTTTGAGGGATTGGATTTTTAAGTTTAGTGTTAAGGTTAGTGTGATAGCTAGCCAGGGAATGCATTGTGTGTGTGTGTGTGTGTGTGTGTGTGTGTGTGTGTGTGTGTGTGTGCATGCGCGCATGGGCATGTGTTGTCTATAGCTTTTTTAGAAGAAGATTATTAATGCACTTAGCACTGAAATCTCAAGTTTATTAAATCATGCAGAATTTCAGTCTATTCACCTAAATATAGAGGGAACATCAGAGGGGGTATTTATCATTAGCCTGGTCCTACCAGACTCTGGTACATTTCATTTGTACAGAGAGTCTGGCCACTCTCCATTGACAAGTGTTAATTTCCTTGAAGGCGGGTACTCTGTTGAAGTTTAAAACTATTGGATCTGCCCAGAGCCACTCTGGATCTGCCATAACCAATCGCTAACGTTTGGTCGTGACGTTTGTTATGCGCATGTGCAACAAGAGGGGAGACTGTCAAGGCTTATATTTAGCATTAGCATCGCTAGCGTTAGCCTTAGCCAACTCCTTCACCACTAACGGAACTAGCTAGAAAATCTAACTTTTCCCGAGCCCCGTGGGGTGGAGGGCCACAACATCATGGCCACCAACAGAACTCAGCAAAGATTGTTCTTGCTCGGGCTTTAACTTCTGGATATGGCGGACTGAATGGCTTCGCTCGCATCTTTCTCCGCCGCAACTCTAGTGCACCGCTTCAACGTCATCATTCTCAGCCACTCCCTGTGTTCGCTGATTGGACCGGCAAAATTTTGGCCGGAGAAAACCCAAGACTAGACTGCGAACCCAGACGTAGTACTGAAGGGAAATGAAAATTGAGCTTAAGTAGCCTACGTAGGAGGGCGGAGCCAGGCTAATTCATCATAAACATTATGCTTCAACCACAGAAATAACAATCAATTATAAGTTCATTTTGTAATTAGGAATACTTTAAGACTTGTCAAGTGGTGTGTCTGAAACACAGAGTGATTTTTCTTCTTATGGGCTCAGCTGACCTATCTTTTCTCTGCCCTTGATGCATCAGTTGTCTCTTCACTCTTGCAGCCCAGCCAGTATTTCGCAATGGATCGTGGGTAAGGAGGGTTCACAGAGACCACACGTTTTGTCTGCAGATCCACTCTGTAGTATTTATCTGCCGTCATAAAAAGAGAATAAACATACAAACCAAAAGGTGTTAAAAGAGAAAGTTTAAAGAGGATCTTTTTCTGATTTGTTGAAACACAGAACGCCTTAGGGATAAATATGACCATGTATTCATACCTCTCTTGAAAAAATACACATTTTGAACAGGGATGCTTTTGTACTCCTGTGTGGGGCTCTCATCAAAGATGTCGCTGTAGTCAAACCAATTGTCATAACCCCACAAGTCATCAAACAACACGTGGCGACTCTGCCTTCTTTGCTGTGCACGCTTCTTGCTGGGCCTCCTCCTCCGACTGCTGCGCCTCCTTGCTGGTGGAGGAGAAGATGGAGTGGGCTTGGGACTGAGGTAGACTCGTCCCACCATGGCAGCATCTACAGCGGGCCTGATGCCCTGCCAGTCCCTACTGGTGAAACGAGGGCCTGTCTGGTGACTACTGACTAAATGAGGAGGAAAAAAATAACAGATGATTAGAAACATACACACATGTAAATACACAAGAAATCACGTAAACATAGCTGAGCCTTACAGGAGCTTCCAAAGAGCTCTCTGAAGAAATCCTCCAATGTCTGATCGCAGAAGAGGTCCGTGTATCGTGTGAACAGCACAGACGGGGAGGACCTGCTCATGCGGACACACTCCTCATGGGAAGGCTGGTATTTAAATTCATACTGGTAATACTTGTCCCCTGAAGAAAGAAACAAACACATGTTGACATGTCAAGTAGGAAAAACACAGGTGTAATTAAATGGATGATGCCTGTATTCCATTTAGCTGCTGCAGTTTTAGGGTCCTGCCACAGGTACATCTGCTCCAGTTTGCTTGCCCTCATTTAGTACTTAATACTAACCTTTCCTCTGTTTGAAATGATAAGACTGATGATAAGGTAATGTCCCTTTAGAGCAGAGATATCCAGACGTAGCAGATCTTTTACTGAAGTAAAAGTAGCAATACCAGTGTAGAAATATTTAATTACAAGTAAAAATCCTGAATTCAAACATTTACCTACATAAATAAGTATCACAATATACTAAAAGTACCAAAAGTACTCATTATGCAGAATGGCCCAATTCATTATCATATGGATTTTAACTATAGATGCATCAATGTGTACGTTGTACAGCTCTTCAAGTGCTCATATTATGCTCATTTTCAGGTTCATAATTGTATTTAGAGGTTGTACCAAAATAGCATTATGTGGTTTAATTGTCAAAAAACACTATATTTAACACAATAAAGGAAAGTGGAAAAGCCAAAAAGCATAATATGAGCACTATAAGTGTTGCAGCTAGTTAAGGTGGAGCCTCTTTATATACTGCTGGGGAGCTTCGTTTTTAATAATACATTATGATATTACATTATTGCCGCCGTAATACATCATAGTACATATTTGTTGATTATATTGGAGTAGAAGATTTAAGTGGCATAAAATGGAATTAGTTAAATAAAGTACAAGTACATCAAAAGTACCAAAACTTGAGTAAATATACTTCCACGACCTTTGGGTCACTGCCCCCAACAAGAATCAGAAGATGATTAACAAAATAAGAAGATAATAAAGAAGAAGAAAAAACATTTCTACCGCACACTTTTTTTATTGTTGCTTTCTTTATTATGAAATACTTTATTGGTTTACTTCCTAAGATCTGTAAAAACTATTAAAAAACTGCTTGTGAACCTGTTTTGAAATATGCAAGTTGAGCCAAAAAGATAAGAAACCATTGCTGCATTCATTCATTGATCATGTCACGTAGGATCAAAACCCATCACAGTCTTGCAGTCAAACCTTTTAAATACTGAAAAAATATGTAACACACCCCTACCAAAATACCTTTGAAAAAGTAGACTTTCTCTTTGCCACGGTGACTTGATGCTGGTATGGCAAACGAGGCATCAACGTCATCTGGTATGCCATCAAAGCCGACTGAAATGTCCCTAGGATAGTCTTTATCCATGACATCGCCGTCAAACCGCCAGTACTGGTTCCCCTGAAGGAGAAAAAAAAAAACAAAAAGCCCAAAGCAGTGAGGTTTGGTGCTATACCACTGCAATGCTAAGGAGACAATGCTTGTTTATTATAAATATTAATAAAATAGTACATTTTGAAATGTTATGGTCAGCCCTGCTAGGGTTTGTGAGCACCATGTATTTTACCTGATTAAGATTTGAGTTGAGATTTGGCTTCTTCACTGTCAAGTGTTCGTATGAACATCTCAATTATTGATTATGAATTTGGGTCTCTAATGTAAAGAGTAGTCAGATTACACTGGGTATCTTGATATAAACATTATATATAGATCACATATAACACATATAAACATATATAAACACTAACTGCTCACAGACTCTAGAGAGGTGGATGTTATACCTTAAAGATGTAGGTTTTTCCCTGGCAGTTGATGCGTGTGAATGCAGCATCTATGGGTCCAGACATGCCCCAAACATCCTGGATGAGTTTTGGGTAACCGGGAAGTATGGACTTGTCATCCAACTCAAAGAAATATTCACCTAGGAGGAAAGGTATAGGCTTTGGATCAGTGTTAGAAGCCGTAAGAGACTCCCTTCAATTTATTTAACCAGGAAAATACACAAAGTATCAAGACTGAAAATGTGAAAATATCAAATACAATGTACAGCCTGCACAGTTTTGTCCAGATTTGTGTACACTTTTAGTAGAAAAACCCTTTTGGAGGTCCAGATTTACCTCTAAATGCATATATGGACCCATTCTTCAGCTGCAGAAAAGCATTAAAAGGTTTGCCGCTGCAGGCCACTGCGTCAGGGTCTCCAGATGTGGTGGTGGGTAGGGGAGAGGCAGGGATGGATGCTGGAACTGTGTTGACAGTTGGTGGGAGAGTCGTTGGTGTGCTCTCGGCAACAGTCGTTGGTGCTTCTGTTACTTCATCTGCTTCCTCGAAGGTATCGCCACGACCAACTGAGGGCAGAACAGTTTTGTCACACAAATTTGGTTAAATAGGAATGGCTAATTTACAAAAGCCAAGAAGTTTATTGATTAAAATACAAATAGTTTATTCAGTGAAATGGTAATATTCTACTGATGTACTGACTTTTTTTAGGGCAGATGGCATCAAAGTCCCCACAGCAACTTCCATAGTACACACACATGGAGTCACACTGGCATTTCCTCTGCGGGTCGAAGGAGCCACAGCGACCCTCACAGGACTCTGTGGAAATGCAGCTTGTTTGTTTCAGTGTGAAATGATCAATGATATGTATCGATATAGTGCAGACTTGGTCAGACATTTGAATAACCAGAGGTGGGCGTGGAACTACTCAGATCCTTTACCTGTTTGACTGAAACATTATTATATATTGCATCATTGAATTGTTACTAATACTGATTCCTAAACGCATACCGTAAGTAGCATTTTACTGTTGGTCAAGTTGGAGCTTATTTTATCTACTTTACTAAGTATTTTAGTCTAGTGGTTCCCAACCTACGGGGTAGGGCCCCTCCAGTGGGTCACGATATCAATCTGAGGGGTCATGAGATGATTAAATGGGGGGAGGGGTTCTGCCACATGAATCTGTTTAGATTTTTTTTGGATGTTTCTCAAGTCTTTGCTTTCTTTATGTGAAATATTGGATAATTTTACATCCCAAGTAAACACTACTCAAGTAAAGTACAAGTTACTCATAAAGTACGGTAGCCTACTTGGTATACTATAATAGTATAATATTTCCTTTAGCTTTAAGATTTGTTAAATTAGAAAAGACAATCTGGAAGACTTACCCTCTGCAGCAAAGGTGGTGTCCAGCAGGAGGACGAGGCCCAGCAGAGCCACGGCTGGCTTCATGCCAACTCACAGAAAATATCCAACTTTTAAACAAAAAACTAAAACTAAAAATGTAGAGTTTTAATTCAGAAGACAACTGTGTGCCTGTTTACGCCAGTGACCTATAGTCAAAAGAATTTTGAGTGCCCCACTTTGGGGTGCAGCATTGTGTGCAGATGATCAATAGATATTTTTTTTTTAGAAGCTGTTGACCCCCAGGCGTCTGCTTTCCTGATTGGTCAACACTCGGCTGTGATAATCATTAAACTGTGACGGCTGATCTCTGTCCTGTCTGTCCCAGAAACATCACCCTAACATGAACATCGTCACTTTAAGGCACATAATACAGCCACTGACTTTCCAGTTATCATCTGGCAAATGTAACACCCAACATCAGCTTATTATTGTTATTATTATTATTATTATTATTATTATTATTATTATTATTATTATTATTATTATTATTATTTCATTTTATGAGACAGATAATTAGAATAAGTCTTGCATCGATGGTCTGTTTAGCTCAAATGGCTTTTAATTGGCACAGTGGATATGACACAGGTCTTTGAGGTGGGAGATCTGGGTTTGATTCCCACTGCGATACATCAACCAATGTGTCCCTGAGCAAGACACTTAACCCCTAGTTGCTCCAGAGGTGTGCTACCTCTGACATAGATAGCAATTGTAAGTTGCTTTGGATAAAAGCGTCAGCTAAATGATATGTATTATTGTATTATTGTAATTAGGAAATAATTACAATAATAATTAAAATGCAAAATTACAAACCAGACTAGAAATAACATCAGTGTGCTATTGTCTCATAAAGTAGATATAGGCCTACAGTATATGCTCTGGTTGAATGAGGTTACAATAATCTGAGCTCAAACATTGTGTAACTAGGGCAGACCTTTTCCTCTAATCGATCTATGGGGTAAAAAAACAAAACCTAAAGCAAACACAAAGCCATCCTCCAAATTTAGCCCAGATAACTACACTGGCATATTATTAAAAAAGAAAAACGACAAATGTAGGATATTTTAAAGTACCTGTTCTTTTTTATTTTGGACTATGACCAACAGGAGATTGTCGGACAGAAGTTGATCAGATTCAGCACCATAGAGCGACGTAGAGGCTGAAACCAACACATCACCACCAGGCTAACAGATTAAAGTGATGTTATTACTTTCTTATCATTCTGTTAAACATTGAAAGACTCTCTCTTTTTTTTATGAAAGCAAAATGTCTAGGTCAAAGAGTTAGTACTTTAGCTTTTATTTTAGTATTTTACACTCAAATTGAAGAGGTTCTGGCTGGTTCCAGTAGTACCAGTCCAGCAGTGGATAAACCAGTCCAAGTTAAGTTAGTGGTGTTTAAAATGTATTTGATTTAGTGAAGTACAGCGAAAACTGCTGACAACAGATTATTAGGGTAGCTGGACTTTGCTTTCTCAGTGTTGCTTAAGTTAGTGAGGATATTAATGCATGGGTTGCCAAGACATATGTCTGATGTTGTACATTTCATGAAGTTGTGGTTCTTATATTATTGCTCTGATTATTATAATTCTGATCTATTTATGTAAAAGCAAAGCATAGGCCTGCCTGTTGCTTTTCTTTTTTTTCTTGTGTAGTCTAGATTGTTTATGTAACTCTAAGATCAGATGTGAGGCCTGTTTGAAAGACAAGTCCTCCAAACTAGTATACGCACACATTGTCGTTTCCCTCTAGTACGACCCATAGGAGAATTTAATAAATTAGCGCCCCTCGTGATGGCAGGAGGAAATACGACACACAGAAGTGTTTTCCATCCTCATACCTGCACGTAACGGTCGCAATTTAGTTGGGTTTAGGCAACAAAACTACTCAGTTAAGTTGAAAAAAGATTGTGGTTTCGGTTAAAATCGTTACCTTTATTATGTTACTTCATACCTGGTGTAATTACGCATGTGACGTAGAACATAGTTCCGTTTGTTACCAAAAGTTAAAATAACTTGCCAATAGCTACCCCATTCTAACACACTTATTTATTCTCAATCAATGCAGTCCCTTCATTAAGAATGAAATTTTCTTCGTTGTAAGATGTCTAAATCACTGTAATACTTTGAAAGACAAGTATAGGGTAAAACTAGTTTACTCAATTAACTCCAGTCGCTAAGTTGTGTAAAACAACTTCAATGTTTCTTCTTGAAAGTAGTGTTTCTTAAATCCAAGTTAGAACTTAAATTTCAGTGTTTATAGACCTTGTAGCAGACTCTAAGTGACTACTGTACATGTCCTGACCTTTGGTTACACTTCACAGAGCTTCTCTCATATTGTTTGGTTATCTTTCTTCTCATCTGTCAGTCCCTCCACCTCTCTCTACTTTTACTATTATCTTTCCCAATAGCTTCATCTGCCTCTCTGCTGATTGAGAGGCAGATGAACATTAACTCAACTTGTGTTGAGTTAATGTTTGATATGCCGCTAGAGATAAAAAAGGTCTTTTGGTGGTTATATTAATCTCATTAACTCAGTGGGTCTACTGTATGTGAGGCACATCTGTGTTTCCTCAGCTTCACTTATGCTTTGCTATTAGACCACCTGGACTTAGTGTGTAGCTTTATTCAGCCTTTGCTATTCTGAGCTGTCTGCTCTGTGTTATCTTCTGGATAGTTGTTCCCCTTTGGGTTGCTTCTTGTCAGTTTTGCCATGAAAATCATAGGTAGGCTGTTGAAGTGGCTTTGGTACCACAGAAACTACTTCATCATCGTCATCACTCCGCTTGTGCTTCTTCCTCTGCCGCTCATCATCCCTACACCGGTGAGTGTAATTACATTTTTAGTTAAGTGGATGGTTTAAATCTGTGTTTGTCTTGACTGAAAGAAAATCACAAGTGTTTTAAAACAAGAGTCTAAAACAGGTAACAGTTGTGGAAGGTTTTAAAATATTTGTTCCTTATCTGTGCCCCTTTTCTTTACTTCTGTCCTTCAATGCACTGTACATGTCAGAGAGGTACATCATGGAAACAAATGTGCTTGCATAATGCTTGGCTAATACTGTTCTGTTTATCAACACCTGGTGAGGATGTGGTTTCACATGCAGATCAAATATTTGTCCTGAGGATTCAATATCCTTTGAGTTCAACCTGTTTAATGAACCTGACATATTGCCTTCCAAACTGTTATTTCATATTGGTACAAATGTTTTTGGTGATTTTATAGTTGCAACTTGTAATCTGTCTATAACATTTCATGAAAACATTACTGTGTATGTGTCAGTAGCTCAGTTGGCAAAATCAAGCAAATGCCACAATCATAAATTAACACTTTATGGCTTTTAATACAAACTATAACACTGACACTTGATCCACAAAATGAAAAGGATTTTTAGAATAAGTTTTTCACATTGATGCAGCTAATCATTTCCTGGCCCCATCTATATAGTTAACATACAGACATGAGAGTAGCATCGATTTTTCATCTTACTGTTAGCAAGAAAGTGAATAAATGTATTTCCCAAACTTTGAACTATTCCTTTCAGATAAGATAAACACATTTGTGAAAATAAACAACCATTAATAAAAAAAAGAAGATACATTTGATACTAAAACTGTACAGAATAGTAGGCCTAGTCTAGTCATAGTAGTATAGCCTATTACAGTAGTAAAGTAATTAAATGGCAGTAAGAGCAAATATGATACATAATATTGTTGCAGTGTGCTGTAATTTCATATAGTGCTTATGAATGTTACAACAATTAACATATCTTACACATTTTGGGATTCATTCATCTTGCTTTATCTTATCCTAAAAGTGCAAAGCAGACACTTTCACTCAAAGTGCAGAGCTGAGCGTGACAAGTTTTGTGTCGGCTAGTTTAAACAGTCTTGAAGCTGTAATTTTACTGAGGACCCATAAAGAAGAGGCAACATTTGTATTATGAGTTAGTGTAGCTGTTATCTGCATGTGTACATTCTTATTGCCTTTTAAAGAGAAGAAGCTAGAGAAAAGACAAAGGACAAGAAACACTGTAAAGTGTGTCTCTCTCGGTTTATGTTATCTTTGCTTGTGCCAAACATCTGTATCTGAGCTTATTTCAGATGTAAAATGCCAAAATGCTGCTCTAATTATGTAATGTTTGTCACTTCTCATTTAGAGAATTTGGTCTAAACACACTTCACTGCCAATTGCTTCTGACCACAGTGTGTGTGAATGTGTGTGTGTTTATAGGAAGCCAGATGTGGTTATGCTATCATCCTCATGGCTCTGTACTGGTGTACAGAGTGTATGCCTCTGGCTGTGACTGCCCTACTGCCAATCGTCCTCTTCCCTATGATGGGCATCATGAAGGCTGGAGCGGTAAAGTCCTTATTTAGGCTAAAATGTTTTGCTTTATTATGTGCCAGCTTTAATTTACCTGTACATTACTGTTACCTGTAGGGAAATACTGCTGTCAGAAAATCAGAAAAGGGAAGAGAAAACATTGGACCTACTTAAACTAATTGCAGCTGGACTTGCTGTGTAGTCTTCCTCACTTTCCCCCCTAATTTGATACATTTTGTCTTTGCTTGGCTTGCAAGAGGTTAGGATCTCCAAGTATTGACAATATGCTATTCATGCATTGCTATTTTTCTGTACCTTCATCATTATGGGTCATATGTGAAATTAGGCTATTATTGATGTATAATTCAAACATTAGGGTGAGTCATCGCTAACTCACTTTATTAAAGATACCACCATTGCGTGGCGGTGCAATATCCCAAAATTCACTCACTTTAACTCAAAGATCAGAATAAAACCTTTCTGAGGTTGTGTGAAGGTTTGATGTGGTCAAAACTGATTATTATATATCAGATGTGCAGACAGAAATCAAGTAGGCCTACATGCTTGCAGCTATGAACGCTACAGTATAAAATTTGCAAACTGCTATGGACACCAGGAGATGGGAACCAAATAAAGTATACAATAGAACAGGACATTTGCCTTGTCTTGATTGTGGTGCCGATCCGACCCTCAGTCTGTTCTTTTTAGGACATAATTGTACAGACACCATCAAGTGTTTTACTTTTATTGCTCATAAAACAAACTGCATGATGCATTGTGAATAGGACAGCATGTTCACGGGTTATTACATCAGTTCAAACACTTTTTCTTTTTTTGTTTTGGCGTGTTTGGATTTTTGATTCTTCTGCTGAAGTCAGTGTCTGTGTGATTTGTTTCAGGTCAGTATTGAGTATCTGAAAGACTCTAACATGCTGTTCATTGGAGGCCTGTTGGTGGCCATTGCAGTGGAGAAGTGGAACCTTCATAAACGCATCGCTCTTCGAGTTCTGCTGCTGGTTGGTGTTCGTCCGGCCCTGTAAGAACACCTTGTGATACAGCTGGTCTGTGTATACTACAGCAAACAGATAGATGTGGCCATTGGGTCAACAGTGCCTCCAAGGATCTCTATATTATTGACTTGTTCACGTTTTAGGATAAAATTCCACATCTCATTTATTTACAGTGACAATACATTCCAGAAATGTCATTTGATTACACAAATCCTCCATTTGGCACTCCTCATGATATAATGTGTCTCTTCAGGATGATACTTTTGAGTGATTCCTCCGTGACAACCAGAAGCATCATCTACAAAAAACATACATACAAAAAGTAATTTAATCAATACACTGCAACTTAAGGAAACACGTGCATATAGACCAAACAAAAGCAAACAAAGGCAACAGCTCCATCAATTTAACGTGCTAATTTAGAACGCTGGAAAAGAAGAAAATGCACTCCATTTACAGAAACACTCTGCAAAAACAGATAACACAACAGACGTGATCACCACTATACTGTTGATCACTGTCCTCATATCCACTCCCTGTCACTACACTTTCACACAGGTTAATGATGGGCTTCATGTTCGTCTCGGCCTTCCTGTCCATGTGGATCAGCAACACGGCCACCACAGCCATGATGCTGCCCATCGCCCAGGCTGTGCTGGAGCAGCTGAAGGCCACGGAGGCCCGGGCAGACGAACGAGATTTCCAGGCTGCAGCCGAGGACAACCAGGCGTTTGAGCTTGAGATCAGTCAAACTAAACAGGAAAATAAGGGCGAGAAGCAGATGGACACCAAGGCTCAGCTGGAGCACACAGTGTGTAAGTAAAAATGTCTGCTAGATAGATGACAGTTACCTTTCAAATAACTCAACTAACTGAATGTCTCCGGCACCAGATGAAAATGAGTGGAGTCCAGAGTCACTGCAGGAGTCCAAGAGAAAAGCGATGGAGGAGAAGTACGATCTCCTGACCAAAGGGATGAGTCTGAGTGTGTGTTACTCTGCCAGCATCGGAGGCACGGCCACGCTCACCGGCACAACCCCGAACATCATCCTTAAGGGTCAAATGGACAAGTAAGGCATTAAAAAACACAGGGGGTGTATTATTCCATGTATACTACTGTAACCGTTGATTGTCCTAATCTCTCCATCTTTCTTATCTTTTTGTGAAGGCTCTTCCCTGGGAATGGTGATGTGATCAACTTTGCCAGCTGGTTTGGCTTTGCTTTCCCCAACATGGTGCTCATGCTGGTGTTGACCTTCATCTGGCTTCAATTTATGTTCCTGGGCTTCAAGTAAGACAACTTCAACCTAGTACAGTCAGTATGTTTAAATGTTCATTTAACCCCAAATTCTTTCTATTACATATTTCTTTTAGATTTATAAGGATGTGTTCTTCTTAAGGCAGAAAAGTAAAAAAGTACTAAAAACTTTCCACAGTGAGATCTGTGGAGTATCCGGAGTAATCAAAACATTATTTATGGAGCTACACACATTGCACACATTAAATTAACCCCCATTGTATTGAGGGTGGCAGGTACTAACCTATCTGAAACTATTTGTGTGCTTCAAAATCATTTGGGAAAATTTCTGTGTTTTGGCTAAATTGACCCTTTAGAGAGGAAACTGCATTTATACTGGAAAACATAAAAAAAAAAAAAACACCTTACAAATATCTACTACATTTTGCGAAATGCTTATTTGCTTTCTGGCAGAGCAGTAGATGAGAGGATCCATCCAAAGGGGATGGGGCTTTTCAGTACTTGTGCACATACATTTGGGTATTTGGAGGGCCTACAAACCGACAACCTGTTAAATAAGACAACCCAGCCAGTTTTATCTGGGCTGCCTCAGAAAACATCGGATTTCAACAAGCCATTCAGATGTGTCTCCACTTCCTATGTAACATGCAGACTCATTAGAATATACCCCCCCCCCCTCCATTTGAGTATCTCCACCCACAGCTTTAAAACTACCTTTGCAAAGGTGCCCCATATTTTTCTTGCAAGCCGATCAGAGCAGACAGGGCTTTTCGGATGGGGGAATTAAAGAGACAGGAATTAAAACAGAGCGTTTCAGACGGAGGGAGAATACAGGTATATTCAGATCGACAGTATGAGAAACATAATGTGTTTTTGAAAAATTAAGCATGTAAACATCTTCTAGTAGAAACCGAACATATAAGTATTAACCTGAAAACGAGCATGATATGTCTCCTTTAAATATGAAGCTATAGTCAGCAGCCTGTTAGCCTAGCTTAGCACAAAGTCTGGAATCAGGGGAAAACAGCTAGCCTGGCTGTCAGATAACAAAATCCAGTGACCTAGCAGCTGGTCCCAGCTAAGAAATAGTCTGACACATGTAACATGTTATATTCGGACAGAGCCAGGCTAGCTATTTCCCAGTTTCCAGTTTTTGATGAGCTTATTTTCAAATGTCAAACTATTCCTTTAAGTAAAGAGGGTTGAATGACTACATTTTCTTTGTTTCCTGTTTCTTATAAAGAACAACTAAATGCTGAATTCCATTTAGCTGCTTTGGACTTACTAGGACACTTGAAGAAAACAGAGCCATCGTTATGTCATGTTATTATTAACACCTGCACATGTCCTAACATCAAACATCTGTGGTGAAAAAGGTCTATTATGTTACTAACTATACACTTACGCAGGCAGCCAGTATTGGTTTCATTGTGACATTAAGTCGTTAAGTTAATAGCTTTACTAATTTTACACGTTATGATGGTGCTGACATTACAGCTGCTGGATAAGGTGTATGGTAAAAGGTGCAGTAAATGAGCACAAGCCAATTATTAGGGACAAATGCAGGCTACCATATATTTTTGCTGCTGCTGTTGGGTATGCGATGTCACAGTGTCAAGACAAACACTACAGCTTTTATCCCCAGGCAGTAAGACTGTGACTTAAGACTTTTTATTTGTGTATGCTTCAACATGACTCAGTTTTCTCTAGTATTTGAATGAACAGTAAAGATAGTCAATTTTCAATAAAATAACTTTCCATACAATGACACTACTATGACAAAATGCTGTAAATTTATTGTTTGCTCAACTTGAAAGTTTAACCAGTTCACTGAACTTAGTCCATGCTTATAAATCTAACATTTCTTCCAATTGTCGACCAATCTGTGGCATCTTTGTACTTTGTACTTTCTCCTCAGCCTGAAGCTGTCATTTGGCTGCGGCGGTAGAAATGACAGAGATAAGGAGGCGTACATGGTGATGAAGCAGGAGTACAATAAGCTGGGACGCATGAAGTTTGCTGAGTGGGCAGTGCTCACCATCTTTGTCTTGCTGGTAGCCCTGTGGTTCACCAGGGAGCCAGGCTTCATAGATGGCTGGGCAACAGTGCTGTTCAATAAGGAGGGAGAGTGAGTTTTTTGCTTTCTTTACTTCTTTTTTTTCCGCATGTCTTTAAATAGTAAGTGTGGCGATATTCTGTCTGTGTAGCCAAATCCTGATATGAATTATTCCTTTGTGCCATACACCTCCATTATTGTCCAAAAACTATTAAAAAGATATCAGTGAGACACACAACGTTGCACTGGGTGACATGTTCTGTAATTATAATGAACATGGGCACTGTAGTTTATTTTTGGTCAATCCTACATACACTTTACTGCTGCTGTAAATACTCACAAGCACACCAAATCTGCTGCTGAAAATAGTCCCCAACAAATACCCTATTTTCTTTGAGAAAATAAAGTAAATGAAGTTTACTAAAAACTACAGTGTCAAGCTGTTTCATGAAGTCAATAACCTTTTTTTTAGAGATGAAACTAAGTGTTTATGACCCTTCAGTAGCAATGAATGGGTTTGGGGCTGAGCGCTACAGACAGGCTGGGCATGTCAGAAAGTATTGAGAGATGGACTAACACATTGTTGGTTTTGGTCTTTTCATAGGGTTCGTAGACAATATAATTCTTTTTAGAATATTGTCAGCTTTATCCTTTAACCCTCTGAGGATCTAGGGCATTTACTTGATTTTTACATATCTTCTTAAATTTAAGTTATTTGCTTTTTGAGTAGGAGTTTTGTCAAACATCGTTTGGACGCGCTGGTGCGTCTTTCGCCCTCAGAGGGTTAAATTCCTCACTTGTCTCTTCCTCCTTTCCTTTTACTCTTTCACCTGGTATCTCTATTTTATTCTGTCCTCTCTCCCTCCTGTTAAATCTTTGGATCTCTTCTCTCATTTAAGTTCCATAGTTCTCACACGTTTGCATTGTGACAACACTGTGAAACAGAGCAGGAAACATGGCAGCAACACATTCAAACAACAACATGTGGAATAACGTTGTCTTGTGTCCCTCAGTTTTGTGTCAGATGGAACCGTCGCTATCTTAATGTCGATGCTCTTCTTCATCGTCCCCTCTCGGATGCCCACGTGTAGAGGCTATGGTCAAGACGACGCAGGTGAAATGTTAACTCCACTAATCACATCTATGGAAGAAACATCCCTAATAGCATGCCTAATGATGTTCTGTGATCTAAATTTCAGCTCATCGGAGCACTCGGTGATGATTACCCAGCGGTTATGTCACTGCTCTTTAAAACTAATTACTGTTTCATGTTCACACTTCATCTGGGTCTTGCAGGTAAGAGGGTGAACACTCTCCCCACTCTGCTGAACTGGGACGTGGTCCACGAGCGGATGCCCTGGAACATCATCCTGCTGCTGGGAGGAGGCTTCGCTCTCGCTGCTGGCAGTGAGGTAAACAGCGATGAGCACTGTGTTTTCCTTTTATATTGTGCTGAAAGGATTTGTCAACTAATGAGAGAGTGAAGGCTAGTTTTGATAACAAATCACTTGCTTATTTATGCAGTAAAATGGTTCTGGATTTCAATTGTGAGGAGTTCCTGCACTTCTGTGTTTCACGTCATTGTAAATTGAATGCTGCTAACATGGCTGGTATTCAGACTCCTTTCACAAAAGATCAACATTTCTGCTTGAAACATTTGTTTACAGGAGTCAGGTCTGTCCATGTGGCTCGGAGAGAGCTTGGCACCTCTGGAGAAAATTCCCCCTTTCGCCATTGCCATACTGCTCAGCCTGCTGGTGGCAACGTTCACCGAGTGCTCCAGCAACACAGCCACCACCACCCTGTTCCTGCCAATCTTGGCCTCAATGGTACACATAAGTCCACACACACATACACACACACACACACACGATTATCATTCACAGCTCCATGTATTTATCTGTGCTGTGTTTCCTATAGTCCAGAGCCATTAAGATACATCCACTGTACGTGATGATTCCCTGCACCATCGCTGCCTCTCTGGCCTTCATGCTGCCTGTGGCCACACCACCCAATGCCATCGCCTTCTCTTTTGGAAAACTCAAAGTCATTGACATGGTGAGATTCATGCACAATCTGTTACAAGAATCATTCATGTGAGCAAGGTTTAGAGGATCTAATTAGAGAAATGTTGATGCAGGACAGGTGACTAAACCTTTGAGAGATGCTGTGAGTCTTTTAAGACTTTTAAAGACCTGCATATACTGGTTTTTGACCTTCACTGACACTGTATACTGATCAGAATATCACTGTCTGTTCCTTCAGGTGAAAGCCGGCTTCATACTGAACATCATTGGGATTTTGACTGTTAATTTAGGCATCAACACCTGGGGATATGCCATGTTTGACATGGGCAACTTACCTCATTGGTTCAACACTACACAGAATGCTACACATAGCAACCCTTGAGTGAAGGAGGGCAAAGAGAGATGGAGAAAGTGAATGACACAGAATTTTTTTTTTTTTTAAAGTCCTCCTTCAAGGTTTCTCTATAAAAAAGCCTAACATATTCATGACTAAATAAGCAACACATTTAAAAAAAAAAAGGGAGTTAAGAACCAAGTTTCACTTAACAGTGGTACACCACATATTCATATAAAAACCTGTATGACTATAAAACCTTGGAAGACCTTTGGAAAAAAAACCTGATTGATTTACAACCAAAACTGCTATAAACTTAACACGCTATCAGACTATGAGCTCTATTATTGGACAGACTGTCTGGTATTGTTCAGTACTTCCTTGTGTCATTCCAGTGAAAAAAGAAAAAGAAAAAAAGTGTTCATTAGATAAAAACTGAGGTAATTTCCTTGTACACATTTCCCTGAATGTGACGGCATGTTATTGATCTATTTATCACTCACAAATGATGCAAAGATGAAGTACACAACAGTGTGATGTTTACAATGTGTAAATGAGCTGAAATTGAATTAATTGTATCAGTTGATTTAACTTATTACTATGGTCCTTTTGTTGGACCTTAAGTCTTTGTTTTTTTTGTTGTACCTTTTATTTTGTATCAGTGTTTTTGTCGCACTGTTTTTACTTTGAACGAGCATTTAATTTACATTTGTTAACTTTTGGTGATTTGTAATTTTTAATCTTAAATTTGAAATATGCTCTAAAAAGCAACTAAAGGAATAGTTTGACATTTTGGGAAATACGCTATTTGTTTTCTTGCAGAGAGAAGATTGATACCACACTGTTGTATGGTAAATGTGAAACTACAGCCACAGCTGGTTAGCTTAGCTTTGTCAGAAGGTAAAAAAGAAAAAGAAAAACCCTACCAGCACCTCTAAAACTCACTAATTAACATGTAATGTGGTTTGTTTTATCCATACAAAAACAGGGGTGTAAACCAAAATTTGCCGTTTTAGTTTTTGTACGGAATAAACAAGATATAACGTATTACTTAGTGAGCATTAGAGGTGCTGCTAGTCAATTTTGTTTACCTTCAGCTGCGTTATGGGTCTTATGCTAAGCTAAGTTAACCATCTCCTCACTCCAGCTTCACACTAAAGGGACAAACATGAGAGCGGCATCAATCTTATCTAACAAATCCATTCCAGTAATTAGGCCAACATGTACACAAAGTGCAGGTGACACTGAAAAACATTCTTTAGTATTGAGGAAGTTAAAACACAGAAAGCAGCGCGCACAACTCAATAGCAGGAAGGGGTTACTAATACTGTGCACACTTGCACAAGTGAGTACAGATGAAAAGGCTGGTTGAAGAATAACTTTGAGATAAGGGACTGCCAACAGGATACAATTGTAGTGAAGGTCAGTATGCCTGTGGTTATTGCAGGTAAATGTAATAAACTGAACATGTAGAGGAGTGACAGGACGTCCCAGCAGTGTTTTTTTTTTCCACATTTATGTAGCCCTTTGTATTCTGAAAATAAAGCATCATCATACGAACAGTGTGAACTCTGTCATTCACAATATTAAGAGTCAAGACACTGATATTTCAAAAAAAATCCCGTAAATCTTTATTTTGACCAACATTTGAATCGTCAAAAACTTTACACGAGTTCAAAATAATTTGTACACGAGTCACGATTGGTCATAAACAAATGTGTTCTACATATCTATGTTACATTTTATGACATATAATTCAAGTCAGTCAGCAGATTTGCTACTTTATTTGCTGTACGTGTAACTCACAATAGGCCCCCAAAAAGTCTCCTGGATTTTAATCACTTTAAGCTAATGACAATCTAAATCAGTTTCCACCCTTGTCTTGTGTTGATCTGAACACAACAGCTGCATTTAAGTAATATCCTTTAAACTGGCTGCATCTCTTCATAGACCTGGCTAAACCAGTATTTGCAAATCATTTGCAGCGTTCGTTTGAACACACTTTCTGCAACAAGCGGTTGGAGTTTACGGCAATTTAAGTAGGATCACTAAACTGACTATAAAGTGATTCAAATCACACATTATATGCAGATATTTTGAAAAAAAGGTAGATTTTTGGATACTATTTGGGTCAGGTTGTGTCTCAGCACAGAGAGAGGAAGCAAAGTGTGCATATTACAATTTAGAGTTGTCCTAAGACAGATCAGTTACCGATTCCCTGTGTAATAAATGCCCTCAAATAACAAGAGATCAACACACTCAGGTCCTAACTCACCGGAATGTTTCTGAAAACAATGAGACAGAAATGAGCGATCAGATAGCAGCAATCAGATAACAGAGAAACAACATATGGACATAAATGACATGAGAAGGACTGCCACAGAAACAAAATTTAGATCACATACTTGTACAAACAAAAGTATATAACATTTAAGGGTGATTTCTGCTACATTACCTCAAATCTTCCTTTTTGCAACACAGATCTGACTGAAAAATATCAACATTTACAAATGCAAGTTTTCCTTTTCTTCTCTCATTTTGAAAAGTTTCCAAACAGCAAAAACTTTAAACTTGGACACACAACTTAACAAAAGGTTTTAACAACTTCTTTATCGCCTATCGTCACATGATTCAAGAAAATAAATAAGGAACAAAGGGAGACGAAAACAGTAAACACGTCTGATGAACCAACTACTGCTTACTGTGTAGATAAATGTGCTAACATGTTTTGGAAATCTATTCGACCTCTGCACACCAGATGACCACATTATTGTTTAAATATTTGTATTTTTTTTGTCAGACTATAAGTGCTTCAGACAGACAGTCATACAAAGTACACAAACACACATACTCACTCATTGAATCGGAGAAATAAATTTCCCCAAAAACTTTGACTTAAGTCCTAAAAACACACATTTTTAGATGCAATGTTTGTTCCTAAACACTAACATGTACAGGAATGAAAAAAATATTTTTTATGAATATTTGAAGATAGAGTTTTTTCTTTTTTTGAGAGCGAAAAACCATCTGATATTTCCTAAAAAGTTGCTTACTTGCTGGTTTATCATGTCACAAATACACTTTGTAACAGCACACACACACACACACACACACACACACACACACACACACACACACACACACACACACACACACACACACACACACACACACACACACACACACACACACACACACACACACACACACACACACACACACACTCTCTCTCTCTTTCTGGATGGCTCTCTCAGCGGAAGAAAGACAGAGGAGGAGATAAATAAACAGAGAGAGACATACTGGATTGACAGGATGTTTACTCCACCAGTGTACTCCGATCGTCTCTTAGGTCAGTCCGTACATCCACCTGTCTCTCGTGTCAGCGTGTCGTCTCTATGTCCCGCCGTTGTAAGAGTAGTCCGCCTTGTTGTGCATCACCAGCTTATTGTCCACAAAGTAGAAGCTGTCAGACTGTGTCTCATACGGGTGCAGGACCATCTCTCTGACTGTGAGCAGACACAAAAACATCACTGCTGTTAGAGCACTGGTTCCCAACCTAGGGCTTGTGCCCCCCCAAGGGGTCCCAAGATGATTAAAAGGATAAAAAGGAATAACACACATGTTTTTAGCTATGCTAGCAGCATGGCTGACTTTTCCTCTAGCACCACCATGAGGTTGACATTTGGGGTTTTAAATGAAATGACTCAGCTTTAGGACGGATTGCCATTGAATTTAGTATAGACATTTATGTCCCCCACAGGAAAAACGAATGTGATTCCCGTCAGCCTCAGCTGTACTTTGTATTAGTGCTAATTAGCAAATGTTAGCATGCTAACAAGCTAAACTAAGATGGTGAACATGGTAAACATTATACCTGCTTATCATCAGCATGTTAGCCTTGTTATTGTGAGCATGTTAGCATGCTGATGTGAACATTAAACTCAAAGCACCGCTGTGCCTAAGTACAACATCACAAAGATGCTAGAAGGGATAGGGTTAATATGCTTTTACGTCCGTTTTGGTGAGCCCAAAGGGAAATATGAAATTTTAAAAGTAGCCTACATTGATGGTAGCTAGCTAACGGTACGGACTACAGAGAAAGTGTGATATTTTTACATCCGTTTCAGAGCGACAGAGGGAAAAATATTTCAGTCGACACATTAAGCGGAACCGAAATGAGGAACTGAAATTTGCGTTCTAATCCGGTCCGATTCCTATGAGTTGCGTAGGAACCGGTTCCATGGTGGAACCGGGTTTCGGCACCCAACCCTAGCTGTAGACTTGTTTCTCGTGAAATACACTGGACACTATCACCTCTTTAGGACACTAAACAAATCCTTCAAAAAAAAAAAACAATCCGAGAAGAAAAGATGACTCTTTGGTTGAACTGCTCTTGTGAGCCCAAACAAGTGTGCAATTAATCGTTTACTCAATCAACAGAAAACCAATCGACAACTGTTTTAATAATCTAGTATTTGTGCCAAGTCAGCTGCAAAGCAAACACACAAAAACATATAGGCCTACTTACTGATGTCCTCAGACAGAGGTGGGAATTCGTAGATGTGTTCACAGGTGTTCTTGCTGCTGGGCATGCAGAAGCCAAACTCAAAGTCAAAACTCTTGAGCAACTTCTCTCTAAAATAATGTCTCTCGATCATCCTGAAGTTTTCTATCGGCTTGTCCCCGACCGTGAACTCAACGCTGGAGGAACGAAGACAGACAGACAGAAAAAGGTGATTGATACAGAGAAATCCGAGACAGTAAAACAGAGAGAGAGAGAGAGAGAGAGAGAGAGAGAGAGAGAGAGAGAGAGAGAGAGAGAGAGAGAGAGAGAGAGAGAGAGAGAGAGAGAGAGAGAGAAAGAGAGGACACATCCGTGTAAATAAAGATCAACACGTTTTGACTTACGTAGCTCCAACTTGTCGCAGTCTGAGAAAAGCGGGGGTGAACTGGTAACGGACAAATCGGCCGGCGTTTGGGTCAACATCCCTCTTCTCTCCTGCTTTGTCTAATGTTTGTGTGGAACGGAAACAGAATATAACAAAACATTTTCCCTGGCCTGAATATGGTTGACTGAAAACAAACATGTTACTACAAAGAATATTAAACAACCCAAAATTCAATTTACCATGAAAGTACTAGGTTTATATTCCACTTCATGTTTGCGACAAAAAAAAAAAAAAAGATTTGTGGTGGGAAGGTACTGGGTTTGTTTAGTGGATGTGTGCAGCCTGCATGTATGAGGCAGTTTGATAATCATACCTGCAAACTCATAAGGGCTGAAAAAGGGGACACGTGTTAAAAAAAAACAAAAAGAAAACGTGTTTACTCCAGCTGCTAGCTAACGGTAGGCTAACATTACCTGGTGCCAAGTGTAGTGTTTACTTGCGTGACATGCAGCGATTTTTTGGATGCCTCTAACGTCCGTTTCGGAGCATCAGAGAGAAGTGCAGGCATAAAGTGGCACCGAAATTCGCATTGCTATTAGCACAGAGTCTCGGTTATCGGTTAACAGTCATGTTAACAACAACGTTAGAGAAAACAATTCTGTTGTTGGCAGATAACAGCACTTACCTCAAAACTAATGTCAGTGATTGCCAAATGAATGTGTTATTGTGAAGAAGACCGCAGTAGGTTTTGAAACTCTCGTTTATGGGAAAGTATAATATGTACCCCCCCCAAAATAAAAACTCTTCGGATCTATTCGATTCATGCGGATGACATTTGCCCCATTCAAAATGGCGATTTTCGCCCGAAAAGCTACTAGTTTGCAGGTATGTATAATGTTGTTTACTAATTATTATAATACTTATTTTACATATATTTTCATGGTATAATAAAAGGTTAAGTGAAAGAAATCCATCTCAATTGACTCACCTATGGATGGAGGTTTGGTGATTTCAAACAGCACTGTGGCGGTTTCCATATCTCTGATCTTGAACCTGGTGAAGTCAATGTTGTAAATGTTTTCGTCCGAGCTGCAAAGATAATCTGAGAATGGGGGGGGAGAGGGAGGGAGGGAGGGAGAGGGAGAGGGAGAGAGAAAAAATTGGGATGATGATGAGTTACAGATTAGACACAAATACTTTTTATAAAAACACATCAAGTAGCCTACATTCATTCCCTGATCAATAAATCAGATAAGAGGAAAGCAGTAGGCCTCAGTATTGAACCTCAATACTTTGAGAGCGAAATGTGTTCATAGCAGAGGGTGATGGTTGGGATCGAAAGAGATTTGAAGACTTTTTTGAAAACATTCTTTGATCAGATATTTCCTGATTTAGATTATGTTTCATATAGGCAACGCTTATTGTAACAGTGATGCACAGAGCACTTTTGGTAACTAATAAAAGGTTTAAAACATGTTAAAAGGTAACAAAAATGTTCTTGGCTCTGAAACTCAGGTATCGTATCGACACCACGAACGAGGATTTTTAAACAAATTCCCGCCCCAAGAGGATCAGTTACTTTATTATTAAAAATCTTGTTTGCAGCTATTAAATATGTTTATTCATTTTCTTTATTAATGAATATAATTAGCAAATATATTAGATTGAAATTATGACTGAAAATAAATACTAGTTATGTTGTTTTAACGTTAATCTCTGCAAACAAAGAAATTATTCTCTTACAGTAACAAACACTAGTTGCGCTGTTGTCAGGAAGCTGTAATCTCAAGAGCTGCTTTTCATTCAAACCTCTCCACGAACAAAAGCAACACAGAGAACTAGAAAAGAAATTCTAAGTGGCTATATTGAAACCTGCGCTCCAAACTTGACCTACCCAAAAACTTGAACAACAAAACAATGAATGAACAATATATTCATATAACATAAATTCAATCCCATTTTAAATCAGTTTCACTTTTTGACAGCTCCCTGTGACCATTTGAAGTACATTTTTGACATGAATTGTAATGTAAAAATGCGCACACACACACACACACACACACACACACACACACACACACACACACACACACACACACACACACACACACACACACACACACACACACACACACACACACACACGTTATTTTTATTCCTCTAATCCTTCCTGCCCTCACCAGGCAGTGTCACTGCTTATTAGCATTCCCTGGCACAACAGACACTTTCTGCTTCCTGCCTGATCCGATGCTACTGCAGGCTGGCAGTTGTAACTGCAACATCTCTCTCCATCATCTCCACCGAGGCCTGCTCCCTCCTTTGCCTCACACCAGCAGCCAAAAAGCTCACACAGATTAAAAATAAATTAATACATTTGGGATAACGTTGTTTCAGGGATTTCAGAGTGGATCACTGCAGGTTTGAGCAGCCTCGAGAGAAGCAGAGAGTCAGTAAATGTGAGTGATTACACGTCAACAGATCTGTGTTTGTCACACAGACACACAGTGTGTCCGCTGACAGCCGACCACATCTGTCTGCTCAAAGACCAACAGTAACAGCAGTGGAGACATGGACGTCTATCGGTACAGTGAGGGATCATTTAATCGCCAACGATGGCAGCTCTGATCGGCTAATCAACCCACCAGCTGTTCTTTGACACGTTGACAGCTTTCAGCCCAAAAAAAACATGACAATATCAAGATGTTGCTATCAGATCCCAACTGTGAATCTCATGCAGGTCTGCTTTTCCTATTTCTACTACAATATAAAGTATTTTGCTAAATTGATTAAGTCAGTAACTCAATTTTGTATATCTCTAAAAACGATAAATAAGGTTTTTCCTTGAGGGGCCAGTGCAACAGTGCATGTAGTTATGTCTTTCAGTTTGGCAGATAAGGATGTGTGTAGGAACCGACTGACATCACACTTGAGGGGAAAAGGTCTGACTTGAAATTAACTGCTGATGCAACACACCTGGCAACCGACAATTACAGATGGCTGTGGCTATTGATCGCCCCTGCATCATTAAATCTTGACTTGCACCTGTAAACGATCATTGATATCAGTGATATCTCAATTATTACTAAACGTCAGAAACATGTTCAACAATTCATTTACAAAACGGCTTCACTAGACTAAAAAGATAATTTACACAAGGACATAAAATGATGGCTTCAATGTGAGTGAAAAGAATGATTATTTTGATCACACAAATTAATTGTTATAATTAAATGAAGTTTATAAATACAGCAACACCCTAATCAAACCGCATGCAATGTGCTGTTCTCCAGCAGCCAAAATGAGGGAAATGATTGGATATCATTTCAACGATTAGTAGTAGTTCACCAGTGTTGCCAAGCGTAAAATGTAAATGAGATAATATGTAGGTCAGGACCAATTAGGATGAAAGTGTTTTTAGACATTTACTTACAGTGTTACCAAACTGGAGCCTTTTTGCTTCTTGAATGGTGTTTATTTCTACATTAACACCCCCTGGAGGATTATCTACAATACTCCCTGCATGTTATTTCTCATGTTTATATATTTATGCCAAAGCACAGAACCATAACCCGAAGTCACAGCGTGTTGTCAACTCAGTTTACTGTACGAGCTGAGTGTTCCTGACAGAGCTGATCTGATTCCTTGTGACACTCTGATGCCTTTGCTCCTCTGTCAGTCTGAATGCTAAGGTCGGCGCTGATCACACTGCTGTACAACACATGAAGATTCACACAGCCTCCATACACACATACACAAAACAAACAAACACCCTCAGCAGCCACATCGTTTGAATGAATAACATACAACATTTATGGCCGCAAGGAGTCGTAATAACAGTTCTGCATTTAGTGTGTGTTCATATGCACGTGTATATTACACTGAACCACAGCTGGTGTCAATTTGCTAACCAAGTGCTAAGAGTTACCTTTGAGCCTCCTAATGAAGTACCATGAGGTCAAAGAGTTGTTTGCAATGTGTTTGCATGCTCTCACTTCATCTCACAAAACCTAAGGTGTTTGTAGTAAATATATTTATCCAGTTAGTATCCCCAATGTATTTCAAATGATACTGTAATTATTGTTTGCATTAGTTTATATACTCATATTGCACTATTCCTTCCCTCTCTTCAATTGTTTTTGTATATTATTTGTACATTTCTAAATTCTATTGTATTGTTATTTTGCACTTAGTTATATTTCTTAATGTCCTTTCTGTTTTTATTCTTATATGTTTAGTGAGTGTTGTACTTTCAGAGCAAAGATTAACCAGAGTCAAATTCCTCGTTTGTTTGCGCAAACCTGGCCAATAAAGCTGATTCACATTCTATTCTACACATAGGATGCTGTTTAACACATCCACATATTGATATTTAGTGTACAATTTTTAGAGTAACCTAAAAAACAGACAATTAGAGCCACTAATATATTGCTGAGCTATGTTTTTGCTGCATTGGCTAATCAAAGTGTAATGTATATTTGATTCTCTCTAACTGTCTAACTTACTTTTTTTTAAAACATCCAAAGTATTTTAAGTACGAATGTGTTTAATGATAAAAAACAGATTTCTGCAGTATTTACAGTATCTCCTGAAGACAAGTAAATCCAGCATCAGCTGAGCTCTACAGAATATGGAATATGGTCACCATCTGCTAATACTTGCAGGATATTACAGTAAAACAGTATGATAAAAATATCAACAGGGCCATACTTTTGCAATTTCTAAGTTGTAACCTTCACTGATCATAACTCACTTGTTTTTCTGTACTGCATGCATAACCACAACCAGCGACTCATGCGGTGGGCTCTGTTTGTGCAAGATTACAACTTGGAAATCCGTCATAAAGAGGTGATCTACTGTGGGAGGAGAAAGGCACCTAGGCCCAACACAGCTCACATTGGATAAAAACAAAAAAACTGTTTAGTTTCTTGTATGAAGGAAAATCCAACTAGTCACTGGAGGGAGGAGGTAGAGATAAAGCAGCGAGGGGAGGGAGCAGCAGATAAAACTGGGATAGCTAAATTACTCCCTACAGTTTGACTGCCTGGTTTCAATAAAATGGTTTGTTTTCTCAAATTCAGCTTAAAAGGTGCTGTAGGTAGGATTGAGAAGATCCAGGACTTAGCCAAAAAATGTGAACATCGACAACTTCTCAGTTCCTCCTCCCCCTTTTCTGCTAAAGCCCAAAACGTTCTCCTAAGCCCCTCCCCCCACAAGGGAGAATGATTAAAGTGATTGCCCAAAGTGATTGACACACAGTTAGACCTGATTGGTGCATCTGAACAGGGAGCTGTGGATTTTTGCAAAGCGCACTACAGGCTGTAGGTGGTGCCAGAGGAGCCGGATTTTCTTTTAAATTACCTGCTTCATGTAGTGCTACTCGAACATAAGGTTAGTTTCAGCAAATATGACAGAAAGTAAGTTTTATAAGTCTTACCTACTGGACCTTCAATATAAAGAAAGAGACTTGATGTGTAACAATCTCCTCCACTAAGCACTCTGAACTGCGATGAAGTTTGTTTGATAGCATTATGGTGTAGAGGAGCGACACACCTCGTCCCTGTCTAACCGTACGTACACACCGCCGCCGACTTGAGCTTCTAAAGTTACTGGAAGTCATTTTCAATGGAAGCTGGCTTCTCTCAGCTGCAAGGAGCGGCAAATCTGTCGGCATCACATTTGGGCGTTTTGAGCGACCAGAGCATCAATCAGAAAGTTGAACTTTGGTCAACTTTATGGCAATGAGCTATGACGCGGTTCAGCGGCAACCGCCAGCAACCAATTGGAATATAGACGTCCTTCGCGCTGGCTGATTCTGGAGAAACATACGATGTAAACTTTCGTTCCTACCAAAACATTAGTTCAGTGAAAATGGAGGAAAAGCTCATAATCGCCGTTGCTGGGTTCCCTATCATTTATGATATGACGTTGTTTGCGTATAGGGACCAATTAACGTTACCTGCCGGTCACCTCGTCTCTAAACAGTCGACTCGCAGTGAAGTCCTGCATGGGTCAACAGCTGGCGGCTGCTCCGCCTGCCAGCATTCTGTTCATGATTCTGCTGCGGTTCAGCGGCTAACGAGCGAGCTAACTGCTAACAGACACTGCTGCGACCAACAAACAATACAAATTCTGTCATTATATATGTAATTTATAAAAAGGTTTCTAGTGTCAATGGATTGGCCGTGCAGCGGCTGCTTGTGCTTTTTCTTCAATCGTGTGTTGAACACGTCAGAGTGGTTAAAGCGTCAATAAGCTTCCCCGTACTTTTTGACAAGCGTCCTTGACAGGGCGGCCAGAGCTTCTTTGCAGCTCAAGTCGGCGGCGGTGTGTACGTACAGTAACTGACCTGAATTTGCCTGCTGATGACCACAGGATCATGGCAACAGTGCTTAGGTAAAAATGGGGATGGCTTTAAAATGTGAGACAGTTTAAAGTGCCCA
The DNA here is from genome assembly GCF_010015445.1 of Perca fluviatilis. Lineage (NCBI taxonomy): Eukaryota > Metazoa > Chordata > Actinopteri > Perciformes > Percidae > Perca > Perca fluviatilis. The sequence continues at coordinate 17,555,764 of NC_053127.1, forward strand.
TATTATGAAGAAAAAAAATAAATCCCTTTTTTCTGAGATTTGGGGTGTTATTTTGTGTCTCTGGTGCTTCCACACGCATACAAACTTGTAAAAAAAAAAAAAAAACATCCATGCGGTTTTGAGCGAGATACGGGTTTCTGAATGATTCCTAACTTCAGTCTCCGGGTGAGCTGTTCAAAATCGACAGGGCTTTCTACGGCAGGAGCCGAGACGAGGTGGCTAACCGTAGCATGCTAGCTCGTTCTCAATGGCAAAACACTGCTACAACACACATAGGCACCGATAACATGGGTGCTCCGCATAGGTGCTCCGGAGCCTGAGCACCTACGGAAAATACTGAGCACCCACGTGTGCCAGACTGCCAGTAGGCTACATTCATTTAAAATTAAACATTGCAGTTGGTGCTAAGTGGAGCGTCTGCCATAGTGTGATTGGTTATGTCGCTGTCAGTCCCCTGCTCCATATCCTATCCACCAATAACAGTGTCTCTCGGATGAAAACGCCTCTTTTAGTGACACCCCTCCATCCCCCCACTTAGTGCATGATGCATCTCCAATATTTACCCGTGTTTTACCTCTTCTCTGGTTATGCAACTTGTTTTTTAAGGTCTGATAGAATGAATCTCTGTTAATCCAGTTCGTTTCGATAGCCAGGCCCACTAATTCATGTTTAGGCCTAAGCTACTAGACAGGTGGCGTTGATTCTTCATTTCCTACAAAGCTGATCACAGTTACGTGGCAGTTAAACTTCTCATCTCCAATCCTATCTGTATTTGTGAGAAGTGGCGCTGTCCTGAGTTGAAGGATAGCCTACTTTACGGCTTTATTATTGAGTTAATAGGTGTGTGTGTTCGTGTCGGACGCTGTCCATTTCCTAAGGTTCTGAAATGCAAAATTTTTTTGACAACATTTATTTTTATTTTTTTTAAGAGAGCGTGCGCCCGTGAGCACCCACGGAGGAAAACGTAAATCGGCGCCTATGACAACACACACTAGTTAACCTTAATCTACAACAGGGGTGTCAAACTCATTTTCACTAAGGGCCACACTGGAAAAAAAGAGAATCACACCAAGGGCCAGACATGTAGAGTTTGACATGCTTTTGTTACTGCGTGTCACTTTTAAAAAAAAAAACATTTTGTTAGCTTTTTTCCTCATTTTTTGCTGTTTTCGTTCTGACTTTTTTGTGCCTTTCTCAGACACATTTGTCACCTTTTTGTAAATTTGTTGCTTTTCCCGACATTTTTGTACGCTTTTTGTCGCATTTCTGTAGACATGAAGCCCCACAAAAGTCATCAAAAGAGTTCCTTAGCCGTCATAGAATTTAGCAAATTAAGCAAAACAATGATCTTTTTTTTTTTTTAACAACAACAACAACAACAACAACAACAACAACCTGTTTCACAGCCTGAATATAAAAACTCTCTCTGCTTCTGGGGGGGGATTTCTGAGTCTCAGAGTCAGCAAATCTGCCATATTCTGCTTTGAATGTCATATAATTGCAGTTTTAAAAAACACTTTCCTGTGTTTGTGGTTTGGCGCACAACTAGGTGGGCCAAAATTTATTGTGAACCCAAATTTATATACGGGCCGGGACCTAAATCTGCAAGGGGCCGGATTTGGCCCCCGGGCCTTGAGGTTTGACACATGTGATCTACAAAATAACTACTCACATGTCCCTGTTCTGCAGGTATTCCATGCAAAGTTAGAAGTGTGCCCTTGTTTAGAATAAGTCTCCCAGCTAATCCTGCCTTGTACTAACTGAAGTTGTAGAAACAAACCGCTAGCTGATGTGATCCTTACCTAGCTACTGCGCATGTGCGCCTCCCAACAAAGATGGGATAGAAGTGCGATGCCTCACTCTGTAGCTAAAACAGAGACCTGAACACACAGGGTGAAAAGAGGATCTGCGGCAATGTGCAGTACAACAAAAATATGGTGTTTTTTTTAAATAATAATTAAAAAAAAGACCAGGTAAGGAAGAGAACCTGAGTTTGGTTTGATGGAGGTTCATTGCAAACATTTCACATTTGGCCAAAAAGCAGCCTCTGACACGCTCTCAGTTGTAGACAATATCTGTGATGGGCCTTCCCCAATTACATGACCCATCTGTATCATCTCATAACGATTTTGACGAGCAAATAAAGTTGACCTTGTTTTATCACCAGCTACCCAATTTTAACGACACAATATGGAGCATTTAACTGCATCAGATCTACACTAGCACACTACTAAAATAGTACAAGCCAAAAATGAGTGCAGGCCTAAGTGGGTTATTTGAGCTCTGGGTGCTTAACAGACCTCGTGGGTTGAAAATTAGAATTTATTCTCACAGATAATCACTTGGTTATTTTGCTTTCACACTGAAGACCTCGCAGTTCCACAGGCCGGTTCAGTATGAACCAGTTATGCACGTATGAGTGCTTTTGTCACTCAGAAACTGCATCAGTGATGTTCATGAATATAATTGTTTTTAGACTGAATTTAGCTCAACACTGACCAAAGTTCTAGCCATGAGCTAAATTTCATGTCACCCATTTCAGAAACTCTCAACAGCAGTAATGCAACGTTAAAACATATACTGTGGCTACAGAATATACTTCTTCCTAATTGGCTGGAAGGTGTCTGTTAAAACGATACATCGGAACACCTCTGACTGGATAACACCGCTAGAAAACCGGCTGAGGTATAAGTACAATGATGCATTACAAGTTGTCCAGATATAGAAAATACATAATACAGTCCTCCTCAACCAGTATTTCCCCATGTCGGGACAATTTATCAATTTAATCTGACTAGACCAATGGTCCAAGACACCAAAATATTCGATTTATTAAAATGTAAGACAAAGAAATGTGAGTTGTGATGGACATTTTTCAGCTTTGGGCATTTAATAATCAAAATTAAGGCTGTAACTAACAATAATTTTGCTCATTATCTTGTAATATACATAAATCGTTTAGTCGATGAGACATCGCATAGCTAAAGGTTATGTCTTCAATTGTTTTGATTGACCAAAAGCCCAAAATCCAGAGATATTACATTTCTAATTTGATTTAAAAAAGCATCAAATCCTCTTATTTGAGAAACTGGAATCAGAAGACTTTTGCCATTTGCAAAATAACTAATCAGTTATCAAAATGGTTAGTAAACTAATCATTTCAGCTTGAAAACAAAACAATTGATTAATCTGAAAGTATAATCATTCTGACAATAATTGTTGCATCCCTTAAAGATGCAGCTCACAAACTTTATGCTATTTGAAAGTCACTTTTGAGATTTTTTTTCTGAGAATTTATCCAACACAAAGTTTCCTCTTCTGTGCTCCAAGCAGCTTTTTGACGGTGAACTGTTGTTAAGTCTGGCTGAGCTGTGCTAAGCTGTCAATTGTGAATCATGTCACTTAGAGAGGGAATCAATTTTAGCCACTTGAGAAAGCAACAGAAGGGCTTCATGTTGTTTCCTGCTTTGTTCGAACACCACAAACGGTGTCAAGCAAGCGTGAGTGTGTGTGTACATATGTCCATTTCTGTCTATGTAATCCGTCAAGTGACAGCACAACTATACTGTTAAACAGGGGCACAGAGGAGAAGAAAGAAAGTGAGGAAAGTAGAGAATGAAGTGTGTGGGAGAACAGAGACGCACGCTCCACTGGCTGTAACCACAGGGAGATGCTTCACGTTGCCGTAGTGATTCAAGCATGTATCCATGTTGCTGTGGTGATTCACACATGCCTCCTCTTGTCTCCAGCGATGACGCTGCGAGATAGGAAAGTGAGAGTTTCCAAGACCATAACAGGATCGAGTGTGGGAGACAGAATCATTTTGTGTTGTCCGTCGCTGTGAAGCTGGATAACAATCCACTGCATAGACTCAACCATAGGGATCACCAAACAACAGACGTACAGATAAATACACAAAGATGTGTCAAAATACAGCTAGACAATTAAAGAAACCATCAGAGTACGGTGACCATCAGAGGGAAGGAACAAGCTGAGCCAGAGGATGTTCCCAGAGCTCTTCCTCTTCTCAGTAAGCTGTGATTATGGACTGGATGAGCAAAGTTCCTCATTCCTCATCACAACATAAACATCCTGTATTATCCTGAGCTATTTATAAAAAAAAGTAATAGCAATAAGGCAAAGAGGAAAAGGATAAGATAAAATATGATTTAAGTGTAGGTATCTTTGCTGTAGGACTAATTACAAGAGAGTAAAAAGACCAGCGGTACATGTAGAACTAAAGCTGGGAGAAAATCCGACTCCAAGAGTGTTTGCATGTTATCACACTCGGTATGTATCGTAACGGCCAATGGAACAGTGTTGTGAGTTAAGTAAGGCATTATACTGGCCTTTAAATAGTCAAATGCCCTGCTGGCCACCTGTTAGCTAACTACTGGTTTAAGACCTGAGTTGGTGATAGATGTAGGTGTTCTTGTGCACATAAGAGTTTATTGGCTGCCACCTCTCCACGTGTTTCTCTATAAGAGGCCTGTTTGAGATTTAGGGGTGTGCCTTAATTAAAAACAGCATGAAGTAATCAGCAGCTTTATATACTGTGACATGATGAATACACAAATTTAAATTAGCCATTTCAAGCTCTTTTCAACAGTAATTGTGGTAATCAAAATGGCTCAAGTCAAGTGGCAAGAGAGGTCTTTAGTATTTTAGAAAATACAACATTTCGGTCTTAGACCTTCATCAGGCTAATTGCCTGACACAGTTGCTGCATCCTGAACTTGGGTTTGCAAAAAAAGAAATGCAAACAACCCAGTGTTTTTTTTCTCCTATCCTAGAATGTGTGTGTGGAGGAGACAGACCTTACTCCACAGCGCTGTGGAGATAGGTCTGGCAATACAAGACTAATGAATAAGTAACAATAATGAAACAGGGCTCTAGTGTGCGACCAATTTGGTCGCAAATGCAACCAAAATTTGTAAGGGTGCGACTAAGATTTTTCCTAGGTCGCAACGGTGCACCTAACGTCCTTACATCCACTGCCTCTCCACAAACGAAGCAATGTTGTTTATATCGATATGTTTAATGTTGCGTTACATGACCCATTCCTTCTGTAAAGCCGTGACTGTGATTGAATCTCTCCTCCGCGCAGGGGAGAGAGAGGGGGGAATGACCTGTAGGAAAGGGCCGCAGGTCGGAGTCGAACCTCTATATTTACCAACTGAGCTATCCGGGTGTCCTCTTTTAATCGGTTTTTAGTTTTTTAGTTAATTTAGTCGGTTATTGTTGTTGAAAACAAGTTTGAGCTTTCTCAAAGAGAGATAGATAGATAGATAGATAGATAGATAGATAGATAGATAGATATCTCCTAGGCTATTTATTTCAGATAACTTTCATTTACATGTGTTGCAGCTGTATATTTTCAAACTGGTAAAGGAAACCTTGTCTTTGCATTTTATTTTAATCACAATCTGTTTTAATAAAAGAGCTTGTGAAAAGTGGCTTTGACTTAAAACTGAACATTTAGCCCACTTTCTAAAAAAAATACAGAGCTATAGATCATGTATCGCCATTCAGTGCTAATGGTGATGCGAGGAAAAATATGGGTGCACCTAAATTTTGTGCTGGTGCACCTAAATAAAAAAAGTTAGGTGCACCAGTGCAACCAAGGCAAAATGTTAGTCTGGAGCCCTGTGAAATAATGTAATATATGTTGGAGCTATTCATTGTTTTGTTATTGTTAGAGCCATAGCCATCGTTTGTTATATTTAATAGTTAAATATTAATTTATTTAATTTCTGTTTTTGCTTGAATTATATAGCTACATACATTTGTTTATATCATTAGTATTTTATTTTGCTTATTTTCAGTATCATCTAGTGCTTTTGTTTTGAAAGTACCAAGCAGCCTTAGCCACAGGTGAAGTCTACAAATATGGGTGAACAGGTATGTGGGAGGTAGACACCGGGGAGGGATGATGGTTTTTTACCAGAGCCTAGAGACGCCATTGCTCCTTTGTATGAAATGTTTGTTTGCTGAGAAATTGGATTAATAAACCTCACAGAAATGCCATCTCTGCCTGGACAATGAACGTTTTTATCTCTGCGTTAAGATTCACTCCTTCGGTGCCTCAGTGGCTTTTGGACTTTGAGTTTTTAGTTTGTTTTGTTCAGTCTGAGGACAATTCGCCACTACAATATATGTTTGTCTGCATAACAAATGCTTTTACTTTTGCTACTTTAAGTATGTTTTGCTGATAATACGTCTGTACTTTTACTCAGATTTTGACATTGTGGTATTGCTACTTACTTCAACTACTGATACTATACCAGTCTTATCGGATGTGGTGTCTACAACCTTCCTGATAAGGTTATTTTCAATCAAGCTACCTGACTGCAGAATTAAACTGCAAACTCCAGCTATAACATTTAAACAACAGTTAAACTGAGTTCGTAGATATCTGTACTCTACTGTAGATATCTGTTCAAAAGAACGAGTGTAGGATTATAAGCACACGCAAACACGGCACCTGGCTGTTTTAAGTCTCTGCTCTGGTTAAAGTGAACTCATGCTAAGGAAGCATACAGGCTGCAGGATGACACCCTCAGTGACCCCCAGCACCCCCACTCTGCACCTTTCTACTCAAATAAAATCATCATGTGAAGAAGTGAAGAGGATACAATGCAAGTCATGTATGTTCAGAATTAACTGCAAATTAACGGTCATCTACGGTGGCCCTGAGAGGCCACAACACGCAACTAAAAGAAAACACATGCAAATAAACCACAACACGCAACTAAAAGAAAACGCATGCAAATAAACCACAGCACACAACTAAATGAAAACGCACGCAAATAAACCACAGCACACAACTAAATGAAAACGCACGCAAATGAACCACAACACGCAACTAAACGAAAACGCACGCAACTTTTAGTTGCGCGTTGTCCTTTAGTTGCGTGTGTTTTCTTTTAGTTGCGTGTTGTGATCTATTCGTGTACATTTTCTTAATGTTGCGTGTTGTGGCCTCTCAGGGCCACCGTAGTCATCTGCATTTTGGGACTCCTTAACTGCTCCATCAAGTCTTGTTTTTCAGCTTGGTTGCACTTATTCCAACTGCACACTCACGTTTTTTTAAGCACCACTCTCACCCACCACCATAACTGTGTGCTAAACTTAACCTCCACACAATACTGGTAGGCGGCTGACAGGTCACAGGGCTACTGAGACTCCACCAAAAGAGGTTTAAAGCACATATGCAGACAGGTTAACATTTAGGAGAGAGGGGTTCCAGTGATGCATTACCATGTGTTTGAATAGGGCCTATGTAGATTACATAAAGAAGGGGAAACGGCAAAGACGTGATACATGACTCATACAGGAGCTGTAACATCTCGACACCTTTGTCCTGCTTTGTGTCAATCAACAACCGACAGTGGACTTACTCTCTGTGATCTTCTGCAAGCCCAGAACATCATCCGGAGTGATCACCGTGCTGCCCTGCAGGTCCTCCTCCATGGTCCCCGGGACCCCCACGTCGGTCGAGTTGCAGCCTTTCTTCACTTTCATCGATGCCGTTTGCTTCGGGCTGCCGCTACTGCTGCTGTCAGTGCCTCTGCCCGGATTATTACCGGCAGCCTTCTTAGCGGTTGATGGGTCCTGGCTGTTGCCTCTGCTGGTACAAGAATAGCTCATTCTCCGCTCCTCCTCCCCCTCTCCTAACCCAGAGCTTCCAAGATACAAAACAGTTGCCTCCCTCTCCCCCTCCCTCACCGAAGGATGCACAGTTGCTGTCTGTTATCCGGTGCCTAATTCAAATCCGCTTGGGCTTTATGAGCCTGCAGTCGGTCTCCGCAGACGGATTGCATGCAGCGCCCGCGGCTCTCGTTGGTTGAGCGCAATATGCGGAGAGGGGGCTGATGATGTGACGTCTGCTGCTTTTCTGCGCAGCTGCTCTCAGATACGCTATTTCGGTTGTGTCAAGTCAAACTTGAAGTCTCTGGGGGAAAAAATCAGCTGGGTTTGAAATTGAAAAAGAGTCTGCAGATGGCAGTTGCTGTCAAGGAGGGGGAGGGGGCCATGCTGCTGGTGCTTCTGCGCGCGATCTGCGCTTCAACCGACAAAGGCGCAACAATCCAGTTGACACAACTTCCGAGGTAAAAGAAGTTTTCTGTCAAAAAGATGATAGAGAACACTGATTTGCAGACTTTGTGCAAACAGTGAAAATTTGACAAAGATGAAAGGCAAACACTAGGTCAACCTACAGTTGGATAATTGGCTAAAGAGGATTTCAAATCTATTGGATAATGGATCCAAGGGTGGGCGTTACCAAAGTTGTCAAAGTACCCCTCCCTCTGCATTATAAGTAGCCTACATAAGAAACAAAAGAAAACACACATATCTCAATGGAAAGAGAAAGTACAATTAAAGGTCCCATGGCATGAAAATGTCACTTTATGAGATTTTTTAACATTAATATGTGTTCCCCCAGCCTGCCTATGGTCCCCCAGTGGCTAGAAATGGCAATAGGTGTTAGCTACAGACACAGAAATGGCACATCCTAAGGAAAGGTCATTGTGGGACTGGCTCTAGTGGCTGTAATTCTGCACCAAGGCTGAATTTTGGGAAAGAGACTTCAGATACAGTATTAGGGGACCACTAAGGTCTATAGAAAAGCATCCAAAGAGCACCATGTCATGGGACCTTTAAGACAATGAAAGTACAAAAAGTACAGGTAGCCTATTGCATCCATCAAGTGTAATAAATTAGAGAAAACATGACAAGTTGGCTTAGAGTGTCAATCCAACATACCTCTCAGCACTGAGTTGATAATGTTACCACCTATAGGAGAGGGGGTAGATCCCAGGACTTTAGATTTTAATGCAAGACTGTTACTTTAATACTTCTTCCACCACTGCTTTTGTTCAAGTTAGCCCATTCAAATATGTTAAGTCTAAGATCTGCAGCCTCATTTGCATTGACGAATTCACCTGTAATTAGCTACGTTTTCTCCAGACTTTACATTTATAGCTGTTGTCTCCTGCTGGAAACAGTCATAACTGTGGCATTGTAGAAAAGATCATATATTGGTATGTTGGTCCTAAACAGGCAACATCAGATCATTGTAACCCAGAAGTAGAAGCTGAGGAGATAGCAGAATGGAAACAACTGTGTGAGCTTCTAATCCTATTTCTGTCTCTCCTGTTGATGCATACATGTCACAATTGAAGACTGGAGAGGTGGTTTTTAAAGTGCACAATTTGTGTCTTTATTAACAAAACAACAACAAAACACACTCAAACCAAAATAAAATAAAAAATTAAACTGAGGCAAAATAACAGCAAACAAACAAACCAGCAACCTGCCAAGTCTCTTCTTTCTTCTCCTGAAGCCCTTTTAACTCAGCCTACCACCTGCACAAGTGATTATAGGGTGAGCTAACCTGAGCAAGCAACATTAAAACTTAGTTTCTTAAAACATTATTATAATTGGATAGATCAGTTACTGCTGATATTACTATTTATACATATATGTGCACCCACAAGAATAATATATATATAAGCATGTCATTTACTGCAGAACTATCTTACCCATTGTTCTACTCCTTAGGATTGCCCAGCCCCTCCCTACAGAAAGGACCTAATGAGGCAAACCTGCATCCACTCTCCCTGATTAAGCTGGTGAGCAGCTTATCTACACCCCACCCCACATAACACTATGAACCCATAAAACCTGCCGAACAGGCCTATGTCAAATAATAAAGTAACAAACTAAAACAATAACCTACAACATTACACTAAAATTAAGGATTAAGCAGACACCAAACAGTATTAATTTTCACCTCTGAAAACAATTCTTTCTAAAAAACTCTGGCCATAGTGGAGATTTGGGAAAACTTTGTTTGTACGTAAACTGAGACAAACGGAGGTTTAGGCAGCCGAGGAAGTGAGGAAGAGAAGAGAGAGGAAGTGATTTGTTGCTGTTGTTGCTATTTTCGGGATTCTGATTGGTTAACGTGGGCTTGAGCTTCTTGTTACACTGCCACCTACAGGTTTGGCATGCTCTTGACGGCATTGACAGCATATATTTATATATATATTCTTGTTACACTGCCACCTACAGGTTTGGCATGCTCTTGACGGCATTGGCAGCATATATATATATATATATATATATATATATATATATATATATTTTACACACACACGCAGGTACATTTAAATGAACACTTTTCTGAAAACTGACAGCATGTGCACAATGTTATTTTTGAAAACGGAGAGGTTAATATGTCACACATGATTATCTAGCACAGCTCTCTAGTGGCACTGTGTGTGATGATAACAGTGGCAAACCAACTGAAACTGCAGTTAACAGCAGCCACAACAACAAAGCCCTTGTTAAGACAAAGACAGAGATTTAAAGGAGCCATTTAGAAAGTTTTCAGCTATATTAATGTTTTATATGTGGCTCTGCACTGATTGACCCCAGAATGCTTGAGAGGTATTAAAGAGTGTGACGATTCCCTAAATTATCATCATTATAGACCTGGAAACTCAGGGTTTATGTGGACATGTTGCACCCTAGAGGCAACCTGCATTTACTGCAAAACTTTTTTTTTCTAATATTGACTTAAGTTTGTCCTTTACTGGGTAGCTGTGTTACTATACTGTATCTATTCCGATGGGTTCCCCTGACCCAGAGTATGTAATTCATCATTCAATTAAGACAAGAGGTGACTGTGGTAGTTGTTTTAGTTCATATGCTGACCAAAACCCAGATATTCAATTCTCAAGTTCACAAAGTTTAAGGCTAGCTTTTTCCAAACAGACGTCAAAACAGATTTCTAAATTTTAGCTTGTTTCTTTGTAATTAGTATTACATATGCAGGCTGCTCGTGTGGCTGGTAAGTGTGTGCGTGTGTGTGTGTGTGTGTGTGTGTGTGTGTAAGAGAGAGAGAGAGAGAGAGAGAGAGAGAGAGAGAGAGAGAGAGAGACTGTATAGGGCAAACATGTATAGAAGATCTGAGGTTTTGTCATGTTGATGCATGCATGTGCACACTGAGAGTCGGCTATATGGTCACTGTGGGCTCTTCACATCGGCCTGCTGAGTTTGCTCATCCTTTTGTCACGCCTGAGCTGCTGCTGCTATCATCAGCAGAAACACACATAAACACACACACACACACACACACACACACACACACATATGCCTGTTCTTTTTCTCATTCTGACCTGGACAAATCCACTTTGATCAAGAATGTGCTCACAAAAATATTCTTATTGTGATATAATTTGTAATGTCCACATGTATCTCTCTCTCTCGCTGTTGTAGAAACAATCACGGAATAACATGGACACACACACACACACACACACACACACACACACACACACACACACACACACACACACACACACACACACACACACACACACGCACTCACACAGACAGAGAGTCTGGGCAATGTGCTGACCTCAGTAAGCCATTCCTAAATGTTTATTGTCCAGTGCAGCTAGAGGAAAGAAGAGGATGTACCTACCAGCTGCTCTCTCTGTGTTGTTTACTCTATGCTTTCCTGCTTTGATGATACAATAAAGAACACTGTAAAACACTGACAAACATACATTTTGATTCAGAATACATTAAATAAGTTGTAAAACATGAACGGCTTTAACAATAGTGTATTTAAAAGCATGGTACAGATAAATCAAAAGTTTAAAAAGTATTTTTTTGTTCATAGAACTACCACTATATTTTCCCTGTGTAATAATAATCTATTCACGCTGCTACCTAAAAGTGAAACTTCCAATAACATCAGTCGATGCCAACGTGCTACCACTCTTGCCAATAAGGCCTTTCAAGCCAATACAGTTTGCCTTTTCAGTTGGTGCCATTGCCATCCCCCCTGCTAACCTTCATTGTTGATTTATTCACTTGGACAGGTTTTCCTAAATTAGCAACAGGTACATTCATTCACAACTCACATTTATACCACAAACGCATGTCCTCTGCTGGTGTTCACAGACAGTGTGAGTCTGTTTGGACTGGCTGCTTTTTGATAAAAATGTATATATATATATGAACACCCATCCGACTCTCTTGATTCACCATAAATTGCTGCATTTGTTATGATACATAAAAGAGCCTGATTGGATTTCCAACATGGCCACCATCTTCCTATTTCAAATCCAGTGTTAACGTCATTGATCAAGTTTTTCCAGCTGTCATGAAACTTTGTATTCAAGTTTTAGGAAATGAGATTGCCGTTGAAATGCATTTTCAAATGAGTCAACACAGGATGGAGACAAACAATTGTTCTGAGTCTTGACAAACAAATATCAGGATCTCTGATACACATGCTGCACATGTATTGATAAACAAAGTCAATCTGAGTTGGTGGTGTTGAGACAAACTCACAACACACTATGACGTCATACAATACAATGAGGAAATATATATATAATAAATATTTGTATTACAGACTGAAGGTTATTATCATTCATGATAGCATCCCAAGAGTCAAGCATGTGATTGGTTAAATACATGTAATTAGCTAATAATGTAAAGAGATACTGACTAATTGGCCAATGATTGATTAGTATTGTCTATATGCCTTTATTTGGAGTTTTTGCAACAAATGGCATGCAAATCTTTCCAAGGGTGCCTGAAAAGTAGCTTTTGGAGAATTTGCCTCTTTTTACTAAGTGTCATTATTTTTTCATTTGATAAATCACAGTATTCCTTTATAATATGCTGTTAGTGTAAATGATTACTAACAAAAACCTTAGATTTAATCAAGATTGAATTTAAACTATATCAAAACAGCAACATAACGTGTTTTAAAACTGAACTATGATTTCACTATATTTGATAACTGATCTACAAACTGGTGGAGAAAGCTTTACTGTTTTTCCCCAAAATATAGATTAATCACAGAGCAGTGTAGATGTGTGCCCTCTTTGTGTTTGCATGAATCACTGTGTGTCTGTGTGTTAACCCCTCTGTGGCTCACACAACAACACAATGGAGTCCAAAGCAAAGTGCTGACACGAGTCCAGGCGTGCCTTCCCCCCTGCCCGTCACCCATGGGTGTATATATACCCCCATACACACCATCTCTGCAGACCGTTCAGTGGAACTCCTGCGATACACAGTTCACCAGTTTGGGTAGGTCAAACCAGTGGACAATACAGTACAGTTTCCAAATCTATGGGCATGATGTAGTAAGGGTCTCTGATGTAATATATCAACTAAAAACAGGGAGCCTTGATTGGTTGCAGTGAAGACAGAAAGGCTTGTTTATTACAATTACTGCAAATAAGGGTTTTTTAATACAAATCAAGGAAAGGAAATAGGTGGCTGAAAGTTATAGGCTTATACAGTATGTCTCGTGAGAAACCTGGGAGTGAGGTACAAGCCTCTGAGAAAGCTAAAATGCCACCCAGAGTACCAGACAGGATGAGGAATAGGTGGTAATTTATTATACAGATTTGTTTTTTAGTGTAGTCTGACTGTCTGTGTATTTCCCCACAGGTACTACAGCAAAACAAAACAAAATGGCTCAGACAAATCCCATGCCCATGGGCCCTTGGAAGGTAAGCATATGGTGTACACGCTTAACACTACATAACCCATCAGCACAGGGAGTAAGAAGAAGTTCCAATGCATGATTTGGCACCCTTTCAATTGTGTCTTTTGTTAGGCTAACTCAACTGTGTCAGATTCGCCTTCATTCATTTTTTTGTGTTTTACAGATCACCGTGTACGATCAGGAGTACTTCCAGGGCAGGCGTATGGAGTTCACTGCCTGCTGCCAGAACATCATGGAGTGTGGGATGGAGAACATCCGCTCCCTGAAGGTTGAGTGTGGCGCGTGAGTACCCAAAGAACACTTCCTCACTTTTTGAAATGCTAAAGCGGATTTAAAAACTAAGCATCTTTTTTTTTTATTTTGAAATTGTGCTGATTTTATATTTCCTTGGTTTCTGATTTTATTATTTTCACTCTCCGCTTTCAGCTGGGTGGGCTACGAGCACTCCAGCTTCTGCGGCCAACAGTTTGTCCTGGAGAAGGGAGACTACCCTCGCTTTGAGGCCTACAGTGGCAGCAACTCCTACCGCATTGAGAGGATGATCTCTTTCAGGCCCATCTGCTGTGCTGTAGGTTTATCATGCAGCACAGTAACAGCCCTCAGTCCACTTTAGGCTGAGCTTTATCTCAAATTGTGCTAAACCCCCTCTCTCCTCATTTGAACAGAACCACAAGGAGTCCCGCATGACCATCTTCGAGATGGAGAACATGACCGGTCGTCAGTTCGAGCTGTGTGATGACTACCCCTCTCTGCAGGCCATGGGCTGGATGAACAACGAGGTTGGATCCATGCACATTCAGAGTGGAGCGTAAGTCCATCGTGTTTTTTGATGTGAAGCGCTATATACCTTCAGCTAGTCCTGAGTAACAGTGAGCTACAAACACACACTGGCTGGATCTAAGAATCTGCTTTGGACAACTTCAGCTATATACATAACTATTTTTAAGTTTATACTTGATTTGTATGCATTTAAGTATGTTCTTTTTTTCCTGCAGCTTTGTGTGCTACCAATACCCTGGCTACCGTGGCTACCAGTACATCATGGAGTGTGACTGTCGCGGAGGAGAGTACAAGTGTTATCGTGAGTTTGGCTCTCACTCCCAGACTCCCCAGATTCAGTCCATCAGGAGGATCCAGCACTGAGAGGGCAGCGCTTCTATCACACTTCCTTATCTCCTCCTCCTCTTCTCCCTCCTCCTGCACTTCCACCCCTCCTTCTCTCCCTCCTCTCCCCTAACCCCCATCTCCCCGGCTCCGTTGGTCAAAGCAGGATCCCGGGCTGGACTTCAGGTGCTTACTGGTGTCAGTTGTTCACAGCACTTTTGCATTTTTTAAAGAAACATCACAAAAGAAAAGAAAGATGTAAGAAAGACAGAACATAGGAATGACAATGAATTGAGAGAAAAAGCTGAATCAGTGTGAAAGTGAGGCCTCATCTGCCAAGGTTTTCTGCAGAACGGTAAATCGCAAGTTTTTGCTCTTTTTCATCTCCACCATTGATGGCATCATCATTATCATCATCGTCATCATTGTCTTCTACATCAACACGATCACCAGTCTTGCTGTTACTGTGATTTCCATGACTGCCTGTGTTCAAGACGATGAATAAAAAGAATGAGCAAAGAAACAGAGATATTCACAATACGAGTGACATGTACCTTAATTACATTACATCTGTGTCTTTTCTTTCTCTACTGACACTTTGACGCCGCCGGTGACATTCAAATCATAGTGCTTAAATGAAGAGCTGGAATAAGTTAGAATATATATGATGTCAATCAAGAATTAGATTAAAAAAAAAAAAACATTAATGGGTTAAATTCACACACAAACTGCATTTGAGTTTGACCTGTGCAGTTACATGTCTACTGAATACTAATCCATCTAAACTAAACATTATAAATTAATGGATGGTTACAGTTTAAGAAGTTTAAGTCTAAGATTGACGAATAAACTAACATTAAGATAGATTAAAATGAGTCCATGTTGTGAGCCACGTTTGTGGACAATATGGGAAATGTACCTCAGTCCTCACATCCTATTGATGGAAAAGCTCCTCCAGAAATAGCCAATTTCAATTTCAGTTTCTTTTTTGGATGAGTTTTAAAAGGAGCTATAGTATACACAAGAAGTCAAATTTCCATTTCTTCCACCTGCATTTAAGCTGAAATACCTTTTCATTTTCTTGCTATTTGCATCTATCTGTAATACTCTTTTCATAATAGGCCTGTAGTAGTGGAAAGTATTTAACACAATTTTTATACGGCAATGACTGTATAATATATATATATATATATATATATATATATATATATATATATATATATATATATATATATATATATATATATATATATATACACACTACTGGTCAAACATTTTTGTCTATTGTCCATTTTTCTAGTTTTTTATTGAAATTTTAGCAGTTCAAGTCCAATGAATAGCTTGAAATGGTACAAAGGTAAGTGGTGAACTGCCTGAGGTTAAAAAAAAGTAATGTAAATTTCAGAATTTTACAAAAAGGCCTTTTTCAGGGAACAAGAAATGGGTTAACAACGCTTTGAAAGTTGGTGCTACCAATTCCCACAGGTGTTCCAACTTGTCTGGATTACTTACAACCCCCTCTGTTTGTATAAAAGTATTGTTGGAACACACTGTGGTACCGTACCCTCGTGAGCATTATTTTAACAGTATTGTACTGCAGAAAGTAGTGTGTTGCTATAAAAATGGCGGGAAAAAAGCAATTAACAATGGAAGAGAGACAGACCATCATAACACATAAGAATATTGGTCTTTCCTACAGAGAAATTGCGAAGAAAGTCAAGGTGTCAGTGAGTACAGTGTTCTTCACCATCAAAAGGCACTTAGAAACTGGGGGAAACTCTGACAGGAAGAGATCTGGCAGACCCAAAGCCACAACAGAATCAGAAGACAAGTTTCTGAGTAACCCAGTAATAGCCCATAATGATGGGCCATTTTGTCTGATGATCATGCTTTAAGTTTTGCTTTAGAGAAGATTCTACTAATAATACTTCTGTTCTTTTACAACTGTGAAATGTTAATGCAGAACTTGTAATGGGGTATTATAGTTTAGTATTATATTACTATTTTATTATGTTTTCCCTGACATCGTCCAGCGATGAGTGTATTTCAATCATTAAGCAACAAGCCTATAGGCCTATGCTATCGTGTTTCACATTTTAACCCCAGGGATAATAATGAGTGAACGTCCTCGCTGAGAGTTATTGATTTTCTATAAGTGGTTCGCTTGCGGCCGGAAACCACCGGAGGACGCTGTAGCTGAAATTGGAATTTGCGACAGTTGTATTTCCTTGACGGCTGATGACATGTCAACAACAAACATGGCAACCAGCAGCAACTATTGGGAAGGTAAATCATGTTACAGTATCTAATTTACAACAACTGTCCGCATGTATATCTTTTATTGTTCGTTGTCGACTCAGGTTAAACACATTTAACATGTTCCGTAAGACGTTACGTTAATAAACTTTATATCCGCACGGATATAAAGATACCTTTAGCTGGTTATAAGCTAACCTGTTAGCTTGTTTTCCGCTAACGTCTATTTGAAAAGTTACTGTTATTAGCGGTTAACTATCATACTGCTGTCTGAAGTGTGGTAGGGGTGGCGGGGGTGTGGCTCTGGGGGCTCCAGCCCCGAATGTTTTCTCCAAGGTCACAAATATTTTAGGGTTTTAAAATAACTTCAACTTTGTGTAATTTCCCCTCAGTCTCTCTGACTGGACTGGCAAATCACTGGAGCAAAATGTCTTACATCAATTATTGCCTCTCTTTAGGAGTGAAAAACGAGTCCTGCTCAACATTTGTTGTATTTTTGGTTTCAGAGTCACAATGGTAATCCTTAACCTAGCATTGATGTTTGCACATATTGTCATTCATTTCTTTACGATTTGATTAACTCATTACCAAGTTAATGTTCACCACACATAGCTAGCTTTCATGTACTAATGACTGGCAAGCTGTAATCCTCCAACAAGGTAAATTACTGATATGTGCTGATTCAATCCATAGGGATTTCATAGCTTCTAAAATTGTTTTAAAAACATTACTCAAAAGTGAGAGTCTCCCTTTGGATACAACAATGTGGCCCAAACTGTGGAATTTCATGTCTGGGTCAAACACTGAAGCCTATCTCTTGTTTGCCATCTTAAAAACCATGCCATGCTTGGCTTATATAGGTCATGCCATTGCAAACCAAATGCCAACAGTGCCAACTGGAAGCCATACCTGGGCCCGATCTGTCTGCTATGTGAATTGATTTTTTTTTTTTTTATTTGGTGACTATGTGATGCCTTCTATCTTTTCTGCTTCTTATTGCCTTTTTTTTTTTTAACTATTTAGTTTGTCTGCGTCCATGTTAAAATGTTCGTATTGAGTGTTTCGCTTTTTCTTCACTCAGATTTGCGTAAACAGGCCAGACAGCTGGAAAATGAGCTGGACCTCAAGCTGGTCTCCTTCAGTAAGCTCTGCACCAGCTACAACAGCAGCAACAGCAACCGGGACCAGCAGACAAGAGACAGCAGGTCAGCTGCACACTCCTCACTTCATTTTAACAATGGATGACTTCTGCTGACCTTGGATATATAATTTAACTACTATTAACACATGGTTTTGTATTTAGCAAAGCATTGTTTTTACATTTCTACTGAAAAACTGATATAATATGATAATTAGTATTTTTAACTATTAGCAATTTATTTTGTTAGCCATTAACTAGGCAACAGAATATCATGAACACACAGCTAGTGATGGCGAGATGAAGCCTCATGAAGCATGAAAGCTTTTCAGCAAATTGGTTCGCAAAAGGGTTCATTTCTCGAGGCTTCATTTGCTCACAATACACGTGTAGATCATGGATGTACAATAAAACCGTGTAGATTCGAACCACTTCCTAAACCAGTCACGCGGTATGGACGGACGGCGAGGCTTTGCCAGAACTACCTTAGTCATTTGCCTAAAAAGATACTAGCCTCCATACGCGCTTCACGGAAAACTTCCGCGATTTCTTGACACACGCTCCGAAGCCTCAGCACAGAATGTCCCATCACTACACACAGCGATTACCATTTCAAGCACCGACCACTCTTGACACAATAATTTTATCCTATGCAGTTTTACAAATTGGTGTTGAAATGAAATTTTTTCCTGTTTAATTGTGTTGTGTAGTCTGTGCATTCATGTTTTTTTGTCGATACATTATACTGTATTTTTTATAGTTTGAATGAAAAAAAAATAACATTTACCTTAAACTTTCGCATCGTTTCCCCCTTCATTCTTAAATCAGGTCTGATTCTGCCGGCTCATTTCAAGACAATATGCTCGTGGCCATGACTACTGAGCTGGAGCAGCTATTGGCCAATGTAAGTCAAATATCACACAATTGTGATATTACTGGAATTACTAGAATTGTTGGGGCTTTGTAAATTATAGAGTGTGGTCTAGACCTACTCTATCTGGTAAGTGTCTTGAAATAACTCTTGTTATGATTTGATACTATAAATAAAATTGAATTGAATATACAGTATGTTCGCTAACATAGTTGAAGGGATTTTAGGGTCCTCTTCAGAAGCAGGTGTTGAAGCCTAAAACCCAGGGGATGGAATAGCTGTGATGCCAGAAATATCAAAGGGAGTTTGATTTATAATAATTGTTCTCCAATACAAATCAAAGTGAGCAGCCAACCAAAGCTGATTGTGTTATCCTGTGTTTTTATATGCTGCGAGAACTACAGTTAGTTTTACAGGTTGTACAGTCTAGGTTAGCATTGAGGTGTATGGTTATTATAATACATTCATGTTCACTTTGAAATTAATTAGACTGTAGTCTGATAGTCTAAATTATAATCTTGCCAAGTTATTCAAATTCTACAGGGCTGTCTTATTAAAAAAAAATCATTGTTTTTATGGCTACTTGTTTTCAGTTTTGTCTTGTTTTTTTTTGTTTTGCAGCTTACTGCAGTCAATGACAAGATGGCAGGATACACAAACACTCCGGGGGCTTCATCACATAACGCAGCATTGATGCACACCTTACAGAGACACAGAGACATTTTACAGGTACATACTTCACTTTGTTGTATTACTTTCTCACGCTGAAAAGTGTTTCAGCTCCACATGTTAGTCATTCTAAGTATATTCCATATGTTTAAGAAGAAACATTTTTGAAACTGTAATACATTTTGGCTGTTGTTTTATCCGATAGGACTATACTCATGAATTCCACAAAACCAAAAGCAACTTCTACAGTCTGCGAGAGCGAGAGGACCTACTAGGCTCTGTTCACAGAGACATTGAGTAAGTGCGTTCATACATCTGTTGTTAACTATATTGTTAGCAAATGTAATGCTATCCTCCTTATGGTTTTTTCCATTCACCACAACATTGCATGCCCTATCATTGGAGAACGCTACTCTTCAATATGGCAAACATTTGAATCCACCGTAACTGTCATTGTGAGTGAATTGGGATGCAACATCCAGCAGGACCGATGCAATCGCTTATTTCCTTCCATCCTGGTTTTTCTCTATATTATTTCTTAGATTTTCATCTTTCCTTCCCTTCTTTGCCTTCCTTCCTTTTTTTTTCCTTTCTCTTCCTTCGTTTCCCCCTCCTACTTTGTGGACATTTGCTATGTTATCCTTAACCAGGGAGAGGCAGAAATGTCCAGATTGTTGCTGAATTCCCCCACCCTTTGATAATCTTCATTCCTTTTATCATGTTTCATCCTCTAATAAGAGGCTTATTAGCTGATCTCCCTCTGTCTCTCTCTGTGCGTGTGTATCTCTCTCTCTCTCTCTCTCTCTGGGGATATCTTTCCTAAGTGCCCTGTACAGTAAATCAAACCGCAAGGCTTTCATTCAGCCCAAACTGAGGGAGAGTGGTTACCACTGGCCTGACTGATACAGAGAAATGCTTTATCAGGGGAGGAGAGGGAGAGCAAGGCAGTCACACAGAGAGGAAAAGACACAGACATTGTCTTGATCTGATGTTGACTGATTACAAAAATAATGAGAGTCGATTTTAATTATCCTCATAGAGACGAGAGGTATGGAGGAACAGTAGGGAGGGTGGCAAACAGAAGAGATAATGGATGAAGAATTGATGATCAGTCCAAATAGAGAGGGGATGGTGTAAATAAGAGATGGAGGACAGAGTTGTGGGTTAAGCAGAGCTAATCACGTAAAAGCCTTAACGCAGGAAGTAGATAATCAGCATCCAGGCATCAGTTAATAGGAGGGAGTGAAATACCCCTTTTAGGCTGAAGCAAAGACCGGGCAAAAAAAATTGTTTTTGGTGCCAACTTCTTCTTTTAGCCAATTGCAAAGCTGCTTAAAGGGTAATTTGTTGTGCTTTAGGTTCCAGGAAGCACCAAAAAAAAAACAGAGCCAGATCTCATGGGGAATTCATACATGTTTTAATTAAAAGGAAGGTTTTTGATAGGTATGAATAATTAGCTTTCTTTTTAATAACGTATTGTCCACTCAGCCGGGATGTTTTTTACATTATGAAACATTATGATAAAAATCCTTCCTATAAAATAATAATTTGACAAAAATATAAATGAATTGTGATATGGTGAAAAATAGACCCTTCACCTTTCAGGGGATGTGATAGGAAGACCTATTGTTGGCCTTGTTTGAACTGGATTAATGTTAATTAACATGTCAACAACAATGGAGTGACCATTTTAAATTTAGACCCAATTGACCACTTGTGTTATTGGCAGGCACCACTATGAGGTTGACTTTTATGTTTTTTAGCGAAATGTCTAAACAACTACTGGATGGATTGCCATGAAATTAGTTACACACAATCATGTACTCCCTCAGGATGAATTGTAATAACTGGTGATCCCTTAACTTTTCATCTAGTGGCGACCTCATCATGACAACATTTTAGTTTTTCTAATAATTTGTTGACCAAATACATGCAAAACTAATGATGGGTAGCATGGCTATAGACTCTCTTTCTTGTTATATAAATGTTGTCGCATGGGGGCATCTGGTAGCCTAGTGGGACTGAAGTGTACCTGGTTCGATTCTAGTCCGGAACCTTTGTTGCATGCCGTATCTCTCTCTCTCTCTCTCTCTCTCTCTCTCTCTTTTTTTTTTTTTTTTTTTTTTTTTTTTTTTTTTTTTTTTTTTTTTTTTTTTTTTTTTTTTTTTCTCTCTCTCTCTCTCTCTCACCCCACATTTCCTGTCTGGATTGCTGCTGTCTCTATCAAATAAAGGTAAAACAAAAATACCCTATAGAAGTGTTTGATTTGCTTTATCCTATTACAATTCCCCATCATTTAATGTTTCTCTCTCTTCTGTTTTCTTACTCAGGTCTTACAAGAGCAGCACAGGGGTGAATAACAGAAGGACTGAGCTCTTCCTGAAGGAACATGAACATCTCAGAAAGTAAGAGATTTCTTAAAAAAAAAAAAGTATCACTTAGAAACACTGGAACAGAATGCCAAGGGCCACAGCCAAAATCCCTCCTTATTTACTATATAGTGCACCCTATTACACCCTATTTAAGTATTTGACTTCAGAGTGTGAAGTTTATGCTCTATGACATAGTGCCTCCCAAAAATGTGTGTCCATGGCATGTACACTACTTTCTTCTAACAATGCAGATACAGCCCAGGTAGCGTGGTAGCTTGTATGTGGTATTCTATTCTGTTCTATCTTTTGGTATCAGAGACTCTATTATGACAATGACTCCAGTGGGATCAGTGCGCCTTATGGAGAACCAGCAGACTGACAGTGATTTAAATCAAACGGTTTACCTACAAGTTCTTAGAAAGCCCATTATCTTCTACCTAATAATAAAATTAACCCTAATCAGTGTAGCCTTTGTTCTAAAACTACCATATGAAAGTTGTTGAGGAAGTTGTTGGGTTACCTGTGACTGAGTAGTGTGGTGTGACTATATGTGCTCGTGTTTGTGTGTGGTAATGCATACATGCATGTCAGTGATTTACTGGACATGTTGTTAATCACGTAACTTTGTGGCTGATAATATACTTCTCAAGCACTTTCTCACAACAGCACTCAAATAGAGGAAGGTTAACAAAAAGAAAGAGAAGAAGTAAACCAGAAGATGTGGTGAGGAGAAGGTTCCCAAGCAGAAGACATCAAGTGAATTACCACTGCTCGCAGCATTATTTTCCCAACTTGTTGTGGAAAAGCTTAGCAAAGAGGAAGAGAACAAAATGTTTTAGTAGGGATGTCACAATCAAGTTTTTTAGCCCAGATTTGAGTCCTTTAATATTGCCAATATAGAGTCCGACTTATATTTATCTAAATGTTGATTAAATATGTGTCTGACACCCTGAGATGTACAACTTACCTAATGTGACATTTCTTATTCTTCACAAGCTATTTAATCCATATAATGAGGTCAAAAATATTACGTTATAAGCTTCAATTATTGATATTATATGAATGAAATTCAACTGAGAGAATGCGACTCCTGAAATTCATGTTATGTAATCAGCTAGAGGCCTATCACTATGTTGGAGTTGTTGAAACTACAGAAACCTCACAACAGACAAGTTTAATTTTGTTCTGTCATCAAGTTACTCACAGAATTAACAAGTGTCAGAATTCAGAGTCACTCGCATTGCAGGGGCCAAATTATTTTTCACATTCACACACTTAACTAATTTTCACTGGTATGGGAGAACTATAGAGACCAGTCTTAAAGGATAACCACTCTGCAACACTAGCATGCTGAGGTGGACAAAACACAGTATATAATGGTAAAGAAAAGATCAGATTTTGATCGGCTTTATTTAAGCCAATGCTGATCCATTAAAATATGCCCAGGTCGGCCCTATACCGATCAATCATCAGGTTGCATTTTTTATTTGTCAAATACTTGTGGTTTATGATTGAATACCATGGATTTATCGTCTCTAATCACTACTTAAAGTGCTCATATTATGCTTTTTGCCTTTTTCCCTTTCCTTTATTGTGTTATATATCTTTTTGTGCATGTTATAGGTTTACAAAGTGAAAAAGCCCAAAGTCCACCCCAAAGGGACTTACCATCTCCAACAGAAAACACTGTTCACAAACTGCTCCAAACAGCTCTACTGTAGTCCAGCCTTTACTTCCGTGACAAACGTGCGTCACTTTGTAACACACGTTATAATGCTCGCCTAGTTGCTAGCGTGGCACGCACCTCATGCTCTGCTTCTGACTAACTAGCAGTGCTGACCTAGGTAATGTGCATGTGCGACTCCCAACAAAGATGGAACAGAAGTGTAATGCCTCACTCTGTAGGTAAAACTAGCTGAAAAGAACTGCAGCAATGTGCAGTACAACAAAAATATGGTGTTTATTGAAAATTAAATCACATAAACCTATTCTGGTACATCTAAATACAATTATGAACCTGAAAATAAGCATAATATGATCACTTTAACACCTTTAGTTACATCTTATATAAACAAAATTAGACATAATTTGAGCAGCTCAGCAATTAGTTCACTTGACTTCATCACTTACAGTAAAACTGTCACAGACACCAGCAGTGAGTTAAGATTTGGTCAATGTACTGCAATCTATGAAACAGCTTTATTCTGCATACATGCATCTTGTATACATATATTTATAAATAAATATTTCCTATTGAAATTACCTATTACATTCACCTATCCCTTTTCTTTTAATAATTAAATACGGTCAAAATACAGGAGCAATTTAAGCAATACCTTCTAAAGAATATTTTCTTAAAGCTATAGTGCGTAGTTTCTGTCTCCCCCATGAGGAATTCTAAGTAATGACAACAAAACGGTCACCCCTCCTCCACGCATTTGCTAGTAGCCAAGGAGCACACAGAGGATTAAAAAAACATAATGGACTCTTCAGAAGAGGTAATTATCTTCACTCAAGTTTCTGTGCGTGAAAAACACCAGACGACACAATCTTCTGAACATAGCCATACTGAGAAATACAGACAGAGTTGTGTGGAGCTGATAGTCTTAATTAGCTTTGTAGCAACTCATTTGGCAATGGCTTGAATGTAACCGACGTTCATTAATATCAAAATGTTACACACTAAAGCTTTAATGAATTCAACTAGGTATACAGTACCAATGTGTTTAGAACTGTATTTACTGTAGTTATAAATATTATGCTTAAAAACTATTTCACACCATCTTACCTACTAATAATTAAATACCATATTGTTATTTGTCATTTGAGGTTAAACTGTCCAAAATAGTTCAATAAAGACAATCAAACCGTTATCTCCAACACAGTTTATTGTGGGACAATAGAAGGCACACAGCAGTTTATAAAGAATTCTTGATTTGGTTTTCATTTGGGGTGTTATTTTGGTTGGTTGGCGGTCCATGATCTTTTGGACTGGGATTTCCTGACAGAGAGAGAAACACAATAAAAAAAAGAATCCTTGTAAATAAATAATACAAGCACACTTACAAACACAAAACGTGCACTTTCACACATCAACTCCTCCTTACATTAGTTAATGTTTACATTGTTCCCTGCACCAAAGCCTCCTGCGTTAAACCCAATCCCTGCATTTGTTGCGTTGCCAATATTAATTTCAGCTCCTTTTCCTCCTGCTGATTTAGAAAGAAAAGTAAATAAATAGAATAAATTCATCAACATAAACTGTTCATCTTAGATCTGTAGTGTACAGTCTCGTACAATAGAGCACCTTCCCAGGACTCACTGTTCACATTGCAGTTGTTCCCCACACCAATGCCCCCTGCGTTGTCTCCAACTACCATGTTACCCATGTTGCCAATACTTATTTTGACTCCATCTCCTCCTGTTGAAATTCAAATAATATAATATAATATTATTATTTTAATAAATATAACAGAATCACTGCAAATTTTAATCAGATCTGTAGTATACAGAATATACTCTATACTCTATTCCCAGCAGTGTGACACCAGAGAACTCACCCATTACATTGCAGTTGTTCCCTGCACCAATGTCTCCTGTGTTGGATCCGGCATCCATGTTACTTACGTTGCAAATATTGCTTTTTTATTAATAAGGGAAAAAATTCCACTAATTAACCCTGACAAAGCACAACTGTGAAGTGAAAACCATTTCAGGTGACTACCTCATGAAGCTCATTGAGAGAACACCAAGGGTTTGCAGAGTTATCAAAAAAAGCAAAGGGTGGCTACTTTGAAGAATCTAAAATATAAGACATGTTTTCAGTTATTTCACACTTTTTTGTTAAGTACATAATTCCATATGTGTTCATTCATAGTTTTGATGCCTTCAGTGAGAATCTACAATGTAAATAGTCATGAAAATAAAAAAACACATTGAATGAGAAGGTGTGTCCAAACTTTTGGCCTGTACTGTATATATATCTTACATCTTACAATATAAGACACTTACCGCTCACATTGCAGGTGTTCTTTGCACCGATGTCTCCTGCATTGTCTCCAACTGTCATGTTACTTGTGTTGCCAATATTGACTGCTTTTTCTCCTGTTAAACACAAAAATAATAGATATGATCACATAAACTGTTAATCTTACTTCACGGAGTCTAACCTCTGAACTTGAGTTATGAATCAGAAATCATTAACTGCCCACTCCTACTAACTTTTCAACAATATGAGTGACAGACTTACCCCTCGCATTGCCAGTTTTCCCTGAGGCAGTGGATGCAGAGTTGAATCCATTTCCACCTCCCGTGTTACATGAGTTGCCAGTATTTGGCTGGGATCCTGTTCTTCCTTTTAAAATACAAATAATGACCCAAAAGGCAAAGATCAGGAAACAAATCACTTCTAGTAGCTGCTTAAATGGGAACTGCACCAATTTTACACACCAATGTATGAAGTATGAAATAGTTATACAGCATGTTTCTACTTTCTGCAACTATTTGACAAACAGAGCTTATCACTGATACTATCATCGACAACTAGTGTTGAACTCACCGCTAATATTGATGACATTATCAGCGCCAATCTTCCCTTTGTTGGTTCCAACGTAAATGTCCTTGCTGTTACCAATGCTGTGTGCCATTGTTCCTGCTGAAATCTAGACAGACAGACAGACAGACAGACAGACAGACAGACAAGAAATTAAAACAGTATTTGTTAAAAAAAAAAAAGGGACTGTAAATGGATTCAGTCAAAAATCTCAGACAAAAAAAATGTTGTAAAGACTACACTAGACACTGAATGTCGGAGATGTAAATGGAAAATAAAAAAAGACAATGTGTTGTACTTCAAATACTGAGTAGGTAAAGTTGACACGTGCAGTTATTATCTTACCTCTGGTTTCACACGTTTGTCCTGTGCTTGTCAGTATGAAATGAGAAGACTTATGTAAGTGTTGATTACTTTGATGGATGAGAACTTCCTTGTAGTTAGCACTCTTTTGTTTTTTTCTGCAAAACTCACATTTTACCACAGAGTGTAGGGGGGGAGGGGGGGTTGTCTAGTATTGCTTGCTGCATCAGTTGAGGTTAATTAGTGAGAAACCAGAACATTTATTTTAGATTATAGGTAAGTTTTTTAAAAGATAGCACTGTTATCAGACTTTACGACCAAATGGACATTTGCAGCTTTAACTGCATGACTCTTTTAAACTGCTTCATTATATTAAAAAATGCATAAATGTAACAGGAAATGACTGTGCACATTATCAGTTTACCAAATACACAACATTGCACATGTACATACAAATGCACACAGCAATTTACTGAACATAAAAAAATTAAATGGACAGGAAAGGTTAAATGACATTTAAGACCTGTTTCAAATGTTTGTATGAATTACTGGGAAATGGTTGAACTTTGGGCTCTGCAACAATTCAGCGTTGTTATCGACCTTCACTGTAGTCATTTTGTGAATATATAATCATACAGTATATTAATATGTTACAAAACTGTGTTGTACAAATGAATATCTGAATCAGCAAATAAGTTAGTGAAGTTTTTGTTTTGCAGACATGAAAAGATGTGTCTTAGGCAAAACAAAACAGTTATTAAACATCAACTTAAATGCAGTTTTCCAAATATTTGCCATATTTTGACATAATCAATTTATTTGTCACGTGAACATTTAAAATCATATAAAATACTCTTTCATTGAAATGTTATTCTGTCAGTTCCTACAGTGTATACATACTGTATTGATATCTGCTAGGGCTGGAACGATTTGCTTTTGTCACGATACATGGGTGGCGATTTGATTTGTATTGCGATTTTCATTCAGTGCGATTCTAGAAGTATTGCGATTCGATAGTATTGAGTATCGCGATTTTCTTTTTCTTCTTTAACAAAAACAAAAGTTGAATAACACTTCTAGAGACAATATATCATGAGACATTTCTTAAAACTGATTGTTTTCTAAACGATTCTTGGGAAAAGAATCGATTTCTAAAATCGTCGCCAAAAAATCACAATACATACGATTTTCAAAGTTTTTTTTCCCACCCCTAATATCTGCAATATATACTTATTAATATTGTGATATTGATTTTAACCACATCTCCCAGCCTTAGTTTGACATTAACATTTTCACTGAATAGGAACAGCCAATTAATAAAATAAATTGCAGTTATATATTATATAGCTCCTGTATAAAACAATTAGCTGGCCTGAGTAGTCATAGCTGCACAGTTCAAAGTTTGAATACATTTGATATCTTGACAATAATCTCTTTTTTTCATGTCTAAATGTTGGACGTTGTCCTGAGCACAGGTATACTGTAGATGTTCCTTATTTGACCAACAGTCTCACTGAAAGCAGGCTTAAGTGCACCTCACAAAATCCCTCTATTAGAAAAATAAGGGATATTTATCAGAGATAATTCACTTTTAATATTTTATTGTCTTTTATCCAGAATTAAACTTAATCACATATATACATTTCGTCATTTGCTCACACTCAGCCTGTATTCCCCAAAGTGACTATTAGGAGGCTTAGTAATATTAAGCTCTGTATTCTTTATCAACTCAGCCTATAGCGCTGCAGTAATCGTATGTGCCCCTATTATTATGACGCAACTACGCCATACCTGGTGCAGCCACTGTTTTGCAGAAGCATAATAGATTGAAGGGAGATTATCAGTGTGTAATCACAGTAAATCATTTTAGGTTAAATACTGGAATATGTATTTAGAAAACCCAACTGCTAGTTAGTCAGTTTACTGACAAAAACTATATCCCAAAGACAAATCCAAAATGAAAACAAATTCATGACAATGTTTGGATGAAGGACAAATAATATAAGAACACTTTCAAGGCACTGAATATCCCTCAGAGCAAGGTCAGTAGAAATTATAAATATTCAGACAAAGACGGTCTCATAGAGCATGTACTCTACTTTATTTTCACTTGTATTTCCTTTACATTCATCGGATGACTGACTCTTTCTGTTGATTTGAAATCATGAATTCTACATTCAACAAATGGTGCATTGTTTTTAGAAGAGTCGGAGGCCGATTTCCTAAAAGGGAGAAACACAAAGAGAGTAAGAAAGATCGAAAATATTGATGAGAAAATCCAGATTATATTGTTTTACAATAATGCATTCACAAGTAAAGAATTAACATATCACATGCATATGCTCACATCTGATAGTAAATCGCTAACATTTCTTACCTTAGCTGATGTTGATGCGATTCCCTGCACCAATGGATCCTGAGTTATTACCAACTAAAACATTAGCAGTGTTGCCAACACTTTCACCATTTTTCAGTCCTCCTGTTAAAATATGAGAATTGAGATAAGGAATTCAAAGTTGATAACAGAAACTCAGATTTTTGCCATTAAGATGCTGATATCTGAACATAAGTAATAAACTGGACTGTTAATACAGTTCTGGCAATTTAATAAGCAATAAGAGGTATATCTCGCCTTCTATTTTATAGCTGTTCTCTGCTCCAATACGTCCTTTCTCTGTATTCTTTCCTATGACAGTGATGTCAGTGGTGTTGCCCAGATTAGCATTGCATCCAAGACCTCCTGTAAGAGTCATGCGAGAAAGAGATTTGATGAAACTGTCCAAACAACCTTAGAGAAAAGAATAGGCACACTCAGATTTACCTTCAACGTCGACTGCATTGTCTGCACCAACTTTCCCTGCGTTGTCGTCAATGCTTATGTTCTGGGTATCAGCAACTTTCGCCATTGTTCCTGCTGAAATCTAGAGAGTCAGAGAATGACCAAGAGGAAAGTAAAACCATGATTATCATAAAAATGGGTTCAGTCAAAATGTTTTACACTTTTTAGCATATTGTGTTTCTCAATTTGATTATTTCACTTTAGCACAAAGTATAAGAGAGTCTGTCATAGCCTGAATATCTAATGCAAAATAAAATATATGACAGTAAATTTGTTGTGTTTAAAAAAAAAAGCAGTTGACTGAAAAACAGACATGCATGCAATCTTTATCTTACCACTGGTTTCAGTTGTTTGTCCTGTGCTTTGAGGTGAGGTTGTTGTTGAACTGAGTAGAGAAGACTGCTTTTATAAATGTCCTGCACATGCTTGTTCATGTCTTTTTGGGGGTTTAAGAGGAGGAACTTCCTTATATGGTTAAAAGCAGTTTTGTTTGTTCAGCTAAACTTATTTGTTCCCACAGAATCTGAAGAGGATATGTGAGGTTTGTCATCAGCTGATGTTTCTGGAAATGTTCACCTGTGGATGTAAAGGGGGCCATGGAAGTTACTGTGTACTATGAGCCCTCTGCCTCACAAACATCTGCTATTACAGAACAAGTACATTTTACAGTTTCTCCTACAGTTTCTTTTCTGTTGAAGAAACAAGGTGTCATTACAGGGACTTGTGAAGAGCACTTAATGGATCCAGACTTGAACTCAGTAATTTGCTCGAAATTGTATTTTGTAAAACCAAACCAATGTTTAATTACTGTGTAGACATTACCACATATTCTTGTAACAATTAGCTATGGTCGCTGCTATGTCTTCGTAGTGTATTATATTGTTCTTTACAATATCCACAAAATCAACAGGATTCATCAGTGTCCTTTCAGCTTACTTCCTTTTACAAAATCTGTTAAATTGTTGTGTTGTCGTGAATCTAGCAAAAAAAAACCATATTCATGGGTTCAATAGGATCATTTAAATAAGATGCTCTAGCAAAGTAGGGCCCTAGCACTAAAGTTTACACTTCAAGTGAAGAATATTTTAAACTAAAGGAACTTGAACTGGGAGATAGCTAACTCAAATAAAAGAAATAAGCCTCAGGTGTTCTCTGTGTTACATAATGTATCCTTCACAGAAACACAGACTGATGACATATTTACTCTCAGGGAAGTTCTGACAATAGCAAAATAGCTGACTGATTCTAAATCAGCCAACATATTGGTTGGTTAATGCAAAGTTCTTTTAAATTAAAAATTATAATTATAATCCTTTATGGTTGATTGATGATTAAATGCTGTTTCCAACCTCCACATTGCTGATTCACAAGTTTTACTTCATAACTGCTACAAACTCGGGTCACACGGTCGCTAAATTAATGTTCAGGTTAAAAACAGAACTGGTGACTTCAGGTCACACGGTCGCTAAACCAAAATTAAAGTTCAGGTTAAAAACAGAACTCGTGACTTGTGGTGTTTTTGTGATTTCAGTATGGAATATTAAAAAAAATAGTAATTCTGAAATTGGAAGTAAGTCATATTAAACATTTGGCTGACTGTTATAATAAGACTACTGTTATACTACTTTATAATCTCATCACCTATCCACATGCTAATGGAGGCACCTTTTTACAGATAATGGATGGACAGAAACAATTAAATGAAGTGTCAGTTTTAGTGCTAGCTCCCAACTTCGCTAGAGCAGCTTATTTAAATGTCTTATTGAAGCCATACGTATGTTTATGATCAACCTCTCAAGCATCTTTTTGAACATTTGAACTTGTCCACTAGATCAATATCATCCAAGGATCAATTACATTTGTCCATAGGTTTGGATATAGCCCCACCTTGCTGCCACTCTGTTATAATACACTAATTATCTAGCCTGAAAATTGGACTGTATTGATGGTTCCTCTTAGCCTGACAAGCCAGACCCACATCAAGATGTTGGGTCTGGGAACTCACCATTGGCAGGGCTCAATCTGAGGGGCGGGATAAATGGTTGTCTTTCAAATTCCCTCTGCACTGATAGCCAACCAGAGCAACGCTAGTTGATAGATTAAACCTTTGCCGTATCCGGTCGGCAAAACTCCGAACACATCTTCCTTTTTTAAGAATGACTTCAGTGCTTGCTCAATACTGGGACCAATTTTATTTTCACTTCATATGCTGCCTCTAGGTTCTATTTTTGATAAATTTGGGATTCAGTATCATCTTTATGCAGATGATTCCCAAATTTATCTACCACTGAAACATGGGCAGGACAGTGCCATTCAGTCTCTTCAAGCATGTTTGGCAGAAGTTAAGTGTTGGCTTGCAAATAACTTTCTCCAATTAAATGAGGATGACCGAGATGATTTTATTTGGAAATAGGGGGTGTGTGGATGATGACTGCCTGGGTTTGTTTCCTGGGAAAAAACTGTCTAGCGTGAGGAACCTTGGTGTCATTTTTGACTCTGAGCTTAAATTTGACCGGCAAATCAATGCTGTTGTTAAGAACAGTTTCTTCCATCTTAGATCAATATCTAAATTGAAATCTATTCTTACTTTTAACAGAACACATTAGAACACATTACTCCAGTTTTAATGAAACTACATTGGTTACCCATACGATACAGAATCCATTACAAAGCGCTGTTGTATGTTTTTAAGTCCCTGCATGGTCTAGCCCCTGAGTATGTTACTGATTTAATCAGCCAATGTCAATCCAGCAGATCTCTGCGATCAAATGATCAGTCACTTCTTGTAGTTCCACGAACGCGCTTAAAGTGTAAAGGTGATCGGGCTTTCTCTGTTGCAGCTCCTAAGCTTTGGAATGACCTTCCTCTGTCTGTAAAAACCTGTCCTTCTCTGGGGGGTTTTTCAGAGTGCTCTTAAAACTCACTTGTTTTCCTTAGCATTTGATAATGCTTTGTAAGTTGTTTGTTTTGTTTGTATTGTTTTTTAGGCTTTTATGTTTTTATACCTTATGTACAGCACTTTGGTTCCACTTTGGTTTTGAAAGTGCTTTATAAATAAAGTTGAGTTGAGTTGCTTAACTCCAAGTCTTCCAGAGTCGTGGCCAAAGCCGATTCGAAAGACCGCTGTGTAAGACAATCCTGTGTAGTGTTTAGCTGCTGCTTAAATAACGATTTAAATGATTTGCTTCCACCTCTACAGTAATTTTAGACCGATAAGAACATCTTTCCCATGTTCCCAGCGCTCCGCTTTAAATGAAGAGAAAAGGTGATGATGTGTGTCCTTTTTAAAAAGAAACATGAAAAGAAACAATGCGAAGACAGAGACATGCGGCATATTGACTTTAGTTTCTTTAATATTGAAGCCGATGAATCTTGAATCTGATTTCAAAGCATGAATCTCTCATTTGTATCCTTGTGTTGTAAGATTTCCATTATAAGACATCAGTCTAAGCTGAGTGGTTCACGATCTGTCGGAGAGCAATTTCCCAAGAGAGACGAAAAGCTGTGCAGAAAGAAGAGAGCAAGACAGAATAAAAACATTGGTGATAAACAACTGATGCATTAACAGAAAACATGAACACACGCAAACATGTTATATGCACATGCACACATTCAGTACTGTGTTCTAAGTGACCAATACATCTGTGCTCTTCCCTCTTACCTCAGCTAATGTTAATGCGGTTCCCTGAACCAATTGATCCCGAGTTGTTACCAACAGTAACATTACTGACGTTGACAATATTGGACTTGGCTGCAATCTGTCCTGTTTAAATACCATCAAATATAAGAGATTGAAAACAATTAATAATATTCAGATATGTGCTCTAAAGATCTCTGAACATGAGTAATTAATCAAAAATAAACCACCCACTTTGCCCAGCCATATGAGAAAGATAACCCACCTGTCACAGTGTAGTTATTCCTTCCTCCAATGCATCCGTGGTTTGTTCCAGAAATATGAATGTTGCTGATGTTACCCAGAAAGATAAATTTTTCAGTAACATCAAAAAGACGGAAAGTACTAGAGGTACAGATGATCCGAACAGAAAGTTCCAGTTTTGAGACTCGGATAAAATAGGTAATGCGCGGTTTACTTGCTTTAACATTATACTGTAATTCTACCGCTTCTCTCTTCGCGCTACGATGTTACTGTTGTTTTTGTTGTTGCCAGTGTTGTACAGACACTGGTCGGGCCTGAAATGTAGACATATGAGCCTAAAAATAAGAAAAAAAAATTAGACAAAAAACAATAAACAATGTTCTGTTGAATCCCATGGCAGCACTCTAGAGCTGTGACACACTTGTTGCTGCTGTCTGGCTCTAATGTTTTTGATGTGTGACTGTTCTTCATTATCACATCTGGGACACAGCATCAGATTAATGTGTAACATGTCAATGTAAACAAACTCCATGAAGACAGAGCAGTTGAATCAGACATGAAACAGAGTTGGAGGCATGGTTGACATGGTTGATTTAAAAAAAAAAAACAGTACTGTGCTTTGTCAGGTGTCATATACAGGTGTGATTCTGGTCTGTATTTTATGAGAGGATTTATTGATTCAGCTTATGCCCTCATTTTTACAGAATCTAAAAGGGGGGAGAAAGTGTTTGTTTAACAGCGTTATATCAACACATTTTCAATAGCAAAAACACCTCTTCATAGCTCTGTCAAAGCTAATTTCTTGGAAAAGTGATGATTGTGTCTCAACATGCTGAAATTTAATTCTGTTCCACTGATATATCCTGTTGTAATAGTAACTCTTTGTAAATGTATGAAGGAGGGGGGGCGTTGTCTAGTTTTGCTTGCTGCATCAGCAGAGGTTAATTACTGAGAAACCAGAACATTTATTTTAGATTATACGTACATTGTTTTTAAAAGACTTCCATTACATTTTAAAAATAAGCACTGATATCAAACATTTTGTATTTGACTTTACGACCAAATAGACATTTGCAGCTTTAACTGCATGACTCTTTTAAACTGCTTCATTATATTCAAAAATGCATAAATGTAACAGGAAATTACTGTGCACATTATCAGTTTACCAAATACACAACATTGCACATGTACATACAAATGCACACAGCAATTTACTGAACATAAAAAATTAAATGGACAGGAAAGGTTAAATGACATTTAAGACCTGTTTCAAATGTTTATGAATTACTGGGAAATGGTTGAATTATGGGCTCTGCAACAATTCAGCGTTATCGACCTTCACTGTAGTAATTTTGTGAATATATGATCATACAGTATATTTATATGTTACAAAACTGTGTTGTACAAGTGAATATTTCTAAAAACAATCTGAATCAGCAAATAAATTAGTGAAGTTTTTGTTTTGCAGACATGAAAAGATTTGTCTTAGGCAAAACAAAAACAATTAAACATCAACTTAAATGCAGTTTTGCAAATATTTGCCATATTTTGACATAATCAATTTATTTGTCACGTGAACATTTAAAATCATATAAAATACTCTTTCATTGAAATGTTATTCTGTCAGTTCCTACAATGTATGCATACTGTATTGATATCTGCTAGGGCTGGAACGATTTGCTTTTGTCACGATACATAGGTGGTGATTCGATTTGTATTGCGATTTTCATTTATTGTGATTCTAGAAGTATTGCGATTCGATAGTATTCAATATCCTTTACAAACACAAAAGTTCAATAACACACTTCTCGAGACAATATATCATTAGACATTTCTTAAAACTGATTGTTTTCTAAACGATTCTTGGGAAAAGAATCGATTTCTAAAATCGTCGCCAAAAAAATCACAATACATACGATTTTCAGTGTTTTTTTCCCCCTACCCCTAATACACACACACATACAAGGAAACACATATTCCTAATCACCTACACATAGATGACTATATAAACATATAGTCATTGGTACATACCAAAAGTGTACTCTATTGTGCTTTGCTGTGCTGTGTAAATCCTTCAACAACTCAAGTAAAGTTCTGGATTGAATGACATTGACTCCTTTGTGTTCTGACCGACACCCAAGTGAGACATCCATATTAACTACATCATTCCTAATACAGTCCTACCATATTTACCAAACCAACACCTATTTAACAGATGTCCTTCGAGCCGGATATCGGTGTTATCACTGGATTAAAGAGTCTTTTATGGCAATATGCAAGCTTATCCAGCCCGTCTAGAGGCTTTCAGGCCACGGCGCCAGATTCATCCACCGTCTTATCTTCAAGACTATGGGCACAAGCCAAAGTCATGCCAATCAGTCGTGCACAGCAACAGCAAGCACAGGATAATGAAGATAGGCAACAGTACATGTCAGAGGAGAGTCCTCCGTATTCTAGAGCTTCCATCCCCATGGGTCAAAGTGGATTGGATCCCATGCGCGATTTGACAGACTCTTTAGAGTGCTGAGTTCAACCACAGAAATCTTGTACCTGGATAAGCCTACAGACTGCAGAAGAGTTCTTCTCAAGGTCATCAGAGTTCTGCTTCACTACCAAGGGAAGACACTCAACACTTATGCAGTACTGGAGCGTACCATCCTGCTCTCCACAGCTCCTCTCAAACTTGGCATACAAGGTACAGGTGAGAGTTCAGCTCTGAGAACAATCTGCCAAGATGTCCAAACCATCAATGGTTCCTCGGTCTCCTTCCAGATAACCCCAGCAGGTCAGCCTCAGAAGATCTTTCAGATCAAAGCAGCCTTCACTGCCGAATACCTTGGACTGACTGACCATTCTTATCCTCCGTCACTTCTGAGCCAGTACAAGCACCTCAAAGATCTTCCCTTGCAGCCTTTCGAGTGAGTGCGTCCTCTACTGCTCATTGGTGCTGATCACTCCCACTTGATAACCCCAACTGCACGCTACGCTACGCCTCACCTCTGTTGCGCAATTAGGACTTTCCATGCTTCAGGCACCCAAGGAAGCCGTCATGCCTAGCCTCAGAAGCATGGAGAGACATCTTGAAAGAGACCCTGACAAGCCAACAATATACAATGCAGGAATTGAGAAGTTGGTGACTGCCAATGCTGTTGTCAAACTTTCCTCTGAGACCCCTACCACTGAAGAGAGTTGATACATTCCACACCATATGGTCAACCACAATGGTAAAGACCGTATAGTCTTCAACTGCTCTTTCCAGTATAAAGGTCTCAATCTCAATGAGTGGTTTCTGCCTGGCCCAGCCTTGAGCTCATCTCTCCTGGGTGTCCTCCTTCGCTTTAGGGAGCATAGTGTAGCCATCAGTGGAGACATACATGGCATGTTTCATCAGGTACTGCTCTTACCTGAAGACAAGCCTCTGCTACACTTCCTCTGGTGTAACATGAGAAGAGAGGACCCTCCTGACATTTATGAGTGGCGGGTACTTCCCTTTGGGACTACCTGTAGTCCTTGTTGTGCATCCTTCGCTCTACAGAGACACGTCTCCATGCACAGCACACCAGAAGAAGATGTGAGGTTCTCTGTGGAGAAGTGCTTTTATGTAGACAACTGTCTACAGAGCTTTACATCTGATCCGGAAGCACGGCACCTGCTCAACAAGTTAAGAGACCTTCTAGCATCTGGAGGTTTCAACATCTGGCAGTGGGCCAGCAACGAGCCAGACGTTGTTAGTCACCTCCCTTCAGATGCCCGATCTGCCAAACTGGAGCTATGGCTCTCCCAGGACAAAGCTGAAGCAAAGGAATCCACCTTGGGCCTGAGCTGGTCTTGCGACACTGATGCCCTAGGCTTCAAACGTTGACCTGTCTCGTACAGTGCTCCTACAATGAGGAACATCTATCGTGTGTTGGCCACCCAATACGACCCCCTGGGTGTCCTCCTACCTTTCACCACCAGGGCAAAGTTGATCGTCCAACAGCTTTGGGACAAACATCGGGACTGGGATGAGCCTAAACTCCCTGAACACCTCCTGCAAGCCTGGAGAGACTGGGAAGCCGAACTCCAGTACTTGCCTAACATGATGTTGCCAAGGTGCTACTTACCACCTGCAATGGACCACGCTCAGACGACACATGACGTCCACATCTTCTCTGATGCCTCAGAAAGGGCATACGGGTCTGTAGCGTACCTCAGGTCAACGGCTACTGGTGGTAATGTACACGTATCTTTTCTCATTGCAAGGTCCCGTGTTGCCCCACGGAAGCAACACTCAGTGATTCCACAACTGTTCTTCATTGGTTGCAATCCCAGTCCTGCCACTTCAAGGTATTTGTGGGTATTAGAGTGGCAGAGATTCAGGAGTTAACCGACTTGAAGTCATGGAGATATGTAGACTCTGCCAGGAACCCTGCAGATGATCACACCAGAGGAAAGAGCCTCAAAGATTTGCTTGGGGAAAACCGATGGATCCAAGGACCACAGTTTCTCCTACAGTGCCCCAGTGAATGGCCATCAAACCCTTCGGAACCAACTGGTGACGACGGTGCAGAGCAGTCTTCTGTGGGCTAATCCCCTCACTACCACCTGTGACTGATGGATCCAAGCACAGCAGCTGGCAGGAATTACTGGAGGCAGTAGCTGAGGAGATCCATGGGGCGGCTGTCATCCACCTGCAAGTACCTTCCAGGAAGCAGAGCTTCTAGTGCTGAGAAGGGTCCAGATGGATTGCTTTCCTGAGGACTACCAGCTCCTGAGACAAACCAAACCGGTATCTCCTAACAGCCGATTAATCTGCCTCTCTCCTGAGTTTGACAAGTCCACTCAGCTCATCCGAGTTGGAGGCCACTTAAGACTCACTAAGGATCTTGACCCTGCTACAGTGCACCACATTGTCCTGGATCCCAGTCACCAGAACACTCGGCTGCTTATTAGGGAATATGATACTCGGTTGTGTCATCCAGGACCAGAGAGAGTGTTTGCGGCGCTCCGCCAGAAATTCTGGATCCTAAGAGGCAGACAGGCGGTGCGAAAACACCAACGGATATGTCGAGAATGCCGTAGGTGGAGGTCTAATCCAGCCTGCCAGAAAATGATGGACCTTCCTCCTCCTCGACTCAGGCTGTTCAAACCAGCATTTCATTCATGTAGAATGGATTGCTTTGGCCTCTTCCTGATCAAGGTGGGGCGCCGTAATGAAAAGAGGTGGGGCCTCCTGATTAAATGCCTTACTACAAGAGACATGCATCTGGAGATCCTTACCTCTATTGATAGTGACGCCTTCCTCATGGCTCTTTGAAGGTTCATTGCCCGCCGTGGTAAACCTGCAGAGTTATACTCTGACCAAGGCACTAACTTCTGTGGGGGAGAAACTGAACTAAAAGAGGCCTACAAGCAACTTAGCCCTGATCTGTAACAACACCTTGCCAAGCAGCAGATCAGTTTTCATTTCAATCCTCCTGCTGCCCCACATTTTGGCAGAGCGTGGGAGCGAGAGATCCGGTCAGTTAAGGCAGCACTTTACACACGCTTGACTCCGGTACAGAAGTAGTCCTCAGGACTGTCCTTACGGAGATTGAGGCCATTCTAAACTCCAAGCCCCTTGGATATGTTTCCGCAGACCTGGCGGATCCCAATTCAATAACACCTAGTTGCCTTCTTATGGGGCGGCCAGATGGTTCCTTACCTCAAGCTGTTTATCTGGAATCTAAACTGTTGGGCAAGAGGAGATGGAGACATTCCCAGGTGTTGGCAGACAGGTTCTGGACAGCATTCATCAAACATTACCTGCTTGGACTGCAGTCCAGAGGGAAGTGGCAGAATCCTTCTCCAGACGTCAAGGTTGGTACAGTAGTGATGCTAATCGATCACCAGTTACCACGCTCATTATGGCCAATAGGAAAGGAGACCAAGGTCTTTCCGGGCCCTGATGACCGAGTGAGGACTGTTGAAGTGCAGATAAAGGACAGAGTTTACACCCGACCCATCACCCGCCTGATTGTGCTGCCGGAGGTTCAAGACCATGACGGTAACCTCGATGATCCAGATGGACCCTAGGCGGCCTTTCCATGGCACAAATTTGGGGGCGGCTTTGTTGGAAAGGCCGTGCCTGTGCGCATGCCGCAGTATGAACATTCCAACCATCACCTCAAGGTAGATGCGCAGCGGAGCAAGAGGGAGACAACAGCTGTGTGTGATGTGTGCGTCATTGCTGAAAAACCACACAAACACACACACACAAGGAAACACTTATTACTAATCACCTACACATAGATGACTATATAAACATATAGTCATTGGTACATACCAAAAGTGTACTCTATTGTGCTTTGCTGTGCTGTGTAAATCCTTCAACAACTCAAGTAAAGTTCTGTATTGAATGACATTGACTCCTTTGTGTTCTGACCGATACCCCAGTGAGACATCCATATTAACTACATAATTCCTAATACAGTCCTACCATATTTAACAACCCAACACCTATTTAACAATACTTATTAATATTGTGATATTGATTTTAACCACGTCTCCCAGCCTTAGTTTGACATTAACATTTTCACTGAATAGGAACAGCCAATTAATAAAATAAATTACAGTTACATATTATATAGCTCCTGTATAAAACAATTAGCTGGCCTGAGTAGTCATAGCTGCACAGTTCAAAGTTTGAATACATTTGATATCTTGACAATAATCTCTTTTTTCATGACTAAATGTTGGACGTTGTCCTGAGCACAGGTATACTGTAGATGTTCCTTATTTGACCAACAGTCTCACTGAAAGCAGGCTTAAGTGTACTTCACAAAATCTCTATTAAAAAAATAAGGGATATTTATCAGAGATAATTCCCTTTAATATTTTATTGTCTATTAGCCAGAATTAAACTTAATCACATATATACGTTTTGTCATTCTCTCACACTCTGCCTGTATTCCCCAAAGTGACTATTAGGAGGCTTAGTAACATTAAGCTCTGTATTCTTTATTAACTCAGCCTATAGCTGAGTTAATTACTGAGCTGAGGTAATAGTATGTGGCCGTATTATTATGATGCAACTACGTCATATCTGGTGCAGCCACTGTTTTGCAGAAGCATAATAGATTGAAGGGAGATGATCAGTGTGTAATGACAGTAAATAATTTTAGGTTAAATACTGGAATATGTATTTAGAAAACCCAACTGCTAGTTAGTCAGTTTACTGACAAAAACATATCACAAAGACAAATCCAAAATGAAAACAAATTCATGACAATGTTTGGATGAAGGACAAATAATATAAGAACACGTTCAAGGCACTGAATATCCCTCAGAGCAAGGTCAGTAGAAATTATAAATATTCAGCCAAAGACGGTCTCATAGAGCATGTACTCTACTTTATTTTCACTTGTATTTCCTTTACATTCATCGGATGACTGACTCTTTCTGTTGATTTGAAATCATGAATTCTACATTCAACACATGATGCATTGTTTTTAGAAGAGTTGGAGGCCGATTTCCTAAAAGGGAGAAACACAAATAGAGTAAAAAAGATAAAAAATATTGATGAGAAAATCCAGATTATATTGTTTTACAGTGATGCATTAATTCAAAGTGTGAAGTTTATGCTCTATGACGTAGTCCCTCCCAAAAATGTGTGTCTGTGGCATGTACACTACTTTCTTCTAACAATGCAGATACAGCCCAGGTAGCGTGGTAGCTTGTATGTGGTATTCTATTCTGTTCTATCTTTTGGTATCAGAGACTCTATTATGACAATGACTCCAGTGGGATCAGTGCGCCTTATGGAGAACCAGCAGACTGACAATGATTTAAATCAAACGGTGTACCTACAAGTTCTTAGAAAGCCCATTATCTATTACCTAATACTAAAATTAACCCTAATCAGTGTAGCCTTTGTTCTAAAACTACCATATGAAAGTTGTAGAGGAAGTTGTTGGGTTACCTGTGACTGAGTAGTGTGGTGTGACTATATGTGCTCGTGTTTGTGTGGTAATGCGTACATGCATGTCAGTGGTTTACTGGACATGTTGTTAATCACGTAACCTTGTGGCTGATAATATACTTCTCAAGCACTTTCTCACAACAGTACTCAAATAGAGGAAGATTAATAAAAAAAGAAAGTGAAAGCGAAGAAGTAAACCAGAAGATGTGGTGAGGAGAAGGTTCCCAAGCCGAAGACATCAAGTGAATTACAGCTGCTCGCAGCATTATTTTCCCAACTTGTTGAGGAAAAGCTTAGCAATTTGGTCATGAAAACGAAAAGAGGAGGAGAAGAAAATGTTTGAGTTGGGATGTCATAATCAAGTTAGTTTTTTAGCCCAGATTTGAGTCCTTTAATATTGCCAATATAGAGTCTGACTTATATTTATCTAAATGTTGTTAAATACATTTTTTTAAATATGTGTCTGACACCTTGAAATAACAGCTGTACAACTTAGCTAATGTGACATTCCTTATTCTTCACAAGCTATTTAATCCAAATAATGATGTCAAAAATATGACATTATAAGCCTCAATTATTGATATTATATGAATGAAATTCAACTGAGAGAATGCAACTCCTGAAATTCACGTTACGCAATCAGCTAGAGGCCTATCACTATGTTGGAGTTGTTGAAACTATTAACATTAATTAGGTTTGATAGCATCAAAGCTGTATAATTTTCAGACTTTAATTTTGCAAAGCTCAGTGTCAGAATTCAGAGTCACTCGCATTGCAGGGGCCATATTATTTTTCACATTCACACACTTAACTGTAATTTTCACTGGCATGGGAGACCAGCTGTCGTAAAGGATAACCGCTCTGCAACACTAGCATGCTGAGATGGACAAAACACAGTATATAATGGTAAAGAAAAGATCAGATTTTGATCGGCTTTATTTAAGCCGATGCTGATCCATTAAAGTATGCCCAGGTCAGCCCTATACCAATCAATCATAAGGTCAAATTTTTTATTTGTCAAATACTTTGGTTTATGATTGAATACCATGGATTTATTGTCTCTAATCACTACTTAAGTGCTCATATTATGCTTTTTGCCTTTTTCTCTTTCCTTTATTGTGTTATATATCTTTTTGTGCACGTTATAGGTTTACAAAGTGAAAAAGCCCAAAGTCCACCCCAAAGGGACTTACCATCTCCAACAGAAAACACTGTTCACAAACTGCTCCAAACAGCTCTATTGTAGTCCAGCCTTTACTTCCGTGACAAACGTGCGTCACTTTGTAACACACGTTATAATGCTCGCCTAGTTGCTAGCGTGGCATGCCCTCATGCTCTGCTTCTGACTAACTAGCAGTGCTGACCTAGGTAATGTGCATGTGCGACTCCCAACAAAGATGGAACAGAAGTGTATTGCCTCACTCTGGGCCCTATTTTAATGATCTAAAACGCAAGTATCAAACGTGAAACGCAAGTAGCTTTGTGGGCTGATCTCGGATGCTGTTGCTATTATACCGGCGGGATAAATGACTCTAGCGCCTGACGCAAATCTAAAATGGGTTGGTCTGAAGTAGCTAGTAGCTAGTAGCTAGTAGTGTGGTTTGGGCGTAACGTGCACTAAACCAATCAGAGCGTCATCTCACATTCCCTTTAAGAGCAGGCGCGCTTGTTCCATGGCGGATTGCCATTATGACGGCGGATTTGCCTGGCGCACGCCAGCGGGAGCTGTCCGGGATGCGGCAAAGTAATAAATGCCTGGAGAGGATTGCTGCAGCCATGGAGCGTGGGCCTCCAAACGCACCACTTGCTCCTGTTGTGCCCCTTCCTCCTCCCCCCACTCCATCTTCGTCCACCCGCTCCACTAGAAGCGCATCGCGCATTGCCACTCCCGGAGAAGATCCCGCCGGAGTGTCCAATCCCGCCGTAGTTCAACATCACGTCTCCTTAAGTCCTCTTATATTTCCTCATTTATATCATCAACACATCCATGATTCATGGAAATGTTGTGTAAAACACAACCAGCCACAAAGAATGCTGCGACTTTTTGAGGACTGTACTGTAAAGTGCCTCCTGACCTATCCAAACACCTCAAGCGCATTTTCAGTAATATTTTTCTTTGTAATTATGTATGGTTTGCAAAAATGGGAACTGCTGCGTCCGTGTAGATGAGAGAAGCAAAGTGTATGCGCATTGTGCACACGCTGCATTATGGCCATCTGAATAACGCACTACTGACTTTAGACCAGGTTTTTCCTGGTCAGTGGCGGAATTTTTTTCTGAAACTGCAAAATACCACCACGTAACATTTGCGCCGGAACACGCCTCCTCTTTTCGCTGAACCGCCCCGGGAGCGCAAATACATTCCCTAATTTACCAACGTGCGTCTGTGGAGGGAAAAGTCTGCTGTACGTCGGGTGCAAAATAGGAATGATACATGCGTCGGTGTACACAGGCAATTGCGCCGAGTGCAAGATGGGGCCCTCTGTAGCTAAAACAGAGAGCTCAACACACAGGGTGAAAAGAACTCCAGCAATGTGCAGTACAACAAAAATATGGTGTTTTTTGAAAATTAAACCACATTAACCTATTCTGGTACATCTAAATACAATTATGAACCTGAAAATAAGCATAATATGATCACTTTAACACCTTTTAGTTACATCTTATATAAACAAAATTAGACATAATTTGAGCAGCTCAGCAATTAGTTCACTTGACTTCATCACTTACAGTAAAACTGTCACAGACACCAGCAGTGA
Source organism: Perca fluviatilis (assembly GCF_010015445.1). Taxonomy (NCBI): domain Eukaryota; kingdom Metazoa; phylum Chordata; class Actinopteri; order Perciformes; family Percidae; genus Perca; species Perca fluviatilis. Next base: position 17,599,992 of record NC_053127.1, read on the forward strand.
GTTAAGATTTGGTCAATGTACTGCAATCTATGAAACAGCTTTATTCTGCATACATGCATCTTGTATACATATATTTATTAATAAATATTTCCTATTGAAATTACCTATTACATTCACCTATCCCTTTTCTTTTAATAATTAAATACGGTCTAAATACGGGAGCAATTTAAGCAATACCAGAGATTTTCTTAAAGCTAAAGTGCGTAGTTTCTGTCTCCCCCATGAGGAATTCTAAGTAATGACAACAAAACTGTCAGCGCGTCCAATTGATACAAGCCCTCTGTGATCACGCACCACCCCCACCCCTACACCACGCAGTTTCTAATAGCCAAGGACGACACGAAGGATTAAAAAAACATAATGGACTCTTCAGAAGATGTAATTATCTTCACTCAAGTTTCTGTGCGTGAAAAACACTGGACGACACAATCTTCTGAACATAGCCATACTGAGAAATACAGACAGAGTTGTGTGGAGCTGATAGTCTTAATTAGCTTTGTAGCAACTCATTTGGCAATGGCTTGAATGTAACCGACGTTCATTAATATCAAAATGTTACACACTAAAGCTTTAATGAATTCAACTAGGTATACAGTACCAATGTGTTTAGAACTGTATTTACTGTAGTTATAAATATTATGCTTAAAATCTATTTCACACCATCTTACCTACTAATAATTAAATACCATATTGTTATTTGTCAGAGGTTAAACTGTCCAAAATAGTTCAATAAAGACAATCAAACCGTTACCTCCAACAAACTTTATTGTGGGACAATAGAAGGCACACAGCAGTTTATAAAGAATTCTTGATTTGGTTTTCATTTGGGGTGTTATTTTGGTTGGTTGGCGGTCCATGATCTTTTGGACTGGGATTTCCTGACAGAGAGAGAAACACAATAAAAAAAAGAATCCTTGTAAATAAAAAAACGTGCACTTTCACACATCAACTCCTCCTTACATTAGTTAATGTTTACATTGTTCCCTGTACCAAAGCCTCCTGCGTTAAACCCAATCCCTGCATTTGTTGCGTTGCCAATATTAATTTCAGCTCCTTTTCCTCCTGCTGATTTAGAAAGAAAAGTAAATAAATAGAATAAATTCATCAGCATAAACTGTTCATCTTAGATCTGTAGTGTACAGTCTCGTACAATAGTCTGAAATAATGAAAGTGTTCGCTAGGAGCATCTTCCCAGGACTCACTGTTCACATTGCAGTTGTTCCCCACACCATTGCCCCCTGTGTTGTCTCCAACTACCATGTTACCCATGTTGCCAATACTTATTTTGACTCCATCTCCTCCTGTTGAAATGCAAATAATAATAAATAGAACAGAATCACTGCCAATTTTAATCAGATCTGTAGTATAGAGAATATACTCAATACTCTACATTTGGGATCTGTCCATTTCTGCATACTTCCCAGCAGTGTGACACCAGAGAACTCACCCATTACATTGCAGTTGTTCCCTGCACCGATGTCTCCTGTGTTGGATCCGGCATCCATGTTACTTACGTTGCCAATATCTACTTTGACTCCTTTTCCTCCTGTTGAAATACAATGAATGATGTGTACATATTCTAATCTTATTGCATGAATAAGAAATCATAAATCGTGAAAGTGCCCATTTTTAATAACTTGCCAACAATATAAGGCACTTACCGCCAATCCAGCGGCAATCTTCCTTTTTTGGTTCCAACATAAATGTCCTTGCTGTTACCAATGCTGTGTGCCATTGTTCCTGCTGAAATCTAGACAGACAGACAGACAGACAGACAGACAGACAGACAGACAAAGAAGAAAATAAAATAGTATTTGTTAAAAAAAAGGGACTGTAAATGGATTCAGTCAAAAATCTCAGACAAAAAAACTGTTGTAAAGACTAGACTAGACACTGAATGTCGGAGATGTAAATGGAAAATAAAAAAAGACAATGTGTTGTACTTCAAATACTGAGTAGGTAAAGTTGACACGTGCAGTTATTATCTTACCTCTGGTTTCACACGTTTGTCCTGTGCTTGTCGGTATGAAATGAGAAGACTTATGTAAGTGTTGATTACTTTGGTGGATGAAAACTTCCTTGTAGTTAGCACTCTTTTGTTTTTTTTCTGCAAAACTCACATTTTACCACAGAGTGTAGGGGGGGGAGGGGGGGTTGTCTAGTATTGCTTGCTGCATCAGTTGAGGTTAATTAGTGAGAAACCAGAAAATTTATTTTAGATTATACGTAATTTTTTTTAAAAGACTTCCATTGCGACATTTAAAAGAAATAAGCGCTGATATCAGACTTTACGACCAAATAGATATTTGCAGCTTTAACTGCATGACTCTTTTAAACTGCTTCATTATATTCAAAAATGCATAAATGTAACAGGAAATTACTGTGAACATTATCAGTTTACCAAATACACAACATTGCACATGTACATCCAAATGCACACAGCAATTTACTGAACATAAAAAATTAAATGGACAGGAAAGGTTAAATGACATTTAAGACCTGTTTCAAATGTTTATGAATTACTGGGAAATGGTTTAATTTGGGGCTCTGCAACAATTAAGCATTGTTATCAACCTTCACTGTAGTCATTTTGTGAATATATGATCATACAGTATATTAATATGTTACAAAACTGTGTTGTCCAAATGAATATTTCTAAAAATTTCTTATTTTATTAGATTTGTCTTAAGCAAAACAAAACCGGTATTAAACATCAACCTAAATGCAGTTTTGCAAATATTTGCCATATTTTTCTACATACCGTATTTTCCGGACTATAAGTCGCACTTTTGTTCCTACTTTGGCTGGTCCTGCGACTTATAGTTAGGTGCGACTTATATATAAAAATATATATAATTTAACATGTTTTTAAATGTTAATTCATACTGAAAACATTACCGTCTACAGCCGCGAGAGGGCGCTCTAGGCTTGTGACAACTAGAACGCTGCTCCTAAAGACAACTGAGAAAGAAAAGAGGTAACAAACTGCAGGTAGTAAAATATGCAGCCCGAAAACGGTAATCGAGCAGCAGAAAGAAAGTTTGAAATGAGGGAAAAACTTGTGAGGGACTGGCGAAAAGGTGACTCTTACTGCAATGAAGAAAACGAAGAAAGCTAATCGGCTAATCGCGGGCTGAAAGCAAGATGTCCAGAGCTGGAGGAAGGAGTCGGGAGGGGCTCGTCAACGGTGCAGCTACGTCTCCACGCCTTTTAATACATCCATGCTCCACGCCCTGGTAGCTAGTTGTTCTGTGTGCTATTGTATAGTTCAATAACTGTTAATGTGTTACGTCAACAAACCGGACACCTACCGTATTCGGCCTGTTGTTCTGTGTGCTATTGTATAGTTCAATAACTGTTAATGCGTTACATTAACAAACCGGACACCTACCGTATTCGGCCTGTTGTTCTGTGTGCTATTGTGTTGTTGACAGATGGAAAAAAAAAAATTCTAAATAAATGCGACTTATAGTCCGGTGCGACTTATATATGTTTTTTTCCTCTTCATGACACATTTTTTGACTGATGCGACTTATACTCCGGAGCGACTTATAGTCCAGAAAATACGGTAATCAATTTATTTGTCACGTGAACATTTAAAATCCTATAAAATACTCTTTCATTGAAATGTTATTCTGTCAGTTCCTACAATGTATGCATACTGTATTGATATCTGCTAGGGCTGGAATGATTTGTTTTTGTCACAATACATGGGTGGCGATTTGATTTGTATTGCAAAAACAAATAACACACTTCTAGAGACAATATATCATGAGACATTTCTTAAAACTGATTGTTTTCTAAACGATTCTTGGGAAAAGAATCAGTTTCTAAAATCGTCACCAAAAACTAATCACAATACATATGATTTTCAATGATTTTCCCACCCCTAATATCTGCAATATATACTTATTAATATTGTGATATTGATTTTAACCACATCTCCCAGCCTTAGTTTGACATTAACATTTTCACTGAATAGGAACAGCCAATTAATAAAATAAATTACTGTTATATATTATATAGCTCCTGTATAAAACAATTAGCTGGCCTGAGTAGTCATAGCTGCACAGTTCAAAGTTTGAATACATTTGATATCTTGACAATAATCTCTTTTTTTCATGTCTAAATGTTGGACGTTGTCCTGAGCACAGGTATACTGTAGATGTTCCTTATTTGACCAACAGTCTCACTGAAAGCAGGCTTAAGTGCACCTCACAAAATCTCTCTATTAGAAAAATAAGGGATATTTATCAGAGATAATTCGCTTTTATTATTTTATGGTCTTTTATCCAGAATTAAACTTAATCACATATATACATTTTGTCATTCTCTCACACTCTGCCTGTATTCCCCAAAGTGACTATTAGGAGGCTTAGTAATATTAAGCTCTGTATTCTTCATCAACTCAGCCTATAGCTCTGCAGTAATCTTATGTGTCCCTATTATTATTATTATTATTATTATTATTATTATTATTATTATTATAACGCAACTACGCCATACCTGGTGCAGCCACTGTTTTACAGAAGCATAATAGATTGAAGGGAGATTATCAGTGTGTAATCACAGTAAATCATTTTAGGTTAAATACTGGAATATGTATTTAGAAAACCCAACTGCTAGTTAGTCAGTTTACTGACAAAAACTATATCACAAAGACAAATCCAAAATGAAAACAAATTCATGACAATGTTTGGATGAAGGACAAAGAATATAAGAACACTTTCAAGGCACTGAATATCCCTCAGAGCAAGGTCAGTAGAAATTATAAATATTCAGACAAAGACGGTCTCATAGAGCATGTACTCTACTTTATTTTCACTTGTATATCCTTTACATTCATCGGATGACTGACTCTTTCTGTTGATTTGAAATCATGAATTCTACATTCAACAAATGGTGCATTGTTTTTAGAAGAGTTGGAGGCCGATTTCCTAAAAAGGGAGAAACACAAAGAGAGTAAGAAAGATCGAAAATATTGATGAGAAGTCCCAGATTATATTGTTTTACAATGATGCATTCACAGGTAAATAATTAACATATCACATGATATGCTCACATCTGATAGTAAATCTCTAACATTTCTTACCTTATCTGATGTTGATTTTATTCCCTGCACCAATGGATCCTGAGTTATTACCAACTACAACATCAGAAATGTTGCCAACACTTACACCATTTTTCAGTCCTCCTGTTAAAATATGAGAATTGAGATAAGGAATTCAAAGTTGACAACAGAAACTCAGATTTTTGCCATTAAGATTTTGATATCTGAACATAAGTAATAAACTGGACTGTTAATACAGTTCTGGCAATTTAATAAAAGGATAAGCAATAAGAGGAATATCTTGCCTTTTATTTTATATTTATTATCTGCTCCAATGCGTCCTGTGTCTGTATTCTTTTCTTTGACAGTGATGTTAGTGGTGTTGCCCAGATTAGAATTGCGTCCAAGACCTCCTGTAAGAGTCATGCGAGAAAGAGATTTGATGAAACTGTCCAAACAACCTTAGAGAAAAGAATAGGCACACTCAGATTTACCTTCAATGTCGACTTCATTACCGGCACCAACTTTCCCTGCGTTGTCGTCAATGCTTATGTTCTGGATATCAGCAACTCTAGACGTTGTTCCTGCTGAAATCTAGAGAGTCAGAGAATGGCCAAGAAGAAAGTAAAACCATGATTATCATAAAAATGGGTTCAGTCAAAATGTTTTACACTTTTTAGCATATTGTGTTTCTCTCTTTGATAATTTCACTTTAGCACAAAGTGTAAGAGAGTCTGTCATAGCCTGAATATCTAATGCAAAATAAAATATATGACAGTAAATTTGTTGTGTTTAAAAAAAGAAAAAAAAGCAGTTGACTGAAAAACAGACATGCATGCAGTCTTTATCTTACCACTGGTTTCAGTTGGTTGTCCTGTGCTTTGAGGTAAGCTAGTATTTGGCCCATTTTTCTGTTTTTCCAAATGTCCGTTTGTGCTTAGAAAATTGAACTGATAAGCCTTACACTGACCCACTTAGCCTGACAAGCCAGACCCACATCAAGATGTTGGGTATTGGCTATCTTACCACTGGTTTCAGTTGTTTGTCCTGTGCTTTGAGGTGAGGTTGTTGTTGAACTGAGTAGAGAAGACCGTTTTTTATAAATGTCCTGCACACGCGTGTTCATGTCTTTCTGGGAGTTTAAGAGGAGGAACTTCCTTATATGGTTAAAAGCAGTTTTGTTTGTTCAGCTAAACTTATTTGTTCCCACAGAATCTGAAGAGGATATGTGAGGTTTGTCATCAGCTGATGTTTCTTGAAATGTTCACCTGTGGATGTAAAGGGGGCCATGGAAGTTACTGTGTACTATGAGCCCTCTGCCTCACAAACATCCGCTATTACAGAACAAGTACATTTTACAGTTTCTCCTACAGTTTCTTTTCTGTTGAAGAAACAAGGTGTCATTACAGGGACTTGTGAAGAGCACTTAATGGATCCAGACTTGAACTCACTCACATTTGTGCTCAGTAATTTGCTCGAAATTGTATTTTGTAAAACCAAACCAATGTTTAATTACTGTGTAGACATTACCACATATTCTTGTAACAATTAGCTATGGTCGCTGCTATGTCTTCGTAGTGTATTTTATTGTTCTTTACAATATCCACAAAATCAACAGGATTCATCAGTGTCTTTTCAGCTTACTTCCTTTTACAAAATCTGTTAAATTGTTGTGTTGTCGGGAATCTAGCAAAACAAAACCATTCATGGGTTCAATAGGATCATTTAAATAAGATGCTCTAGCAAAGTAGGGCCCTAGCACTAAAGTTTACACTTTACACACATGTGAGAAATATTTTAAATTAAAGGAGCTGGGGAGATAGCTAACCCAAATAACTTAAAGAAATAAGACCCAGGTGTTCTCTGTGTTACATAATATATCCTTCACAGAAACACAGACTGATGACCTATTTACTCTCAGGGAAGTTCTGACAATAGCAAAATAGCTGACTGATTCTAAATCAGCCAACATATTATTGGTTGGTTAAAGCAAAGTTCTTTTAAATAAAAAAATCAATTATAATTCTAATCGCTTATGGTTGATTGATGGTTAAATGCTGTTTCCAGCCTCCACATTGCTGATTCACAAGTTTTACTTCATAACTGCTACAAACTCAAACTCAGGTCACATGGTCGCTAAACCAAAATTAAAGTTCAGGTTAAAAACAGAACTCGTGAAAAATAGTAATTCTGAAATTGGAAGTACAGTGCCTTGCGAAAGTATTCGGCCCCCTTGAACTTTTCGACCTTTTGCCACATTTCAGGCCTCAAACATAAAGATATAAAACTGTAATTTTTTGTGAAGAATCAACAACAAGTGGGACACAATCATGAAGTGGAACGGAATATATTGAATATTTCAAACCTTTTAAACAAATAAAAAACTGAAATATTGGGCGTGCAAAATTATTCAGCCCCCTTAAGTTAATACTTTGTAGCGCCACCTTTGTGCTGCCATTACAGCTGTAAGTCGCTTGGGGTATGTCTCTATCAGTTTTGCACATCGGAGACTTACATTTTTGCCCATTCCTCCTTGCAAAACAGCTCGAGCTCAGTGAGGTTGGATGGAGAGCGTTTGTGAACAGCAGTTTTCAGTTCTTTCTACAGATTCTCGATGGATTCAGGTCTGGACTTTGACTTGGCCATTCTAACACCTGGATATGTTTATTTGTGAACCATTCCATTGTAGATTTTGCTTTATGTTTTGGATCATTGTCTTGTTGGAAGACAAATCTCCGTCCCAGTCTCAGGTCTTTTGCAGACTCCATCAGGTTTTCTTCCAGAATGGTCCTGTATTTGGCTCCATCCATCTTCCCATCAATTTTAACCATCTTCCCTGTCCCTGCTGAAGAAAAGCAGGCCCAAACCATGATGCTGCCACCACCATGTTTGACAGTGGGGATGGTGTGTTCAGGGTGATGAGCTGTGTTGCTTTTACGCCAAACATAACGTTTTGCATTGTTGCCAAAAAGTTCGATTTTGGTTTCATCTGACCAGAGCACCTTCTTCCACATGTTTGGTGTGTCTCCCAGGTGGCTTTTGGCAAACTTTAAACGACACTTTTATGGATATCTTTAAGAAATGGCTTTCTTCTTGCCACTCTTCCATAAAGGCCAGATTTGTGCAGTATACGACTGATTGTTGTCCTATGGACAGAGTCTCCACCCTCAGCTGTAGATCTCTGCAGTTCATCCAGAGTGATCATGGGCCTCTTGGCTGCATCTCTGATCAGTCTTCTCATTGTATGAGCTGAAAGTTTAGAGGGACGGCGGGTCTTCGTAGATTTGTAGTGGTCTGATACTCCTTCCATTTCAATATTATCGCTTGCACAGTGCTCCTTGGGATGTTTAAAGCTTGGGAAATCTTTTTGTATCCAAATCCGGCTTTAAACTTCTCCACAACAGTATCTCGGACCTGCCTGGTGTGTTCCTTGTTCTTCATGATGCTCTCTGCGCTTTACACGGACCTCTGAGACTATCACAGAGCAGGTGCATTTATACGGAGACTTGATTACACACAGCTGGATTCTATTTATCATCATTAGTCATTTAGGTCAACATTGGATCATTCAGAGATCCTCACTGAACTTCTGGAGAGAGTTTGCTGCACTGAAAGTAAAGGGGCTGAATAATTTTGCAGCCACTTTTTTCAGTTTTTTATTTGTTAAAAAAGTTTGAAATAGGCAATGAATTTCGTTCCACTTCATAATTGGGACCCACTTGTTGTTGATTCTTCACAAAAAATTACAGTTTTATATCTTTATGTTTGAGGCCTGAAATGTGGCAAAAGGTCGAAACGTTCAAGGGGGCCGAATACTTTCGCAAGGCACTGTAAGTCATATTAAACATTTGGCTGACTGTTATAATAAGACTACTGTTATACTACTTTATAATCTCATCACCTATCCACATGCTAATGGAGGCACCTTTTTACAGATAATGGATGGACAGAAACAATTAAATGAAGTTTCAATTTTAGTGCTAGCTCCCAACTTTGCTAGAGCAGCTTATTTAAATGTCTTATTGAAACCATACGTATGTTTATGATCAACCTCTCAAGCTTCTTTTTAACATTTGAACTTGTGACCTAGATAAATATCATCCAAGGATCAATTACATTTGTCCATAGGTTTGGCTATAGCCCCACCTTGCTGCCACTCTGTTATAATACACTAATTATCTAGCCTGAAAATTGGACTGTATTGCTGGTTCCTCTTAGCCTGACAAGGGAACTCACCATTGGCAGGGCTCAATCCGAGGGGCGGGATAAATGGTTGTCTTTCAAATTCCCTCTGAACTGATAGCCAACTAGCTAGTTGATAGATTAAACCTTTGCCGTATCCGGTTGGCAAAACTCCGAACACATCTTCCTTTTTTAAGAATGACTTTAGTGCTTAACTCCAAGTCTTCCAAAATCGCGGCCAACGCCGATTCGAAAGACCGCTGTTTGCCAGCAGCAGCAGCCATCATCATCAGCCATTCACGCGGAACCGTCACAACTCTGACGTCCTTATGTTAAGCCCGCCCACCGACTCTATACACGATGCGATTGGCCTGACCAGAATTTGGTTTTTCCAGCTCGCAAGCCAATGGAGAGTTGCTAGACTGACCCTGGCTGCAAATTACATTTGCTGCCGCTAGGGTGCGTCTAGATTTCAAGGCTAGGTTCCTCCTCACTTTATTATTAATTTAATTATATTTAAATCACTGTAATACTCGAAGATGTGGGCGGCAATTAAGAGGTCTAGAAAACCAGGCTCCCAATTACACCCATGTCGCTGAATTCCTTAATTTACGATCTTCTTCCGGTCAAAATGATTACAATCCTGTGTAGTGTTTAGCTGCTGCTTAAATAACGATTTAAATGATTTGCTTCCACCTCTACAGTAATTTTAGACCGATAAGAACATCTTTCCCATGTTCCCAGCTCAGCTTTAAATGAAGAGAAAAGGTGATAATGTGTGTCATTTTAAAAAGAAACAATGCGAAGACAGAGACATGCGGCATATTGACTTTAGTTTCTTTAATATTGAAGCTGATGAATCTTGAATCTGATTTCAAAGCATGAATCTCTCATTTCTATTCTTGTGTTGTAAGATTTCCATTATAAGACATCAGTCTAAGCTGAGTGGTTCACGATCTGTCGGAGAGCAATTTCCCAAGAGAGACGAAAAGCTGTGCAGAAAGAAGAGAGCAAGACAGAATAAAAACATTGGTGATAAACAACTGATGCATTATCAGAAAACATGAACACACGCAAACATGTTATAAGCACATGCACACATTCAGTACTGTGTTCTAAGTGACCAATACATCTGTGCTCTTCCCTCTTACCTCAGCTAATGTTAATGCGGTTCCCTGAACCAATTGATCCCGAGTTGTTACCAACAGTAACATTACTGACGTTGCCAATATTGGACTTGGCTGCAATCTGTCCTGTTTAAATACCATCAAATATAAGAGATTGAAAACAGTTAATAATATTCAGATATGTGCTCTACAGATCTCTGAACATGAGTAATTAATCAAAAATAAACCACTCACTTTGCCCAGCCATATGAGAAAGATAACCCACCTGTCACAGTGTAGTTATTCCTTCCTCCAATGCATCCGTGGTTTGTTCCAGAAATATGAATGTTGCTGATGTTACCCAGAGAAATTTTTTTTTCAGTATCATCTGTAGAGGAGAAGACAGCAGAGAGGACAATGTTCTAGAACTACAGATGATCCAACAGAAAGTTCCAGTTTAGACACTCGGATAAAGATGCTGGGTTAAGCTTACCTTTAACATTGTACTGATTCTCCGCACCTATTCTCTCTTCATCGCAACTGATGTTTCTGTTGTTGCCAGTGTTGTAAGACACTGGTCGGCCTGAAATGTAGACAGATGAGCCTAAAAAGATGAAGAAAAATGACAAAATAATAAACAATGTTCTGTTGAATCCCATGGCAGCACTCTACAGCTGTGACACACTTGTTGCTGCTGTCTGGCTGTAATGTTTTTGATGTGTGACTGTTCTGCATTATCACATCTGGGACACAGCATCAGATTAATGTGTAACATATAAATGTAAACAAACTCCATGAAGACAGAGCAGTTGAATCAGAAATGAAACGGAGTTGGAGGCTGACATGTAGAGTCTGACATGGTTGATTAAAAAAAAAAAAAAACAGGACTGTGCTTTGTCAGGTGTCATATACAGGTGTGATTCTGGTCTGTATTTTATGAGAGCATTTATTATGCCCTCATTTTTACAGAATCTAAAAGGGGGGAGAAAATGTTTGTTTAACAGAGTTATATCAACACATTTTCATAGCTCTGCCAAAGCTAATTTCTTGGAAAAGTGATGATTGTGTCTCAACATGCTGAGATTTAATTCTGTCGTTTATGGATATTTGATACTTTTGCCAGTGGCATTGTGGTAGGAATAGGCATTTATTGTAATCATGTTCTCTTATTGCTACTTTATGTTGTTAGTGGTCAGACTCATTATTGCTACAATTATTTGTATGTTCTTATTTTGTGTAATTATTTGTGTGGCCACGTGTTATTTGTGTAGTGCCAGACAGTCCTGGTGTGTTTCACAGTGAACCATTAGCTCATTAACTAATGGTAAATAACCATAACAGCTTCTCAGCCACAACTAACCAGAAGTGTTTCCACTAAATGGATCCCTCTGTGGCAAACAGTCTTAAAACTCATACTTGCCGTCACTAATTGTAATTGTTCTCAGAGTTAACAACTTTCTGTACCACTCTGCTTCTAAACATGCATGTCACATAAAACTGTCCGTTGTGCTTCTGCCTCATCTACTGTTTTTTTTTTTTTTTAAATGTGTATGCACAAAAGTGTAATTGTGCAATCAAGTACAATCAGTTCAAGTACAATGCATGCGTAATGTTGCAGTTTATTTTTGCGATGGGTCGAAGGTAATCCAGCTTATACAGTACTGTCACATTCAGACAGGTAGGCATCTGTAGCACGTGGAATGTTTTTTTCGATTGACTGTTGCAGCTTTAAACTTTGAACTGTTGCAAAAGTGTCACCATCATGCCAAGTAGGCCCATACAAACCGCGTTTACAAACCGTTGATCAGACCACTGTGAAGTTTTAAAAGTAGGAAAGCAGTTTCACGTAGGAAGGTAGTAACTAAATAAAGAAAGAAAAACAAACAAAAGCAAGAAGCTGCCTTGCCTGTAAAGAATAGAAAGAATACACAGAGGACAGCATAGGTTGTGGGAGAGGTGGACGAATAGATGAGGAGGAAGTATAAAACGCAGTATTGATTTTGGTCTCCAGTGGAGTCGGCCAGGATGTACACTGCTGACTTTATATGCTCAGCTCAGCTCTGGACTGAACACTTCATTTTTCTGTCCGTAACTTATCTCAGCAGCTAATGGCAGCTGATGTAGACCTGCTGTGTGTATTCAGTGTCGTCCATCTATGTGTCCGTTCTGCTTATACGCACCTAGAACAAATAACACAGGGGTCGGGTTACCATCCTGAAATATGTACAACTATGTGTTCAGAGCAGTTATACTATAGAGATTCATTTCTTGCTTCTGCTACAAGGCCGTTTGATTTGACCAATCAGTTTCTGACATTCCCAATAATCCTCCATTAACCAGCACTTTTCTCCTGTCTCGCAGGAAACACAGGAAGTGCCTCTTTTATGATAATTGACCCAAAGAGCTGTGTGGTTTCATGGCACAGGCTTTCCCTGTGTCCTGTTGTATAATCTATTGACTCATAAACCAGGAGAGAGAGAGAGAGAGAGAGAGAGAGAGAGAGAGAGAGAGAGAGAGAGATGGATAGATGGATAGATATAAAAAAAATGGATTCTTACAAGTGATGAATGGTAAATTATTGTACCTTTTTAAATGATTTTAGGTAGTGTACATTTTTGTAAAAGACGATAAAGTTTTTTTAAGTTGACTTGATCTGATTTTTCTCTTTTTCTCTCTCCTTTTTTCCGTTTCATGTTCACAGCTCAGATAGTCTCATTGACAATGCAATAAGGTAAGCTTTATCGCCCCGTTCACTCTTCTCCTCTCTCATTTTACTTTCACTCACTCACTCAACATAGTCACACACACACACACAATAAGCAAACACAATGCATTCAGGTCTATTAAAACAAACCATCATGCCTCCCCACTTTTTGGCTCCTTGGCCAAAACATTAAACTCAAATGTGATGCTGCGAAGACAGCTCTCTGCCTCTTTTCCAAACTAATCCCTCATGGTTTCTTCTTTGCTCCAGTATCGCCATGGCTACCAAAGAGAACATCACATTTCAGCGTGGGGTGTTGAAGTCCATTCAGACCAGGGTGACAACTTTGGCCAGTATCCTTTAATTGTTTTAATCATTTGTCCTCCTCTTCTTTTCACCTGACCGTCTTAACTTTGTATTTTTTACTGAAGCTGGTATGACAGTGAGACGGTAGATCTACACCATTAAGCTCTTTTTATTCCTCTTCCTGGTTGTGTTAAGAGCCCCGCTGATGTATTTTCCCCTACTGCTTTCTGTCTCGCAAGAAAGGGAAAGCTGACCTGGATCTTAATTATTTTCCTTCACCACACTTTCCCGCCCCTCAGATCGTTTCCCCACCATCAACAGTCTCATCCAGAAAATCAATTTGCGCAAGAGGCGGGACTCTCTAATTCTAGGCGGGGTAATTGGCGTCTGCACCATACTCCTGTTGCTCTACACGTTCCACTGATTTGCTGGTCAACTGAAGGACCGTTTAAGAACATGTTTTTCATTGTATCTCAAGACTTTTTTTTTACGTTTTCATATTGTAATTAACGCTCCTTAAAACATCAATTTAAAGTGTTAAGAAAGGACTTTATTTTTTGAATAAAAATATATCACATAAAAAAAATTCTTAATTGAAATTGTTGGAATTTTCAGATTGGAGAGTTTATTTATTTTCGGAATTATAACATTTCCATCTTGGATTTTATATATTGCTGCTTATATATCCTGTTGTAATGGTAACTATAAATGTATGAAGTCATATTGTGTACTACTGTTGATGTCATTCTTCTTTATATAGTATTGGCGGTGCCTAATAAAATAAAGGTGATGAGCTCAATTTTGTCATGCTCATTCAAGTTTATTTACGACATGCAGAACTATGGCACGGTAAACCAGTCATACAGTATAAATGTATAAACATCAACATCAGAGTGCCAAGAACAGTGCATACAGGGAGAACAGCCCCATTCATCTCTTTCTAGTATATTGTAAACATAATGAGGCATTTCAGTAGAGTCCGAACAGGAATCAGTTTGTCATAGTAGCACGCAAAGCAAGATATTACACTATGACTGCCGTAGGGTGTTGTGGTGAACGTACATTTTAGACAGTGTATGAAATAATTATATACATCTTCCCACAGTCAGTCTGTACTTTGTTGCAAATGTTAAGAGAAACGGCAGCCAGTGGCGGCATTACAGACTAGAGGTGCACTGATGCCTCTGATGATGAGCTTGTATTTATTTATCTTCACATCACATACCTATCTTATATGTGTTTGTTTTTTGATGTAGATGGTATCTGTCGTCTTCTTTAGGAATTCCTCTTATCTAATGATTGCCATTTTTAATAAGCAAAATGCAGTGCCATCCAATTCTCTGTCTGTGTGTCAGGCATGTGTGTACATCAGTGCACCGCTAGTTTGGACTATGAGTAGTTACACTTTCTCCACAACATGTGCTGTCTGATGATCCAACACTACAACAGCCTTCATTTTCCTTTCTTTGTTCCTGAGTTTTTGGGGTTATTTGACATGAGACGGCGACTTCTTTCCCTTTTCTTTCTTTCGTCCATAGCAACAACAGAAAAACACAACTTGTACATTAGAGTCTCTTAAGCTTGTTTTCAACTCAGATGTGCTTTTTTCATCTTCAAAACGACATATCTCCTCCTCCTCTGGTCTGTGCAATTGAGATCAGGTGAAGTTTTAAGTAGACTCCTTCCATCCCACAATTCACTTCTGGGTCTCTGAGAGGCAGAGAAAAAGAGAAATTAAGATGCACAGCTTTACGCTTAGCATTTTGAGTGTGTTTGTTTGTATGTCTTTCTTCCATACCTATTGTAAACACTATGAAGATGATGACAGCCACACCCAGCAGCATTGCCAGACAGCTGAGCAGCATAGACAGACGCCCATACTTCCTTGCTCCTTCAATATCTCCTGTATGGAGAACAGACCTCGACTAATGGGACAGGAAAATGAAGGAGGTGATTAACAATTAATTATTTAAACGCAACAGAAGCAAAACACCTGTAGTGTTTGAAAAGGTGTAAAAACTGTATTTAGAATATATCACAGGCGTATAATAATAAGAAAAATAATCTACATTGTGTTATTGTGAAGACAATGAAGCTGTAAATAAATGGAACACTCACCACATTTGCATACCACAAGGCACATATGTTGAGCGGCAATGCGGGGCAGAAACAGGACAGCACGGCGAGCCAGAGGTAACTTGGGGGTACGGACCCGGGCGGCACCGGGGAGGGCAGCGGGCCCAGGCTGAGACGGGACAAGGATTTGGGTGGGGTCGACAGATGCCCGATGGAGCCCGACTTTAGCGGTGATCTGTGTCCATTCTGGTCAGCATCCAGGGACCGGACGCTCCCTCTGATATTGAGGGAGAAGGAGTCGGACGGTTTAATGTTGCTCTGCCCGGTGGGCTCGGTGGTCGCAGTGCTAAGCAGCTTCTCCGTGTCCTGGAAGTCGGTGGGATTGGAAACTTCCCTCTCGCCGAGGGCGCTTTTCCCATAGGCAGCATCAGTGTTGATAGCCATCACTGAGAGAGAAGAAATCTCCAAGTCTTAGTATCTGTGTGACCGAGCCGCTTTCCTTTGGATGGAGATGCTGAAGAGTCGTCCTTCAGATGTTCTCCATTGGGGGTCATTAGATTAAATATTATAAATTCAGAAAGCCCAATACCTTCAAGGCAACCTATTTAATTAAGCAGTCTAACTCCATCACAATGTCTTATTGATGAGCGAGATGTTATGTCTGAGTCCCTCTCGCGTTTAGTTGGCGGTGAGCGTCGGGACGCACGCCTCGCCTTTTACCCCCCCACCCCCACCACACCCCACCCCCCTCTATTATGTAGTGAGGTATTACCGCATCCCTTACATCTCCACAGAACATCCCCAGTGTCTAAGGCCTACTTATGCACCAGGCGCGGCGTGTGACAATGCAAAAACAACAGTTAAATGTCTATGGAAGTGAACACGCGCGGTGCGTAAAAGCTTTCCATTTACGCGCGGGGGCATCAGCTGGATCAGCATGTAGGACACCGCACAGCGTGTGAGAGGAAGATAGAGAGAGAGAGAGAGAGAGAGAGAGAGAGAGAGAGAGAGAGAGATGGGGAGTCTCACAGGAACCTCACTGTCTGTCTCAGGTATTCAAACTTTACATCCCCTTTAAACTTTCTCGCCCCTTACATCTTTCTTTTTCTGCCTATAAAAAATGGATTCCACCTAGATAATTGGTTAACTACATAAGTATCATTTACTTGTACTTTAAGTATACATTTCTATTTTATACTTTATACTTCCCTATTTTTTACTCCACATGTATTTGTAAGATTTAGTTATTGCATTTTACGTCATACTTTAGACTCATATTTTTGTAAAACATGAATCTGTAAAGCAACTAGTATAATTAAATAAATAAAAAGGAAATACTCAATATTTATAAGTAGTTGTAATATAATATAAGTACTCGAATTTGTACTAACTTTAGTAAATAAACTTAGTGTAGAAAATCGGATGTATCATTGCAAATTAACTACCCAACAGCATATGACGCTACAGATTCTTGCATCAGTGATACAAATCCAATAAAATATAAAATAATAAATGCATCAGTAAATGAATGTATTGTAATGTAATAAGACAATAATGTAATACTGTACATTGAACTGCACTGTTCCCTTTAGGAGAAGTGCATTTGGCCAGGCTTTACAGCAGCCACTACCTGGAACTGTATACCAAGCGCAATACGTGAATTATCAACTCTCACCTCATTTTCCAAACTGTTTAAAAAATGGCTACTGCAAAATCAAACCTGTTGTCACTAGCTGGGATAATCTGTAATTTGTCCTCTGTTGCTGATCTGTAATTTATGTAATTTTTTATTGTGATGTTTTACTCTGATTTGTTTTATTTATTTAACTTAATTTTAAGGGAAATAAATAAACTTAAACTTTACACTTTTACTTTTACTTTGATACCTCATTTTGTTGATAATACTGAAGTACTTAAACGTAAAATAAAATCTGAATACTTATTCCATCAGAGGAATTTCAATTATCCATCATGAAGTGTTTATCACTACATCATACATGTCAGTCCGTATAATAATTATAAAAATTTGGGATTTGGTCAATGTAGTTTTGTTTTTAATATACTTATATATTAGATATAACATATGGATAAGGCCAGTGGTGGAATGTAATTAAGTACATGTACTCAAGTACTGTAATGAAGTACAAATTTGAGGTACTTGTACTTTACTTTTCATGCCATTTTCTACTTCAACTCCGCTACAGTTGAGAGAGAAATATAGTACTTTTTACTCCACTCCATTCATCTGACAGCCTTAGTTACTTGTTATTTTACAAATTATGATTTTTGCACACAAAAAACTTATAGTTTATAAAATACGATGTATTATTATAAATTAAATTACCCAACAATATATCGGCCTACAAGTCCAGCTGAAATGATTGGACCATTAAACACTTAGTTGATTGACAAGACTGTTTGGATCGTTTCCAGTTTCTAAAATGTGAGGATTTTTCTGCATTGAGTACTTTTACTTTAATACTTTAAGTACATTTTCCTGATGATACTTACATACTTTTATTTAAGTAACATTTTCAATGCGGGGCTTTTACTTGTAAAAGAGTATTTTTACAGTGTGGTATTAGTAGGCCTAGATTTACTTAAGTACAAGATCTGAATACTTCTTCCACCACTGAATAGGGCAACATTTCATCAATGATGTTTGAATCCCAATCAACTGAGATGTCCCCACATATTTAATACCATGTTCATCCACATTAGGTGGCAATAATCCAGTCTGACTTTATTTCCCTCATTTTTCTTAAGTGAAACAAGGATCTCTGGCAGTTTTGGACAGGTGATCACACCACCTAGTGGTGATATAGGGGAAACTGCACCAAGACCACATTGTAGGTTGTTAGATTGTAGGTTTATAAATGCAGCAACACCTCAGTTTCAGATTATTTCCCCTGATTTACAAATATCTGTCTTTGAAATGGGCCAATAATTAGTGTAAACAATATATTCATACAATTATCTATTCAGATAGTTCAGATGTGTTTTTTTCTTGGCAGTGCAAACCAACAAAGCTCAAATCAGAAGAAAAATGGAAAATGCACTATTTGCTCGAAAATTACAAGCATTTTATTTGGTAAATATGAAAATAGGGCAATTTTATAAATTGAAGGAGACAGAGTTGAAACAAAATGTTTTCTTCATTAAAGCAATTCGATTTACAGTAATACAGTTAAACTAACCTGCTGCTGATGCCAAATAAACTAAGCATTGAAGTGAATATTGGTCAATTTTAAAGATTATTTTACATCAATACCTTCCCGAGTCTGTACAAAAATTGTAGTTTGTAGCAGCTAGTGATGCATTTAAGCCCTGGAGAACATACACATCTTTCACATTTAATATGAAACAGCAAACTAAATGGATTCATACAGTCCTGACTAAATGTCAGCACTTTAAGGAGTTATTGCTAATATGAGGACAGTTTTAAATTTAAAGAGCATTTCAATTTAATCTGATCTTTCCTCTTTAATGGGATCACCAGAGATGTAAAGGTTAAAAGGGATGAGTGTGACATATTTTGTATAGGTGTGTGTGTGTGTGTGTGTGTGTGTGTGTGTGTGTGTGTGTGTGTGTGTTTTTAGGACAAGAGAGCCTACAGTGCTGGTATGCGTTTTATTGTTCATAGTTTGCAGTTTTGTCCACAACAATAACCTGTTTGAGAAAATATTGTTCTTTATTGTAGGAAAAAAAAAAAAAAAACATCATGCATGAAATGTATGCAGGTTTCTGTGAGAAAAAGACCACAACACAAGCATTCTGTATTGCCTAAAGTAAAATATACCTTATATGTGATTAACACAGGAATATAAACAATGGTGGCTCAAATCTTTCCAGCTATTAAAGTCCAGTCTGATTACTGAGTGTGTGAAACACAGCCTTTCTCAGTCCTCTTCCCAGCAACCCCCATCAACTTCCTCTTCTTGAGTCATCCGGGGCAGGGCTGACCAGAGCAGTTCTTCAGCTGGCAGCTTTAGCATGTGTACAGGAACATAAAGCTTGCCAGTGAAGAACTGCTGTGTGTCAGCCATTTGGGGCCAAGGGTGAGGGAGCGCTGGGTGTCAGCCGGAGAGCGTGAGAGACACCCTGGAGTAACGGACAGCCAGCTTTAAAGCACAAATGGTGACTCCTCCTTCCTTCGTCTGCTTTCAGTGCATATATTCCTGCAGAAAGAGAAGAAAAGATCGTTTTAACTTCCCCTCTAAACTCCCTGCTCTGGTAGCGTGGGTATGAGGTGGCCTGCAGCCAGTCACACACGTACAGTAAGTGGGTGCAGTCGAGCCACAGAGTGTGCGATCAGCTGTGAGTAAGTGGGTGAAATGAGCTGATATGTAAGAAGGACTGGGGGAGATGCACACAAGATCATGCGTCAGATTACCAGGAGGGATACATGCATCAGCTGCTCAGTTCTGCCTCTGCACGTTAGACAGTGCCAGCAAGACATTCTTAGATATTCTCTTAGTTAGGATGCTCAAAATCACAGGCCAGTTCCTTTTCTTTTTTTTCCCAGTTACCGTGGTTACAAAGCAGGAGCAAGAGGACATGAAGAGGAGTAGACATGCCTCTAGCAAAGATCCTGGAATCCTTTCAGAAGTCTTAAGAATCTATTGTTTTTGAAGTCTTAATTAATCAAGTGAATGTTTGGGTGTTTCCCAGAGAGAAAGCATGTAGCTACACCGGATATATGTCTTCTACATGTTGAAGCCTGTACGTTCAAAGCACACTTGGCATAAGTCTGACTAAGTTGCATGTCTACATGTGAAAAAGTAGAATAGACATGAATAGATAGAAGTAGCTAATTTCCATCATCTTAATCTGGAGTTTGGGGTGTTTTAAGTGGTTATGTTTTAGGCAGGCAACTTTCTCCAACAGACACGACATTGACATTTTCACATAGAAAAGATAATTAATTAATTAATTATATATATATATATATATATATATAAAAGATGAATTGTGTTTACATTAAATCCACTATATGTATACCAGTTTATGACCAAATACCTGTAAAACTAATGACCATCCTGTCAGCTGTACTTTGTGCTGTACTAATTAGCATCCATTAGCATGCTAACTCACTGAACTAAAATGGTGAACATTGTAAACCTGCTAAACATCAGCATGTTAGCATTGCCACTGTGAGCATGCTTGCATGCTGACTTTAGCATTTAGCTCAAAGCTCCACTGAGCCTAGAACTGCTTCATAAAGCCACAAACGTGGGATTTTTGAATATTTGATTCCTTTTTCTTTTTAAAGCTATTGTGCGTAGTTTCTGCCGCCCCGATGAGGAATTATAAGTAATGACAACAAAACTGTCTGTGTGTCCACATGATACAAGCCTTCCGTGACCGCACAAAAAGTTACACACTAAAGCTTTAACTTCCTTTCTTTTGTCGATCATACGGTTTGCGAAAACACATAACTCTTACCTGAATTACCACTTAGCTTGCCAGCCCAGACCTTACGGAGTGGATATTAGTTGGAGCTGATGTAGGGAAATACATAAACAGTTCCCTGTTAACTGCATGTACAAATACATGAAAGATGTCCAGTGAGATTAAACATACTAAAAGTTTGAAAACTGACCCCACGTAAAGCTAAAGCAGGTCTGTGCTTTTCTTGCCTTCGAAGAATGTAATGTGTGATCTTAAAATATTGAGGACATGCTCCACTTCTCTGGTTGATGATGAGTAACACATACTGTACATTCCTGCAGTAAGGAGAACCAGAATAATCTCAGGTATTTGAGTGTCCCGCGGGCTGTAGACTGTGCACAGCAGGGGGGGGGAACAAACAAGATGTATGAACATTTTACAGACACCGCTGCAGGGAGCAACCATTTTGTCTCACACTTAGTTTGGATTTTACTTCAGAATCATCCTGAGGAGGGCCATCGAGTCATTTCTATTCACACATATATAACTGATCAACATGGAAAATACACAGGTTGTACACAAATAAGATTTTCCCCCAACCTCTTGGCAAATTTATCAGCAGTGTGGGTGAGTCAGCATGCACAGAGGCCTGTTCTGACTTGTGACTGATGTACACTGAAAAAAGTATCAATAGTCAAATCAACTACTCTTATTTTTTTTAAACCACCAAAAGAAATCTGCCAATGCCATGCCAGATTAACACTTGTTTCCCAATCAAAGCAGTGTCTCATAAATGTTCTACAATCGAGTGTTAATTTTTTTAATTAGTAAGTCATGTGACTGATTACTGGACTATAAAATGACACCCATTAATTCCAATGAAAGTTGCTGCAATTTCTCTGCTCTGCCTGCAGGATTTTCACCTCTCTTTCAGGATTCTGCGGTCAGAGCTGAGGCTCGCTAGCCGAATGTGCTGGAACCTCTACCAGGCCTATTTAAGCAAGACTGCTCTCTCGAAAGGCACAGCATCTCCAGTAGGACTATTTGGTTTGTTTGACATTTTTGCTTTACACTACTAATGCAGCTGCACTTCACACCCCATGCTTATCTTTTTGTAAATATTTAAGTTTATCTATTTAATAGGCAAAATACATTGGCACTTAAATTTGGCAGGTTCCACACACTTTGAGCCTCTTTCTGGCAGTTGCACACTAGTGCGCACGGCAAAGGTGTGGTCTCTTCCTGGTTTGCTTCCACCTTTTGTGGCCCACTGCACACGTGTTTTAGTGTGTCATCCCAAGATGCACATAAAAATGGCTTCCCTAGACCCTTGGTTATCAAAATTCATTATACAAAGAGTAATAAATGACTTATTGTCAATTGTTAATGACAAGGTTGCCACGCCCAAAAGTATGCCCTGCTTTATCGTCTTTAAAAAAATAAATGGGTCCATAATTTATCATGCTGTATTGAAATAGACTTAAAACTAGCGATTGAGACCCTCATTAGGGAATTATTTACTAAGGTAATAAATCAAGTGAGAAGTAGGGTCATTTTCTTATAGACTTCTATACAATCAGACTTCTTCTTGCAAACAGTGGCGTGTCCCCCGCTGGCCACAGGTTTACGCCACTTCCACATTGCCTTCAGTTTTCAGGCTGGGAGGTTGCTGCTTGGTATTTAGGCACAGTGTACACAGGTATAATATTCACCATCTTAGTGTAGCATGTTAGCATGCTAACAATTTGCTTAATAGCAAAGTAAAACTGAGCCTGACGGGAATGCCATTGGTTATTTGGCCATGACCTGATGATGGTGTTATATGAAAAGTTATCACAGTTCATGAATGTGTGTACCAAAATTCATGGCAATCCATCCATAGGTTGAGCTGAGATATTACAAGCTGGGCCAAAATGGTGGAGCGACTGACTGACTGACTGACACTGCCATCTCTAGAGACACACCTCAAGCATGACTAATAAAAAATGCCAGAAACACTGATTTGACATAATCTTTTGTAGTGTACGTTGCAAAAAAAGTGGATCTTTAGCAAAAGAAGGCCGCCATTTGTCACATCTGTATCATAAAGTCAACCAACCCCCTCCTCCCCACACAGGCCTGCACACGCACTCCTGCCAGTGTTGGTCTGAATTAAGTCAGGGGAGAGAATGTAGAATGTACAGTAAAAGTCCTCGGGCCACACCGTTCTCTTAATACATCCATGGGGCCACACACAGGGCCGCTGATAGTCATAACTGTCGACTGTGGCTGCCACAACCTCAAACTTAAACTGAATAAGTTATTTGTTCCATCGCGTGCCACTCCTTCCACAAACAGTGACTCTGTATCTTAATGTTCACAATGACGGGCAGTGTTGAGCCCCCCCGACTATTTTGCTGTGCCACTCTTTCCCATATCTCTTCTACTTCTTCTTTTTGAGTCTTTCCTAACTTGTCTGTCCTCTCTACCCTTTCTCTCAGTCAGATCAGACTGTCCTGCATTCCTGACATTCCAGCTGCGTAGGTTAGAAATTCCATCCGGCTGCTGTGGGCTCGCACAGTCTCTTCCACTCCTCCTTTTCCATCCCTCTATCCTTCACCCTTCTTTTCTCTATCTACTCGTTAACATCTGGTCTGCAGCGGACGAGGCGGACGTGGCTTCTCTGTCAGGTTCACCCTCCCCTCTCCTTCTCTGGCTTTATGCAGGCGAGGGAGTCAGACTGAGCCACATGACAGCCACTGTGGAAGGCCTTGAGACAGGCTTTTATACATGGGGCAACGGTGTAAAAAGAGATAACACAGTCTAATAGACAAAAGACTGAGCTTATCTGGGACGTGCATACTCTGCCACAACAGGGAGGATAAGAAAAAGGAAAGACACTCTGGAGTTGAGCAGGCAGGATGTCCGTGTTAAAAAGAAAAAAGGTATGGTGGTGTGTAAACAGAGTGTGAAGGAACCATGTACAATGCAAGGAGGAATTTTTGACATTTTTTAGACTTAGCTGCAAGAGCCAGAGCAGATGTATTTATCTAGAGAGCTTAAATATTACTGAAAATTATGAATAATAAAAGTCAGGTGAGATGTGGAACAGGTGGAAGCTGCACACTTCTGTTGAAGAGAACAGAACAGAAAACAAAAAAAGGGCGTTATGATGGCGCGTGGGTCAGACCGCTCTCCATGCTACGAGCCCACTCATTTGATCTTTTCATAATCAGGGTCATGCCGTTGTGTGAGAATCCCACATGAGGTGACGAAATAAGATACTTCAATCATTGGTCTGACCATCAGGGATGAAACTGTGCAAGCAAATATGTGAGGAATTGTAGAATTAGCAGATGAAATGACAGGAGGTGTAGATTTGCATACTGCTGCTACAGCTCTGTGAACAGAAACACGCGATAATTAAATGTTTTATTACATATATCACTCCAGGTGCATTCCTCTGCTGTGTGGGTGGGGCCCATGTTGGAGAGAGTTTACTCCCCCAGATTGTAGTCTGCAATATACACTGATCATTTTAGACTGGGAATTGGGACAAAGACAGGGAAAGGGCGGTGGCTTTGGCAACACACTGATCATAGTGCAGGGAGCCTCTTCTTATGCACTGCTGCTAGCGGTTTTCAGGACTTTGAAGGCTATCTGACTTTAATCCCGAGATCAGTACAAATAAAGGGTGTGTGTTGTTTTTACTTGCTAAGAGGAATAGCTGAATGCCATTCTGAATTCATGACATCCTGGGAGATGGTACGGTATGAGGCCTGTAAGCCTGTCCTCAGGCAGTCTGTGCCATTTTGTTTGAAAGAACTGGATTTATTTTCCCCTAAATGAACCCACATAACACATCCATTCTTGCCCCATCCTCCCTTGACAAGGCACGCAATAGGAATGAAGGGTGTAACCCAAGTTGAGCAAGATGGCTTCACTTCTGCAAATGTAGGCAATAAAACCAACACAGGGGAGGTTGCTTATTTTTGCCTGGATGCAGGGCAAACAACACATGTAGTCAAGATTAGTTGCTTTTTAACTGACACCCTGTCATTGCCATGTGATCCTCATTGACAGGGTGGCTTGTCACGCTCCGGGTTGCAATGGCACAAATGCAGCTCGTGACACAGCCTATTGCGCATTCCTACCGGCACACTGAACTCTGGCTGTACAATTATGTAAGCCAGGCTCCATCGATGTAACGTACACTACAGTAAGCTTTCCCTTCCTGACCATTATTCCAGAGAAATACTACTTTAGGTATGCATTACTGCACTTTGCTTTTTAAATGTAAAAAAAAGAATAGTATATAAATGAGTGGAGGAGACTTGAGCTGTACATAGAGGCCTAAATACGTCACCTGCTGTAAGAATGTTTAACTCGTTCTTCCAGACATCTAAAAGTAATATTCTTGTGTAGATCTTTAATTTAAAGAAAGATCAGATGACTGCTGGCGTCACTGCATTACTGAGAAATGTTATCTATCGCCCTAGTTATCTTCCTGATTTTCACCTATCCCCTACTTGAGCACAGGCTTTTTCCTTGGCCTATTATGAACTCAGCAAATCTGCCACTTTTTGACACGTTTGGATTACATAAATGCAGACTTCACAGGTTGATATAGCCTATAATACAACATTTGACAGTTAAGTGCTAGTACAAATTACTAAACAAATTCTCTGGAGGCTTGAGTAGGCTACCAGTTTTCTGTTTTTCTATACTACGTGACACAATTGGTTTAAATATAATGTAAAACACACCTGTAAATCTTTTAGCACTTATAGCATGCTGTCTGTGTACCTTTGCTGGCTTTTCTGTTCCATTCGGTGTTAATTTAGACATAATTCTGACTTTTTAGCACAAGTCAAGCATCCATTTAGCTGCTATCAGGCTTTGTAAAATAACATCATCTAAATGTTGATTAAATGTTTGCAGGAGCTTAGAGGTCGTGGTCAAATTTCTAGGGGGCCCATGATTAATTTCAGCACCTCTGTGTCAGTGGGCCTGGAGGATATGATCTATAGCCTACATGACACACAGACAGGCCTTCAGCCAGAACTACTAACATCAAATCTATATCCTCGGCAATCCGACGACGCCAAATTGTGCAGAAAGCTGCCTCTGTTAGCCAGAAATCTACTTAAATATTCTAAGGACTGGTTTTCCAGTTACCGTTTCAACGCAAACTGGGTCATCAAGCCGCCACAGGCTAAATCAGGCTGACAGGAAGAAGCGTTTAGCCAGCAGAAACACACAGACAGCCTCTCACAGCGAGTCATACGCCCCACCTTGACCACCGGCCGGGTTGCTCCTGCGCGGCCAACCATCAGGACGGTTCCAGCGGAGTTCAGGCTGCCTCGCCCACTACTCCGGCGGAGTCGTGGACCATCACCAGGGTGTGTCGCTGCCTGTTTGTGTGTTTTACGTCCACGATATAAAACGGTCTGGCAGTTTTTACATATCTGCTGGTGGTCAGCCTACTTTTCGTAGCAGCGCAGCAGCAGTGTAGGACGCAGCGCAGGACTTCAGCCCCTTTTACACAACTCCTCTCTCTCTTTTTTTTTTTTTTTTTTTTTTTTTTTTTTTTTTTTTTTCTCTCTCTCTCTCTCTCAAGCAAGTCAGACACACACCCGGCTTCCCCTCCGATCAGCTGGCAGCGTAATGACGTAGAAGCTACGAGAAGCGGACGTCAGAACCTGCACGGATCTGACGTGTGCACGCTTTGTGCAGCTCATGAGGCAGCAGATCGTTATTAATAGTCGTATCTGATTCACGCAGGAAGATAGTCAGACAAGCCAGACCCGCATTTCTAGGCTAACAGGAAGTCGCATTGCTCAGGACATAAAGCAATGTCTGTCTTTTTTATTTTTTTTTTTGAGTTTATGAGAGTATGACCACAGTGAAGGTTTGACAAGTAGGCTATAGCATCACAAACAAACAACAATAAAAAACACATGGTAGCCTAATTGATTTGTTTATATGAACATGTTTTATTATAAATGTGTTGTATGGGTTATTAATTAAAACAAAGCTTTACTTTGGCTATTTATAATACTGGGTGTTAAATGCACTCACACAAATGCACTGAAAGACTCAAAATGAAAAATACTGAATACACACACACAGAATTAATACAGTTGCATGACACCCACATCTTTTCTATATTTAAAATATAAAATTTAGCTGTTCAATAACAAGGCTACTGGTCTGACCTCTGAAGTTACAGTTAGGAGGCAGCAAATAAACCAGAATTATATCGACATACACGTTAGACATGTGCATCTTCAATGCTACTCTGCTTCTGACGTGTGTTGAAAGTCTCAGGGAGAATTATAATCATGAAATGTCAACATTTAAAAGATTCAGGATGAGTTTTCTCACAATGTGGCTGTTAAGGTATCAGTTTGAACCTGCAACTATACTCACACAAACATTATGCTGCTAGGCAGCAAACAAGTCTGTAAATGGCCACCAGAGACATGAGCAGGTGAAGATGAATGTGTTAGCATCTCTACACCGATGCACACGGACACTCTCACAGCGAAGACTGTAAGGCCAGTCTCCTTTTTTCCTGTCTCTTCAAATACGAATCAGTGTGAACCTGAGCTTTTTGTCACCCTGCAGCTTTAAGGTTGCTGCAGTTTAAGAAACTGCTTCCTCATTGTCACCTGACACACTGAGCACACACAGCAAATACTCACGAGATCAAACCCGCTGTCTCATTCTCCTTCCTCTGCCTGTTTTATAACAACTTTATAAAAAATCATATCAAAGAATATATGAGATTTTTGAAGATTTTGTGAAAAACATCTTGTCAGTCACTCCATTGCTAACTGGTGACATTTGTTGCCTTCTGATTCAGCCACAATGTCATTTTTAGGCATTTGTGGCGGTGGAAGTCATTATCACAGTCAACTTAATGTAGGAACAGTATTACAAGTAAAGGAAAGACAATTCATCATATCACTCATAGTGTTGTTTTGTATGCATAGCTATTGCCTCTAAAAAATGTGCTCTTCACTTTTTTTGATATATATTTGGGAATCTTTTGTTATGAGCTTCCACCGTCAAATAGTTGGTTAGGGTTTAAATGCCTGTGGCGAAAAAACATTTTCAGCCCAAAGAATAAGCTGTAGTCTACACGTAAGATGATCTAACTGTCCTCTGAAGACTGTGTGTCCTAACTGCTATCCATATCTAGAGAGAGGTATACAAGTAAGGTTAAACCCCCTTCTGTAAAACATTCACCCTGATTGGATTCACATTTCTAAGGCTTTTATGTAACAAACTCTAATTTGGCATGTTTGCAAAAGCTGTTATTGAAAATGGCCTTGCAAGCAGATGCCAGTGCACTTACTGCAACTCAAGATCTGTTTTTTATATTGATGGCTGCCAGATGGTGGAGCAAGCGAGTCACATCTTCGCCCCACCCATCATCGTAAGGGAAATGGTTCACAACATATAAAACAGAATTGTGGGTTGAAGGTTGTGTGACAAATTAAATAAGTGTAAACATGCTTTGTGTTCAAAGTATTCATCTTGCCTGCACAAACATGGGAAATATTCTTTTGTTTTTGTGATATCCTGACAGCCCACTCACTTTTTAAACGGGGCCCTTAAAAACAATATGTGTCTTATGTCTTCATTTCACTGTGAACTTTGTCACTACTGCATGGATAAATGTTACGTGTCTTCTTTGACTCAGCATCATGATTTATCTTTCTTCCTGTAGTTCTTACTCGAAGAGCTCTGATATGTGGGAAGGAAATGCAGAAGCAGGACAGGCTTGTTTGAGCTCAGAGATTGATACTATTCTTAGCACTGGTGGGTGTATTAGTTTTGATAGTAGACAGAACATGGCATCTAAGTTTCCTAGCAGTTATTAGAAAGGTGACATTGGGTGTTATGCTTTAAAAGGGATTGTGCTTCAAAGGGCCAGACTGTCCAACTTAAGAAATTCAGCATGTGTGTGTTTGTTTCTGTCTGTAAACATACATGTGACTCTGCACTGAAGAACCAGCGGGGGACTGGATTCTGTGGGACAGGAATAGGATGGAAACTCCCATGGAAATACCAGTCATCGTGCTGTGGATGTTGTCAGAGGCAACATATGAAATCCCCATGCAGCAGTTTAAAAGAACATGGTAATGTCACATCAGTAACACATGTTAGCGCAGAGCTCTTCTTTCTCTCCGCAGATCAAACAGTCCATCAATAGTACAAGATTTTGCAACACTTTCTAAAAGAGGGTGGTGTATTTGACATACAATTGCCTTTAAAGCTACTATTATCAATCATCATATACATCAGGTGGGCCACAACTCCAAATGAAGCTCAAGGTTGCTGCGTATATCTGCTGGATGTGTAAATAGGCAACTGTTAAAGATTACAATATGTCGGTGTTCCAAAGAATCAGTAATTGCAGGTTTAAATATGGTTTAAAGTGAGACTGTGGAGCTTCTGTTAAATAGCTGCCACTTTGGCCACAAGTGGAAATGAATGCTTAAACGTAGTGTAACGGCAGCACAAGTAGAGAGGAGTCGTAAAGTAAAGTAAATACCTCTATGTCAGTTAAACAATATTTATCGAAAGTTAGCCAAGCCACCAGCTTCTGGTCATACCAGACCAAGTAAGGCTTCTTTTGTAAGTTACATAATCTCATTATGAACCTTTGCAGATCCCAAAAGAGTCACTCAAGTACATTTCATGAGCATAATGAAATGAAGTGTCATAAATGGAATTTAAGTATATTATAATATTTTACACATGCACTGACTCTTCCTTGTTCTTTATTATTGTGGCTTTACTCAAGGACAGCTACTTCTGTCCAGCTCACTCAGAGAACTCATCAATGACTTAAGGACCACTTCCCAAATTGATTCAAGGGCTTAAAATATTTTAGACCGACTCACACTGCTCCAGTTTCATCTGATGATCGTGTGTGCTTACTTCTATTGAGATTTTATTTTACTGTGACCACAGGAAGCATGCAGTTGAAATGTTCTGTTTGGATTGGTCAATTTGTTTTGTGTCCACCAGATGGCTTCAGTGTCTGTGGAATTGTCCCAGAAGTAGGTGAACTGAAGACCACTGAGCTCACTACTAAGACAACCAAAAAGTAAAGGGGGAAAAAAAGATACAATTTTTAAGAGGATTAGAAGAGAGGGGAACTCATATCCACCCTATATAGACTCCAAATTGAAAAAAGACAAAGACATGATGGGCAACATTTTGTAGAAATATAAGATAAGTCCAAAACTAATAAATCCAATAGTAACAGTCTAACCTGAGACAGCAACTAATGACAATATCTATCTTACTACAATAAAAAAAAAAGATGATGTGTGATCATTTGGAAATAAAAAAAATACACTTGGTTTTTATTTTTATGGACTGTATACGGAGTAGTGCTATCATTCTATAGGCTAGATATTCCATAGCAGCGTAAAATGTTGTATGTACATTATAGTTAAATGTTTATGTTTGCCCATCTCTGTTCAGCTTCCTTGTCATTGTTTTAAGCTGTAGGCCTATGTCTATTTCTATCTATCTTCCTGATAATTGTTCTCGGAACTGTGTGTAACATTGAAAGTAATGGAAAATTCCATTGATGTGTACACATACCCTGCTGGCATTTTAACGTTTATTTACGGTTGAAACAACGTCATGGTCCAGGGTTGAATCACTGTTGAATTTGGTTTCGACGTTGAGGTCGGTCAGGTGCCGGCTGGGTAGTAGGCCTAGGCCTACTTGGCCAATATATCTCATTCTGAGAATATGCATACCTGTCAAGCCTAGATTATTACGTCATGTGAGGTCTGGTCACTGTCAGATAACATTTTGTGTGTCGACCTCGTGGCGCAACGGTAGCGCGTCTGACTCCAGATCAGAAGGTTGCGTGTTCAAATCACGTCGGGGTCAAGTCTTTGCTATCACCTGGATTGTAATGGGGGCTGTTATGCAATGACCTTGCATTGCAAACCATATGTTACTGCTGTTGTTTCCAAATCTTAGTTCCTCAAGCCAATGGTATTACCCTATCCCCTACCAACTCCCTTTATGCTGATATATTATGTCTATGTACCTAGCCTACAGACTAACGTACTAACGAGTGAATTCATTTAAACTTAATTTAAGGTACTTCAGTTTTGAGGAGTTAACCAGGACATGGGCAAGTTTTGCATACTGGGTTTATTTAAACATGCCGTTTAATTTAAAAGAAAATACGCTTCAGGAATTAAAACTGTAAAGAAAGCCAGATTTCACCATAGATGGATAAAGATTTAACCCGGCAGTAGCCTAAATCTTCACACGTTCTCCTCTCTGAGAAGGTGTGTCCTGTTGGTATGGAGACGGGTCACTGGGCAACGCGTCCGTGAGTCTATCAAATGGTGAAGCGTGATTGTGGAAAAAGCGTGTCCCGGAACAAATACGGAATACGAAAATAGCAGTTAGCATTGTAGCATCCAGCATTTTCCACTTTCTGTTGCCTTTTTATGCAATAAACAAACGTTTTAAACCACGGAAAATAAAGCAGCTCGTCTCGGGACTAAAGCTGCCGATACTCGCTTCAACAGCTCCGCTTCTAGTGGGTAAACGAAGATTTACAAGTCTCTGTTTTGCAGTTTATAGTTAACTTATTTTTCTTAAAGATCGTAATTGTACATTTTCCACGTTAATAGTGTTGCAGTAAGAGAGAGGATTCGTCTAAGAAGCATTTTATCCTTCGGCACAATCGCCTTACTAGCCTGCACAGACCTATCAGCAGTGTTTGTGTGACTGTATATCATGATGCCTGAAGACAAAAGCTGTAAGCTGCTGCAGCCATCCAGGAGCTCTGGCAATAAAAAGAAGAAGAAGAAGAGAAAGAAAGCCAAGGCTTCCACTACTCCTCCAGATAATACAAGTAAATATACTTAGTGGTGGAAGATAGAAAGAAGTGTTCAGATCCATTACTTACAAGTAGCAATACAATTAGCTAGAATGTGTAAATGTAAATTTAAAATCAGTTTTACAGTAAAATAACACATTAAGAGTAAAAGTCCTGCATTCAAAATTGTAAGAAGGCATTATCAGTAAAATGTACGTATAGTTTCAAAAGTAAAAGTAGCCAGAAAGTGGCCACAGTCAGTGTAGCATTGTATTACAACTTTGATTATTGCTAATGCACTGATGTTATAGGCTATTTGGTTGAGGTTGAGCTAATTTTAAACACTTTATTCACCGTTGGGTAGTTTAATCTGTAATAATGCATCATATTTAAGGAACAATGTTCAATTGAATCACTAAAACCAGGAACTACAGCTGTCAAACAAATGTAGTGTAGTAAGAAGCACAGTAATTGCCTCTAAAATGTAGTGAAGCAGAAGTGTAAAGCAGCAGAAAATGGAAATACTCAAGTAGTCAGTCAACAAAGTACTACTGAGATATGAATAATAATTAGCAATCAAAGAGGTACCATTCTTGAAAATGAATGGTTTTACATTTCAAGGCCTGCAAATGGACATTTTTAAGCAAAAAATGAAAATAAAATAACAACATTTTCAACATATTTTTACATTTACATTTCTACATATTTAAATTGTAATAGGTACAATAGTGGTATTATACTACAGTATAGCAAAGGAAGTACAAATGCATATAACAGTTCTGCTTATTTTTCCATCATGGTCATTAACATTGTCCATCACCAGTGCATTATAGACATATTACTGTCAGTCAAATTGTTTTCATAATTTTTTTGTTTTCTGGAGCATTTGATTAGAGACTTGACAGAGAGATGTGGATCCACATCCTTCCACATTTCTCTACTGGGTTAAATAGGTCAATAGAGAATAGCCCCTAGTGTCGCTTAAACTCACTGGCCTATTACAGCTCATTACTGTAAACCAAGCCATACCCCTCCAACTCCAGAGGGAGTCATTAGTAATTTAAGCCCTCAGCTTTGTTTGGTGGTGTGCATGAGCCTACATGTTTATTTTGCCTCCCTACAGACAAACCTCAGGTTGTATCTTTGCCCCCTGAGACCTTGCCAGTGTCCCTGCTGCCCCCACTGAGTCCAGGTCAGCCTCGAGCCCAGTTGCCCAACCTCAGAGCTACCAGTAAGAAGGACGGCGATCGGCTCACTGGCAGCGCCAGGAAGAGCAAAAAACACCCCAAGGGTTCCCCGGCCCTGCTTACAGCTACTAACAAAACCAGTGGCAGTGGAGAGCTCGGCGCCCAGGCCAGGGAGAGCCTGAGGTGGGAGGGAGTGCTGGACGACCCCCAGGCTGAGGAGAAGAGGCTGGAGCTGTACAGGGCCAACAGGCGGCAGCGTTACATTGCACACAGAGACGCTCTGTTAAAAGAACCCCAGGGTGCCTTGAGACCGACTTTTCCTTAAGGAGAGCAATGAGAAAAAGGCTTTGACTTAATCTGACCCACAGGAGTCAGTACTGCATTTGAGCACAGACTGAATTAAAGAAGCAGGTAAGAGCCTTATGTGGTTCATCTCAGTAAGGCACAGAGTGAAGATCTTTGGGTGCCGTTGAGACGTTGGACTAAAGAGAAACTGAGCATGTTGCCAATTCAGTACCCTTTAAAGCACCAGATAGAAATACTTTCTGTCAGGTACAAAACAAACACGTAACCACAGTGCCACGGCTGTCCGTGAACGAAGGACAGGACCTGCTCCTGGTCAATGGGCCTGTTATAAACTTAATATAGGATTTGCACAGTTTAACTTCTGCATCTAAATTATGCACCACTTACAGAAAAGACCCAAAGTTGACCTTTCAAGATTGAAACCCAATCAGGATAATACCACTAAACCCCCCTCACATGTGGGTGAGGTAGAGGAGGGTTAAATTGATAGGGGTCACATTACTTTTTTTCCTGCTACATTGTAAGAACTTTAAAATACAGGTTAGCAGTTGTTTTTTGTTTTTGTTTTTTTGTTACAAAAATACCCAGAAAACCACCAAGTGGTTGTGGAGTTATCTAACTAAAAATCTAAATGTGACTGCTGTAACAATGTGTTACTATGCTATCACACTGTCTAATAAAGCTCAGTCTGTTAAGCATGGTGGCTGACCTTCTTTACCAGTGGTCTAATGTGTCCTCAGTCCAGCCATGTATATACCCCTCTCTATTTCTACTTATTTCTTGCTGCTCTATACTGTTCTCTACATAATGCTACAAAAGCTACATCTTCAAGGAGGTAAAATGTAAATCTTAGAAACACTACCACTGCTGAACGATGAATGCAAAAATGTACAGTACTGTTGTGCCTGAGATTTTTTTGTTTAATGTATGAACAAAGTGAAACACAAGACAAAAAAGTTTAAATGACAAGTAGGCCTACATCCCTGTTATTTGTCCCTGGGCATCAGTGATCTCTTTGCATTGATAAGAAAGCTGTTATTAACAAGAGGATTGATATTCAGCATTGTAAGTAAGAGGCAAAGACCATCTTTCACTTAAAATCCTTAGGAGAATAAAGCTGATATTTTTCTCACCTGAAGAATACATAATATGCAGAATTATTTTTACTCACTGTAACAATGTGTTTGGGTGCAAAGGAAGACTTAGAGCTGTTCCTGGTAGATACATTAACATGTTAAGCTGTTACTGAACAGTATAATGCTAAAAATGCAATTCTCCAAGGGATGTGAAGTTGCAGGAATATCATGACAGTCAGTATTGCCTTCAGCCAGTGAGATGAGCAGATAGATGGAAATCATATTACAATTAGCTTCAAGAGTGGAAGGCAACATGTGTGATAATATATACCAGTGACAATTTAAATTAATATTATTATGTGGACCTATATTGTTTTTTTTATATAATTTTCTGCATAAATGTGTTGAAGATCGTGATTTGTCAGGTATTGAATTTGCTCTATTACTCCAAAAATATGAGTTTCCTGTCTGGTTATTTTTTTTTTCCATAAACATTTTCTCAATTTATTATTCAGAAAAAGTATATAATCACGAGGTATATTGATATTCTGATCTAAATACTGTTTTTAAAAACAACAACAAATTCTTGTCATGTTTAGCAAAAAAAAAGTTTCAAATCTTTTACATACAACATTAGTACATAACAGGTACTGGCCTTGGAAAGTCTGCACCAGTTGAACCCTGGTTACAGTGAGCTGAGGCATGCTGTTGACAGGAAGGCAGAGTGAAGCTAAAAGTAAATGTGGATGTGTGAAGTAAAGACAGTAATAAACCAGCAGAGAGAGAAAAACGCAGCATTTCTTTTGTGAAGGTTTTGTCACACTGCATTTGTGTGCTGTTTGTCGAAAGCCTATTGTTCCCTGTTGGTGTGTTTTGTTACCGTTGCCTATTTCAGCATCTCTGCTTCAAAGAGCTGAGCACTCCCCCTCTGTTCTCCTAATCCCCCCTCCAACTCACCGACCGGACCACATACATAGCTGCAGTGGGCATTAAGGCCACTTGTGTTTTTCCAGCAGCCCCATCCAAGTAAATGGCATCGTACACCGTCTTTTAAAGGTCCCATGACATGGTGCTCTTTGGATGCTTTTCTATAGACCTTAGAGGTCCCCTAATACTGTATCTGAAGTCTCTTTTATATAGACCTTAGTGGTCCCCTAATACTGTATCTGAAGTCTCTTTTATATAGACCTTAGTGGTCCCCTAATACTGTATCTGAAGTCTCTTTTATATAGACCTTAGTGGTCCCCTAATACTGTATCTGAAGTCTCTTTTATATAGACCTTAGTGGTCCCCTAATACTGTATCTGAAATCTCTTTCCCGAAATTCAGCCTTGGTGCAGAATTACAGCCACTAGAGCCAGTCCTACAATGAGCTTTCCTTAGTATGTGCCATTTCTGTGTCTGTAGCTATTGAGGAGGAGGGGGGGGGGCAAGATGGAGTGTGGGGGTGTGGCCTTGACCAACTGCCACTTTGCTCGTTTGAAAGCCATGAAGTCTCTCTCTCTCTCTCTCATGGGTGGGCTAAATTCTCTGGGCGGGCAAATCAGAGAAAGGGGAGGTAACCTTGCTCCTTATGACCTCATAAGGAGCAAGATTCCAAATTGGCCCAACTGAGCTTTCATTTTCTGAAAGGCAGAGCAGGATACCCAGGGCTCGGTTTACACCTATCGCCATTTCTAGCCACTGGGGGACCATAGGCAGGCTGGGGGAACGCATATTAATGTTAAAAAAAACTCATAAAGTGAAATTTTCATGCCATGAGACCTTTAAAGATTATAAGCAGAGAACATACTGAGGCATCCTAAATGTGATGTCTCTGGACTGTCACTTAAATACCACTGGAGATATAAACCCATCAAATAAAATAAAAATAAAAAACTTTAAAGAAATAATAAAAAAAATATTAAGATAAAAGAAGTCTGCATCCATCTGAGGTATCTGTTGTTTGCATGGTGGAGTCCCCCTCACCTAAACACTGAGTGTATGACATACAGTTAAAATCCAAAACTTCAACACTGTAAATATAAACTTCACTGTGGATTGTGTGAAGTCTGTCTCTTCTGAATCAAACACTTTAATCCAGGTCTCCGAACTCTCTGTCCTTGGCGAGAGTGGTGGTGGTGACGAAGAGACAGATGAATGACATTCTGGCTGCGTGTCAACGTTGTACAGATGACGTGTTGCGTGACAGAGCGGAGGAAAGTGTAGATTGGGACAACTGCAGCCAGCTCATGGCATCTGATCTGTCAGGGGGAGAGCACATGCTTTTATATGGAGTTTATATAAAGTCCCAGTTTATTCCTCTAATGTATTGTCATTACACTTGAGTCACAAAGCTAAGCATCTGATTATTCTGAAAAATAAGTACCAGGCAATGTTTGAAAAACCCAGAAGGTCAATTAAACCTGTAATAGCTGATTTTATGGCCACTTGGGGTCAGCGTAAAGACCAAAAGTATTACCAGAATTATCCAAAGATGGAAAGATTTGACATACTCCGCCTCTTTCTTCGTAATGATTTTTCCTGCTGCAAACCTCTCGGCTACTGCAGACACTGCTGGGTCGTAGTTTAGGCTCGCTGCCGCTATGACCTCATCATTCCTACAGGTTAAAAAACAAAACATATTTGGACATGTATTTGTTAAAGGGGTTACATGTTTCTGAATACAGATGTTTTTTTGTCAACAACAGCACCTGTTTTTCTCAACTTACTTGATGTACAATGCCAGGAACTTCCTGTCCTCAAACTTTCCTTTAATTACGATGTCAGTGTATCCCTCCCCATAGCCTGCACACAACCCGAATGAAAACATGAGTAACATTTAATGGTGATAAGTGGGAAAATAAGAAATCTATCATGGTAGGATTTAGAGGATAGTTTGTGCATAGAGTGAGTTTGTTACTTTTACTCTTTTATTAAATATGAAAATAGCAACCATAGAAATAGCAACACATAAAATAACTTTACATGATAACCCTTTTTTTTTTAAATTAGATCCAAACTGAAGTGTGTGTGTCTTTGTGTGCGTGCATGCGTGCATGTGTGCGTGTGAGCCCACCTGCATATCGGATGGTTTTACCCAGTAGGACGGTCCAGTAGAAAGGAACTGAGCTGAGTTCAGTAGGTTTATCCAGCATGTTCAGAGCCGCTATTCTCGCTAAACACAAATACAAATATATATTATATTTAACTAGAAATAAAATTGTCTATCTGAAGTCTGACTGTCAGGTAAAGTCTCTCTTCTAGGACTTTTTGGCTACATTTACATTGTTACTACATTACCATGTGCTTGTGCCATCTGCCAGTGTCCAATGTTGACCAGCCGGTTTTTGGCCATCGTCAGGGGGAAGGTGGCCAGGTCGCCCCCACAGTACACACTGGGGACATTGGTGCGCATGTACTGTAAGCAGGAGATACAGGCAGAGAGCTAATTATATATATATATATATATATACACTACTGGTCAAACGTTTTAGAACACCCCAATTTTTCCAGGTTTTTATTGAAATTCATGCAGTTCAATGTCTTATTGTACTCTGAAATGAAAGAATAGAACAAATGAACAATTTAAGTTAAAAAATAAATCATGGAATCAATTTATAAACCAAAATGTATTCTAAATTTTTGACTCATCAAAGTAGCCCCCTTTGGCAGATATAACAGCTGAACACACTCGTGGCATTCTTTCTACAATGGAAATCAAATATTCTTCAGAAAGTTCTTCCCAACTCTGTTGCAGAAGTTCCCATAAATGTGTGGCACTTGTAGGTTGCTTTTCTTTCACTTTTCTGTCCAGTTCATCCCAAACCAGCTCAATGGGGTTTAAGTCTGGTGACTGTGCTGGCCACTCCATATTTTTAAGCTTACAATCTTGTGGCATAGCTTGGACTTATGTTTTGGGTCATTATCTTGCTGTAGGAGGAACCCCTGACCAACTATAATACCAGAGCGTACTGCATGGTGCTGCAAAATGCTGTGGTAGCCGTTTTGGTTCAGGGTGCCTTTCACTCTGTACAAATCACCGGCCCTGGATCCAGCAAAACAGCCCATCATGCTTCCTCCTCCATGTTTGACAGTTGATGTCACACACTGAGGAACCATCCTTTCACCTACTCGACAGCGTACAAAAATCCTGCGTGATGAACCAAAGATTTAAAATTTTGATTCATCAGTACATAACACCTTCTTCAAGTCTTCAGTAGTCCATTGCCGATGTTTCTTGGCCCAGGCAAGCCTCTTTTTCTTATTCTGACGTCTTAGCAATGGCTTTCTTGCTGCAACTCGACCTATCAAACCTGCAGCTCGAAGTCTTCTCTTTACAGTTGAAACTGAGACTTGCTTATTACGACCACTATTAAGCTGTGCTTGAAGCTGTTGTCCTGTGAGCCGCCTATCACGCAAGCTGTTGACTCTCAGAAACTTGTCTTCTGATTCTGTTGTGGCTTTGGGTCTGCCAGACCTCTTCCTGTCAGAGTTTCCCCCAGTTTCTAAGTGCCTTTTGATGGTGAAGAATACTGTACTCACTGACACCTTGACTTTTTCGCAATTTCTCTGTAGGAAAGACCAACATTCTTAAGTGTTATGATGGTCTGTCTCTCTTCCATTGTACATTTTTATGGGAACACACTACTTTCTGCAGTACAATATTGTTCAAAAAATTGGGGTGTTCTAAAACTTTTGACCAGTAGTGTGTGTGTGTATATATATATATATATATATATATATATATCACATGTTTAATGTTAATTAAGACTACTGGTATGTTTGTGGTCCTGGAAAACCTGTGAGAGTCTTTGAGACCCTAGTCTGGCTCATCGGATGTACATTGCTGGGATAAAGCCTGACATCCGGTGCCCTATGCCCCCCCCCCAAAGAAGTAAATCTCAACAAAAGACTTGGGGCCCTATCTTGCACTCAGCGCAATTGCCTTTGTACACCAACGCATGTATCATTCCTATTTTGCACCCAACGCACAGCGGACCTTTCCCTCCACAGACGCACGTCGTAAATTAGGGACGGACGCAGCGGTTCCCATTTTTGCAAACCATACATAATTACAAGGAAAAATATTACTGAAAATGCGCTTGAGGTGTTGGGATAGGTCAGGAGGCACTTTACAGTACAGTCCTCAAAAAGTTGCAGCATTCTTTGTGGCTTGTTGTGTTTTACACAACATTTCCATGAATCATGGATGTGTTGATGACATAAATGAGGAAATATTAGAGGA
Organism: Perca fluviatilis; assembly: GCF_010015445.1. Taxonomy (NCBI): domain Eukaryota; kingdom Metazoa; phylum Chordata; class Actinopteri; order Perciformes; family Percidae; genus Perca; species Perca fluviatilis. The sequence continues at coordinate 17,639,458 of NC_053127.1, forward strand.
CTTAAGGAGACGTGATGTTGAACTACGGCGGGAGTGGCAATGCGCGATGCGCTCCTGATGGAGCGGGTGGACGGAGATGGAGTTGGGGGAGGAGGAAGGGGCACAATGGGAGCAGGTGGTGCATTTAGGCCCACGCTCCATGGCTGCAGCAAACCTCTCCAGACTTGAGGAGATGCGCCCGAGAGGCCGCAGCAACATCGGCACCCGCTCAAGATGGGCATTTATTACTTTGCCGCATCTCGGACAGCTCCCGCTGGCGTGTGCCAAGCAAATCTGCTATTATAATAGCAATCTGCCATGAAACAAGCGCGCCTGCTCTTAAAGGGAATGTGAGATGACGCTTTGATTGGTTTATTGCACGTTACGCCCAAACCACACCTTGTGTGTGAGATCCGCCCACGAAGCTACTTGAATTTCACGTTTGATACTTGCGTTTCAGATCGTTAAAATAGGGCCTAATGTTTAGGAAGAGATGAGAGGTTATGTGTTGAGAATGAAGGCACAAAAAGAGCCCTAGATAAGCAGGTTTTTAGCTGACCTTGTCGACTGTTACAAAGTTTTTTGAGTCCATCTGTATTTTGCTGCCCCGCAGGAACTCTGAGTTCGGTTTGATGCCTGGTGGATGAAAGAAAGAGGAGAACAGTGGTTGAACAGGTTTTGTAAGAATACTGATAGGGTTTTTAAGCCGTTTTTCTCAGCTCTGATAGAAAGTTAGAAAAGAAGACAGTAAATATGAAGCTGCAGTCAGCAGCCGGTTAGCTTAGCTCAGCACAAAGACTGGAAACAAAGGGAAACAGCTAGCCTGGCTCTGTCCAGTGTTAACAAAATCTGCCTACCAGCACCTCAGATATAGTTACAAAAATGAACAAATACTGGTAATATAATTTACTATAAGCATTCTCCAGCATTCTCCAAAGGTCATTATAATATGTTTTTTTACTGTTTTTTTATGAAGTTTGCAAGATATGTCTGATTAATAATGTAAAGACGTTAGAGAGTAGGCTAATAAAGGAAATGAGCAGAAACATGAATAAAGATATTGTAAGGAGATGTGTGTAAATGTGAAATCACAAAAATGTCTGCATTACACTCACCAATGCCAACAATCAAAACATCCGCAGGGATGACGTTTCCACTTTTCAGCACAACCTCCTTCACCTTGAATAAGAAAGGACGATGAGACAGAGGACAGGAAGAACTGTGAGCATTTTACTCTATGTTTACTGATGTTCGAGTCGGAATTAAACAAATTGGCACAATGTGTATTTTCCCACTTTACCTTGCCATCCACACCTTTGATCTCCATCACAATATCATTCATGTAGAATTTCACATTTTTCTCTGACAGCATCTGCAGGAACAAGAGTTTAAACTACAATTAGCTAAACCGAAAAGAGGATACAATAAAGGACTCTCTCTCTCTTTCTTACCGTCATAGTGACTTTACCAACTTCCCGACCCAGTGTGTTCTGGTACGGCAGCTCACTGCTGCCGATCACTGTGATATTGGAGGATTTGTCTATCAAATAAGATGCAACTTCCATACCTGAAAAAACAATGTGTTAATGAAGATGTAGTAGAGAAAATTGTCAGGAGCCCCAAAACTGACAAAAGTAGTAAAAGGCTAACAAACAAGTCAAAAATATAACAACATACATAGAAAATAACATTGTTTTAAAGTATGTTAAATAATAAAATGGAATGTAAAAAATATTAAGCTTTATATTTTTTATCCAATCATTGCCACAGAAACACATGAACTTGCCCATCCCATTATCATATAATTACAAGGAAAACAGGAAATGAAATGTGTGCTTAGACAAAACAATAGGAAAAATAAAGAGTTAATGAAGGCTAAGTAGAGGAGTGAAATAAATTAAATTCTTTAAAATAAATTAATTGATTTGTGGTAAATAAAATAAAATAAAAAGCTGTTCTCTTTTTTGCCAACTGATTGGACATTAAAGGAAACGTATAAAGGTTTATATTTCTTTTTACACCATTAAAATATTTAACAAACATTATTTATAAAAGTAATCAGTATTATTTTCATATTGTTGTCAGATAACCTTTGACTGTCTTTTGTAGGTTTGGGGCCTCCGTAAAACTGATGAATAAAAAACTCTTTATGTTTTATCTATTTTACAATCAAATAAGACCACCGCAGTAGATTTGATGTTGTTAAGTCTTTATTCTACAGTCTATTTTTATTTCCTACACATCGCCAATCCAGACAAATATAAAAAAAAATATGTGCATATTTTGCACACTGCAACACAGTACCGACAAAAGAGGTTCCCACGAGGACGACGTTGCAGCCAAGACAGGCTGTGTGGATTTGGCGGGCATCCTCTGGTGTCTCCAACATCAAGACGTTTTTCAACTTCATGCCAGGCACATCCAGACCCTTCGCTCTAAACGACAGGCCATGACTCTGTTTAGAAGCAATGCAGTGCAGTGTAGTGGTGCTGCAACAATGACCACTTTCCTTGTACAAAGTTAAAGTACAGTTATCACATCTGCTTTGATCATCACTGATTGAGTAAAATATTTTGTCCAAAATTGTTGCAGACAGATAAGATACTCCATTACCCCGTTTCCTAATAACCATCAATCGTAGAAGTTATGTGTCAGTCGAGAAGAGGGAGAGGACGATGACGACAGAAACCAGCAGATCAAATATTGAAAGAATTTGTGTGTATATGTTAGTTTAGTTTTATTTTCTCATTTAAACATGATCACAGATTTTCCATCAAATGTATATATGCATCAAAGGTAACATAATGTATATATATATATATATATATAAATGATTGGAATTTAAATAAAACATATATTTTTGTATCGTCCTGCAGCTTCCAGAGCTTCTAAAAGGGATAGTTTGAATCTTTTGAAGTGGGGTTATATGAGATACTTATTTACCTACACTAGATGGCAGTCACAATGCCCTCAGTTTGGAGAAGCAGACATGAGTCCGGACACAAAAGCTAAGCAGTGTACTGCTGTGGACGGGACCACACAGCGAAACTTATTTTAGAGATAAAACATTCAGAAATACACTCCCTGATTTTAGTTTAAGTGCCCTGAATGCCTAGCCTGGTTGACACCAGACCTTTCTCAGTTGTAACTGAGAGTGGGTCTGGGCAAGCTTCATTCACAGCCCATTTCCAAAGGGGGGTCAACAACAAATGCCTCTGGGCGCAATTGGATAGTCCTTCAACCAATCAGACCAAAGATCTGGGTGACGTAGCAGCGGCAGCGGCATCAATGGGTTGCTACGCTTCGGTGGCCGTCATGTTGAATGTAAACAAAAAGATGCTTGCCGTTGCTGTGCTATCGTCATTGTGTAAAGCCCGCCTCAACGGTTGTGATTGGTGCCTCGAATTGGAAATGGGCTTGAATGGGCTCTTGGCCAGACTGACTTGCAGAGCAAATCTCAAATTTGCTGGAAGTTCGTCAGGGTTTTTCCAGGCTACCGAATGCCCCAAAAACGCTTGCAAGATGACATTCCACAAATGGCCCATTTCAGGGTCTCTATATAAAACATTTGGGATTTGAAGGCACTATAACTGAAATGGGGATTATATCTTGAAGTCATAATATACTATATTCAATAGACTTTCCATTAGAATGACACTGCACCATGTCTTGTTTAACCTCACAGGCACATTTTTAGTTTTTCCAATAGAGTGATTATTCATGTTCACATTTGCACATATGAGGTATAAGGGGTGGCTGTCAAGGGCCCCAAAAGGCTCAGGCAGGCCCTGGTTTCAAATGAAATGCTTGCCCACATACATCCAGTGATTGTGTGTGTTTTTGTCTGCACCTGCAGCCTGTTGAGATGAGGAGCTGGTCATAGCTCTCGACTGAACCATCGTCAAATGTGACTTTCTTCTTGTCTGTGTCCACTGACACCGCCTGCAATGTGTTGTACAGTTCAAAATACCACAAGTATCACATGTCTGTAGTCACAAGTACGCTGAGGAATTATACAACAAGACTGTGAGTAGACAGGAGATGGAAAAGGAACTCACTTCTTTCCTGAGCCACACCTCGATATCGTACTGCTGGAAGAACTCCATCCTCCTCAGCAGAATACTGTCATTCTCCACATTCATTACCTGTACGATAGGTGCAGGGTTTAAGTAGTCAATGCAAAAACACACACACATATTCATCATTAAAATGTAGGTTTCCGTTTTGTGTCATTTACTCCACAGCACCTTGCTGAGTCGTGTTTTGTCATAAGGTAAAAGGTCGTCTCTGGTGACCATGATGATTCTGCCGCCAAAGTTTTCCTGCCGCAGAGTCTCAGCGCAGATCAGCGACGCAGCTCCTACGCTTACAGAGAGATAACACACCATCACGTTTTGTCTCACTAACAGGCCAAATCCCAAAATTGACACACACGCACACACACACACACACACACACACACACACACACACACACACACACACACACACACACACACACACACACACACACACACATAAATATACTGTGCAAGAAGTATGTAGAGTGGTCCACGCTCACCTCCTCCCAGCAGTAGAACAGTGTGAGAGTCTCCTGGTACTGCAGTTCCCATTCTCTTTATTCTTTTTTCCTGCCTGAGAGTCTGAACCATGTAAAACACCATAGAAATGTTTCAATAGAAGGAATTTGCAATTATTTACAAAAATAAATGGTCAAAAATATAAAGAATATGCTGTTATTCACCTGCAATAGAGCCCAAATATTCCTGCATGTATTATTGATTAGAGAATTAAATCACCTGGACATTATAAAGTGAAACATTTAGTTTATTTACATTCCAGTTTACTTAAACAGCTGTCTTCTGTTTGTTTTTTTGTTGTTGGTTTTTTTTTTACTGTTGCAGTAGCAGTGCAATTAAATTGTTGATTGATTAATTTATTGGATGTATTTACTTAAATGCCCCTACACAGCCATGGTGCACCCACACGTGTGTTTTCACTTATTTTGCCTGATTAGAACTCTTCACAGGACTGTGTGTAGATGGTGCTTGATTGACAGCTAGCTGAGTCTCCTGTTTGTTGCATCTGTGGAACAACTTACATCTTTATCATTAGCCATGTTTTTATGCAAATTAAGTAGTATCGAAAAATGTCTTATGGAAACAGTAAAATTCAATTGAATTTCATGAATATCGACACAAAGTTTGTTCATTCGATCTCATCGGATTTTCTCTTAATCAGTAAAAGACTAATGAGATAAACACTGATGGAAATGTTATTTTCAAAATAAATAATACATTGCGATTAGGTTTTTGGTCATTTTATGGTTGCAACCCGTCATAAAACGAAGAAGAAGAAGTTTTTAATAATTTCCGCCACGTATTTCCGCTTTCTTTGCAGACATGGCGGGCATCAGCAAAGATAGATATAAGTGGACGGACGAGAGACTTTTTAAATATAAATATAACGGCTATTTTAGATAGCAAAAATCTAAGAAATGCCATTAACGTGCATCTGCATCTGCATCATCATAGCAATGTTTTGATAGCGTCATTGTTGTCTTATTATAGCTTGATATGCCACTATCAGTTGGCACATAAGCACAATTTCAACTTGTGCAATATTAATCATGTGTAGGTAGACGGAGCAATCCATTTTGGATGGCAAAACTATTGTTCGCAAATGTTAGCTAGAATGTTGTGAGATTCAGTGCGAAAATGAATGGAAACACCTTAAAATGTCTCAAATCTATTCGATATACCAATTTGACCGCAAAACAGCATGTGATGTCATTATGCACAGGTTTTAATTCGCTTTAAAGCCGTTGGCTGGAAACACACTTTCACCGGCTTTATTCTCATGAATATTTTAGCAAACTTCAGATAATTCTATTAACAAGTGGATGGAAACATAGCTATTGTTAAAGACCTTTGTCACAGAAGACAGTTAATGGTATTAGTAACACCAGTGCTGCACCTGTGCACGATGGAGTGATTAAAGGAACAGCTGTGTTGTAATTAGTAATGGAAGTTTCACTCCCAGCATAGCTCCACCTAACTCAACCTGAGCACAGGGCTAATCATCAATATTATAACTGAAAACATAAAAACAAATGTATGAATCCAATTGAATATTTGACAAAGTAAATTTACAATGATGGGATGACATCAACTGAAAAATAAAAGTTAACCTACTTACCTTTTTGTTTACAGACACATACACTTTGCTGTTTTGAATTTTGACCTTCAAAAGAGAAGACAAATTGCAATTATGTTAAAACGGTAGCAAATATCCTAATAAGCTAAATATCTGTCTGTCTGTCTGTCTGTCTGTCTGTCTGTCTGTCTTTCTGTCTGTCTCTCTCTCTGTCTCTCTCTCTGTCTCTCTCTCTGTCTGTCTGGTTTGTACCTTGTGGCAGGGTAAGCAGTCCATACCGGGGAACTCTTCCAGATCTCCTGTATGGACGTTGAAACAGGCGCCGTGCCACGGACAGCGCACTGTGTTGCCTGAAATAACCCCTGAACACACACACACACACACACACACACACACACGATTGACATGAATTCACATGAATTTCCATGAAGATTTACATATATATTTCCATTTGATTTGCATATTTTCATTAAGATCAAACCATTTCATAGTTACTGTATATAATATGAACTACGGCTTAACATTAAATATGTTTCATCTGCCGAAATGACACCATATAGCTCCAACAGGTGAAAACATCCCATCCTCATAGACTCACTGTGTTAGACCAAATGTTCAGCTGTGTCATTTTCTTCCTCAGAAAAATATCCAATCAAGGGACAATAGTAAAACACAAAATCTATAAAACTAAACATGCTACTACATAATAATGTGGTGGATAAACTCTATGTGACAGATTAAAATGTGAGTAAATCGGAGGTGAAGGTAAAGTAAATGAAGGTGTGTTCATCCTTTTCTATGTTCACAATTTCACACTACATGCCTCTTTACCTTTGCTGAGTGGAGCTCCATAGTGTGTACACTGGTTACCAATGGCACTGTATTGGCCCTCGCTACGTGTCAACAGCACGCTGTGCTGTCCCACTTCAACCTCCATCATCCTGAGGTAACACACGCACACACGCACACACACACACACACACACACACACACACACACACACACACACACACACACACACACACACACACACACACACACACACATACATAGATACTGCAATAAGTTTTACACCCAAATGAAAAAAAAAATGTGTTTGTCAGAGAGACAGACTTATATATTTGTGTGGCTATATCACTTGTTGATTAATAGTGCATAAATCATCTTATATCAGTAATAAGTACTGATACATGAATAAACACGTCCCCTCCTCCTTACTGTCCATCCTGCAGGTCTGACTCCAGACACACCACCTCTGTCAGCTCCTCTGACGTGTCCTCTGGATCAGAGTCCGGAAGCTCCTCACAGGCTGAACACATGCACACGCATGAATACGAGCACGCATGAGCGCGCAAATATGCACACACATTTCAGGGAAATTTAAAGGAGTTAAACACACTACATAAATACTTTTTAATGCAGTTTTCCTCCACATAGGCTAGATCATTACTTCCCTTTGAGAAAACACTCAAAACAGCTGTGAAATTCAGTGAAACATCGATAAAATCTGACTCTTATTTAATCAATAAATATTCAGACAGGTTACTCACATAGTTTGGTCCCAGACATATCTCTGGTTCAGTTGTAACACCACAAAGATATACAAAATCTCCAGAAACATTCAAAGCTTGTCAGATGCTCTGCTGAGAGAAGTTTGTCTTAAACAACAGTCCAGTGTTCGCAGTTTGTTTTCTGCTCATCAGCTCAATAGTGGGATAGTCCGTTTCCACGGCAATTGGTCCATCACCAACCCTCATCCCTTTGATCCTGGGAGACTGTGGAGAAAATGGACGTTTCTGGGGGGTTTGATAAGATGAACAAAAATCAACCAAAAAGTTACTTTTGGGACTCCGGTGAATGAACAGTTTCTGTGATGTCAGTGTTCATGTTCAGCCCAGTTATTGTTCCAGAGAAAGGCGATGGTGGTCTTTTGTGTTTCACAACGGCAGTATAGAGAAAGGCTGACGAGGCAGCAGAATCCGACACTGAATGGACAGGCGACAAAGCACAACTACAAAACCGGAGGTGGCCTATTCACAAATTGTTTCAAGTTTCAAGATTCATTACTGCAAAGCTCAAGGATTAAAATAATCCACTTATTAAACGCTAAAAACTTGAGAGTACTAATGGGAGGTGGTGGATGACATGTTTTGCTTCAGTAAAAGAAGCAATATCACAGTGTAGAAATACTCTGTTACACTTAAAAGTCCTGCATTCAAAAGTGTTATCATCAAAATATAAAGTACCAAAAGTATGGGCTTCTAATCATGCAGAGTTGCCTATTTCAGACTAATGTATATTATATGAATGTGTTATAGCCTCATTGTCTTAAGATGCATTCATGTGTACATCATTTTACTGTTGCAGCTGGTAAAGTTGGAGCTGATTTTAATCACTTTAGATACTACTGGGTAGCTTGTGAATTTCCTCCAGCAGATCACTAAAGTCTTATCTTATTTGTTCATTATATTTTGTATGATTAATCTGAATCTGCAAAGTACCTTGTGACTAAAGTTTTCAAATAAATGTAGTGGAGTATAAAGTACAATATTTGCCTCTGAAATGTAGTGGAGTAGAAGTATAAAGTAGTAGAAATAGGAAATACTTAAGTACCTCAAAATTACATACTTGAGTAACACTTTATTTATTTCATAGGTTTCATTTGCATTTTCTTGACAGCAACTGGTGTGTAAATTGTAAATACATGGAAATGTGTGAGCTATCTGAACTGGATGATACTATTTGGTATTAATTATAGGGAAAATAGACACAGTGTTGAGTTGGCATACTTATACTTAATTATTTCCAATCAGTTACAAGCATACAAGCATACAATTCAACAGTTTGCAATTATGCTTTTTTATATTTTTTACATTCATATATGGGTTTTGTCTAACTGTTATATTGCTATACCTTTCACTTGTGTGTCTTCTGTGGCTGTTAACCTTGTTGTCCCCTGAATACAAGTACGCATATTTGTTTTGGGTTGTGGACAAAGGCCTTTTACAACTGAACACCTGCTTCTTATTGTCATCGTTTTGAGATATGTAATGTGATGCTTATTTTATGCTGGTTTCAGTGAATGAAAACTAAAAAATACTGTGGGATGCAAATAAACAGCGTGTGGATTGAACTTTTCTTTTGCCAGGAAGGGAATCTTACCATGATGTTCATGTCATTGTGTGACTGCACCCTTTACCTGTTGTCAGTGATCAGTTTGTCCCTTCAGGTGAGGGGAGGAATGTTTGTTAAACGGCAGGGATTGTGTGTTAAAGAGACTTCAGCCGTTTGTGTATTTGAGCTGCACTCTTCCAGCTGAAATGTGCCGTGAAAAAAGGAGCACATAGAATTTGTAGGGAACTCAGGTCACTAGGCTCTGTGGAAAAAAAATTTATGGATTTAAAGTCAACACTTCTGGTTGTTGGAGGATCTGCGTGCTCTTTTAAACTGCTGAACATGATCATTAGATTCCTGCCAACACCAGAGCCTGCACGCAAAAAATGCTGGAAGTGGAGGAATATCAGCACTTCTTTAGCTTACAGCTCGCTGACAGAAGCATGGGCTGTTTCATGGTGCATAAAGACACAGTAATCAGGGTTGGTGCTATAATTGATTCATTTCATAATTTTCATTTCATATTCATTTTTACTCTTCCTGTGGTCTCTCTCTCTCTCTCTCTCTCTCTATATCTCTCTCTCACACCATGCAATTTCTACATTCAACCTCAGATGTGGAGGACATGATCTCCTCTTACTCCTTGCTCTCTTACAGTCATGTAGCTGTGTCTACAGGTGACGACCTTGAACACAACACACAAACGTTCACACTTTTACACGTCAGCAGTCAGCGGCCATTAGGCTTCAGATGAACTCTCTATCATTTCACCTAATTGAGAATGGAAATTAGAAATTACATCCAACTTTCCTTTGCAACAGCAGCACATTATTTATTTACAGTTTGGATTTATGAGGCTTTTACAACAAGGACATCCAGGTCATGCAACACTCTTTTCCTGGATTGAAAGTTTCTTTACCTCACTTGCCAATCAACTGCTGACCATACCAGGTTATATACTGACATTTTAAAAAGCAAAGTGTGGAAATGATAAAAATGTCACACACCAAAACCTCCTTTCTGCAAGATTTAAAATACGGTTGAACTATTTTGACATTCCATAATGTTTGTGTAAGAATGTCTATGTGTTGCATACTTACATACAATTTATGCACTTAATCCTCTAGGTTATTTTATTCATGACTTCTTGGATGCGGCCTCAAACCAGTCATGCAAACAGTCCTGGGAGGTGCACTTCTCTTTTCTTATTCAGTATTTTCAGTGTATGCTAATGTCTGTGCTTTCAAATTGTGTTTTAATTATTTGCAATTCGTTATGTGACCTATTTGTTGTTTTATTTATTTGCTTGTGTTTTGTCTATTATGTTTTCTTAAGATGATTTATCCTGAGTTCTAAGGGGGCACCATACATGTGCATGCTTGTTTATGTAAAATTATAAAGACAATATTTTGCTGATAATTCTTCTGTACTTTTACTTTTGGAATACAGGACTTAAGCAGTATTTTTCCATTATGGTATTACTACTTTTACTTATAGGTAAAGGATGTGAGTACTTTTTCCAAAGTATTTTTGAAGTGTTCTTCTTACATTGCCCAGCCCTTACATATCTGTGTGTTGTGATAATGATGAAGTCAGTGAATGAAATAGCACAGTCATCCTTTACTGCTGTTTGCCCTCCAATGGTGTTCAGCCTTGATCTGTGTGACAGTTTAATCTCTGAGGCAGCAGAGGTCGCAACCTCATTCACCTCCAGCTGGGCACACCTCAGTGTGTGTGACTTTAGTGTCACAACATTGTAAAATATATAAGACATGTTTTAGTGTTTGCATTGTGTGTGGATGTGTTTGCTTAGAGCTGAGCTGATTAGTCTCTCTGTGTGTATTTACAACCTGTTGGTATTTAACAGGAGAGGTAGTAAAACATTTATCTTTACATGCTGAACAAAACTATCTCCTCATAGCTCAAGGTCCGCTTGTGTTGAGTGGGAGTTTTATTTGTTTCTAATTAGGCATAGGACATTTTGTTGACTATAGTTGCCAGATTATAAAAATACCTTTTTGAAACTCTTTATGAATATTGACCTGCATGAATTTACTAAAGTGAGTTTGTGAAATGGCCTGGCATCCTCTAGTTTTAAACTCTATAGAGGAACCAGACAGGGGTGTCCTCTTTCCCCGTTACTGTTTGTACTGTCTGAATAGAAGATACACAGTGTCAATATAGCTAAGGAGTTTCATAAAGTTTCCTTGTATGCAGACGATATTAATCTGTTCCTTACTGAACCACAATTGTCAATCAATACACTTTTCACTATTATAGAGTGTTTTTCTTCCTTCTCCGGGTATAAAGTTAATATTTCAAAATCACAGGTTCTGCTCCTCTCTGAACAATCAACAAAGCCTGATTTGAGCAATTTTAATATTAAGTTTTCTAAAAATGGCCTTACTTATTTCGGTATTATATTTATCTCCAACTGAGAAGTGAAATTACTACTTTTAGGAATCACGCAAAATAACTGCCCAAAACATCCTATTGGGATAAAAGTTTACTTGTAAAAGATATTTCGCGAATAAAAACTAAAAATATCTATAAAGAGGTTATACATATAATATCATCTAACTTTCCTGCTCTTAAAAGGGCTTGGGCCATGGATCTAAGATGTGATATAACTGAGGAGGAGAGCGATCTCTGAAGAAGAGCTCAGTCTATCTCTAAAAAGGTCTCACTTAAACTAACTCAGCTTAAAACAATACACAGGTATCATTGGACTCCCAATAGGATGTGGAGGGCTGGATTGAGGCCAGACAACACTTGTTGGAAATGTTCATCTGATAAAGGGTCATACCTACATATGATATGGGAATTAGGGCTGGGCGTACCGATCTAAATATCGATAGTATTGATACCAAGATGAGTATTGGTATCGGATCGATACTGTCGTGATGAGATCGATACTTTTGTTGCAGTTTCTCTCCGAGTTCATGCGAGTACAGTGTCTCTCCAAGTCTGTGCGCAGTGTACAAACAGCGCACCTCTCTCTCTCTCTCTCTCTCTCTCTCTCTCTCTCTCTCTCTCGCTCTCTCTCTGCCCCCTCCCTCCTCACATATCCTTGTGGTCATCCGGCCCAGTTGTGGTGACCCACTTCCAGGGTTGGGTAGTAACGGATTACATGTTATCTGGATTACGTAATCAGATTACAAAAATCAAGTAACTATAATTAGCCCAGATTACAATAAAAAAATTATATTGTTGAGGATTACCTGATTACATTTAATCATGCAAACAATGCAACTTTTTTATGATAGCCTATGTTTTAATCTGACAAGCAGTTCATTCGTTTGTCCACTAGATGTTACTATCATCCAATTGCTTATGACAAGAAAAAGGTTCAAATCAAAACTCAAGATGGAGGAGCCGTCGACGTCGAAAGACAGACCTGTTTGTTATTGACTAGTTGGCAATATCGCCACAACTTCGACTTAAAGACAGTGGAAAATAATAATGTGTATGTTGTGTGCAAGTTGTGCAAACCAAAAGTGCAAGTATTGTCAACGGCACTAACATCTACTTCAAATCTGAAGAAACACTTGGAGGTAAGTTGAACATTAACATTAACATTACAGGAACATTCTAACATTGCTAAATGGATATGTTCAGAGTAAAGAAAGTACTAAGTAATAAATATAACATTTTTAGTTAATAACGTTTTTAGTTAGTTCACACAGGAATGCTGTAATGAGATCAAAAAGATTTCTTAGATGTAATGAAATAATAAAGAGTATAATAAAATGAGAATTCATTGATCAATTCTGTGGCGGTGTCTTTTACTTAAGGTGCATATTTATTGAAGTAATCTAAGAGTAATCCTAAAGTAATCAGATTATGTTACATGTTTTGGGTAATTCAACTGATTACGTTACTGATTACAAAAATTGCAATGTAATTTGTAGTCAGTAATGGATTACATTTCAAAGTAATCTGACCCAACCCTGCTCACTTCTCACTTGATTTATTTCCTCAGTTAACATTTTCATAATTAGTTTATGGTCTCAATCGCTAGTTTTAAGGCTTCTGCAATACTGAATGATGTTCATTTTTTTAATTATGGTCTTGTTGATTTTGAAATCGGCGATAAAGCAGGGAGTGTTTTAGGGCGTGGCTATGATGTGATTGCCAGTGAAAGTGTGTAACGTAACATAGAGTGTAAGGGCTCCTCCCTCACTCCTCCCTCTCGTCTAAAATCGTCACATCCGCAACCACGATGGCTGCGCCCGTAATGGCAAACTCTACGACTCATAGCAGAACTCCACAAACCAATGGGTGACATCACACATGCTCTGTCCATTAATTAAAGCGTGACCAGCTGGCTCAACCTGAGAACGTAAGTGGCTTGGTGAGCCTCCTCTGGAGGTTTCACAAATGTGAAATGTAACAGTCAAACTTCTTTTTGGACAAGGAAGTGTTAATATGTGAGCTTGTGAAAGTTCCTACAATCCCATATCAAATGGGAACCTATGCACATGAGACACATCTGCTCAAACATGTCACATTTTATGTTGATTTTCCATTAGGTTAAATGGATGGCCTGCTGAAAGAGAATATTTTTAAATTAATAATGAATTCATCTTTACTCAACCTGCCTTAAAGGACAATTCCGGTGCAAAATGAACATATGTGTACCGAGTTGACCGTTCTCAGGGATATGTTTTCATGCTAATTGAATGTGTCTCTAGCTTGAAACAAGCTAGCGCAAACAGCTGATGAGCTTATAATGCTAGTATTCGGGGCAGAGGGTAAATCGCTATTTCTATACCACTAACAAGGCTCAATATAGCAACTCAGTACACATATGATATTAACCCCTAGGTTCATTTTGCGCCAGAATTGTTCTTTAATAAGTTGCTAGTTCATCTTGAAGAAGTTTAAAGGAATAATTTAATACAGTTTAATAAGGGGATATGCATATACGTATGCCTCGCTACATCCTGATGATGGGGACAGCAGGCCTGAGTCTCATCTCCATCATGAACATAGTGCTGTTTTACAGACTGCTCCGAGCAAACATCCTTACAGTTTCCTACCTCATGATGTAGTTGAACAGTAAGGACCCGAGGACCGGTAAGGGCTAGAAGGCATACAGCTACGGCCACGACAGTTATGTTTAGGCCCCAAAGCAACTAGATTGTGGTTTGGATTAAAACACTCCAGAGGAATGAACAAGCGTTTCCTGGGTGAAAGTAAATTTAGCATAATTATGTGTTAACTTCCGGTCATAGCTGCATCCCTTCTAGACACAACCCCCGAGGACCACTGTAACTTATGGTGTTGTTTGTAACTTTTTATGTTTTTCATTAAAGCAGAAATTATAGGTTAACCACAAGTTAGCAGATGTCTTTTGGGGGTTATTCATTAAAAAAAAAGAATCACACAAGGGCAGCTTTTAGCTCCAATATACTGCCTAAGCTTTGTTTATCTACCAAATAATTTACAGATTTTACTATTTAATATAGGGTGACCAGACGTCCCGGTTTGACCGGGACAGTCCCGATTTTAAGATGCTTGTCCCGGGTCCCGACAAAAGCCTGTCGGGACGCTAAAATGTCCGGTTTACACCAACCACTATGAAATTGTCCCGGTTAAACTGTTAAAATGCTGACAGCTAAACGGTGTAAAAGTGTGACTGTATTGTAGAGGATTCTAACAGCGGGACGTACAAAAGTCTGCCGCTAAAGCTATGAGCTAAAAGACACAAACTAGCTAGCACTTTGTCACTGCTGTTGTCGGAAAAACAACACAGACGTGAATAAAGGTTGCGTTTACTTAATTCTGGTAAAACCCGTGGCGATAACCCATTATGTTGTGAGTAGTAGGCCTACGTGTGCTGTTGGCAAAATTGTGTCTAATATGTCTGTGTCTATGTCTGACCTGGGCTGGCACATGTTCACGTTAAAAAGTGTGTGCGTGCACATGCACTACGGTCACGCGCAAAGTGTCCCGGTTTTAGTTGCGGGAAATCTGGTCACCCTAATTTAATATAATATTGTCAGTTCAATGTCATAACTGCACTGTTACTAATATAATATATAATAATTTATAGGCTATTTGCCAAAGGGACACTGTTATACACAACCGGCCCTCAAGTATTTATTCATGTTGTGTCATTCCAAAAATCTAGAGTGACAATTAGTGACTACATTTCAAATGTATAGATGCTCCTGATTTGTTCATAATTCTCCTCTACTCTAATAAGTAATAAGATCACTTAGGTTTCACTCATTTCTTTCTTATTTTTTAATGGCATTTTTCTCTGTTATATTTTAAATGACAGTGGATGGCAGTGACAGGAGATATGGGGAGAGAGAAAAGAGTGGGCAACATCTGTTTCATAATAACAGATTAAAGCAACATACACTACATCATGATCCTCTTCTGCTGAAACAAACTAACCAGAGTGGAGGCTTCGCAGCTTGTCTTGGTTTGGACTTCTTCTTCTCTAATACGCGGCAGGTGAATCTTCTCTGTCCTGGACTCTCTCTCATAGTAGTGACACACCTTTAGGTGCTCGGACATGGACGGCATGTCTTGGAAGGCCCAAGTGTCCACAGGAGAGAACAAAGTGCTAAACTGCCATACCTGAAGTCACAGAGAAGAGAGAGGCAAGTGAGAGAGAGAGCTGAATATACAGTCCAGATGCCAAGGATGTCATCCACTGGAGATGGGGAAAGATCATGTCATGTCACTTTTTTTTTTGTTTTGTTTTTTTAAGATTATTTTTGGGGCTTTTCCACCTTTAATGAACAGGACAGTGAGGAAGGGGAGAGAGAGGGGGAAGACATGCAGGAAATTGTCACAGGTCGGACTCAAACCCTGGACCTCTGCATCGAGGCATAAACCTCTAAATATATGTGCGCCTACTCTACCACTGAGCCGACCCTGCCACTTCATGTCACTTTTCAAAACCCTGTTTTATAGTTTCAGTTTGATTTACTCCCTAAAAGCTCTCTAAGCAGTGATCATTGACTGCCAAAATCCAGATGAGATCCAGATAAACTGTCCGTATGTTGCTCATGAAAGCTCAAATATATATAATACACTGGCTCTTAGCTTACCATCTGCTTTACCCGCCACTTGGCTCCTCCATGTGAGTAGGTCTTCCTCTCCCAGCGGAGGGTGACCATCCCTCTCTCCTGCAGCAGAGAGGAGCACACCTGCCTCATCAGCTGGGACACCAGAGCCAGCTGGGACAGGGACAGACTGTCCAGAAAACTGGCCATGTGGCACAGCACCTCGTAGGGCAGCGAGCTCAGAGAGTCCTTTCCTCCTCCTCCTCCACCCCGATCTCCTCTTTTCCTCTGAGCTGTGGAGGAGTCCTCTGAGCAGCTGGATGTCTGGGTGACATCACTCAGAGAGACAGGGGTGGTGGGTTGCAGGCTAAAGCAGCCCAGATCCTCGCTGAAAGCAAAGTTGAAACTGGTCAGATTTTTACTGCACTGCATGACTGTAATTATCTGCAGGGAATTAGTGGGCTTGTTGAACAATGATGACACTGGATGAAAGAAAGAAAGAAAGAAAGAAAGAAAGAAAGAAAGAAAGAAAGAAAGAAAGAAAGCACACAATAATAAAGATGAACTGTTGTTTTATCTCACTTGTAGGAGATGGTGGCTTTTTGTGTGGAGGGCTGAAACCTCCTCTGGCTGTAGGTGCATCCCAAGTTTGCCAGTGGGCATCTCTGCTCGAACCATCCGTTCACACCCATCTGGATGTCACTGTGGCTGTTCCTGCGTGTGAGAGCATATTAATCATTAGAAGAAGAAAGAAATTGTGCGATGCTTTGGCCTAATACAATCATTTAACATTAAACCAGAGCATCCTATTTAATTTAGTTTGTTTTCATCTAACTGTAATGCCAGACAGGACAGGTGGTGTTTAGTGCATTAGGACGAATCAGAAAGGGTCAGTGAATTCCTACAGAATAGACTAAAGTAATCATTTTAGTTTCTCTACTTTATTTTCCTACTGTGAAGGTGTTTACTTCATGGTTAACCTGATTTTGTGTTTAAATTCATACTAGGAGTTTAAACACAAAATCTGATTGATATTTGTTTATTTTTTTCAGGTCCCACATGTTACTGAAACAAATATTTTGGGACTTTAATGGAATATGTTACCTCTCATACTGGCATGAATTTGAAAAAATATGTATTCCAATGTATATTTGGATCAAACAAAACAAAAAGAAAACCCACTTATAATGTTTGCCATATTCTCTGCGCTGGAAGGTGTGTCCACAGAGGAAGGTAAAGGCGGAGCTGGCCTTGTGGTGCCGGCTGGTGACGCTCTCCACCTGCAGCTGAAGGTGAAGCTCCAACGGTTTTGCAGCAGTCAGCTCAGCCAGCAACGTGTTTGTCCGGAAAGGAGCAGACAGGAAGTTGTAGGTCTGTGTGCCCTCATCTTGTAGCAGAGCGTCTGTGAATACGCTCTCTGCAATGAGGTGACCCCTTTTCTCCTTCTCCAGGGAGCACAGCAGAGAGGCCTGAGGAGCACATCAAACTCATTAAGTGATAAATATTCAGTGGTGAAACACAGAAACACAACACCAAATGAATGTTTGCTTCGTGTCTGCTGGATAAATAGGCAACTGTTTGCTAACCAGTTTGTGATTTGAACTTTAAAAAAGTGACGATATGTCAATTTTAAGTCCACAGCTTGTTTCTGTTGCCCCCAAGTTGCCAAAAGGACCAAAATAATTATGTTAGACTTTAATTATTATAAGAAGAATGAATTTCTTTCTCTCACCTGAACTTCCTCCCATACTGGCATATCCTCTAGCGCCACCCCCAGATCACTAGTATCCACAGCTCGATTCTCCCTCTTGTAGAAACTAGGGTTGCGGATACGGCACTGCTTGGCAGAGAAGCTGGTTGGGGTTTTAAAGGTACGCACAGTGATAATCTTCATTGGCTCCACATGTCCATACTCAAATTTCTTTTTCAGTTTAACAGCAGGACAAGAGGAGGATGTGGAGGAAGCAATATATGCACTGCTCCCCTGTTTGCAGGTGTTTGATGCTTTGGCACCCACACAAGTCTCTGCTGTATCTTCCTCTGTCAGAGTGCCCAGGCCTTTTCCTTTCGACAGTCCCTGGTCTCTGACTGCCTCCCCAGCTTCCCTGCAGCCACCCATCTCCATACTAAACATACGCTCCCAGGCGTTGTAGCTTTCTAACTGATCAGCATTCACTCGGCTGTCAGTAGCCTCTCTCTCCTCCTGGTTTGGCTCCTGCTTAAATTCCACCTCATCTTCATCCTCATCTTCTTTAATATCAGGGTTATAGATGTCAAACATGTTAAAAGACTTCCCTGTTTGACCACTGGCATCTTTTGTAGCTGCCTTTTTGGCTTCCTCTTTTTCCTGCTTCTTCTTCCTCCTCTCTTCCTCCTCCTCCTCCTCCTCCTCCTCCACACTGATCAGCTCTGGGAACAGTTTCTTCATCTTCATGGAGTGAAACAGGAGGTCCTGGTCTTTCAGGGCCATGGCCAGGTCCAGACATCCTTTCTGCTCTCCTTCCCTGAGCAGGTTTTCATGCAGCTCTGTGTTTGGATGAGAATGGGCGTCATTGACCGGCCATCGGTTCCACTCCATGGAGCAACAGACCACGCTGGCCGGACACACCTGGAGGTGAGCTGCCTGCGAAGAGCGGGGCAGGTGGAGCGGGCAGCCATACTCAGCGTTGAGGCAGGGCACCCTCACGTTAGGGCAGAGCAGCAGGTGATCCTCCTCTTTACACAGGTGGAAGAGAGCTCCACAGAGCAGGCGGCAGGGGATGACCGCACAGCACACAGAGACCTCCACCCGAGCCCTGCAGCGCCGGCTGTAGCAGGAATCACAGTGGACATGCTGTCGCACCCTGGAGGCTGAACAATGACTCTGAGGTGTTTAGGGCAAGGGAGGAACAAATGAAAATGAAGGAACAGATTGATTGAGAAAGAATCAAGAAAATTCACTAAATCAGCACGTTTTCATTTAAAAAGCATCATGATGCTTCAACATCTGTTTATCTCACTGACCCCCACAGGTGGGGTGGGGTTAAAACTTGTGCTGTGCAGTCAAACAATGTTCAAAACAAAAAGAACTTAGTTTTATTTGTATTTCTTGATAAGATCCTGATACCAAATTTGACAAGCTGAAATTAGGGAATATGTGTATAAATTGATGCAGACATGTACAATATCTCAATTTGATGGAATGGTTCCATCATAAATAGACAGGAAGGTCTGGGTTTGAATATTTCACTTTGTGTAGACATCATATAGCTTCAATTAAGAGCCAAAAAAGAATATACTGCATATGATACTGTCAAACAGGGTAAAATAAGATGATTTAAACAACTTTAAAGCTACTTAAGGGGAAATAAAAGTGGAAATTGGAATCACAATAAAACCATACCATGCTTCAGATCCTATGGCACCAGTTTTGTAGCTGAAGCTGTTGGTTAGTCCTGCAAACAAAGAGGCAACTGTAAATATAAAATATAAAAGAAACACAAAATGGCAGGACACCGGCAGGGTCCTGTGGCATTAGTCAATGGGCACAGTTAAGTAAAGACTTTAGCCTACCGCTCTAAGTGAATGGAAATGAGAGAAACATGCTCCTTGTACTCCGTCTTGTGCTTTCAAGACCAAGTGTCTCTGTGAGTGTGTGTGTGTGTGTGTGTGTGTGTGTGTGTGTGTGTGTGTGTGTGTGTGTGTGTGTGTGTGTGTGTGTGTGTGTGTGTGTGTGTGTGTGTGTGTGTGTGTGTGTGTGTGTGTGTGTGTGTGTGTGTATAATATAAATAGAGTTGAGAACTGACTACTGACTGAGAAATGTTACACAGGTGGTCAGAGACATGGTTTGGGTTACCAGCCCCTTCAGAGACTCACATCAGTACATCTCTCTCACTTTCTTCCCACTGATTCATGTTGTGGTGCTGCGTGCAATTGATTTCTACCTGCAGAGTGCAAAATGAGTCTTATTTAATATCCAAACAATGTCCTCTAGTGGAGATTTAATCAAAACATTTTCAGTGTGTATTTTATTACGGTCATTCCGAAGAAGATAAACTATTTATTCTTCACTGGACACAAGTGCACATTGACTTGGTCACAGGATGAAGACATAGAAAGTATTTAATACAGATTGGTGTCTGTGACTTCAATCCACTGCAGAAACTGAGGGTGGGGGGGGGGGGGGGGGACTGCTGCTGCTTGGCTAATTTTATCCTGCCAGTTCAAAGAGCGCAGGGACTAAAAGCAGCGTTATAAAACGAGGAGGAAGCAACAAGTCTGCGGTGGCACCTTGGTAAGAACTTTGACCAGATGAGGTTTGATCTTATTGTGAGTGTCTTTTTTTGTCTAAATTGAAAGCAGTACAGTGAAAGTATTCAGTTATGAAACTGTAGAAGTTAAATGTTTCAGTTGCTTCTAGTGCTCTTCTGATTTACTCTTACAATGCCATAGGACACATCTGAACGATATTATATATAGGCCCATAGTTTAGAATTTACTTTGATTATCAGCTCTTCATTTCACAGTAAGAACATGGAATACGTGTTAATGCATTTTAGTGAGAGGGCTTTGAAGCCATGCTTAGTGCACGATGGACAAAAATTGTTGCATCGGTGAAAAATGTTTCCCAAAACTGTATTTTTGTGCTGTTGATTTGTTGTGTGGCCTCCAGTGTGTCATTGGTTCCCAACATGAAGGGTCATGAGGGGTCATGAGAACTTAATAGGAAAGAAAAAAAAACATTAATGCTGCTTAAAACTTTTGAGAAGAATTGGATTTTACCATGTCGGGCCTCTAAAACAGGGAGGAAAGAATCAAAGAAGCACTCATTGGTTGACCTGGTCATAATAACATGACATATGCGACCAGTGATGATGGATCACAAACAAACAGGGGTCACAAGCCTATGTGATTCACTATTTAGGGCTGATGTTACAGATTATAGTATGAATCTATATGTCAGTTTTCTGTATTTCTCTTGCAGGATTACAAAACCTCTGATTCAACGTCCTGTAGACATGGTGAGTCACAGGAGATATATAATTCATGGTGTGGAATCAAAGATTATAAAGCCTTGATGCACTATGTTTAATATGCTGTATATGTTGTGAATCTTTCATCCTATTTGGATCCTCTGCTCCTCTTTTCTTTCTCATCCAATTAGAGTCATCGTTCTCGAGCCTCCAGGGTGCGACAGCATGTCCACTGTGATTCCTGCTACAGCCGGCGCTGCAGGGCTCGGGTGGAGGTCTCTGTGTGCTGTGCGGTCATCCCCTGCCGCCTGCTCTGTGGAGCTCTCTTCCACCTGTGTAAAGAGGAGGATCACCTGCTGCTCTGCCCTAACGTGAGGGTGCCCTGCCTCAACGCTGAGTATGGCTGCCCGCACCACCTGTCCCGCTCCTCGCAGGCAGCTCACCTCCAGGTGTGTCCGGCCAGCGTGGTCTGTTGTTCCATGGAGTGGCTCCGGTGGCCGACTGATGACACAAACCCACACAGCAACGACATAGCCCTGCAAGAGAAGGTGCTGAAGGAAAATGAGGGGCAGGGGGAGCCTCTGGATCTTGCCATGACCCTGGTGGATCAGTCAGATCTTTATGGCCGCCTGAAAATGAAGCCTCTCTATCCAGAGCTGATGGAGGCAGAAGAGGAGGAAATAAATGACGAGAAGAAAGAGGAGACGGCAATGGGAGGGCTCGTCAATGGTGTCACAGACATAGATACCAAAGAAGGTAAAACGTATTTCATCTATATTTTAAACACACAAAATAAAACAATGTTTTGTTGTTGTTGTGTTGTGATTTTTAGACTTTTCTTTCCTCATCTGTTGTCTTTACATTTCTCCTGTCGGCCTCCACACATCTGTTCCTGCAGAGAATA
This sequence comes from Perca fluviatilis, assembly GCF_010015445.1. Classification (NCBI taxonomy): domain Eukaryota; kingdom Metazoa; phylum Chordata; class Actinopteri; order Perciformes; family Percidae; genus Perca; species Perca fluviatilis. Next base: position 17,661,587 of record NC_053127.1, read on the forward strand.
ATGTTGTTGAAGAGGTTGTACAGAATAGTGTGGGGCAATGCTCAGGCATCAACAAAGAGAAATACGACCTGTGTGAGATGATGTTCGGCATGGAAAAAGGCGGCTGTGCTGTCGCTCAGGCAAACCAAGACAATCCCAAAGAAAAGCCAAAGCCTGGGGAGAAGGTGAAAGACAAAGACACAGAGAAAGATTATGCGGCTGCAGACACAAGTAAGACAGGACAGGCCCCGTGGCAGGAGGGGGTGCTGGAGCGTCTGGGACAGGAGCTCACCCCACAGGAGTACCACATGTATGTGGTGCATCATGGGCGCATGCTGCTTACCTTCGGACAAATCAAGGCCTGTACGCCGAGGGAGGACGATTTTGTGTATGGCAGCCTGGAGCCTATCCCAGTCCAGACCCTGCGCTCTTTCAAGGTGATGATTTCAAACTACACCTATTAACTGTAAAATAGAACTGTTTTGTTAGCATTATAAGGCGCAAGTGTGCATCAACCGAAATGATGAACACTTTTTTTTTTTTCGAGCATCACCAGGCCTTAAATCTCAAAGGTGTAGCCATAGCAGCAACATTTCTTAAATGTTTACATCCCTTTTTGCCCAAATTCAATATGGTGTCGGGTACTTGTCCACCATCAGTAAGTGAAAAATATAAACTTTTAAGAGTGGAATACAAAGTAGCTAGGAAGCATTCCAACCAAATAAAACATTTGCCCAATACAGCTTTAAAATAAGCATCAACAAAACATACTCCAGACAACCTGACCTAATACTAATTTACAAAAAAAGATGTGTTCACGTTACTCAATTGGCTTATTATTTATTGCTTCCTTTAAGGTCCCTGTAAGCTATCACTACAGCAGGCGGCGGATTCATCAGTACGACACGAGTCGGCCTCCAGGCGAGCCTCGCGGTGTGGACACATCCGACCTCGAAGTCAACGAAGAGGACTGGTTCAGTGATGAAGCAGCAGCCACCCTGCTGGGCTACGCTGAGGTGGAGGTCAGGGGTCACAAGGTCAGTCAGATATTTATAACAGTATGACAAAATATATATAAACTGCACACATCAGCAGATGAGGGAGATTAAATGGAATTCTGTAAAGCATGACAATTTCATAATTGAACATGATGGTTTATAAGCTAAATAAAATAATAATAGCACCAGCCACAACATTTATTTTCTAATCGTAAAAAAATAAGTTCTCTGTAGTGCATTTTTTTTTTTTTATATATTAAAACCAGTTTGAAGTCACTTCAAGTTGCTTTTCATATTGTGTGGAAAAGTAAGACATCAGCTCCTGCATACTGTCAACACTTGGTGTTAGTGAATTTATTGAATAGCAACATTTGTGAGGCACTATGGAAATGTGTGGGAAAACAAAGGCCTCATGCAAAAACAGTGGTATGGTCTTTTAACTAGAATGAATCAGGTATTGTGATTGATTTTTTTTCCCATGCAGATCAGTGAGTTAAAGGCAGCCGACGGGCTTTACGTCGACGAGGGAACACAGACGCACTGGTTCCGCAAAGCTCCGTTTAAAGCGAAGACGACCCTGGCGGAGGTGATGGTGGACAGGCCGCTGAAGCTTCATCTCCAGCTGCAGTCAGAGAGTGTGAACAGCAGACATAACAGAACCAGCTGTGTCTTCACCTTCCTCTGTGGTCACTCCTTCCTCCGCAGAGAGTTTGCCACACATTTCAGGTGTCTGTAAATACTACTGACCTGGGTGTGTTTGACTGAGTTTGTGGTTTGACCCTCACTAACATTAAAGTAATAAATGTTGATTTGTCACTGAGAATTCAACAGTTGTCAAGAGGATGCAACCAACTGGAAATGTCAACTGGATAAATACTGTTAATGTTGTTCTTAAAGTATATTATTTCTTTTCTTGTTTGTCAAGCAATTCTATTATGTTTTCATTCTTGTCTTTTCATAGTCATAGTTAATATTTAATAATAAGCTTTTGCACTGTTCAATCCCTGCACTGTTCACTTTTGCACTACCACCATTGCACACACTCTACCATAGCACCTTATCATGGTCATTGCATCACATGGTCAGTCTATACCAGACCTTTGTAATCACTTCAAATAGTACAACTCTTTAAATTTCTGTGAGTGATTTTTATGTATGTGATGTGTATGTGTGTTTGTTGTGTTATGGTTGTCTAAGCTACTGGATGCCTAAAATTTCCCTCTGGATGAATAAAGTATCTATCTATCTATATCTATCTATCTATCTATCTATCTATTGTGCATGTAAAATAGGACCAGATGGACATGCAAAGTGTGTTTAATAAGTAAGAGTATTAATCGTCATTTCCTTTCCAGGAATGTCCACAGTGACATCCAGACGGGTCTGAGCGGATGGTTTGAACAGAGATGCCCCCTATCGTATCTGGGATGTACCTACAACCAGAGGAGGTTTCAGCCCTCCACACATAAAGCCACTGTCTCCTACAAGTGAGCACATTTCCTTTTCATCAGTCCTGTCCAGTGTTCGTTTGAGTGAATGAAATCCTAGTATATTTCTTCCCTACAGTAAACAGCTGAGGAGTTTCAGCTTGCGTCCAACACTTGGAGCCTCAGTAGGTGATGCCTCCTCCCAGACATCCAGCAGCTCAGAGGACTCCTCCACCGCTCAGAGGAAGAGAGGTCGGGGAGGAGAGGACTCTCTGAGCTCGCTGCCCTACGAGGTGCTGTGCCACATGGCCAGTTTCCTGGACAGTCTGTCCCTGTCCCAGCTGGCTCTGGTGTCACAGCTGATGAGGCAGGTGTGCTCCTCTCTGCTGCAGGAGAGAGGGATGGTCACCCTCCGCTGGGAGAAGAAGACCTACTCACATGGAGGAGCCAAGTGGAGGGCCAAACCTGTGAGATAGACGTACTAAATCATCCATTCCATCATGTTAGTGTTTTACAATAACAAATCATACTAACTGTGATCAACGTCTTCCTTTTCTCTCCTCCTTTTTCTCTTCAGGTATGGGAGTTCAGTCACCTCTTCTCCTCAGTGGATTCGTGGCATATGGCAGACATCCCTCCAATATCAGCTCATCTAAAAGTCTGTCCTTACTACGAGACCTCTCTGCACAGTGAGCCTGTTCCCCTCCCCAGCATGAGTGACAAACAGAAGTGCAGCCAGGAAAGGCTTAGCCTCGTCGACCAATTCACAGGAAACAGATGGCAACAATGAAAAAAAGTCCTTTTATTTGTACCTGCTGTGTCAGAATGTATTTGTGTATTATTGACATGATGGCAGATTGCATATAATTAATAGGGATGATGTCTTATTACCAGTATGTCACAAAGCACTACACAGAGCAAATAAAATCAACCTGAACTTGTACAGTTGTTCTTCTATTGTATAATCTATAATATTCAATATTATGGAATACATGATTTATATATACAGCTCTAATTTATTTATGATTCTATGATGTCATAAAGTTTTTTATTTGAAAAGTTAATTAAGATAAATTATTCTGAATTTAAATATATATAACAGAATTAGAGCTACAACAATTAATCAATTAGTTGATAGACAACTTTATACCTCTACTCCACTACATACTACCAGAAATATTGTACTTCTTACTCAACTATTTATTTGACAGCCATAACTACAAATTACTTTGCAAATTAGGATTAGAGACTTTAGCTCTCTATCATTTTCAGGATGAGGAGGAAACCAGCACTTTGATGAAGCTCCTCCTCCTGCTGCTTCGTGGCACTGATCACCCGTCATACAGGCTGCTTTGTTGTGAATACAGCAGCGGCACTGCACTGCACGTACAACCAGAAGGTTATGAAGAGGTTATTTCTACTCAGACTGCAGCAGGATTCATTAAGGACAACGTCGGCCTGCCGCTACGGTGAAACCGCTCAGGTGAGAGCACAGAAAGAAACGCGTAAAGTGCCGTTTTGCACGGGTCTTTTGTTTTCTCCATCTCTGCTGCATCAAGGACAGAGATAGCAGGGCGAATCGAGGATCCATGAGAGACGCTTTGAATCGGATACCGCTTCGGTATCACGGTAGGCCGCCACGGTCAGGGTGATGGATTCACACACAGTTACAGGTAGACACACCGGGCGCTAGTGAGCAACGGTGCAGAAAACAGAACGCTTTTACAGTAGGCCTATATGCGAGAAATCACACGTGATTAAATAAGAGAGTGTAGGCATTTTGCAAATAAACCTATAAGGGAATTACCTAATAAAGCTCTTCCATGTTGCAGAAAATCTCAGTGAGATAGAATATTAAGCTGACTAACAGCTCTTTATAAAATCATCAATTAATCAATTAAAATATCTGCCATGGAATAGACACTAAATACCCAAGCACCATAGTAACGCTCAAATCGGGACACTTAACAGCTGTAGGCTACACATAAATTCCTTATCCTACGAAATCCAGCTACCTACATCTGTGTGCAGGTTGTGTGGGGGTGCAGCCATGGATGCCGGGAAGCTGGAGCAGCAGGTGGCCAGTGTGGAGAGAGGCATCGCCTTCCTGAAGCAGGAGCACCTGGCCATGCTGACCGGTCTGCAGCTGGAGATCACACACCTGAAGAGGCGCTGTCATGGTCAGTCTACCGGGGACCTGCTGCTCTCCATCTCTTTATGTGTCACTTAACCACTTAACTGTCTGTCTGTCTGTCTGTCTGTCTGTCTGTCTGCCTGCCTGCCTGCCTGCCTGTTGTGCTTCTACTCCTCTGGCTGCAGAGCTAAGCTGTGAGCTGGACTCCAGGTTTCCTGACAGAAGCACAGATGGTAAGACATTACAACTCCTTGCTGACAAGAGGGAACATGATATGAGGCAGTTCTGGAAAAGCACAAAAGCAGTGCAGAGGAGGACTGGAAATTCACAAGGACCTCATTATAGAAGGGGGTACAATGACGATACGATACAACATTATTACAGTAAAATTAGATATTTGCATTACTATAAACATCACTTATGATTATATTTATTTATATTTACTATTCTATATTTGCAGTATATTCCATTATTTGCTAGCAGTAACGATGCACTGATGTGATATGCCAGATCGGTATTGGCACCGATACTAACTTTATGAAGCAGATCAAGTTTCACCTATGACAGAATCTATCCAAAATAAATACAGAAAGATACGTAGAGAGTTAGAAGATATTGCAACATGTTATTGGAATTCAAATCACTCTTTCTTCCTACAACACTGCATATAATGTATATTTGGTTTTTCATATTTTTGTTTGGAGTGTATTGCAAGCGAAATCGATTTATCCATGTCTGTCAAGTGCTTTAGTCCAGAAAGTCCTTGGTAAAAACAAAAATAGGCCATCTTTTATGAGAACATTCATGCTCTGTGATTTCTCCTTCTGTAACAGATGACAAATTAGGTCTAAATCATTGAGAGCAATGACGTTTCTAATTTGGGCAAAGGGGGGGCCAGTGCTCCCTTATTATTAAGCCTGGACCTCCCCCTCTGGCCCCCCTAACTGTTTTCACCCAACATTTATCCCCAGAGAGGGGAGATTGTGAAAAGACATCAAAAAGAAAAATATATGAAATGTAATATGATCAAGAAGATTAAATGAAAGAGATATGGATACAGTAATTTCCTCAACATCTACAGTATTTTCTGTATCTTCATATACTTCAGTCCATACTGTATGTGTTTATGTTTCTTAGAGGAAGAAGCAGAGCTGGCCGCACGCTGTGAGGCTGCACAGCGTCTCCTAGAGGAGCAGCAGTGCATGATGGTCGCTGCGCGTGGGGAGCTGCGGGCCGGCCGGGCACGGGCATCAGCACTGGGAAGGAGCCTCAGGGAAGAAGAGCGGCATTTCCTAGAGGAACTGAAACGCCGCAGCCACAAGATCACACTGCTGAGTCGTGAGCTGCAACGGCAAAATGTCACCACGACGACCCTCTGCCACGAGCTCCACACCGCACGCTTAAAACTGTTCCAGCAACGGCAGAGCACAGAGTGTGGTGCAGAGGGAGAGGAGGAACCCAGAGGAAAGGAGGAAGAAGAAGAGGATGATGATGATGAAGAAGATGAGGAGGATGAAGATTATGAAGGGGAGGGATCGGACTGGCTTCTGTCTCCACCTCCTCCAGCCTCTCCCAGCGAACCAGAAGCGAGACACAAGAGGCGCGTCAGCGTGAGGGAGGAGAGGGTCAGGGCTTGTGTCCCTCAGGAGAGAGTGACATCACCGCAGAGGCCACACCCTATGCCTGACCCCGCCCTCTTCTTGGTGCCGCTTAGATACCGCCTCCTTCGCTTGAACCAACCAATCAGAACGCAGGATGGAGAGGGGATGGAGGACGAGTGGGAAGATATAGATGACAGCAGGGTGCACAGGAGGGTGGACATGGGAGCAGGAGAGGGAGAAACCGCTCTGTGATGAAGAGAAAAAAAGGCAAAGTTGTCTTCCAGCAGGTCTCAGCAAAGATCTAGAAAAATCTTAAGACTTGAGAGATGTAACCTTGTGATTGTCTGTAGATTTCAGGAAGTGAGTAAGATATTTAGAAGTTAGATGCAGAAAAGTGTGTGATCAAACCTACACATTACCGTATAAACCAAATGTGTCACATTGATGGTACAACATGTACTTTGAAAATGTGAAAAAATGAGTGGGTCAAAAAAAGACTGAATCGTGGTACTGTTTCATATGGATGCCTTTTGATTTTAACACGTTGATCACAGCTTTTGCCTGTTATTAGTAGCCTTGCCTCGGAGTCTGTGAACACTCACACCGTACTGTTCAATGTGGCAACCTGCTTTTTCACTGCACCAGCTGCATTCCAGGTTCGGAAAGTAACTCTAGAAGGCTTAGGGACATGTTGTATGATTTGCACTTTATTAAATTCATGCAATGTGCCTAGTAAAGGCAGACAATTTTCTGGTGTCTTGTCTGTTTTCAATGTTTGAACGGTTTTTAGTAGGTCTTTGATACAGCAGATACTTGTCATAGTTGTAAAAGCACTAATAACATTAATGATGGCTCTGTTCAAAAGTCCCAGTAAGTCATGGCAGTGTGACAGTGAGCCAGCAGTCAATCAAAAAGCAGACAATGCAGGACTATGACACTTAAGCAGCTAAATGGAATTCAGCTATCATTTTAGTATTTACACTTGTGCTTTTCCTATTGTGACATGTCAAAATACGTGCTGTATTAAAGGCCTGAGTGGCTGTTACAAAGATGTTATGACCGGTTGCTCTCAACTTTTATTTTCAACATTCTCTGTTTCTATCTTCTCCAATGTGAGGATCTTTCTGCTTTTTGTTTTTTTTATCACTGTAAACTGAATGTGTTTGGGCAGACATTTTAAAATGTCACTTTTGGCTTTAGAAAATTGTGACAGACATTGTTTTACTAATTTCCAAATGTTGTTTAGACCAAACAATTTATACATAATACAAACATTCACCAGTATTAAATATCCACTGTCAGAATATTTTTGCAGCCCACTTCTGGATCTGGAACAGTCTGCTACTCATAAGTTTTTATTTCAAGTCCTACACTGGATGGCAGTACAACCAAACTTTGAATGATAATTAAAATATGGCCAGATCTGTGTGCATTGCTGAATTTTCCAAAAAAAGTAAAAGATGTATAGACATGTATCTCTGAATTTTCTAGGCTTTTACAATCAACTGACAAATATTAAAAGAGAGTGTGTGCAGGAAGATTGTAGGCTAATGACTCACAGTCTGACTGCCCTTCATCTGCAATCTGCATCTTTCTTTTACTATACAGATATTTTTGCAACATGCCATAGAAGCCCACTGAATGATGCAGACATCTATGGACACACAAAAGGCCAAAGAAAGCTCTAGTTATTATTAACATGGGCCTTAGTTTATCTGTGATCGAATGGCGTGGCCTAAGCTGAATATTTAAATGATGCAGTGAACTAATGAAATGAAACTAAATTAAAGTGGCTTGTGAGTTGTTAAATGAACAGGAGAATATACTGATGCATTGAGAACATTAACAGGAACATTTTTGATTGATGAATTTATTGACAATCATTTGGAGATGTTGAGTCTTTCAATTACTGCATTCAGCTACTGCAAACTACAGTATCGCTCACACTCACATGTAGTATTTAGTGTACTGGTACACATGTAACTTGTCTCCTAGCAAACGTCCCATTCTAGAATGTTCCCACAGTTGTCTTGGAGACTGTGCTCAGAATGATAATGTATGCTGCAGAGCTGCCATGGCAACCAGAGAGCTACGTTCAGAGAACTCATGCCTAAAAGTGTGTGAAGAGCTACGGAGACAAAATACTGAAGGCTTTTTTGTTTCCAGGACTTTGTGTTTGGGGAGATGTTTGCTGTCTCATGTCTTGTGTAGTTTTCAAAATATAAAGAGGCGCCAGACCTCCTGCTGCTGCTATTTATACACCTCCTGCACATGCTCACATTCAAGGTTAATAGAGAGTGCATGGACCGGTCTGAATACAGGAAGTTACATCATGAACGGCAGAGAGGTTGCCCTCTTCTGGACTTGGATAGGTACTAAGTGTGTAGATATGTGAGTGTGTGTGTGTGCGTGTGTGTGTGTGTGAAGAGAGGGCCTATACATGTTCTCTCACAGCTCTTCTCTACCCATGAAGGGCAGACACACGTGCACTGACACAGTTTGTGTAACGTGGTTTCGCAGTAAGGACAGGGGAGCCTCCTGCTGTAGAGGAAAGACTGGGGAACTCAGCTCTCTCATTTCAGCAGGATGAACAGCAGAGGATTCTGGAGAAGATGACACAGACTGGCAGTCTCTCCCTCTCTCTTCACTGGCTGGTAGGGCCCATCGAATGATTACACTAATGTCATATTGATGCTGTTTTTTTCTTTTGTTGTTTGAGATACATGCACATGTATTCTGCTGCACCTTTGTGTTCTCGTGTACTTGAATAAGGTGTGTTACTTATAAGAAACACTCTAATTGGGATTCAAGACATAAAAAATGAGTCTATTATTCTGCTGTTTTGATTTAGACATTTTGTGTAGCTAAACAACTGTAACTCTAAAGGTGATTTTTCCTTAAAAATTGTACTCAGCGTATCCTCTCATCTGTGTTCCAGGATTCACACATATCCAACATCATTCCAGAGTTCATCTGATGAGATTTTAGTCTCTGAGTTTTTCCAGTCCTTTCCTCTGTAAGGTGACACCACTGCAGGAACACTTCATAATCTTCCTTTTATCAGCTGTTGTCTAAGGCTCTTAGCTGCTTGCATTTACACATGACACACATGTGACAGTGACAAAGTCTTCTGCCGCAGTTCATACTTTGCAGCTTAATTCAAACTAATAATGCATTTAAGATTTAACAAGTAAATTAATGTCAGGCTGAAAAGCATAATTTAATTGCAAATAATTTGGGAAAACCTACATTATATTTAATAGAACCGCTGGCTGAAGCTGCATAAATAAAACCCATTTGTAATCAACTTTAAAATGTATTGTCCCTGAACCTGCCTACATACTGTGGTCTTTTCTCTCTTAGGCCACCTGCACAGTTGTATTGCTTTTGTGTGCACAAAGGCACCATGGGAAACATAGTCCAATGCTGTCACACACTGTCAAATTACTTTAAGTGTAAGGATGCACCGGTCCAGGGTGAGGCGGAAAGATCCCCTCTGCTATCCAGTGAAGAGAGTGAATGTGAATCGCTGAGTCTGTCGGACGACTTGGAGGACGATCTGTTAACCGCCTCCACCGGCGTGACAAATCCGGCCCTCGAACCAGAGCACTTCCTGTTTCCTGACATCGTCCTAAGTAGCACCCTGGGAGGGGACGTGACTCTGGTGGAGCCAATGGTCTGTCTGTTGGTGTCTGAGGAGGAAGAGGGAGTGAGGTTGGATGAGCCAGGAGATGAAGGACAAGAGAGGAGCAACAGATGGAGAAACAGGGGGTTTTCTGAGGTTGAGACACAGACCGAAGTGGAGACACAAATCGGTATGGGGGTGCAGACTCAGACTGAGTCACAGGCAGAAGTTCAGGCACAAACAGAAATACGTGTATGCAATAATGAGACTGTAGCGAGTGAAGTAAACACACCAGCAAATGCTGGCATTACAGAAGAGATGGTTGTGGATGTTTGGGATGAACATGAAATACTGAGACAGGTGGATGTGCTCTTGGAGGCACAAACATCACGAGAGAAACAATCAGAAATTGTCACTAAAGTGATGTCAGAGAAACAAAAGAAAAGGATAGACTCTGGAACCTGGGCTGACATGGACGTTTTTGTTGAGGTGCCAGGGAAGGTGGAAGGACAGACCGAAGAAAACAAACTGGCCTTCGGAGATATAGACAAGGAAGCTGAGCAAGAGCCGAAAGAGAATCACATCCTTGAGGAACTCACCTCTATTTCAACAAAGCATATATTTCAAACAGAACAAAATGCAGAGCTAATGGAGAAGTTCAACACTGATGAAGAAAATGTCTATAAGTTGCAACAGGATACTGTTACTGCTCAGGAAAATACAGACTTTGCCTGGACAGAGCCAACACAGGAGAATGTTAAAGACAAACAACAAAACATTAATTCAGAGTCAGAGATGGCGACTGCACACGACAACAATATGGATGAAAACATTGAGTCACAAAAGGACATTCAGCTGACAAAATACAGCATCAAAAGCACTGACATGGTGGAAAGCTTTGGCCCTGCTGAGTGTGGTGTAGACCTGACACAACAGAGTGATCCGGATGATGAAGAGATGGGACAGGCGACTGTGGCATCAGATCAGAATGTAAATGAAAAGGGCTGTAACATTAACCACGGGAAAAAAAACAGGAATCTGTCTGAGGACCTCACAGATCACTCAGATTTAAATGCAGAATATATTCAATGCCAGGACCCAGCAAAGAGGGAAGAGGAAGACAAAAAGACAGCTCTGTCAAATGTGGAGGAGGAAGAGGCTGAGATGAAGAAAACCTTGTTCTTAGTTGACAAGCTGTTTCTGGCAGCACCACATGTCAAAGGTGAGTGGTTTTATTTATTTTTTTCAATGATGTGATATTCAAACATTCCAGTGGCAGCTTGTACAGTGGGTCATCACGCTATGGAGGATCGTTTTTTTCAGAATTAAAAGTAAAAGAGAAAATGGCTTAACTCTTATGAACTATTATAATATTTTAGTACTCAGGCCATAATTTAATTGTAAAATAAAAACAAATGGAAAAGGGCAAACACAAGAAGGAGGGTGGGAAATGGAAAACCTATATCTCAATTTATTTTCCCTTCTCATTTTTGTATGTTTTTTTTCCTTCTCATTAATTACACATTTCAATTTGAGCATTTCAATTTAAGCTTTTTTTATTTTCTTTTAAGTGATGGACATTTCACAAATTGTAATTTTATAATATCCATTTATCATTTCAGTATACAATTTCCTTTTTGTTTTCCAGTTTCCTTTTTCTTTTTGACATTTAATCATCACCTAATTGTGCTGCATTGATATATAATAGTATTTTTTTTCATTTTACCTTTTTCATTTTAATTATGGGAAAAGTGGTCCTCCATAACACGAAAAAAGTTTTCATCCTCACACCTATTTTGTCTCTTCTGTTGTCCACAGCGCCTCCAGGTCAACTTGAAGAAAGCCCTGAGGATGGTCGCCCACAACAGTCTGATGCTGATAAAAGGAAACTCAGCATCAGTGACATAGTTGATCTCCAAGAGACAGACTTTACTGTCAGAATTCAACCTCCTGGAACAGAAAGCTTTGAGCTTCAGGTTCTGTGTACCTCTGTCCTCGTTGTTGTCTTAAAAATGCTTCCCTGTATCATCACATGTTTTTGAATCACTCCAATCCAACTCTCCTCTCAGGTGTCAGGCCAGATGTTGGTGGTGGAGCTGCACCAGGTGCTGATGGAGCACGAGATCACCTGCCACCGCACATGCTTTTCCCTCCAGCTGGGAGGCATCGTGCTCGACAGCCTCACAGAGCTACGCTCCATCCAGGGCATCCAGGATGGAGTGCTGATCAAGGTGGTGGAAGGTAACTGCCTCATTCTTTTCTTTCTTCTTTAGAAGTTGTCTTTTTGTGATGAACTAAGTGAACAAACTAAGTGTGTTGTTCACTTCAGAGTGCAACATTGTCAGCATCTGACTTCAGTCAGTTTTATTAGACCTCAGAACTTCACATGTCACGAGAAGGCCCTTTTTAGTCTGAACAATGTTGACCTCTCATCCAAAACTGTCACTAACCTCCACAGGTGTCATACAGACGCTCTCTCTTTATGTCTCAAAACTGCACAGGCTCATCAGGCTTTGCAAACGTGGTGAAAATGGCTTCATCCAGGAAGGTTTACAACATCATTTTTGACTCCACACAACCAAATTACAGTTTTATTTTGCTTTGCTTTCACTCACTTTAAACCTCACTACAGATGTTCCAGTCACTTGCATCTGCATTTTGTAAAAAAGGCAATACTTAAATACTGTCTGTTGTTCATTTTCCAAGGCTATAGGTAATATCATATGATCTTATGATAACATCATAAGTTCTTCTCACTTTATACTGCACTGTTTCGCCATATTGTTCACACGTGCTGATTTGTTTGTTATCTTCTTTCATAAAATGCAAGAACAATATTTCCATTCATTTGGCACTTGTATAGGATTGAATGAAACACTTTATAATCATCTTTTCTGATCTTGTTACAGATCCTTACACAGTGCGTGATGCTCGTCTTCATCTCAGACATGTTCGTGATCTTCTGAGGAGCCTTGACCCCACAGATGCATACAACGGAGTAAACTGCCGCTCACTCTCTTACCTAACCTTTTACACCAGAGGAGACAAAGGTATATTACTCTCTCATTACCTCCTCACTTTAGGTTTTGTCTGAGCATTTCTGTCAGTATCCATTCAACCCTTTCATTTCCATATTCATCCCTTTAGATAGTGACAGGTCAGGGAACAGGGGAGCTTCTGAAAAGGAGTCCTTTGACTGCAGCCCTCCAGAATACATCCTCCCTGGATGTAAGGACCGACCACTTACTCCACTGCAGCCACTCAGAGATGACTGGAAGGTGAGCGATCACATTTTGTGATTGCAAATACGACAATTATACATGTGTTCAGTTATAGTGAAGCAACAGTGAGACTTATGAAAATATCATTACAGCCATTGCAGTGCCTGCGGGTTCTGACCATGAGCAGCTGGAACCCACCTCCAGGAAACAGGAAGATGCATGGGGACTTAATGTACATCAATGTCCTGACTATGGAGAACAGAGAACTCAACATAACATCCTCTACACGCGGCTTCTACCTCAACCAGTGAGTGCTAAACTGTTCAGCCATTTGCAAGTTTGCCAAACTATATAAATTGAAAAGTTTTTAGCCATGCTTGCAGCATGGCTCTTGGGATAAAAATGTTGGTCGGTCAGTCCACTACTTTTGATGAAGGACGATTTGATGGATTGCCATGACATTTTGTACAGACATTCGTTGTGCCCAGAAGATGAATCCTAATGACTTTGGGGATCCCCTGACCTTTTCTCAGGTGCCACCAGCAGGTCAAAGTTTTCACTTAACCTGAGAAATAGCTTATATGGATTGGCACTCCAGACATTCATGACCCCCGTCAGGATGAAAAGTAATCACTCTGGTGATCCCTTAACTTCTCATGTAGCGCCATCACGTTGCAATTTGTCAATTCTTTGGTTTATCACCAAATACCAGAACTAATGACATTCCCGTCAGCCTTAGCTGTACTTGGGGAAAAGTGCCTGCTTAGCGTCGGCATGTTAGCATTCCCATTGTGAATATTTAGGATGTTAGCATTTAGCTCAAGGCACCACTGTTCCTGAGTACAGCCTTACAGAGCTGCTAGCATGGCTGTAGACTCTGAGCATCACTCTCATATTTTATTTCTTTCAAGTTCCACAACTAAGCAAATATTTATTAGAGCAACACCGACCCCAGAGAGCAGTAAACTAACAACAATTATGTACGATGAGGACAGTAGAAACTTACCTGGATTCAACTTGTGCTATGCTCTGACTGCTCCAGGTCAACTGCCTTCAACTTCAACCCTAAACCTGCAGTTCCCAAAATCCTTTGCCACTCTTTAGTTGAGCTGCTGAGTCAAGTCAGCCCTGCTTTCAGGAAAACCTTCAGTGCCCTGCAGAAGAAGAGGTGAGCAAACTGTAATAATCAAGCTGGAAACTACATGCTAATACAACAAGTGACACACTGTTCATATCGATCCAATATGTGGATGCAAATACAGCAATGGTAGTTTACATGATGCTCTGTAATACTAGACAGTGACATTAAATACTTTCATGCCAATGAAAATGTTTTCTGTCACTATCTGTTAACCAGAGTTCAGCAACACCCCTTTGAGCAGATCGCAGCACCTTTCCAGGTGTTCACCTGGATCGCCCGTCATGGAGATCACACCCTTGACTGTGTCAGAGCAGAGGAGACACACACCAGTCGCATGGGCCAGGACGAGCACACAGCTGGGCAGGTTGCAGACATATTTCATTGTGCATCCAAAGCTAACGGATGGGGATGTTGATGCTGATAGGTAGGTTGTGTCTTATGGCCACAGAGTCGGGACTGGAATGAGGAGCTGCAGGGATGCAGGGAACTCACCAGAAACTCCCTTCAGGAGCGCCTGCAGAGAGAGAGGAGCATATTCAAGGTGAGACCACAGATTTCTTACTGTGACATCTTCTTTCCCATTCCCTCACTGATTAATGGTTAAAGAAGCAGACTTGTGACTGTGAGATCATCCCTGACCAGGAGTACAGATGTAAAAGATCTCAGATGTATAAGACCTCCTACACTTCCTCTGTACTGTTGATCTTTCATAATAAAATACCTTATATAGATCATTCCTTCTTCTTCCTGCTCTGGAATTAGATTAGATTGTACTGCTGAAATTAAGCAAGTGAAACTGTGTTAACCAAGATTTTAATCCCCTCCATCCAGACCAACAGTGACTTTGTTGCCGCTGCAACACGAGGTGCTGTAGCTGTTATTGACGGTAACGTCATGCCGTTAAACCCAGGGGAGGCGCCTCATATGCAGATGTTCATCTGGAACAATCTGTTCTTCAGCCTGGGGTTCGACATAGCTGAGCACTACTGCCCACTAGGGGGCAACGCTGCTGCTCATGCTGCTGCCATGTGTGACCTGAGAGGAGCGCAGGTAGATCCTCACAGCAATACCTGCATGATTTGTAAGGTGTTTGGGATGCATTTACTGTTTTATCTGTCCCGTTTAAAAGTATTTATTTGTTGCAGAAGGGACAGTATTACATTCAATAGTTCTGTAAGGGTGTGATTATGTGAATTTAAAAGGGAAATATAATATTCAACAGTCATACACAATAAAATAGTCTGCCCTGCAGTTACAGTTGCATTTGCTGCTTTTTGCTTGCTTCTTATATTTTCACTTTCAAATGAAATAATTAATGTTATATATAATTCAATAATTCCTTCATGTTCTTGCCATCAAACAAAAATACTTATGTTGCTCTGCTACAGGCATACGCATCTGTGGACATAGAGGGGCTTCACACACTTGGAACAGCTGTGGTGGATTATCGTGGCATCCGTGTTATCGCTCAGACCATCGTTCCTGGGATACTGGAGAAAAATCAGGAGCAGAGTGTTGTCTATGGCTCTAATGACTATGGAAAAACTGTTTTTACACACCCCAGGTATAACACACGCGCTCACAAAAAAAAACAATAAAGTATTATATTTCAGGTATTGAGAGCATGATTAAGTATAAGTTCAAACATGCAACCTTTAATTTTCTCAACATTATTCCAGATTTCTGAAGCTTCTGGATAAAACCAGTAAACCGCTTAGAATCCAACGTCACCAAGTGCTCGACCACAGCAACAGCCCAGTAGAGCTTTGCTCTGGCATCGAGACCAAAGGCATCCTGGGTAATGACGGAAGACCCTACATCTTGGACCTTCTCCGAACTTTCCCCCCCGACCTTAACTTCCAGTTCTCAGAGACAGAGGAGAGGAGGGAGGTGCCAAAAGAGTGTCAGAGTTTTGGTTACCCACGGCAACATCATCACAGCCTGGCCAGCCTGAGACCAGAGCTGATAGAGGCCTTCGTCCAGCATAGGTGAGGAAGAGTAGATGTGGAACCCTTTGCTGAATGTTTGGACACAGATGCAGCCACCATGTAACCATTAATCCAGCGGGATGACCTGAGCTTTGGAAATGGATATTATCGCTCTTATTTTGTGTTTTCTGTTGCAGGTATGAACTTTATGTCAAGATGGTGTCCCAGGGGCTCATTCAGCCAGAAGAACAAGAAAAAGCCACAGAGAAGAGTGAAGAGTCGGTCTGTGAGCCCAGAACTGGAGAAACAGCCACAGCAGGTGCTGACATGGGTGAATTAGACCAGCTAAATTAGGTTTAATTTAATTTAAAACCAGAAGAAATTGGGTTTCTGCAAGGAGAAATCAGACTGAAAACTGAGTGAGGAGATACAAAATAAGCTAAACAGTAATAAGATAAGTTCATTCTTGATCTTGGAAACAACAGCTGGAAAAAACAATCTCATTACAAGGTCCATTTAGTAGTTGTTTTGGAGCTTTAAAACACATCACATGATCTTCATCAGCAGATGTAGTTCATGTATAATATATTATAACTATTCAGTTCTTCTGAGGACCTCTCATCCATGTTGGCTTACAAATCAGAGGTTGGATGTTCATTCCCAGTGGTTGAATGGGCATTTTCTATGGGCCCCTCCCAACATCCACAGCTATTCATTCTAGTATCTTTTTGGGCCCTCCTCACATGAGGGCTCTGGGTACTCAGTCCACTTTTTCTCCCCAGTCCGACACCCCTGACTGAAAGTACAATTTTTACTCGAGGTTATTCATTTTCTGCTACTTTATACTTTTTTTCCCACTACCTGACAGCATAGTTACTATTTACTTTACAAATTAAGATTTTACATTGGATCTTACATAAGATTTTACATTGGATCTCTGACATTGGATTTTACATTGGATCAATTCTTAGAATTGGGATACTTTGTTATAGATTAAAACTCATTAATATTTGTTCCACCTCAACCTTGTTGTACTTAAGTTTTTACTTTTACTTAAGATTTTGAATGCAGTCCTTTTAATTGAGTGTTCTCAAAGTGTGGTTTTCCTACTTTTACTTACATATCAGGATCTGAATACTACTTATTACTAAAGTAATATTAAAGGATGGTGAATTATTTTTCCCAAATTTAGAATCAAGATTATATCATTCTAATTTAAAAAAAATCCTTACTATAATGTTTATTAATAAACTTACATCACAGTTAATAGACCCTCAAAATATGCAAATATTCATTGTTAACTCATGATTGAGGCCAAGGAAAGTGGTGAGGATTGTTTGATTGTGTGTTGATTACTGTAATAATGCATTCATATTTTACTTTTGTAGAAAATGTGATTATGAAAGCTTGTGAGGCTGTCGGATCAGTGAGTGACTCCTGCTTTGACATCCGCTTCAATCCTAATGTTTGCTCTCCAGGTATTTAACACACTTGTATGCACACACACACATGGTCATGTATATAAAGTAAAAAAGAAAAAATTGACTATGATTGAACTGTGTGTCTTTGCTGCAGGCGTTCGTTTCTCCTCTGAGTGTGTTGAGGAGGTTCAGAGGCAGAGACAGTTGTTATGGGACATGGCTGCTTTTCTACTGTCCAATCAGATTGCAGCAGTGGTGAGTCTTGTGTGGAGCAATAATATTCAGATCTATCATGTGCAGTTTAAGATGATATCGATAATTATAATAAATAATAAAAAATGTGTGTGTGCGTGTGTGCGTGTGTGCGCGTGTGCGTGTGTGTGTGATAGCTTAGGGATTGTCTCGACCACACAGTAGTGCCAATGGATGGAGCGACCCTGACCTCAGTGCTGCACCAGCGAGGTGTGAACATACGGTACCTGGGCACCTTACTGACTGAGCTGGACAGGGTGGAAGAGAGAGAGAGACTCAGCCACATAAAGGTACTTGCTTGTACTTACTTTTTTCTGGTGAAGGATTGAATAAGATATTTATAAATGTGGCTTGATGGCAGTTCTGTACATTTTGTTCCAGGCAGAAGATGAGGATATAATGTAGATATTATTATTACAAAGGCCAATTGCACAATTGTTCCTTGTCCTTTGACTCTCAAGGAACATCGCTAGAAGACAAGGAAATGAAGCTACAGAAAAATGCCTGTAAACCACTCAAGATTAAACCTGCTAGACCACAGAAATGTTAAAGGTCCCATGGCATGAAAATTTCACTTTATGAGGTTTTTTAACATTAATATGCGTTCCCCCAGCCTGCCTATGGTCCCCAATTGGCTTGAAATGGTGATAGGTGTAAACCGAGCCCTGGGTATCCTGCTCTGCCTTTGAGAAAATGAAAGCTCAGATGAGCTGTTCTGGAATCTTGCTCCTTATGAGGTCATAAGGAGCAAGGTTACCGCCCCTTTCTCTGCTTTGCCCGCCCAGAGAATTTGGCCAACCCATGAGAGAGAGGCATCGTGGCTTTCAAATGAGCAAAGTGGCAGTTCGTCAAGGCCACACCCACACCCTCCACCTTGCCCCCCTCTCTCCTCCTCAATAGCTAGAGACACAAAAATGGCACATCCTAAGGAAAGCTCATTGTGGGACTGGCTCTAGTGGCTGTAATTCTGCACCAAGGCTGAATTTTGTGAAAGAGACTTCAGATACAGTATTAAGGGACCACTAAGGTCTATATAAAAGCATCCAAAGAGCACCATGTCATGGGACCTTTAATATCTCCAATACACTGAACAAGAAATAACAAGAACAAGACGACTGTGGGCTTAGGCTGCTACTCATCTTTGCACGTCAATCTTAGACTTAGTTGAGATCAAAGTTTTTTCTAAAGTTTTTATCAGGCTTATCTCTGATCACTGTCTTTTGTAATATGATAGAATAGAATACTACTTTTTGCTGTATAGAACATAAAAAACACGCTTGTAAATAAAGAATGACAACTCTCTGTCAGGATGCTGAAGTCCTCCTGATCACATAACTGATCAAATGTTCCTTCACAGAGAATTTCTATCAGTGAAGTCATCATCAGAAGTGCAAAACACATCTTTAGGACCTATCTACAGGTGAAGTGCTCAAAGTGAAATATTAAAATAACATTTTGCAATCTAGCATGAAGTTTTTAATATCAAGATACATCTTATTTTCTCCCAGGATGTGGAACCTGCAGCTTTCTCCGCTGCTGTCAGTCACTTCCTAAACTGCCTCCTGAGCTCGTCCTCCTGTCTCACCGACTCCTGCTCAGATGAGTTGCTCTCTCGCCGCAGGAGCAGACGGCGAAGGAGCCACGGGAGTCGAGT
Organism: Perca fluviatilis; assembly: GCF_010015445.1. NCBI lineage: Eukaryota > Metazoa > Chordata > Actinopteri > Perciformes > Percidae > Perca > Perca fluviatilis. The sequence continues at coordinate 17,680,968 of NC_053127.1, forward strand.
CACCTTGTTGACAGACAGCGTGTGGGCTAGACTGACCCCCAGTGAGCTGTGGGGCCGGATCAGGACTGAGGCTGGAGTTTATTACCACTACACAATAGACAGGTGTGTGTTTGTGCATGTGTGTGTGCGTGTGCTCCGTGTATTGTATATGTGCAACAGGATTTGACACTGTCATCCTCTCTGTGTCCAGTGAAAGTGTAGACCGAGTAATAGAAAAGCACAGCCTTCAGAGGATCTCCTTACTGAGAGAGATTGCCATCAAGACGGGCATCCAGGTCAGACCTAACATGCTTCTCTTCATAACACATTTACCTATGAAATTAAATGAATTCTGTCTATCTTAAAGCTGCACTATAGCAATAATTTGAAACTACACCTTTTGTAGCAAGTTCTCTTTTGATTGAAAACTCACCAAAAATGGTGCATGGTAATGGTTGAATCTGCGGCAAAAACTTTTTTGTTTTTGTACACCATTTTAACCTCTGTCAGTAGCCAAGATTAGATTTAGGTCTTTTTTGGCCGCACCTCTATCCTGTCAAGTTCACAGAGAAAAAAATGTCTGCTCATATTTGATGCTTAATAAGACAGAGGTCTGGCTACATATAAGTTGAGTGCTGGTTAAGGAAAAGATGCTACAGGATTTGTGGTTGCTGAAGTCCATCAAGCCCTTAACAATTTAAATTATCTCCAGCATTGTTAGTCGAAATGCAAAGTTATCTAGTGCAGCTTTAAAATGCAGCTGTTCCCTTTCTTCATTTACCCTGTATTTAGGTGCAGCTGAGGGAGTATGTGTTTGAGTCTCGGCACAGGCCAGTGTTTGGCGAGGAAGATGTCATCAACATGTTCCCTGTGGTCAAACATCTTAAACTTACAGCAACAGATGCCACGCGACTTGTGCAACACGCACAGGTGGCAGTACAGCAGGGTGAGAAAACATAAAATATGGACATAAAATACGGTATATATGTGTACATTTAGTAGCGTGGTGGCCTTTTCTGGGTGCTTAAAGTGACCATTAACTGGAGGGCCCATGTCAAAAACTATCTACGCCTGCTGATGTGCTATTCAGCACGAAATTATATCCGTACCAGCTACACAGGCACTGTGAGGGATGTGTAACAGAAAATGTTTCCCTACAAGCATCAATACACAGTAATATTACATTATTCAGCATATAACACTACACACACAAATGTGATAGAGCTAAAAATGTCAATGTTTTTGATGTAGGAAGTAAAGTTAACAGTAGGCTATATTGGTCCAGAAAGTTCTTTAATCCTTGGCGTGGTCTACCCTTTAGAACACTTTTGCTAGGCAACTGATAACACAAATGGACATTGTATTGTCCCCATTTTGAACTGTGATTTTTTTTAATTCATTTTAGAGTAATGTTTAGGATGAGAAATGATCATTTAGAATACCTTGGTAACTACTAAAAAAGTAACTTTTTTAGACACTGACAACCATCTGGATTTAGTTTAGTGTACTTCATGTAAAGAACAGATGTTATTTTTTGTAAATTCTAGGCTCATCAGTAGTGTTTTATGTTTGCTTTTAGGGCTACTCAAAGATGGCTATGAATTGATTAGCCATGCCCTGACTCTGTTCAGCAGCGTATGTGGGGTCCTGCATGAGGACGTGTGCATGTGCCTGCATCTCCTGGGACGGATCTGCTACATCCTGGGGGAATATGCAGATGTAAATATGCATTACGTTACTTTTTTTTTCTACCATGACCTTTTACCTAGTCTGGTTCCAGACGGGTCTTCTGAATTGTCATCCACAACAATTTTGGAGTTTTCGTAAAGTAATGTTCTTTATTTCTCCATATCTCACAGGCCCTCAGCCACCAGGAAAAGGCTGTTATGACTAGTGAGAGAATAAAAGGTATAGACCATCCACAGACCATACAAGAATATGTGAGTTCCTTTACCTTTTTCATCGATCCACAAACAGATTGTTGTACCATAACATGCTAACCCTGTTATTTTCTTACAAACATCTTCCTTAACTCTATTAATGTAATATTTCACTTGTGACTTCACATGGAAGTATTCTCCTATCTGCGATTCAGATTTACCTGGCCCTGTACTGCTTTGCTGGAGGCCGACATTCAACCTCCCTACATCTGCTGTACCGCGCTCGGTACCTCACACTGCTTGTGAGTGGAGAAGATCATCCACAAGTCGCACAGCTGGATGTAAGTGGGACCTCACCTGCATAGTGTGGCTCTTTAGTTTTTTGCAAAAAAATGTTTGATGATTCCCTTCAAGTACTGTAGGGGAGACTTTTAAGATGATTAAAGTGTTGGATCAGGACCCCACATGTTTTTTTTTTTTTTAAACAAATAAACAAGAAGTTCAGGTAGATAAAATACTGAAAATGCAAACAGGCAATGGCAACTTGAAGCCTTATTTGTGCTAGAAGGTATAATTACATATTGTCCATCTGCTGGTGCTGTTAATGTTCCTGTTTTGCTCCATGACATTAGAGTATGCTGGGTCTAGTACTTCATGGACTGATGGAGTATGAGCTTTCTTTGAAGTTCCTACAGAATGCCCTAATTTCAACCTCAAAATACCACGGTGCCACATCCCTGAAGCATGCACAAAGGTAAGACAGTTTTTTGTCATGTTCCTCTGTTTTCTTGTATTCTTATATTCATCAAACACAGATTGCAACACATTACGGTTACAGACAATCTGAGAAAATGATAGACATGCTTTAGAATCCAGGTTTCTGTGATTGCCCTATTCATATACGGCTCCCTTCCTTCATTTTTCTTTATTTTATTTTATCCGTGTCTATCTTCTGTGCAGTCATCATCTGCTCGCCACTGTGTACGAGAGTAAAGGAGAGTTTCGATCAGCTCTTCAACACGAGAAAGAGGCGTATTCAATATATAAGAGCCAGGTATGCTGGAATGCCATGTTTGCTGTTGTTATATGTATGCCATATGCTCATAATTTTAACTGAGAGACTTCATTGTTGCACACATACAGGTTGGGGAGAACCATGACAGTATGAAGCAAAGCTCAGAGTACCTGAAGAGCCTCACTCAGCAGGCTGTGATCCTCCAGAAAGCCATCAACCATATCTACAGCAACACACCCAGTGCCTGTATTCCACCTCCAAAGGTCTGTACAGTACATAAACACATGCATGCAAACAAGAATGAACCCCCTGCCCACATGCATTTCTGGTTGTGGGATACTTAACCTCATCTGTGTTTCTCTCCAGTTTTCCACACCCAGCCCTCTCACAATCCTTCAGCAGCTCAACCTGACATGTGGAATCATTCTCATTCCCCTCAGGTGAACACTAAAACATTCCCAGTTATGGAATAAAAAATATGATGATAATAAAAATGTTCACCTATTATGTCTTTCTCTCTAGTGCAAAAGAAATTGCAGACCTGAGGACTGAATTAAAGGGAAAGTAAAATGTTTAAATGGAAGAGCTGGAAATAAAGACTTAAAAAAAAACTTGAAGACAACTGCAGACAACAACCTTGAACTATGGACCAAAGGGAGCGTTACAATAGAACGAAGAAGAAGAAGATCTGTGTAGTCAGTCAGACTCCTGAAAATGACCATGGACAAAGAGTGGTGCAGCTGACTCTTCTACTTCTACTGAGAAATGTATGAGAAAAGTTTACTAAAAGAAATTCTAAGAATTTTAAATGATGTGCATTCATTTTGTAGTCCCTTGTGTGTCCACTGGGCTTCACACTTGTACCATTAACACTTCTCAGAACATGAGATTTCCAAATATTAAAATAATTGCTGTGCTTTGTTGGATGTGTATTAGATGTCCATTATCATTTAATCCACATTAATGTCATTATTATCCAGGTGACTGTAGGGAAATAAACATCTTATTAATAAGCATCGTATTTCTTAATTCTACAAGAACAAGTCACATTAGTGGCTCCATAAACTGGAAATGAGAGCATTTTACACTTTGAACTGGTGTCAAGTGAAACTTGGTGGAGTTAGTCAACTGACACCAAATTACTGACTGACTGTTATATTAGTGAATTTTATTTGAGATATTAGCCCAAATAACTGCTATTTCAATACATGGCTTACACATTATTTTGTTATTCTGAAATGTATCCATATAGTAGGCCTAAGTGTACAATTATTATAGTTTTTATTTCCTGGGATTTGTTTCATTAATGATTTGCCTCAAAGTGACATCTTCACTACAGTCCTTCTGCTGCTCATCTCATTGAGAAACATGTTTACAATTCAAATTTAAACTTGGCTGTAGAATGCTACATAACAATAAAAAATACCATGACCAATTTTGATATGGTGTGTTTCCCTTTAATACCAACAGACAGAGGTGCACGCTGCGCGCCTCCGCTCACCTCAACGTGCACGCAGCCGATATCCAAACGCGACCGTTAGCTTGGGCCGGGCGAATGCTGTGGTACCAAAGAGGAGAAAAAATCTGACCGACCGTGCTGGGTGATGTGAGAAGTCACAATACCACATCAAAACCAGGGTTTTCTATCGCATGCTTGGACTAGTCAAGTGAATATGATATTGAACATTTGTCAGAGGGTAAGTTAGTGTTTTTACACTCGTCTACGTTTTTGTTTTGGCACTTAGAAAGACTTGTTATTTTTTGACGACGAATTGCCTGCAGTCTCTGCGCTTACCCGATCCGTTCTCAAAATGGCGGAGAGGCCGAAAGCTAAGCTAAGTGGCAAAGTTGGCATTCACAAGAGCATCGATCTAGAGACTGACGTCAAGATAATCCCTTGGTGATATTAATCAACTATGCTGTATGTGATTGTCATCTTAATATCAGTTCGGCGCTTCTCGGTCAAAGCGTGATTTGTATGGAGACACTTGTTGTGAAACCTAGCTAAGCATTTGGCTAACGTTAGCCTCGTCTATTTATGGAAGTTCTGTGGGGATGAGCTAACGTGGTACGTTAGCCGGCTAAGCTAACTTAGGTGCTGTCAGCTTGCTGCCGTATTTTCTACAGCAAATGTCCTGATGTTGCAATAATATGCATAAATCAAATGCTACATTTTGAATTTGAAACGTTGACCATATTTGTTGCGGAAACCTCCTACTGTGTGTGTGTGTGTGTGTGAATAACGTTATACTATAACAGTTAGCTAGCTAAACCACTGTTGTCTTGTACTGGGGAATAACGGCTAATAGCTCTTAAAATCAAACTTGGGTTAGATAGCTAACTACATATCCCATTACCCTTTTAATCGTAAATAATATTTAATTTTTAGCAAGGGACTATGTTGTTGAGCTAGTTTTTGGCGTAACGTTAGACCAACGCCCTTTTGTGTCTTTTTCTTTTATGGTGGCTGTGTGTTAGTATAAATCTAGTCTGCTCAAACTGACAGCTCCAGTGAACGTCTACGTTATCGTGCTAAGCTAACGTTAGCTGGAAAGGGCGTTGCTGAGCCATTGCTGCAACTTTGCCCTTGTGGCCATCGAAGCTTGGAAAGACGTCACTCGAGCCAGATTTTGAACCGAGTCCTATTCTTAAAAATATTATGGGTTGTTTTCACGCATACTGCAAGCTCCCTCCTATTGTTTGAGGAATCACAATCAGGGTGGAGACTTAAAAAGGATCAGTTCGAAATACTGATAATCAACAAGGCTGTACAGATTTCACTTGAGACATACAAAACTCATGAGCTGAATTTCACTAACGTTACTTAATTAAACAACTAGTAATAGTCCAGTAGCTGCTATTCCATAGCATTATATGTGTGAGTCTATGCCTGTAGAATAGGTTATGAACCTGTCAGGGTGTGGGTTCAAGTTTTCAAAGTAATCTGGTATCTAAAGGTTTTACCTATTACATATAATTTAGTAAGGTGTTGTTAAATTTGCAACAAATATTTTAAATCTGCTACCTTTCGTCCTGTATTCCCACTTAATATTTTCTCCTTTTGTATGAGAACAACTACAATTATTAAAGTACAATACTTCTTAAGTAAGATGAAAATAAGAGATAGGTAGGTATATATATATATACATACATACATACATACACATACATACATACACACATACATATATATATATATATATATATATATATATATATATATATATATATATATATATATATATATATATATATGTGTGTATATATATATATTATATATATATATATATATATGTGTGTGTTATTGTGTATGTATGTATATATATATATGATTCTTCAAAGTAGCCACCCTTTGCTTTTTTATTAATAAGGGAAAAGATTCCACTAATTAACCCTGACAAAGCACACCTGTGAAGTGAAAACCATTTCAGGTGACTACCTCATGAAGCTCATTGAGAGAACACCAAGGGTTTGCAGAGTTATCAAAAAAGCAAAAGGCGGCTACTTTGAAGAATCTAAAATATAAGACATTTTTTCAGTTATTTCACACTTTTTTGTTAAGTACATACATAATTCCATTTGTGTTCATTCATAGTTTTGAAGCCTTCAGTGAGAATCTACAATGTAAATAGTCATGAAAATAAAGAAACGCATTGAATGAGAAGGTGTGTCCAAACTTTTGGCCTGTACTGTGTGTATGTATGTATTGTGGTTTGACATTCTGTCAGAGTTGTTTCGATATTTCACGGTCTTGTCACTTTTAAATATTGGACTGTTGACAATGATTACACCTGAGTGTGTTTTAGATAAAGGTTGAGTAACTTTGGAACTGAGTGAGTGCTTTTATTGTAGGGCAGCAATATTACAATAAATCCTGCATTGATTAAGAGACATGTAATGAAGTAGTGTAGGCTGCCAGTTAATGTGGGGAAATGATTTCCCTTGATGTTTGATTTGTAATCAAACCGTGCCTTGTGGTTCAGTTTGTGCCAACAGGGACCTATTTGGCCTGAAGGTCACCCATAAGGAGGGGTATTGTACAACAGCTTGACACAAACAGAGCATGATGACTGAAAGCTGCATATGCAACCAGGATTAATGCATGTGGCTAGTTTCATTGACTTTTTGATTTGTTAGATTTTAGGGGTGTAACGGATCACAAAAGTCATGGATCGGATCACTGTTTTGAGTCACGGATCGGATCATTTTTCGGATTAGCACATAAAAGGGGGAATTTAAATGATTTCTTAAAAATGTAATAACATTAACTTTCAATAATTATTACTTCTTTCTAGGCCTGTAACGATACATTTTTTAGCTGGATGATAAATTATCCCAGAAATGATTGCGTTAAATGATAATATTGTCGTTGAAAGACCATTTTCATCTAATATAATGATAATGTCATAATAATAACACCTTTTCAAAGATCAATAAACTTTTATTTCTAAAAGAATATTTAACACTGGAACTGGGAGATTTTTTTAAATATCCACAATAAATGAACAAAACAACCAAAAACAATAAATAAAATAGACTCTCAGTCTCTGTTAACAAAAAATGTACTTGAATAAAAACCAAACATAACGTTACCTGAAAACAGCGTGTAGTTTCTTTTTAGCATCTCACATCACACTTTCAGTCACTATGACCACTACTAAGGTCAGAAAGATTGTGCCAAAATATGAACAATAACGTTGCTTCTTGTCTCATCTGGGGTCTGATAAACAGTAAATTCATCAAATTCAGTGTCCACAACGCTATTTTCCAATAAACTGTAGCCGTCATATTTCACAGGACCCGCGTGAGTGCGGATTTCATGTCGCGGCTTTCGTCGCCGTTTGTCACTTTGCCTAAGATTGAGTGACAAGTGTACTCGCCCGGTTGTTTATTTGGTTGCCATGACTTCGCGAGTGATGACAGTTCGCTTAAGTTCAGTAGAGCAGACGGCTCTGCAGAGTTGTGTAATTAAGACTTTGTGACTTTTCATAAACGGCTGAAGGAGCGACGGTGCCCCCTACATGTACATAGCGGAAACCCTGTTGTGCGTCTGCCCTATTTCTGATACCGTGGCGGCAGAGGAAAACAAACAAGCATGTAAATGGAAATTATCGCGGCCGGAAAAATTATCGAGCTCATTTTATTTATCATGTGATTAATTGATTTATTGACTATTGCGACAGGCCTACTTCTTTCCCCAGTAAATTGAGGTTAAACGGCGAAAACGGATGAGAAAAGGGTATTTTACAATAACTTTGAATGCACCACAAGGTTGACAACAGCAGTGACCAAGTGCTAGTTTGTCTCTTTTAGCTCTTAGCTTTAGCAGCAGACTGTTGTACGTCCCGGTGTTGGAATCCTCTACAGTGAAATACAGACACACTTTACACAGTTTACGGTTTAGCTGTCAGCATTTTATACCTCGTTTAAAATTCATCTTGAGATGACGAAGACCGGGACCGTAGGCTGGTTTTGGGCTCTAGTTTCATGACGGGCAGCGTCGGCGAGACGCGATTAGTCATGCCGGCGTAATGCGTTAATAAAAATTAACTGACAGCATAAGTTATATCGAAGTTACAGTTTTCACGCCGCACGAAACTACCGGTCGCGACAGCACGCAGTCTCTTTTTCCCTTTCTCTCAACTTTTCCACCGTGTATCACGCGGCATTACCGCTCATTGCCGGTGTAAAGCGCGTGTCCGCTATTTCTGCACATGTAGGGAACCTCGTGAATTAACCTGCAACATGTCAGCTGTTTGGAAATTCTTCAGCGTGTGTGCAGAAGATAACAAGTTTGCAATATGCAACACCTGCAAGGAAAAAGTAGGGCGTGGAGGGACAACACCAAAAACCAAAATCACATTTTTTTAGTTGGATATTGGATGTGAAAAGAAGGAAATGGTTCTGACATTGCACTTTAGATGTGTGTGAATTTCCCACACCAGGAGTAATTTATATAGTTATCCATTATCTGTTCAAAACATGTTGCATGTGCAAAATGTTCTATTAAAGAAAAGATAATTTGTGTGTGCTGTAGTGGTTAGAAAAAATTAAATCTGTATCGGCTGGCCTAACACAAAGAAAATGGGAAATCAGAATCGGCCTAGAAAGTTGTAATCAGTGCATCTCTAATCCAGCTACTAGCTAACGTTACCCAGTGGCAAGTGTAGCGTTAGTGTTTACTAGCATGACATGCAGCGATGCTTCTGTTGCCTTAATGTCGGTTTCGGAGCATCAGAGAGCACCGAAATCCGCACTAGATACCGCTCTATGAGGCACCAGCACCATATAAGCACTGGATTTTAACATGCGCCGTTCACGTGAAGTGAAAATTTTGTTGCCTGTATCTTTTCACGGCAACCCTTCATAGAGATTTATCAGCTTACTTTAAGTTACAGCGACAGTAAAAATGCATTTCACACACTATCATTATGGTTAAGCTTTGCAATTGATCCGCGGTTCACGTGCATTCCGAACCGTGAGTGTTGTTCCGTATGGACCACTATGGTCCGTTACACCACTATTAGATTTAGCTAACATTGATTATCTCCTCTAAATTCAGTGCTCCTTTTTCGGTAATCACTCCTGCTTTTCAATATAACATTGAAATTGTAAAAAATTCATTAAGGAAGTTTTGACTTGATCCATTCATAAAAGGGAGTCAGAACATGTATACCTCCTAGCTTTACTGTACCTGTAATCATGATGTAAAAATGGTATCTATTTAATTGATACATTCTTAAAACATATCAAATTAAATGACAAGTGACCATAGAACCATTAGTTGATTGACAGAAAATCAATCAGCAACCATTTTAATGAATTGATTGTTGAACAAAATTATCAAACAAGAATGACTTTTGACTGCTTTTTGTGTGTGTTTACAATATCTATTGTCAATTAAATATATTTGGGTTTTGGACTGTTATTGGGTCAAAACAAGACATTTGAAGACGTCACCTTGGGCATTAGGAAACTGTGGACAGTTTTCACAGTGACATTTTATAGACTAATCAATTGATTGAAAATTTAAATAATTGTTAGTTGTTGTTAACTAAGTGTCCATCTTATGTTACCATTGCCCAGATCAATGTTGTGCCACTTGTTACTTCATTTTACTGACAGTCAAACAACCCAAAGGTATACAGTTTATAGGGTTGGGTACCTTTCGCATCTGAACCAATACTGGTACCTGGAATTCGGTTCCGCTACCCAATGGTACTTTTTTCGGTACTTTCCCTCTGTAATTACAAAAAAAATATTTCAGTTGTAAAAATAATTTCAAACCTATTTACATTGTTGTTTATTTATTATTTAAATAATTTAATATTTTACACTGAGAGAACTTAAACAAAAATAAAACCCCTCCCTCTCTCCTCCCAAACTTGTCCCTACAACCTATTAAATTGAATAATTATTTTACTTTTATTCTTGTATATTATATTTTAGCCTGTTTTATTTTCATCATGACCGTTTTTAATTGCTCTTTTAATGTTTTATGTAAAGCACTTTGAATTGCCTTGTTGCTGAAAAGTACTGTAGAAATAAAGTTGACTTGCCTTGCAACCTCAGCCTGTTAGTCAGTCCCCAGGGCACAGAAACCACCGTTGTGCCTGCTCGTGTCAGAGGAAGTGTAATGTCAACAGCACCGCGACCGCTTTTGGTTCGCCATTAACATCATATCACGGTGAAAGGTGTCTCTGTGAAGTTTTGAAAAACTGTAACCACACTTAAAACCACTTTATCGGCATCGCCATGACTCACTGTGACTTCAACAAAACTGCGGAGCCGACGTAGTTTGCTCCGTCCGCACTCTGCACGCTTGTGTGTGTGTCGGACCACTGCTCTTTGTCAACATGCAGAGAGGACCGATAAGCTTGCGCTTACTCTCAGGTACCGAAATTTGGCAACGTTTGACTTTACGTGAACCAATACTCTGTAGTACCGACGTGATTCGGTCGGTACTGGTAAAAGTACCGGGTTCGGTAACCAACCCTAACTATTTATTATATGTAACTCAGGAAATAATAATAATAATAATAATAATAAAATAATATTCGAAAGAATGTCATAGTTGGATATTGTAGCCTAGTGGGAGCTTATTTAGGTCATCTGTTAACCCTTTCTAGGTTTCCCAGTTTAAACCATCAAGATATGGTGACATTTGGTAGTTTCTTGAGAGAGCAGGAAAAGCATTCAAGTTGTTATATCTGTGTTGTGAATCGTGATTATGAGTGGATGAAGAGAGATGCGAAGCTGCTCCATCTGTTTTTTTCAGTTGCAGGTAAATGAAATGTGGTCATCATGCTACCCATGCTCTTAGTGGCCACCACATGGATACTTGATACTTATATTCACCTTAACGTTGATTAAATATGTATTAGATATGTGCTTAGCCACCCGCTCATCAGATGTAGAACACACATACACACCGATGGCGCTGCATCGGGAGCAATTAAGGTTTCAGTGTCTTGCTTGCTTTTTCCACCTCAACCTACCATTTTGCTCCATATGAGAGTGGAATTTAGAGTGTTTCAAAGTGAAATGTGATTTGGTGACACTGGTGTTAGACTCTTACACTTGGATTGTCAATATCCACCTTAATATAATTCTCCTTAATACATACATATACTGTACACCGATTCGCTAAAGTCAGACAATGACAAAGCTGTTATCTCTCCTCTCTTAATAGCAAAGATCAATGTACAACCCATTCAGGAAGTAACTTCTTATGTTAGCGGGTGCTGATCGCCTCTTTCACCAGTTACAGTGACAAACAAGGCGGGTGGCATCAACGGTTCCTAATTATTATTAATTCCATGAGTAGGTTGACGTCAAGCCAAAATTAAACTTGACTTGTCAGGTTTGTGTGTTCTCTGCAAGCTGTTGTCTGTAGTTCAGATTTTTGAAGATTGTTTATAAGGTAAAGAAGCATCACTCTGTAAGGCCTAGGCTTGTGCTGATTGGCGATCAGATCGTATATATAGACAATTGAAGGAATGATCGGGGAGTGTTTTTTTTCTTCCTACGAAGTGATTTTAACTAACTCACTATCAGAACTATAATATTTAGAATCTACGCACTACTGTTTATTTTCGGTGGAGTGGTAAGTCTGCCTGCAAAAGCGTGATTTTATACTTCTGCGTTAAATCTACGCCGTGGCTAAGTATGTGGAGACGTGGACCTACGCCGTAGCCTGACGTGCAGCTCTTGGAAAAATGTAACTACACGTCGTTCGCCCGTGGCTTGGTAGCATTGCATTTCCCCCTACTCATTTCCTGGTTCTCCTTCTCCATAAACAACATTTAAATCAAGGAGAGGGTGAACTTTTCCTGCTACAGATTTCCCGCCGTGGTCAGAAAGCACAGGGAGATACACAATGCACAACCATAAATCAAGCTTGTGCCGCGTTAATTGGCACAAGTGACGAGGGAATTTTAAATCCTTAACGTTAATTACAAACCAGTTTGCTGTCTCTTTGCCTTGGATCTGACACCTGATTGGCTTTGCTTCTTTCGCTTTCGTCACCCAGCCTCCCTGGCTTCCCGGCTGCTGCCAGGGTACGGGAGCCACAAAAGGTCAGCCCGCATCGATTAACGTTACGGGGGCTAAGTTACAGCAGCTAACGTTAACGGTCGAGTTTCCCTGGTGTGGAGCTTTGCCTCAACACGACAAATAAACTGCAGTTAATGGATCTACAATTATCACATTAGGAGGAAGAGAAATGGCTAAATTTGACGTGCATCGCCGATCTCCAGTAATCATGATTGAATGATTTAAAAATATTAGAGATTGACTAAGCCTGTAGTAACAGAGTAATGGGTCTTCTCTCTAGCTGATCACATCCCATCAACTTGAGGAGTTGCATTCTTGTAGTGAAACTTTCATCCATATTAGGGCTTTGACTCCAAACTTCGTTATTCGAATATCATTCGAATATTAAAAAAATAATGATATTCGAACGAATATTAGCCAGCCCTTACAGGAACACGCCGACTTATTGGGAATTTAGCTTATTCACCGTAACCCCCAGAGTTAGACAAGTCGATACATACCCTTCTCATCTCCATGCGTGCTGTAAGGCTGTCTGACGGCTCCAGCGGCATCAGCCCATAACAGAACAGGCAGGTGAATGGTTCCAGTAATCCTACTGCTCCAAATAAGTGACAAAATAACGCCAACTCAGGCGGAAGAATATAGTACTTGGGTGGAGTGATATGCTCGCAGCAAGCCTGTCTGAGAATATAGTTCCCGGTTTGTTTACTGTTAGAAGACGGCTGTGTCTCATGTTACGTTGTTTTTTGTACACGCTGTGACTCTACAAATCACAACATGTAAATAGGAACATGTTGGCGTTATTTTGTCACAATTTGGAGCAGTAGGCTAGTTGGAACCAGTTACCTGCATGTTCTGTGCTGAGCTAAGCTAATGCTGGAACCGTCAGACGGCGTTACAGCACGCACTGAGATGAGAAGGGTATGTATCGACTTCTCTAACTCTGGGGGTTACGGTGAATAAGCTAAATTCCCAATAAGTCGGCGTTTTCCTTTTTAATATTCGAACCTGTTATGGGCATTATTTTTTGTAAATGCGTTTGCTTGTAAACGTTTTCAGTTCAGATTCCGAGGCTTTTTCACACATTTCAAAATGTAACTACATGTGGCGGCGACGCACGTCTGTCGCCCGTGGCTCGGTAGCGGTGCATTCCTCCCTAATTCTCAAAGAAGGCAGGCTGGCCCAGGGCCAGGCCAGCTCAGCGGCGTCTTTCTCCCGTCGCGTTCCGCTGTCTCTCCTACCTACACCGCCCCCACCAGTCCCTTCTCCCTTCTCCCCTTTCTACCTGCCTGCTCAGTGCTGCTGCACATCAGAGACTATTAAGAAGGAGAGAGCACAGCGGGGAAGGGAGGGGCTGCTCCTCAGTCACACAACAGAAGAGAGAGGTGACTGTTTCGGCGGCCACAGGAGAGAAATACATGGCGTGCTTGCTGGACAATACTTGCGACTCTTTTTATTTTACAGAAAGTCGCTGTCTTTTCTACAGAAAGTCGCCAGATTTGTCGCTAGTCGCTTTTGTGAAAAAAAAGTCGCTAAGTTGGCAACACCGCCCACACACACACTGGCTCGACGCACACACCAGCACACGAGTATAAACTTCAGACCACTTACGTAGACTACGGTGAAAGCTCCGAACTTCCTGTCGAAAGCATACTGTTTGTGTTTAATCCAGGGTCTGACTTTTTTAATTATTTTTTTTTTTAACTGAAGGCATTTAATGGTCAAAACATTATTAATAAATATTTGAATATATTCGAATATTAATAAACAAACGAACTTTGAAAATGATTTTTGGGCAAAAGTCAAAGCCCTAATCCATATCCTATAAAAGATGCAAGCTACTTCATATTTATAACTTTAATTTATATCAGGACATTCAGTATTTGTATCAGGTAGCTCGTGAAAAATAAGGTGGGCTGAATTTAGAGGCCTACGGCTATTTCAGTGTGACAAATACATATTTAATCAACATTTAGGTAAATTTAAAAATTCAACTTCTGGCAGATCCCCATTAATAAAAGAGTCTCATTGGGATTGGAACCTTCAGACTAATTATTAATTACTGGGCTAGTTCTTTGAGCATTGGCTTGTTATCTGTTAACTGTCTACTAAAACAAGTGCCATGTTATTTTCATGACCGTTTTAAGATCCAACTGTTTCTTTGTATCCAAGTTAGCTGCAACTAATGATTTTTTATTACTGATTAATTAAGTGATTGATTAAACTTATTTTTTTCACTATTCATTTCTTACTCTAATAAATGCCAGAAAAGAGGGAAAATTGGCCATCACAGGTGACATCTTGTTTTGTTTTACAATCTATTATACAAGATAAACACAACGGTATTAGATAAAACAGAGAAAAGAAGCAATTATTTTTCTATCAACTAACTGTTTCTGCACTACTCTAAAGGCCTTTTTCTAGTTGTGTCGAATCAATGGCGTACCCCCGCAGACCCCTCGGACCCTACACTCAACCGTGGCTTGGTAGCGTTGCATTTCCCCCGACTCATTTCCTGGTTCTCCTTCTCCATAAACAACATGAAATCAAGGACAGGGTTAACTCTTCCTGCTAAAGATGTCTCACCTTGATCAGAAAGCACCGGTGGAGACACTTTGTTTCTCTCACTATGACTCTAGAGTCGGTACTCGCTCCAAAGCTAAACGCCGTCACTCTCTCACTTCTCCCTCTCTCTACAACACACTCCCCACACACACACACACACACATACATATATGCCGGCCCGACGCACACACCAGTGCACAAGTATAAACATCAGGCCACTACAAAGCTCTGCGTTTAGCCTGCGCAGAGCTATAAAATGGCTTTAAGATTGAATAACGTCTTTCAAAGCCTAACTCCTGACCACCTAATCTGTAATGTTGTCAAAAAGGCTTCTTCTTGTGTGACAAAAAGGTGAAATTTGTGACTTCTTACCGAAATAATAAAGCTTATCTTGGTTGAAGTCCTAAGGCAAAATATTTGTTTATTTATTACCAGAAACTGACCACAGGTAGTGTCCACACATGAACACATGCGTAGTGTATGATAACTTTGCAAGCTGTTTGGCTTTCCTCTGGTTGAATCGGTGTGCAAATTCATTCAAAGCAATAGTTACATTTTCGGAGAAATGGACTGTGTTCAGATGATCACACAGGTTGTAAATGACCCCCCCCCCCCTTCTACATTTCTTCCTGAGTGTTGAGTGCAGAGATTAGCCTGATACATAGACAGGACCTTAAACCTTTCCTCTTGATTTATGACTGACAGTGTTCTCACCGTTGCAGCCTAAATGACCGTACATTTGCCTTTCAATGCGATAACTGGAGGACCTGCAAGACTTAAATACTTTTTTACTGACTGAAGCCAGGCCTCATATTGTCACTTGTTTGTTTATCTATGCGTTCCTTTTAAAACGTTTCTCTCAAATACCGTATCTGGTGATGCTCAGCAGTCTCTCCAGCAGGTGCAGAAGCTACCAAGATTGTCTTGCTTACGTAATACTTTGGAGGTTGGTCTGTTTGGTCAAATGGCTATTTTTGAACCAGGCTGAGAATGCTGTTCAGCTTTGTCCTGTGTGCTCAGCGCACCCATCATGTTTGCAGGCAGGAAAGAAGACTTCTTTCTAGGACACTTCAGACTCGTCTCTGGGTAAATGTTTTGTTGTCTGCTGCGGCTTTCATCTTTAGTGTAGAAATATGCAGAAAACAATCTCAATGTTTTTACCAGTTTCCAATAGAGCAGCAATCGGTTATTATTAATTTTTTTTTTTTCTTGAAAGAGTATTTTGTGTTTAGAAGCAGCAACTGGACAAGAACAATGCACCAGACAATAATATAGACCAGGACTGTTTGCTGTCAAGGTCCTCTCTCCCTGTTGGGGGTTAATCCTGTTAGCCACTGTCCCGTCCCTTCTTTACTTTGTCAGCTGTATGGAGGACTTGTGGTCTCTATCACACACACACACACACACACACACACACACACACACACCAACCACACACGCACACACGCACACCAACCACACACGCACACCAACCACACACACACACACGCACACCAACCACACACACACACACGCACACCAACCACACACACACACACACACACACACACACACTAGGTTGTCTGGTCTAGTCACTAAGCAGCTTAGGGCTATTGTGGCCCCAGGTGCCAGCAGAGTTGAAGCTCATGAATAGTCTTATTAGCTTCCCAATCACTGAATGGTGTGTTTTGATTTGTCAGCGTGTGCTGTTGATCAGTGCTCTTCTATTGGGATAGCCACAAAATTCAGACTATAAGTATAACCAAGAAAAAATGTTTTAAACTCCGACAGTCATAGCCAGCGTTTACCACTGGCACACTTGATGAAGCCTAAAGATTACATTTTTGATGCGATAATTACTACGAAGAATCAGCCGATGTACCTGATCCCTTGCTAATGCAACATCCAGAGGTTCAGATCAGGTATGCAAAAGGAAGGCAGTTGCTGCTAGTCCAGTCTTAAGTTGTACAATAAATATTTGTTCTCAATATACTTGGAAAATGTATCTAATGTAGTAAATATTTGTATCACTGCAATTTTTCCTACCTCCCAGCAGTTGTTTATTTAAATGTTCATATGCTTTCCTACATTCTTGCCTCTCTGCTTTATTCACCCAAAACTTAAATACAACTTCAACTGTGCTTAAGTGTTTTTTTTTATCACTTATAGTGAACAACATATATTTTTAACTAATTTGTTTTGTAACACCGTTATACATGTAGCTGTAAACCGATTATACTCACTAATTTCTCTGTCAATCCTAGAATATATATGTATTTTTTAGTGCTGTTAATTGATTAAAATATTGAATCGCGATTATTAATCACATTAATGTCATAGTTAACTCGCAATTAATCACACATTTTTATCTATTCTAAATGTCCCTTGATTTCTTTTTGTCCCATTTTTTTTTTCTCATTTTAATGCTCTTATCAACATGGAAAAGTGGATCGGCTTGCTTTGTGCTTTTGTCGCCTGGCTTTGACAAGGGGCCGGCGAATTGGCATCAGCTGTAACTCGGTTCACAACGACAAAACACAGATCACTTTGGTCTTGTCAATGGAACCATTTGGCAACTTTTTAAAAGTAAACTTTCCATTCAAAATCTTATTGGCATCCATTTCTGCGTCTCGCGCTTGCCATCCACTCAAAATGTAACGTTAGCCTACTACTCTTTGGCCGGCTCGCAAGCCCAAACAAGTGTGTGCGGCGTGCCTGTTGTTTTGTTTCCGGTCTAGCTAGATCCGGTGTGGTGTTGTAGTTTTCTAATGTTTCTAGTTGTTGCCAACAGCATGTGAAAAAATACTACAAAGTTTGCTAGGCCAAAAAGAACGTTAATCTCGCGATAAAAAAGATTGCCGCCGTTGAAATGGGTTTGCGTTAACGCGTTTAACTGACAGCACTAGTATTTATTTTATTTATTTATTTATTGGCTATAAGTTTGTTTTTTTTACCCACTTGTCCTTTCTTTCTTCATCAGGTGATGGCCACGTCTGACTAGTCAGTAAGATTTGGGCCAGTGAATACTCGTGGAGCCTTGTGTCGACGGCTGATTGACAGCAATATCTTCAGTTCACCTCCCTCTGCGTGGCACTCTTTTCGCCACCTCCGAGTCTCTGAAGGAAGAACATCACTGAGGGATCGAACAGCTCCCCACCACACACTTCCCAGCCAGACTCCCCCAGCACATCACCTCACCCTTACCTCCCCCAAGAGGGAGAACAGCAGCCACCATGGTGCTGTCACAGAGACAAAGAGATGAACTGTGAGTGCCTGGATGTTAATGTTTGTGTGTGTGTGCGCATAGGATCATTACACATGCAAACAAGAACAGACATGTAGGCACATCTAGTGCTCACCAAGAGGTGTACTTGCATTAAAGTGTGTCACATGTAGGCTTTTAAGCAATACCTCGAAGTTTGACCACAAGCACAGCTGTTCGTGGCCTGTTTCCCTCTCTTGATAGAAAGCAGTGGAATATGTTTAGTTATTTGGGCTTAGTCATCCAGAAGAGGTTAATGCAGATGTTGTGAGAAAATTCATACCTTTTACAAGAATGTGTTCTCATTAAGAAAGAGATGTAAGCTTCACTGTGCTTCATTTGATAGCTACTTAGTGAATATTTCATAACCCGCATGGCAGGGGCAAAGAATTGAGGGGGATGGGGGGGGAGGAGGAGGAGGAGGAGGTGGAACTGTGCCTGGCTGATCATACGATATGCACCCCAGTTCAATTCACCCCAGTCCAGACACCACATGTCACAGCAGATATTTTATCTTATCATGGTGTAACCCTTTATTGGTCAAGAAAATCTGGATGTTTGTATGAGTTTAAAAAAGGATTTGTTTCTGCCAGTAGGGTTGGGCGATGTCCCCTAAATTGGCAGTTGACGATGGTTACAGTAAAACATCGTGATGGACGATGATATTGGGGCCGGGGGGCGGGCGTAGCTTTACATAAATATTTTTTCCTACTACTATGGGCCAACAGTAAACATAGAAACGATTAGAGATACATTTAAATGCCCTCTGTAAATGGTGCCCTGCTGGTAGGTTTTACAACGTGACCTACTTTCACTTAAGTACGGTGCAGTAAAGTCAATCAGATGTCCGTGATGTGCGTAACGACAGTACAGTGGGACGTTTGCCTTCAACAGAGCGACAGTAATAACCTAACATACCATCATTACTGAGTTTAAACTACATTCTCGGTTATGTTTGCACTGAATAACGCATTCAATAAACAGAAACATAACTCTTGCAGCGCACATGAACAGCAATATTAGCTAACACATAAAATAGCACCCTCGTGAATTAGCCTGTTGCTAACGTACATTCATAAATCCTGCATAACATCGTCCCGTACCTACAGGACCTCAGACTTACTTATTGATGCACGCACAGAGTAGTGTCGACAAACTTAGTCCAATGAGGGGAGAAAGGAAAGTGTGATAGCGTTCCACTTTTAATGCTTTTTTCTCTCTCACTCGAGACCGCTGTGTCCAACGTTACTAGAAGGTAGAGCGAGCTACAGCTGATAGGGAGAGAGAGAGAGAATGTATCACTACAGCCAATCTTGTCTTTGTTAGTTTAAGACCGACGCACTTGTCAATTTCCCGTCCAGCGCCCGCGACTAGGATTAGTGTGTTTGACCGGGGGGGGGGAGAGAGACACATCACGATGGTGGCTCTCCATCGTGATGTCGGGCAGCCATCACGATGGACGATGATATCGTCCATCGGCACAACCCTATCTGCCAGTGATGGCCCAATGTTCAAAGACTATTAACAAAGACATTAGGGCTTTGACTCCGAACTTCGGTATTCGAATATCATTCGAATATTTTAAAAAATAATGATATTCGAACAAATATTAGCCATCCCTTAATATTCGAACCTGTTATGGGCATTATTTTTTTGCAAATGCGTTTGCTTGTAAACGTTGTTTTCAGTTCAGATTCCGAGGCTTTTTCACGCATTTCAAAATGTAACTACACGTGGCGGCGACGCACGTCTCTCGGCCGTGGCTCGGTAGCGGTGCATTCCTCCCTAATTCTCAAAGAAGGCAGGCTGGCCCAGGGCCCGGCCAGGGCCAGGCCAGCTCAGCGGCGTCTTTCTCCCGTCGCGTTCCGCTGTCTCTCCTACCTACACCGGCCCCGCACCATGTCCCTTCTCCCCTTCCTACCTGCCTGCTCAATGCTGCTGCACATGAGGAGAGAGCACAGAGGGGGGGGAGGGCGGGGCTGCTCCTCAGTCACACAACAGAAGAGAAAGGTGACTGTTTTGGGGCCACAGGAGAGAAATACATTGCGTGCTCGCTGGACAATACTGGCGACTTTTTATTTAAATTTTTTTACAGAAAGTCACTGTCTTTTCTACAGAAAGTCGCCAGATTTGCCGCTTGTCACTTTTGTGAAAAAAAAAAAAAAAAAGTCGCTAAGGGGGTCTGAATAGTCGCTAAACACTGCCCACACACACACACGCCGCCTTGACGCACAAACCAGCACACAAGTATAAACATCAGACCACTTACGTAGGCTACGGTGAAAGCTCCGAACTTCCTGTCGAAAGCACACTGTTTGTGTTTAATTCAGGGTCTGACTTTTTATAAAAACTTAAGTTTGATACCAATATAGGTCTTACTGAAGGCATTTAATGGTCAAAATAGTATTAATAAATATTTGAATATTAATATTAATAAACAAACGAACTTCGAATATGATTTTTGGGCAAAAGTCAAAGCCCTAAAAGACAATGACAGTGGTATCAGGGTTACAATCATCAGCCATTCAAAGTGGGCCAGAAGCTGGGGCCTAAATTTAGCACAGTCACTCATAAAATATTCACCCATCATCTCATAAAAGAGCCGTCCCACTCATTTATATAACGTGTGCGTACATCTGTATATTTGTGTGCGAGCCTATACATGTTTCAAGTTGAGTTATTATGTGCCTTTTATTGCCCTGTACTTGTACGTCCTTACTCAGTGTTCTCTTTTTGTGGCGAGTCAGGTTTCAATAGCAGCACAAAACAGTTTCCCAGTGATTCGGTACTTACATTTAGTTTTCTTCACTGAAGAATTGTAATTTCTTATGGCACTTACTTAGGTAGAACTGTGAAACTTGAATCCCATTGCTTCCATCTGTCAGACTGGGTGTGGCCTCCTCTCTTTTAAGGAGACATTTTTGTGGTGGAGCTAATAATTAATGACGACATAACTTTGACTTAATTGACATGTAATTCATTTGGCAAAATTTTGTGCATAATCAAATAAAATTGCATCAATACTGACTATTTAGGATTGTCCAAGGGCATCTCTGAGGCCTAAATTTGTGATTGATGACAAGTTAACACCTGGAATGAAAAAAGCTATTTTATTCCACTTTTTCACAGAAACCGGGCTATAGCGGACTATCTCCGTTCCAATGGATATGAGGAGGCATATTCCACCTTCAAGAAAGAGGCCGAGATAGATATGGTAAGGAGAGACCAGTCCCAAAATGTCCCACATATGAAAGAAATGTAGTATAGATTAATTTTTACTATGAAGAATGTGGATCCCTTTCTCAGTGTCTTGTCCTTTCTCCATTTGTAGAATGAAGAGGTAGATAAAAAGTATGCAGGGCTTTTGGAAAAGAAATGGACTTCAGTCATCAGATTACAGAAGAAGGTAAGGAATATTTGTGTACTAGCACATAATGTATTTTAAATTTGCCAGAGAAGTTTGATAAATGCTCTACACCTACCTAGAAAAAATGTAAATACAAAAACAACTTTATAACAGCTATTTAGTCTAAAACCTTAGCCTTAAATCGAAACCACCAGATGGACAGCATGGTAATATAAAACGATTACCTGTCTTCTGACTCCTCTTCTCCTTGACTCGCCCCTCGGCCTCAGGTGATGGAGTTGGAATCCAAGTTGAATGAGGCAAAGGAGGAGATGACACATGGAGGACCTGTGGGTCAGAAGAGAGACCCCAAGGAGTGGATCCCCCGTCCCCCAGAGAGATATGCCCTGAGCGGGCACCGTGCTCCGGTCACACGTGTCATATTCCACCCCGTCTTCTCTGTCATGGTCACAGCCTCCGAGGATGCTACCATCAAGGTGCGTCTGTGTTTATAAACAGTATTTACACTCTGAACTGCCAGTATAAACAAACACGCCACGCAGCTGACACGCTCACGCCACGCAGCCAGTGTGTAGCCGGCCTAATGCAATCCAATAAAACAGCCCTGCAAAAAATCATAATCATATTTTAGTTTTCTGTCTCAGGGGTGTTTCTGTGGGCCAGTCTGATTAATACAATTCCCATCACTACGGCCTCTAGAATGATAAATACCTTTTTGACACAGTTTCAACAAAAACTGGGGTTAATTGTGGGGCGGTTATATTAGATTGTGTTATGTTTAGCTTGGTGTACCTGCAGCACAACTGGCAACTCTCTACAAATGTATCAGTCACAGTATACTCGGAGAAATGGTATTGATATATTACATTGATAATTATGAGAAAAAAAGTCAACGTTTAAGAAATCTAAGGGGACAGCACAATCTTTATCTACTGCAATAGTGCCCTATAAACTATTTTACATCTATCAATGTCAAGAATTAACAGCATTATCACACAGATGTATTATGCATCAATTTGTCCATCAAGAGTGTACTCTCTGGAACTGTCAAGACTCCTTTTGCTTTTCTTATGTTCTTATAATGTAATATCTTTTGAGATGTCATTTCTAAGGAGAGCGCTGCTTTGAACATGTGTCTCTAGCAGGAATATTAAAGTGAGCGTTTTCAGCACACCACAACATAGCCTCTGCAGCTCTGACCCTTCAGATCAAAGCTGTACTGCAGATCCGAGGCTGTTAACCCTTTTTATCCTTATCCTTTTATTCTCCCCCCGCCTCCTCCCTTCCTCCCTGCTTCCCTCCCTTCTTCACTGTTTATTTTTTCTGCTTTGTCACTGCTCATCTATTGGGAGATGGGCTGATGCTAGTGTTGTCAGAGGCAACACTTCCAGAGCTCAGCACCTTGGGAAACACGCAAATTAGTTTCTCTTTTAACTCAGCCTTCTTTTTTCCTTTTCGTCCTTTTTCTTTTTTTGGTTAAATAAACTGTGTCAGCAGATTTATATAACATGATTTTATCTGAAAGGATATTCCCAACCATTTAAACTGTGTTTAAGCAGTTTAATCTTCATGTCTTTATTGTCAAAAAACTATAACCTGCACCCCATCCTGCCTGTTGAATGCAGAACATATTTGTCATCTGATTTAACAGCCATGAAAAACTTTCATCCCTGACTTGCCATGGGACAGACAATCAGTTACGTATGTCAATATAGCAATGTTTGCTGTTAGGCCACTAGACTTAAATTGAACAAAATCAACAACATCATGGTCACATTTGATTTTTAGGTATTCGATATACATCTCTCTGATAATTGGGTCAGACAGAAGTGTCTCCCTGTCCTGACTGCCTATTGCTGTCTGTGTCTGTGATTTTAGGTGTGGGACTATGAGGCAGGGGACTTTGAGCGAACCCTCAAGGGCCACACAGACTCTGTGCAGGACATCTCCTTTGACCAGACGGGAAAGCTGCTGGCTTCATGTTCAGCTGACATGAGCATCAAACTTTGGGACTTTCAGGGGTTTGAGTGCATCCGAACAATGCATGGTAAGAGATATTTACAGAAATAATGATAGTTACAGCACAGGTGCACCTGTAAAAGTAATGTAGCTAATACACAAACCCTTTTCATATGAGGATTCACAATAAAATGGGGGGAAATATCTATTTCGCCACAGTTCACTAGAAATGAGTATGAATGACTTTTCTGATTTAAAACTGAACACCAAGTCTTTTCTAATGAAGGGTTAGCTTTCTTTTAAAAATCTCAAATGTTTTTGGACACTGTGACTTTGGTCATATCTGCTTGGTGGTTTAAGTATTGAGATGAACTTGGACGAATTGCACAACTAAACTCTTGACTGTGTCGTCCAGGCCACGATCACAATGTGTCGTCTGTAGCCATCATGCCAAATGGTGACCACATAGTGTCTGCCTCCAGAGACAAGACCATCAAGATGTGGGAGGTTGCCACTGGGTAAGTGAGGGGGAGCCTTGTTTCAACTCTCACTACCACAATCTCTTATAGAGACTTGGACTTATGTAATGTTACACTTTTAGCATGTTTCTTCTTTATTTCCCCTATCCTAATTTCCATATTTTCCTTCCCATGGTCTTCATTTAATCCCTGGTACTATTGCGTTAGTTCATGATTTAATTTAAGCTAAAGGCTGCTCTTTCATAACTTAACTTAGAATATTTCCATCTACAGGTACTGTGTGAAAACATTTACAGGCCACAGGGAGTGGGTGAGGATGGTGCGTCCCAACCAGGACGGCTCGTTGATCGCCAGCTGCTCCAACGACCAGACGGTGCGTGTCTGGGTGGTCGCCTCAAAGGAGTGCAAAGCTGAGTTGCGGGAGCATGAACATGTGGTAGAGTGTATCGCCTGGGCCCCTGACAGTGCTCACCCCACCATCCTGGAGGCCACAGGCTCAGAGGTATGTACAGCTGCTGCAGGAGCTGACATTTACCTACAGACCGATGTTTGTGTATGTTTAGTTTTAGTTTAGCTGGAGGGTTTACCACAATTGTTTATAGCATGTGCAGTGATGAATGACTTGTCTCATAGGACATTAATGCACTTTTGTTAAATAAAACAACATAAAGCAGAAGAAGTACTATTATAAGTGAAGCCAGTGAGGTGCCAAATGGTTGTGAAGATGGTCACCTAGGTAGTAATTTAGTTTATCAGAAAAGATTAGATGCCATCAGTCTTTCAGACTTAGCTCAGCAGATTACAGCAGTTGGTGAGGTTTTCACATCAAATGTTTGAAGAGTTCACCAGACTTATATTTATCTTATCTTGTCAGCTTTTTAAAAACATGGCATTTACATATCTGCATCGATGTTTATAGCCCAGTCTACAGACATGCTAGCCTGGGTAAACCCTGACGACCTTCCGGCAAATTTGAGATTTGCTCTGCAGGTCAGTCTGGCGAAGAGCCCATTCAAACCCATTTCCAATGTCCTCAAAATTGAGGCACCAATCACAAACGCTGAGGCGGGCTTAACACCAATCACAACCGTTGAGGCGGGCTTTACGCGACGAGGATAGTGCAGCGACGGCGAGCAGCTTTTTGTTTACATTCAACATGACGGCTACCGAAGCCGTGTTTCACCATGACCAGGGCTCGGTAGGTCAGTCTGACATATGCCGATTTTATACCGGTCAATGCTATAATTAACTGACAACAGAAGTTATACGAGTTACAGTTCTCAAGGACGCACGCACACACGGACAGAGGCACAGTCTCTTTTTCCTTTCTCTCAACTTATCCGCCGTGTGTGGCGCGTACCCGCTCGCGGTGTGAAGCGCGTGTCCGCGCTATTCTTGCACATGTAAGGAGCCTCGTGAATTAACCTGCAACATATTAGCTGTTTGGAAATTCTTCAGCGTGTGTACAGAAGATAACAAGTTAGCAATATGCAACACCTGCAAGGAGACAGTAGGGCGTGGAGGGACCACACCAAGAACCAGAATCACATTTTTTTTGTTGGATATTGGATGTGAAAAGCGTCACCCGGATCGTTGGTCTGATTGGTTGAAGGACTATCCAATGAGCCCAGAGGCATTTGAGTGGCATCCGTTGGTGACACCCCTCTGGAAATGAACTGTCAATGAACCTTTCCCAGACCCACTCTCAGTTACAGCTGAGAAGGGTCTGGTGTTAACCAGGCTACAGACATGCTAGTGGCTCTGTGAGGCTGTACTTAGGCCTCACAACGGTGCTGAGCTAAATGCAAACATCAGCATGCAAACATGCTCACTATGAAAATGCTAACATGTGATTGAGCAGGTATGTTTACCATCTTCACAATCTTTGTTTAGTGTGGTAGCCTGCTAACATTTTCTAATTAGCACAGAACAAAGTACAGCTGAGGCTGATGTGAATATCGTTAGTTTTTAGTAATTAGTATTTAGTCATTAAGCAAAGTATTTGACCTGATGTTGGTGCCCCATGAGAAGTCAGGGAATTCATGTGGACCGACTGACATTGCCCTGGTGTTTCCCACAGGTTGAGAATTTACTTGTGGTGGTGGGTGGCACAGGGTGTGACGAGTGGTAGCGTGAAATTACCTCTTCATACCTCTAAGAAGCATCTTTTTGATAACAAACTGTTGTATTGTCCTTCATGTCGCCAATCACAGTTTCTTACATCTTCCCTGTGTCTCTGTTTTGCAGAGCAAGAAGAGTGGAAAACCTGGCCCCTTCCTTCTCTCCGGATCCAGAGATAAAACAATTAAGATGTGGGACGTCAGCATTGGTATCTGCCTTATGACTCTGGTGAGTAGTTTAAGTGATGACTTGATTGTCTCGGTGTAGACATCATATATTATATAACACTGTCTCAGTGTTACTGCTTATAAATGAGGGTAGTGGTGGGTAATCAGCCTTGTCTCTTCAGGTGGGACATGACAACTGGGTGCGCGGAGTATTGGTTCATCCTGGAGGAAGATTCATAGTGAGCTGTGCTGACGACAAAACCATTAGGATCTGGGACTACAAGAACAAACGCTGCATGAAGACCCTGTGTGCCCATGAACACTTTGTTACCTCTCTGGGTAAGACAGTGTAATTAATGTGATTAATAAAGTCTACCATTAACCTGCAATGAACCTGTAAAAAATACAGAACCTAAATACAAGCTCAAATGCTCACTCTGTACATCACATTAAACTTATTTCAGCCTTGTGGTGAACTTGTTAAAATGTATAGAGCCTATCTTTTAATGCAGCGTACCTGAACAAATGTTTATCTCTCTTGCAGATTTCCACAAGACTGCTCCCTACGTGGTGACAGGCAGTGTCGATCAGACAGTCAAAGTCTGGGAGTGCCGCTAAGACTGTCTCCACCCCCCCCCTCCCCCTCGAACTCCAAAAGCAGTCCTAATGCCCCACCCTATCCTGCACCCCAGCCCTATTCTTTCTGTCCTGACACCCAGCCCCTCACCTCTCCCACTCCAAACCATAGTTGACCATGGCGCTTTACCTTCTCCCCGTCCACTCCCCTCTCCTTCCCTCCTCCCCTACATCGGTCCAGCCCATATTAAGATGACTATTGTCCTTTTATGTAAATTATTCTGGATGTAGGGTACGCTTAATAAATGTCACGCAATCTCTGACACATAAACACACTCAAAAGATAAGAAGTATTCCTTGCATGGTGAATCAAACAAAAAATTGTATACTGTTTGCCAAATTTGCATACTGTTGTCATGACTTCCTGTCAGGTCAAGGGGTAAATATCCTTGTGTGCTGGCACAGGTGGATTCCAGTTAACTGACCAATGGCAACCCTTCTTGATGGGGTTTAGGTTTTGTTTTACTCCATGCTTCCATTTTTGTGGTCTGTCACAGCGTTGATGGTGATAGAGAAAGTGTGAGGAAAGTAAGCATAAAAGAAAGAAAATGAGTGGAAGCTGTCCAGGAGAAGATAACGAGTGGAAGAAATAATTAAGCAGGATGCAGCTCCCTAGTTGAATCACATGAGGTTCTGTGGTCGAGTGCACGTGCACATGTGTGTATACAGTACATTGTGTGAGTGTGTGTGTGTTTGTATATTATGACAGGAGAATCTCTCCACTGTCTCTGCTCTGATGGTCAGAGGAGAGAGAGGAGGCAAAGCTTCTCACCCACTGTGTTCATTTATACTACTTCATCTCTTTTAACAAACCTGCTTTCTAGTAGAAACTCACAGGACCTTAATGATCCCTAAGCTGCTGAGAGCATAGGCACACGCCCCATAGCAAAAGTGTGTTTTACAGAGGAAAAATTCTGCTCACCTTTTATGAGGTTTGTGTGTGTGTGTATGTCGCCCCAGAGAATCGCCTAGTGCCCTCTTGCTCGCTATCTCTGCCTTGTTAACCCATTGAGGGCTCCCTCGCACGGGATTTTCATTCTGCTTTCTGTTGTCTCACTGCTCTTTACACACACATACACATACACTCACAAATGCACATACACGCACAGTAAAAGTTGTGTATCAATATATCTGGATGTTATTGTTTGCAACATAATGAAATAAAATTCTGTAAATATAAGTTATCTATGTGTATGCTTTCTTTGAGGAAAGGACGTGAAATGAGATGAAGGAAACCTGTCTGACGCAATTGACTAGCGCAGAACTTCATAGTGAGGTCAGATACCGCAGCACGCCTGCCAGTTCATCCCACATTAAATACTTTAAATGTACCAATGCTTGCTAGGGCAGCTGTGACCACAGTCTTCTCATTCAATTTTTCTTTTAGCTGAAAGCATATTAACCATTCACTGTCGATGGAAAACGTTTGGTTGTGGTGCTGTGACAGTTGAAAATAAATTTTTGCTTTTGTAAAGGTACAATTTCGTTCAATCGGGCAAAAATCATTTTGGGACAATATGACATCCTGCGGCACACAAAATTAAGCGTTGATTTTAATGAAACCGTCTGGTCTGATAAAATCATCAGAATAAAGCGTTTAGAAAGAAATAGGTCACTAGACAAAAACTGGGAAACTGCTGCTCTAGACAGCAAATATTATTTATGTATAACTATCTGGCTGTGGTGCATAGATGTTGGTCTTGTGTTACACTGTAGCTTCTAAGCATATCTAGGTAGCTTCCATCTGAGCAGGGGTCAGAAGCTGACTATCATTGCTGTTATTGATTCAGATAAAGGAAGTCCTTAAGGTTTTAATCAGTCCTGACCTAGTAGTATTTTTAGTATGTTAAGTGTGATGTAAACAGTGTAGTATAAGTTTTGACATTATTCCTCCGGTACAACCTAGTTACTTACACTACAAGCTCTGACTGGAGAGGCAAAGACAGTTCAGGCCCCCTTATCAATTATGTACGGTACCTCAGCCTACTTCTGCACTCGCACACACACCTGCTCACTCACCCACACAGCAATAACTCCTCTGTGCTCTGTGGTATCCTGGCAACAGTTGCCAGGATAGCAAGTGTGCAAGCACCACACCTTGCTCTGTCCTGCAGGTCTGAGGGTGGAGAAATTGGGGAGTGGTGGAGTAAAAAAAGGATGCAGATGCCAAAAAGGAAAGTTATTACAGCACAAGGTTTATGTAAAAGGCCACTGACAATGGGAACAGAGTATGGACTAAAACTGGTGAGCTAGATGTGTGCGCAGAGAAGTGGCTTTGTGGCATTTAATGAAAGGATAATAAACCTGTCTTAGTCTGAAACTCCCATTTCTCAACAGAGCCACTGAAGTAGAAACATTGGCCTACATCCGCCTGCCACCACTCTCATGACTTGCACACACTTTCCTCTCATGCAAGCTGAAGACATTAAAGGGGGAAGAATCTTGCTTTCTCTTACATATTTCTTCTAGGCCACCCATTTCTCGCAGTCTGTTATTGATACAGATTTATAACAAAGAGAGAAAGTGAACGGAGCAGCAGAGAGGTAAGAGATAAGCCAGCATTGATTCTGATAAGCTGGCATGATATGGAAGTGTTGAAAGGTTTCAAGGTCAGTGTATACAACAGAATCTCTCTCTGTGAGATGCAGCAGTATTGATTCTCTCAGAGAGGAGTGAACAATTTCATACAGCAGGAATGGCGTTTATTTTATGAACATAAGCGAACAGGTACTAGTAGTTTCAAGTGCAGACCAAGGCACAGACGGCTGCAGGGTCTGTGTTAATATATAGGTCTGTGTGTCATCCTGGTATAGCTTACGTGAGTCCCACTATAGTTTACGTGACCAGCGTTTTAATCCCTGCAAAGCCTGAGGACGATGGGGAGGTTTTGGAGCTGCTTTGGAGATATGTTACAGGATGTGGCGCTCTCTAGTGGTATCGTGTGTTGAGAGGTCCATGTTCCTGAAAACAAACTGCTGAGTCCCTGCACTGTGTACGAGTGAGCAGTGGTCACAGTGGATGTCATGGAAAAGACCTTGTGTCTTAAAGTAGAAACATTCATGTGAATTTGTTTCTGTATTTATTAGGTCTACACAATGTCAGTGAGATCGATAAAAAAAACCTTCAAAGTGATGACATTTTTGTTTGACTTAGTCATGTTTTCCATGAGGATTAGGGTTGTCATTTAAGTTGTGGTTAGGGTAAGAATAAGTATTATGTCTTAAACGTTCAACACCAGAATGAATCTACGATCCGATGATGTGTAAATATTCAAGGTTACATTTTCAACTTTTCACCCAAGGAAATTGACCAAAGAAACACTATTATTGTGGTTATGGAAATAAGTTTTGATTGTAAATTAAGTTTTTGGGTTGTTTTTTTTTTGTGAGAAATGTTAGAACTACCTGCTATTGAGAGGCACTATTTTATTTTGCACATCCATCACATGGAATACAAACAACAAATCCTCAAAGTTATTAGTTTAAGTCAAACAATCAAGGTATTCTTTTAACTTCCCCCTCATGCCTGTGACTCCACACACTCTTTGTCTATTTGATCATTGGACACTTTATCCTGTATTGCATTGCTTACTCTTTGTCTCTCCTCTGTAGCTCCACTAGTGATGCAGCACTTCTAACTGGGTCAGCCTCGTCCCTGCCTCACATCCCACCCACCTTCCCTGTCTCTCCAAGCCACCCCCTCCTGCTCCTCCTTCCCTTTTCCTCTATATATGCATAGCATCCCTATGGAATTTTTTTTATGCAGCTCATGTGCTTACCATGTGCGGCTCTCTCTTCCCTATTCTCTCCCTCCTCCCTGTTTTATGCCTGATTCATTTTCTGTCATCCATCCTGCCATACAGCCTGTTGCAAAGTGACACACACACACACAATTATCTTGAGTTTTTTTTTCTTCAGACATACCTGGAAAGCTAATTTGTATCTTGACAATCTAGATGGTAATGATGCTAGTAGGCTTGTAGGTGCAGGCACGGCGCATGGCGTGGTGAGGCAGCTCCTATGTACTTCAAAGCTGCTGTTTTGATTGGCTGAGACTGTCAGACCCTGTGATGTGGTAAATGATATATACGACTGAGCCATGTCCAATCAAAGACCGTTACCATGCAGCAACACATACACTACATACATGCATCTGTATACAGTATAAAGACAAACACAACACTGTAACATTAACCATTCATTATAACACTAAAATAAGAGTTATGTTTTCCCCTGAAGAAGATATATTGCATAAACCACCATCGCTGTTGCATCGCATGTTACATATCACATAACATATAACACATTCAAGATTAGTCACAGCATACACACAATAAGGAACATAAGAAGTGGAGTACTTACTTGCACAATGCCATATGGACATAATGACAGAGAGAGAATCCTTGTGATACAAAACATTTTTTCAGTGTGTGTAAAACAGAAACAGTGGGTGTGAGATGAAAAAATCTGTAAAAGAAATGCAGTAAAACTAGCAAGAAGGGAAGGGAAATAAAAGACATCATAAAAGAGGGATAATGGTAAAATAAGAAATAAAAAACTGCAATTTTTTTTGAAATTAAGTTTATAGGTTATAACTTTCCATAAAGTGACCACAACATTTTAGTTGAGGGGAAACAAATATATCTACTTTATATTCCCGTCATAGTTCATATAAATCTTAATCTCGATGTGTGCTTCAAAACACATATCTGGGATTTGTACACACAATTATTAAAACAACTATTCGAATTAAAATAACTTTATTGTTATTACCCTTATTATTACCCCACACACATTTTCAGTACTATGGTGTAAAATAAATTGTAATTTGTATTGAATTGAATTGGTACAACTAATTAATTTAGTATTATTGGTTACTATTTGAGGCTTAAACATCAACCAACTGAATAATAATAATATTGACAACAGTACATTTTGGTCAGCTGCCTCTCCTTAGACCATAGACTGTAAAAGAAAATAAGCCTTAATCACTAGTAAACCCCGCCCCTCGTCGTTTGATGGACAGCTCTGATCCCGAGACAGCAGGGTGGCCAGTCACGCTCTCGCCATGCAAATGAGGCGCGCAGGCCGGGCGGGTGCCCATGTGGACCAGCACCATGCCTTGTTGTTCTGAGCGCTGATTGGCTCGCTGTCGCCTGATTGTTCTTCATGCGCTGCGGGCCAGCGGCGGGGACGAAAACATGGAGGACCGGAAACAATGACGGGACTTCTGTTTCTCGATTCCCACAGGGATACGCGAGTACACCGTGAGCCCGTTTTGCAGCAGGAGGTTTTAAACAGAGGTTATGATCATTTTAATGTCTAAGTTGTTATTTAGGAGGGTTATCGGTTAACGGCTAACGACGGCGCGGAGTAGGAGTGAGTGATGCGTTCGCCGTGTTTTGTCGCAGGCCGTAGTAACAGGGCGGGGCAGGAATCTGGGAGGGGCGGGACTTAACGAGAACACGACTCGCCTTGTTGTGTGTATTCCCGTGCTCGCATCGCCATCTTGTTGCAATCCTATTTTTTTTTTTTACGTATGCGAGGATCTACTTTCTGTTTGGCCGGATTGAAAATTTACCGTCTGCTTTCAGGAGAAGCACAGGCGACAATAAGCTCGGGCCTGCGGGTGTGAACCGTGCACACGGCGCTTCCTACCGGGACACTACCTACCCCCTCGGCCTTTTTTCCTCCTTCCGTCCCGGGCCACCGGGTCGCTTGCCGTCAGGGTTTACGCGCAATGAGCATCGATACACTTTTGGAGGCGGCCAGATATTTGGAATGGCAAGCCCAGCAACAACAGATCACACGTGGTGAGTTCAACAGCAGACTGGTGCATCGTGCTGAACCTACATGACACCAAAATACTGTGTGTGCGCTACATCCTAAACTGCCTTTTGAAAGACAGTATCCCGTTACTACGATAGAGCTTGCATTGTCAACGGACCCGCCTGTAACGTGAACGGAAACGTTTGTAGTTTTTTGTTTATCGCCCCGGTACATGCCAAAAAAAGAGAGGCTGAAGTCACTGCAAACTATCGGCGATTTCCGAGTCGTCAATTGTTGCACATTTGTTTTCCTTTGATGCGGAAACGGTCAAAGTTGTTTTCCGAACTACTTGCGCGCTCGCTGTGTGTGTGTGTGTGCGCGTGTGTGACAGTTTCAACATTGTAACTCACACGTACATGTGTGTTCTTGTATGTGTGTGAGAGGCATAGCAGAAGAGTTTCAGTCAGTAACCGTGTTTGATTTATGTGTTAAATCTTTGTTGTGAAGTAACTGTAGATTGTGCAGTTTATTAAAGGATATACATCTTAAAGCTCTAATATATATTTTAAATCGGTTAAAATTAGGGATTGAAATTAGTGATTGGAATCAATAAAGATTTTCACATATCTGGTATCAAAGAACCCCTTCAGAATCGATTTGCCCCAGTTTTTTGTCCGTCGAGCACCGGCAGGGCGGTGGCGAGCACAGGCTGCTCTTTACATAATACCCTGACGTTGCTCAGCTATCTTGTGAGACACTGGGGCGGGCCCTCACGCGCTCACCCTATCGATTTTTGTATCTGCGCGCGAGCATATATAGTATTTGTTTGTGATTTTCATATGTATTTGAAACCGATGAGTTGTCAATCCACATAATGATCTGTGACTTGGTAAAAGGGAGACGGGGCTGATTTTTGTGTTCCTCTCTGATGACGTGTCAGACAGATCAACCCCCTCCCCCAGCATACTTACCCTACCGCGTGCTAGGATCCGCCCACCACGACCACGTGCACATGTCCCCCCTGGATACAAACCTACGCGCAACCACACACGCACTCCTCGTCCCCGCCCTTCCCATTCAGTCTACTGACAGTGGCGGGTCAGAGAGAAGGGGGTGTAAGTAGGGCAGCCTCCCTGCTTACCCCCAGCAGCCTCTCTTAATGCAGAAGTTATGTCATTTTACGTTTTTGTGCAATTTGGAGCATGATGTGTGCATGGATTGAACTACAAAAGCCACAAGAACAATTTGGGATACACCAACATCAACTTCTGTCTTATGTCTGTATGTTGGACATTGTTTTTTACTTCTGCTGTTTGGACCCTGTGTGGAATTTACACCAGTGCATCTGTTAATCTAGACACATTTCTAAAATGGATGTATATCACCATATGGCACAAAATCTAAAGCAATGAACAATGTTCGTCTGTTATACATGAGTGGAGACCAAACTGGTCATAACTGTAAAAGTGAAACTTTAATATCTATTTTAGTTTCTGTTTCAGAAACTGGATAAAATAAATAGCTGGAATGATAGTTAGGGCTGCTACTAACTATGATTATACTCAATTCAATGATAGTTCTTTCTGTAAAATGGCAGAAAACAGTGAAGTATGTTTATCAGAGCCCATAATGAGTCGTCAAATGGCTTTTAATTATTATTATTTTTAACAACAGTCCAACATTTTCAACTGGTCATCAAATATGACAGAAATCCTCACACTGGAGAATCTGAAACCACAGAATGACTGGCATTTTCAATAAACCAATTATCAAAATCGTTGCAAATTATGTTTTTGTCGAGTTAATCCACTAATCGTTTCAGTTTGAGATACCATGATAATATCCCAATGTCCTACTTGAAACCAAGTGTAATGGTCACAAAGGAGGTGTTAGAAGAGATGTGAACACATGTATAATCAAGGAATAACATTGTTACTCCGTGGTAGCACTATTATTAGACTCTGGATTGTTGTCAAATCCCACAAATTAAAAAAAAAATAAAACGATTCCAGTAATTCAGATAATTACTTTTGTTTTACATATTTAACTGTGCAGCATCAGGGGTTTGTAGTTTCATGTGAAGAATAAATGAAAGTGTTACTTAATAGGCAGCCTGGTATGAGGAGTTTCTATTTTCTTTTTATAATGGTGGATGGCTGAGGTGTGTGTTGGCGTGCAGGTTTGAGGAATCCCTGGGATCTTCTGTTTCTAATGTTGCTGTTTCCATGGTAATGGAGGGCTTTCCACATTGCTTTTAGTCTGCCTGTTACAGTGTGCAAGAACTACTCACTCATATCGTTGAGTGGGTTGTATGTGCCTGTGTGTGTACATCTGCATATTCAACATGAGCACAGCTCGGTAACATTCCCGTCCTACTATCTGTGATTTTTTTTTTTTTTTTTTCGTTTTTTGGCTTTTTGTTTGCAAATTCAACGATTTAGTTATACGTTGTCATGGTGCCAACTTTAGTTGACCCAGCAGTGGCTCGTTGACAACAATCCTCTGCTGTTGGTCAGACGGCCTGAACCCATCATGCTCATCGCTGGAACGGTCCAGTCACAGCGCAGACAGAGGGGGGTTCTCTCCAGTCAGGAAACGGATGCAGACATGACTTTTATGATTATTTCCCCCTCTCCACGATCTCCCTCCCTGATTACATCATTCTTTGTGTGTGTTTGTGTGCGCGTAGTGTTGGGATGTTCACTAGACAAACAAAGTGACAAAGTGATCTGCAGCACAACAATGAAATGGCTAAGATTACCTTTTCATTTCTTGGATGTTGGTTGATAAATTACAAGTTATTATTGATTTCTAAACTGCATGTAGACTATTCTCTACATTCAGTACGTGTGTGTGTGTGTGTGTGTGTGTGTGTGTGTGTGTGTGTGTGTGTGTGTGTGTGTGTGTGTGTGTGTGTGTGTGTGTGTGTGCGCGCGCGCATCAGTGTTGTCACATGCTGTATGGCAGGACATGAAAGGCTGATTTAACCACTACAAATAGTCAATCATAAGTTTTTCTTAAATCTGAACCAAGGGCAGGTCGTCTGTGTTTAATGTACAATCGACTCTCCCGTTTGTCTCCTCTTACATCCACTCTTATCCTCTGTCCTTCTAACTTCTTTGTTGGTATCCATTATTTTTCCATTACTCGTCTTCTTTATCTGCTTACAGAGGAGGAGCAGCGCAGAGAGAAGGAGCTCATCAACAGGGAGGCGGAGTCGAGGCGTGTGGAACTTGTGACCTCGTTGTCTCAACCAATCAGAGCCAACCATGTCACTTGGGGCGATGACACTCACCGTCAACAGCTGCATCATCCTCTTGCCCCTCCGCCCCCTTCTCTCCCACCTCAAGTCCCCATTGCTGTCATCCCAATCCCAGTTGTCACTGCGACACCCTCTGTACCGCCCCTTCCGCTTACAACGCAGATTGCTGCAGCAGCAACGTCGCTCAATGGCTCACCACCAGCCAAGAACGCCTCCTCCCCCCCGCAGCTGCAGCAGCAGCCGGCCTCTCCTCACCTGCTGTGCGCCTCCCAGATCAAGTTAGAAAGTAGTCCGGAGCTGATTAGTGCAAAGCCCACCCAATCACAGCCTCAGGTTCAGATTCAGTACTCAACCTCCATCAGCACTAATGGCTCTCAACATGCACTGGTTCACCATCAAGCTCCACCTTCATCTCAGCTGCGGCCTAATGGAGTAACGATGGAGGACCTGAGGGCGATGGAAGGGAAGAGGAGGCCAGGAGGGTGTGTGTGTGTGTGTGTGTGTGTGTGTGTGTGTGTGTGTGTGTGTGTGTGTTAAAGTTGATATAAAGTGTGGATGAATTTTTGGTTGTATTTGATCATTTATTTTGTGTTTCCAGAGCGGGGACCAGAGAGGTGCATAATAAACTGGAGAAGAACAGGTTAGTCATAATAAACTTCTCATTGTTGTAGTTGGTCTCAATATAAATAAAGAAAGCACCCCTGTTTTTTTAGCATGACCACCACACACAAAGGGGTGTGTGTGTTTATCACATTTTTCGTGACAGAGTTTCATCAGGCCAGATGTCATGGCATTTCCTCAACCTTTACAACACCATTAAATCCTACTTAAGCATGCACAATTGCAGTAATGAGGTCTCTTTAAATGACCACAACTTGGTTAACCTCTCAAGCAAATGATCGACTTACTAATAAATGGTGAATGTTCTCCAAGACAGTAAGCTAATGACAAACCATATCAAAAGTGTGACCCTTTCTCGTTTCTGACTCTTGGCCCTTCAGGCGAGCGCACCTCAAGGAGTGTTTTGAGACACTGAAGAAGAACGTTCCAAATGTTGATGAGAAGAAAACCTCCAACCTCAGTGTTCTCCGCAGCGCTTTGCGTTACATACAGGTAGAGTTTAAATACATTTTCTCATCTATAAGTCTTAACATACTTGTGCGGCCCGACACAGTAGTTTGGGTACTCGCTTTTGTTTTTTTAATCTTGTTTTCATCTTTCTCCGGTATTGGATTGATTAGTTCAGCTCTGGGAACAGCACATGCTTTGGTTCAGTGGAATTGATATACAATGCCTGTTTGTTAGCCATTTAGCCCCTTTTGTGTTGGTTAGTCCCTTTCACTATGATATGGCATCCGTCAAATATTGGTGAATCAGCCTATAAGAAAGTGGTGAATATATCCTATGTTTTATCCTATGTGTCTGTACAATGTAATGTTTTTTTTTTTATTTTTTTTTTTTTTACACAATACAGAGTTTACTTTTCTTGAGAACATTAGTTTGCATTTTAAGCATTTCGGTGAGTGTTGTGTAACTGGAGTCATGTGTCACATCAATTCAATAACTAAATAATGAAGGAGTAACATTTTGGGGAAGTATTTGTAGTTAACATAGTGACATTGCATTGCTGAGGGTGGTGTGGGGGAAGGAACCGCGCAGCCCGAAGAGCTGAGGTTTTTTTTTTTCTGCTAAAGTAGATGAGGGAGGATTTCTGCACTGTGGCAGAAATGAATTGCAGCCTGGAGCTAGATATGGTGCTTCCTTTTTTGTGGAGTAGAAGCTTCATGATTTCGAGTTCAGTGGAATATGCAATGGGGAGTCAGTGGAAAGGAGCTAAATTAGGCTGTGAGATGGAAGAACTTGGAAAACTAGACTGGCTGCAAGATTTTGGGCCAGCGTTTCATGGAGAATAACAGGGATTTGAGGCAATCTTTGACATGAGATGATGATGGTGAGGAACTCTATACGGCACAGCTTACTTTAAGTTTCAATGTTTTGAAAGGAAGTTACAGAGGACTGGTCACTCTATTCATAAGCCACAAAAACAAATGCCAAAAATAGTATATATAATGGTGGTAGCTGCTGGTGCTGAAACAGTCAGTCAATTAATCAATTAGTCGATAGACAGAAAGTAAATCAACAACAAATTTGATAACTGAGCATAAATGTCAAATATTCTGCGACAGCTACTCAAAAGAAAAGATTTACTGCTTCTCTCTATTATATATTATATATTACAGTATATATTGAATATTTGATTTGAAGATGCTCCTTTGGGTTCTGGGAATTTATGAAAGGCATTTTTCACTATTTTCATTTTTTTTTTTTATAGACTCAAGTTTTTTTTCATTAATCAAAAAAATGTAATCAGCAGAATAATCGACAAAATAATCAATTGTTGCAGTCCTAGTAGCCACACAGCTACCAGTAAATACTAACAGCATTTCCCTCAGCCTACTCTGTTGTGTAGACTGGTTAACATGGCAATATATACAATATTAAAAGAAATATCTTTTCTATATCAAGATATGGAAAATCACGTAAAACCTAAACTGAAATGGCTTTTTGTTCTAAGTAAAATTAACCTGTAATCTTAAATTTAGACAGCAGACCTTTGTAAAATATTAACACAATTTATATCAACATAATATGCTTCTACTGAAAGTCTATAACAATAATATTACATTATTTTCCAATTTACCAAGGCAACCTAACACCGCTCCACTGTTTAGAAATGATACCTGAATGTCTAACCACTGCTCTGTATATTTCTCCACTTTCTCTAAACTATAATATATTCAGTAGGTTTTATATAGCCTGGCTCCGCCCTCCTACCTACTTAACCTCAATTTTCATTTCCCTTCAGTACTCAGTCTGAGTTTGCGGTATATTCTTGGGTTTTCTCGGGCCAAATATTTGGCGGTCTAATCAGCGAACAGAGGGAGTGGCTGATAACAATGACGTTGAGGATGTGCGCTACAAAGATGCGAGCTAAGCCATTCGGTCCGTTGTGGCAACGCTGCCGAATATCCAGAAGTTAAAGCCCGAGCAAGAACAATCTTTGCTGAGTTCTGTTGGTGGCCATGATGTCGTGGCCCTCCTCCCCACGGGGCTCGGGAAAAGTTAGATTTTCCGGCTTGCTCCGTTAGTGGTGAAGGAGTTGGCTAAGGCTAACACTAGCGATGCTAATGCTAAATATAAGCTGCAGTTGTTGTCGGTCTCCCCTCTTGTTGCACATGCGCATGACATACGTCACGACCAAACGTTAGCGATTGGTTATGGCAGATCCAGAGTGGCTCTGGGCAGATCCAATAGTTTCAAACTTCAACAGAGTACCCGCCTTCAAGGAAATTAACACTTGTCAATGGAGAGTGGCCAGACTCTCTGTACAAATGAAATGTACCAGAGTCTGGTAGGACCAGGCTACGTTTTATAGACCCAATCACAATGTTTCCGGGTAGAAAACCCCTGCGTCCTGTTCATACAATTCACAAGGTTAAGCTAACCGGGATGAGGAACAACTGCACATATCCCATACATCTCATTCATCTAAAATGCATGTTTGGTTGTTTTATATTTCAACTCTTTCACTAAACT
The DNA here is from genome assembly GCF_010015445.1 of Perca fluviatilis. Lineage (NCBI taxonomy): Eukaryota > Metazoa > Chordata > Actinopteri > Perciformes > Percidae > Perca > Perca fluviatilis. The sequence goes on from NC_053127.1 coordinate 17,720,559, forward strand.
TAGTTTGGAGATCTAATTTAACTGTTGGGCCACAGACTTAAGAAAATGACACCACCCAAACTAGCAGTTAGTCCGACCGGCGGTGAGATGTTGCTGTTCGTAACGCTAGATTTGGTTTATCAAAGCAACACAGTACAGACACAATTTTAAATTTTAAATTTAAATGTTACAGTTACGGCTAAAAATTACAACAAAAATAAATAAGTTTGCAATATTTCACATATCTCCACAATTCAAATCAACGGTCATTTGTCCCGGATTACCCGGATGTTTGTGTTAGTGCGACGTCATGGTGTTTGGGTCTATTGTAGAAGAGTGACCCCCCCCCATCTCTCTCGGTGGCTCTTCTCGTGTAAACCTGTAAACCTCAATCTCTCTCCCTGAGCCATGTGAGATCTGAGCACATGGCTAGCGCAAGCCTGGTGACGTCACCAGAGCTCACCCACTCCGATCTGCTCTGCACCTCTCGCCTGCTGAGAGACAGTGATAGGTACCGGGTGACACAGTGTTTCCATGGTTATAACAGTTGAATAGGTGCAGATTTGCAACAGCTGTTTAAGATTTTCTTTGCCTTTTTAACCCCCGTCTTTCTCCACCTCTTCTCTTCATCTCTGTCCATCTCGTCCTGCGTCTCTCTGCTGTCCTATTGGTATCCATAGCAACAGCCGGCAGGTGTTGTGTGTGTGTGTGTGTGTGTGTGTGTGTGTGTGTGTGTGTGTGTGTGTGTGTGTGTGTGTGTGTGTGTGTGTGTGTGTGTGTGTGTGTGTGTGTGTGTGTGTGTGTGTGTGTGTGTGTGTGTGTGTGTGTAAGGCTAAACCTATCAAATTGTGGGTATATTGGTCTTTTTGTCACCTTTTTTTTTAGAGAGGGCGTCTTGAAAGAGGAAGGATAAAGGAGTCATAGATGAAGCGGAGGAGGAGGGGTGGGGGGCGAGGGTGTCGAGGGAGCGATGGATGCAGGAGTAGAAGGAGAGGGGGTGTGGGATGGAAGTGTAGAGGAGGAGGGGTTTGGGGTTGGGAGTGATCTGAAGCACACGACCGGCAACCGTCCAGTCACATCGCCCCTTATATGTAATTACCTCCATGCTTCACCCAATTCGGTAGCTCCTTATGTTTTTTACAAACTGCTGCTCAAGCATCACAGATGAGGTTGCCAAGGAAACTGCTATGGGTGACAGCTGTTTCCTTGGTGATTTGGTGCAGGCCTAATGGTGTCTGGGTTTGAAGACCTTGTAGTGATGTTCACGGATGCCACAAGCATTTGTAGTTCCTCTGTGGTCAACTTGAGCTAGGAAATGTCTGTTTCAAAGGATATCTGTCGTCTGTGTGACCGTATGTGTGTCAGTAGTGTGATGCTTTGTCTCCGAAGTATTTAAGAGGGAGTATATTCAGTGATTGTGCATATGCAGCAGACCTACAATAGATGTTATAGTCAGATATGAAATAACAGATATGAAGCAGCTGGAATAACGTTTCTAGTAAAGACAGAAATGAACGGAAACGTGACACGGTCTTGATCTGATTTGCTGTCAGTCATTCCCAAATCCACTTCCTCTTCATGACCTCTAAAAGGGAAATGGGAAAAGGCTGCATGTGTGGAAGCACATGGGGGGGAGGGGTTGGATAAGAGATGTTGAGCTGTTATGAAATGACAAAGTTTACCAGGTCTGGAAGCTGTTGCAAAGAGGGCTGTACATTTTGATGGGAGCTGGCCTGCGTGTGAAGCAGTCACATGCCTGCAGAGAGTAAACAGCTTTGCTCACTGAAGCGAGTGTCCTGTAGTTGGATCATGTGTCCCTGTGCTCTCATTTTATGTCCTCTCTCTTGTATTTCCATCCTTATCTTCCCTTTTATTGGTTGCCCCAGTAGGACAGGAAACTGTTTTCTACTAGGTCTTTTTTTCAGAATGTATTCCAACTGTTCAACAAGTCAGCTGGATATTTAGTTTCCAGTAATGTAATGTAATGACATAACCAGCTGCCAACAGCAAAAACTTACAGCATTTGACTGTTTTTTGTTTCTGGTTTACCAGCATAATCCCTTAGTCCCTTTCTTTCCCACCTCTCAACCCATTTTCCTCTTGTACCTCCCTTCTCTCTCCCCTTTCCCTCACTCCTCCCTAGTAATCTGTAAAATGTCCTTAGCCTGTCATACTGTTTGGTGTTCATGCGTCAGCTGACCCACACAGTAACTAGGTCAAAGAGACGGCATGGCGAGGCTGGAACACTCTATCTAAATCTTTCAGTTTAGTTTTTTTTTTCTTCCTTTTGTGTCTCCTGCTGTGTTTTGTCTTCCTTGTTTCATTTGTAAATCTACAAACATGCATGCAGCTCAGCACATGACAGTGCTGTGCTCTTGTGTGACTGTAATGTTTAGGCTGCAGTAATCCATCGACATCAGAATTGTTGGGATGATGATGAACTGAATGAAAGAATGATTGGTGGAAATGGCAGGACGTTTACTCCCACACTGACCCTGTTGTCTCAAAAAACAAGCATGATATCCAGGAAACGGGAGGAGCTTAAGCAGATGACACCAACAAAAGCAATGTGAACATGCTTGAATTTGCATGTGTGCCTTCCTGTTGGTGTATGAAACTGAGCGAGCATGAGGAACATTGTGATTCAGGATTGTGCAAGCAGGGAGAAATGTGGGAGTGGCCAAGACTGCACAGAGAAAGAAAGTTGGTCTTAATTCCCTTTTCTGTTGCAATGCCAGAGCCTGTACATAAGGTCTATTCTAGTGGTGATAATGGCCTCAGACAGAACAAGTTCTTTGTTTCTGTTTTCCGCTGTTTTTTTAAAAGTATATTTTATTTCCCTGTTTCCCCTGTTTTGTGATCGGCCCCGGTTTCCTTGTTAATGTGCTGTTGCTGTTGAGTTAACTATTATTGCAAACTCAAAATAATATTTAAACACTTCCTCCATCAGTTTCATATTAACACATGCCCAGTATTTCAGAAAGTATTCCTCTACTTCCCTCAAAAAGCTTTTATTGAAAATTTCTGCAACCTTGTTTAACAGCAGATAAACACAGAAGGAACAAACAACAACAAAGCATTATTGATCAGAACTACTTACCTAAATGAGGACCGTATTTGTTAAAGAGAAACTCTGAGCGACCGAGGTTGACTGTCGAATGACTGTTGTACTGATGAAAATAATGCTGTGGAAATCAAAATTGTGCAGAACTTGCACGATAATGTGAACCATTGTTACATATAATCTTTTCCACATTTGTTTTCTGGCCTTTATTTGTTTATGCAGCTTTGACCTCAGCTTAATACAGACATTTCTTTGATAATTGATCCAGTACATTTGTCAACCACGTACCATTCACAAATCCTTATACCGTGATTGTGTATTAGAAGTGTTTTCCAGTATTTTTTAGATGTACTAGTGATCTATTCTGATGTCTTTGTCTCCCCTGGAAGACTCTGAAGCGTAAGGAGAAGGAGTATGAGCACGAGATGGAGCGTTTGGCCAGAGAGAAAATTGCAACGCAGCAGCGGCTGACCGAGCTGAAGAACGAGCTCAGCCAGTGCATGGATGTTATCGAGATCGACAGAGTCCTCCGACAAACTATGCAGCCGGAGGACGACCAGGTCTCCACCTCCACCGCCTCAGGTACAGGGATGAGATGCAACAACTCGCAGGCATACATGCATATCTGCTACTCTTCTACAGAACTAATCACAAGAAGTGTAATATCAGCTTTTTTTAGTGGAAGGGCAGGCATGGGAGAGTAGATAGGGTGAATTTCAGTTTACCTCTTGACTGTGTCTCAGTGGACATTATATTTGTGTGTGTGTGCATGTGTGTGGGTGGCTTGACATTAAAAAGTGGTGCAAGGGTGTAAAAGAGTAATTGAAAGTGGTTTGGAGTGTGTGCTCGCGTGTCAAGCAGTCAGCAGCTGGCCCCCGGTGACGAGAAGCGGAGCACACAGAGCAAAAGGCTGTTATCCTGCTGCGCGCAGTCTCTATCAATGTTAACAAGCACATTTTCACTTCTCTTTTCTCAGCGTTAAGCTGTTATGTGAGAGACGCTGTTCACGCAACTATTTGTTTTGGGGTGCGTACCTACTACGTAGGAGGTGGCGGTACGCAGTAAAAAGTTAGGGTACTCATGTGGACAACCCAACTGGCATCTTACTTTTTTGGGATCATCTTTTACTATTTTAAAGTGCACCCACACTTTAGATTTTCTTTTCCCAGACATTCTCCATTAAAGATTTAAATCCCTGCCGCCAAGATGCTCCTCCGTCGGTCACGGATCATGGAGCGGTTGGATTTATTCACGCACTTTTTATGTTTAAAAGTTTCTTTCTTTTCACATTTTTATTTACAGCATTATATGTTGATATGTATATCATAATAGGCTTTATATTAACTTATTGGGAGAAAACGGGTAGTTCTTTGTAAAATCTGACATTGAGCACCCCCATGTAGCCAAAATGGCATGATCCTCATTTCATAACGCTGCTGCGAAGATTCGACTGTGAGATTGGCAGTCGAATCAGGCTCCTTCGATCGAAGCATCGAATATATTCTGTTCGGGGTCACCCCTAACGCACGCACACACAGAGATCATACACATGGCACTGTTTCTTGGATCGTACCATGATGACTAACCGTTTCCTCTCTGGTCTACAGAAGGAGAGGACAACTTTGAGCAGGACATTGATGAGGATTTCCCCGCTCCTCCTGCTCCCACGTCCCTCCCCAAACCAACACCTCCCATCTTACACGCCCAGCCGCTCCTCACCTCTCACCTGTCAATCCAGCATGCCACCCTGCCTCTTTCTGGAGTCCTGACCACGCCCTCCCCCTCCGCTACCCATCAAGCCATCGCGCCTGCTCCGGCCCCAGGTCTGCTGCCCGCCCATCCCATTCAGCCACCGGCAATGCAGGTCCAGCCCACCGTCATCGCTCATGCCGCCGTCTCCCACCCTTCAGTCATCCAGGCTGTCAACCACGGCCTGCCAGCAAATCACAAGCACCTAATGCACATTGCCCCGTCACCTGGCCCCATCTCCTCCATCCCTCAGCCAATCACAGCAGCACCCGCTGTCGCCACGCACCAGTCGCTAGCTGCCCAGCCGATCGGACACATCACCGTTCACCCGGTGGCTCACCTGGGAGGTCCCCTGCCATCCCACCTCCCGACTCTCTACCCCCAGGGCGTGTCTGTCTCCCAGTCCACCATGGTGGGCCACATCACTCACACCTTCACCCATCACACCCTACCGCACGTCCAGGCTAATCCTCAAGTTAACACTAATGGAGCCCAGGTGACCAGCGCAGCCGTGATCAGCCAGGGGAGCCCGTCGCTAGGGAAACCGACAGCAGTGCTGGCCCCCCACCCACAGCTGGTTGGACAGGCTGCTGTCCTCAACCCTGTCACCATGGTTACAGTCCCAACCTTTCCTGTCAGCACGCTCAAACTTGCCTGAAGGAATAAAAAAAAAAAAAAAGGGTGGGACTGATGGAAGTTAGTTGAAGGACAGGAAGATTCAGAACCTCCTGGAGGAGTTTTCACACTCCTATCAATAATCAATAGCAGAGAATCTCTGACAGACAAAATCAACTTTTTTGGACAACTTGTGATGAATATCTCCAGAGATATTTCGGTTACAGCTCTGTTAGTTTGTGAACACTGACATTGAAGCAGAGTCCGTGGATCAGGCCATCGTTTGTGAAAATAAGACTGTGACATTTGTCTGCGCTGCAAAGACAGGAACTCTGTTTTACCTTCCTTCCTTGCCTTCTTCTCTCCTTTCTTTCCTTCCTCCTCCCCTTCCTTTACAACCAAAAGCACTAACATAATAAGCTCAGTTCACACTCAGGCATCAAGGATTTACCTTAACTATTCATTCACTCATTGAGGGAAAATGCAGGAGAGAGAGTTGTTTGTCGTTAGACTGTTGCCAAGGCAATATAGTATGTGCCCGTATTTGTATTTATATCATGATGTCACGTGGGACATATTGGTGGAATGATGTCACTGATGTGTTTGAGAGCAGGAGGAGGGAGCTCGGGAACTCACTGATCCGAATGAATTACAGACAGGTGTGATCAGGTGGGAAGTAGACCACATTGCATAGTCTTCTTAATTTCTGATGCAGTTCTTTACTTTTTGACGTCAGGAACAGTAGTTCCCAGTCAGGAAAGTTACTAATTTATATTGCCTCTAAAAAAAAATAAAAAAATCCTTTGCTTTTGCCTCCGATCTTGCTCCGTGAACTTACCGTTGAGCCCTCTCCGTCTGCCTCCAAATGAAGGTTCCTCACCACTGCACTTGGCACCAAACACCTTGCAAATAGTTTAAGAAAAATAATGGACAGTGCAATAATAAAACCAGATCCAATATGCACGACAAAAAGAAGGAAAAACAAACAACCTCGTTGTCCCATTCAACAGTGGAGTTATTTTATCCACCACCCCTTATTGGCTTTCTTTTTGGAGGGCGAGGTTTGCTCAACATACAGACGCATCCGTTTTTACTGGCTTTGAGGAGAAGTCCAGAGACAACTTGACCTTTGCCTGTTGGTCACTGGAGATTGTATTTCCTTGTAGGAAGTTCACCAAACTACAGATTTCAAGGTCGAGCAACAAGTTTGAGATAAGCAGTCAGAAAGAAAAGACTTAAAGTACCATTGAAAAACCAAGTTAGGATTAGAAAATGTTGGAAAAAGTAATTCATGCAGTCAGTTAAATGTCTAAAGGTGGTGCACTCCACTTGTGATGTGATTAACTGCCCCACAGTGAAAGGCTTGGCCAGAATTAAATGTCATGTTTTCAAACCAGTCAAGGCCAGTTATGGACTGTTTGGACATCATGCAGAACACGAATCTACATTATCGCAAATGCCTGATATTTGGGTGGTGAATTTATTGCTCTCAAAACATTGTGTGACAGGTTTTTCTCTGTAGGGCTACGCAGGTTTTCATTCTCTTCACTCTGATGCAACAGCTCCCTCTGCTGCCTCATCCCAGACCTCATACTGATGTTACACACACACACACACACACACACACACACACACACACACACACACACACACACACACACACACACACACACACACACACACAGACAGCACTTGGGCACGACACAAACTTCCTGCACAGGCTTTTCAAACGGTGAGAGACATGTTGAGTGTAGTTCACTTTTGACCCTTAAAACTAAAAATCTTAACTCAAGAAACACTCCTGACTTACTTCTTCTGCTGCATCATATTACATACGATGTGGGACTTTGGTCACGTGAGAAACTCTTAACTGCCGAAAAGATTGTGAGATGTGGATGAAAGCTCAAGGAAAGCTAGTAAGTGGACCTTGAGTTAAGATCATTTTTTTGTCCAACTAGGAGAGATACATTTGTCTCAGTTAAAGGTTTTGAAAAGTTTGGATATAGCACAAAATATTAAGAAGACTGGAGAAAGTATTGTTTAGGCCTAAGATCAGTTTACATTTTATTGCAGTTTTGTGAAGAATAATTTGGCAGCGACGTGACCTTTTTCCAAAAACAAACCATATCGAACACCATGCCAAATCCTCTGCTCCAGTGCAGAAAAGTCAGTTTGAAAATGGAAAATGTGTTGACACCCACTATTCTGTGTGTGTATGTCTATGTATGTTTATGTGCACACATTTAAAACATTTATGGCTTCACAGCCTTCTTGCCAGCCTATACATGTCATACCATGACATCTTCCATCAGTGTATGTGTATGTAGTCAATGTTGCGTGGATCTGCTCCTCGCCTCTTCTGCTGTTTCTGTATGTTATGTCTGTATATGTGACTGTATTCAATATGTTTTATATTCTGTACTATAGTTAATCCTACTTTACCTGTAGCATGGCTGGTTTTTTGGTTCGTGTGTGTGTGTGTGTGTGTGTGTGTGTGTGTGTGTGTGTGTGTGTGTGTGTGTGTGTGTGTGTGTGTGTGTGTGTGTGTGTGTGTGTGTGTGTGTGTGTGTGTGTGTGTGTGTGTGTGTGTGTGTGAAGCAAGCTATTTTTTTTACACAGAGGTGATTTATGGTATGAGCCTGTTTGGGTGCTATCGTGTGTGCCTATACTCAGTTTTGCTGAACACTGTGACAACTCTGGCAAAACACGAACACATTGAGCAAATGGAAAAGACAAGGATTTACTGTCATGATTGTTTTTTTTGTTTTTAAATGTTTTTAAGTTTTCCATTTTGGGAGTTGGACTGAGACATGGAGTGGAAAAAGTAAAAAGAAAAATGTTGCTCTTTTCTTGATAACCTAATGTCTAATATTCAATTTGAGTTTTGTAATATTTGTATGTACGAATGGAAGTTTAAATTTGTGATCGTATGCACGTTTTGGCATATGAGTGTATGTATCTTAAAATTTGAAATGCTTGTTTCTTTTTGGTTTTGTTTTGCATGTAGATTGCCGTTTAGTTTCTTTTGTTTTTCTGTTTATTTTTGGGACCATGTACAATACTGTATAACGTGGGCAGGATCTTGGACCTCATGCTACATTGATATTATATATGAATATAAAAACAAGTTTTCCCTATGGAGAAAGTTTTAAGTTATATATCGCCTGTACACTTTGGGCTGCCTTTTAGATCTAACTGTCCACTGTTTAAGATAACAATGATGATAATGGATAAAACATATTAATGATGAAGAATTATGCTGATGAAATAATAAAGATTCTTAATAAATCTTATTACATTTACAACACAGCTTGCTCCTGTATTTATTGGTCTTGTGTAGAGAAACAGACTGCATATACACTGCAGTTAGAAAGCTTTTTTTATTGATATTTCTTCACTATATTGTCCTTACGAAACAGCAAAATTAAAGATTAAAAATACATAAAAATAAAAACAGTTGAATCACAAGTAAGAAAAATGTAAACCCAACTTTAACATCACTACAATGAGCCCTAGATGACTGTTACATCCTTATCAAGGTTACTAATCAAGGAGCTTTTCTTAAACTCATTAATAAAACTAATGGAATAAAAGTAGTTAATTGGAGAAGCAGAGTAACTCTGGCTTCAGATGAAGTAATGAGCCAGTGTGACCTGCTGAAGTGCTCTTGAACACAACACCTTGTCTGTGACGGCTTAAGGCTGGTACATGCATCCCCTGGCTGCACGTAAGCAGACGCGGGAGTTTGCGTGGCTGCGTCTTTTATACGTGTACATAGTTAAAGTTCACTTGTTTCTTTCGTTTGCTGTTCCAATCAGCCTTCTGATAGGAGTTGGATCAGCCAATCGGCTTGCTTGACACCTGGGTCTGCACTGTTAAAATTTGGGAGTGATTGCCCCTTTGCAAGCCTGGGCAACTTGCAATTATCCTCAACACCATTCTCTGCGTAGACCCACAGAAACGGGTATGTGTATCCTCAGAGAACCATGATTCCAGCCTCGCTCTCACAAGTTGTCCTGAGGAACAGCAATCAGACAAGGGCCTCAATGTTGCTACTTTCCTTTTCATACAAGTTCCATCTCTTTTTGCTTGTCATTCATAATAAAGGGGGCATCCTCTGTCTTCCTGGGTGCTCCTTGTATTTACTCCTCTTCCAGGGAATTATGGGAGAATCAGAAACCACCTCTCTGGCTGTGCTGCATGTGCTCGTGAACTCTTTCCAGCACCTCCTGCATCCTCCTTAGCTACAGAGGGGAATAAATGAAGTGAGTGGTGATAACCTCTGTAACCGAGTGAAAGAAGAATGAGCCGGTAAAAGAAACGTACCTCTTCGTCTTTCTCAAAGAGGAGTCTTTCGGTCTCAGTGTCGGCGACAGCCAGCGGCAGAGGAAAATCTGCCTCGCTCTGCTCTAGATGCTTCTCACGCAAACTAAAACCCATTTTCACACCCACATACACACAAAGAAGAAAACAACCTCCGTGAGCATCAATCTCGTCACACAAAATATCAGTGTGCACTTGTGCCGCATGGAATTATTGTTCTTTTTTTGTTATAAAGATTATTTTTGGGCATTTTTTTATGGCCTTTAATTGATATGATAGCTTGAAGACAGGAAAGGGGAGAGAAGGGGGGACAACATGCAGCAAAGAGCAGCGGGTCGGATTTGGCATGGGGTTTGGATTTCGGAGCCCTGGCCATTGGCAAGGACTCAGCCTACAAGGGGCCCACACTCTACTGGGCGAGCTAGAGGTCGCCCTTTATTGTTCCTTTTTATTTTTAAGAGCCTACATTGTATTAAAAATGTCATGAAAACATATCCCTCTCCTCCTCGAAGTAACAATGTTAAGAGGTACGTGTGTGAGTGTATGTGACACTAAATAAAAATCAAGACTTGTGTTAAACTTAAGGCAATGACAAATAAGCTACTACAGAGAGAATGTTAGTGACACATCAACCAATCAATGACCTGCGTTTCCTCTTCTGCACCACCATGCGCGTCATATTTTGTATGCACTGGGCTCTGTAGTTCTCATAATGCGTCTCCCCCGTCACGTCCTTCAGATCCTGCATGTGCGTCCTCATCAGCATGTTCCTCAGCAGCAGGAAGTCAGAGTGAGCCGGGTTCTCCACTGACCATGCAACGACAACGTGTTACTGGATCAGACTGGCTGTTCTTTGTTATCAAACAGAACAAAAATAATGTATACAACTGATACAAAATTATGGTGCCACCCAAAATACCACCCAAGTAAAAAATGCCCAAAGCCACTGTGAAAGCTAACTAAAAGAAAAGTGAAAATGCAAATAAATCTGGAGAAATTTAAACTTATAACTAGCGAGTTTGTGTTTGTGTGTAATACCTTCTACTAAACCCCAGGGATAGACACGACCCCTGAACTTGTGGCCTTCACTCTCCACCTGAACATTACTCCCAATTACTGCAAACGGGATGCTGTCCTGCATGAGAGAAGCAAAAACAATAAACTGTCAGTCTTAAAGGGATACGCCACCATTTGTTGAAATAGGGCTTATCATTCTCCCCTAGCTGTAGATAGGTGGGCCAACACATTTTTTGTGCATGCATTGTTTTAGTCCGGTGCAACACCGGCAGCGCCGCCGCTAGTTAGCTTAGCGTAGTGAATGGAATCCTATGTTGCCGGTTAGCATGTTGTGAGTAAAAGTGAGCCAACAAAAGACAAAAAAACAACCTAATTACTTGCACTGAGACAAAAATGCGTTGGCCCACCTATCTACAGCCAGGGTAGAGCGTGATAAGCACTATTTCAACAAACGGTGGCATATTCCTTTAACATGGATGAGGCGGCACATTTCAATCATGAGAAAGTAGAGTCAACAGACGAACCTTGAGTATCTGGTCCTGTTTTATAAAGTCTTCGTCCTCATCTGAGTCACACTCAGGGAACTGGTAGATGTTGATCCCATACTGCTTGATCTCCTCTCTGATCTAGAGTACATGAACACATTAGAACACAAATGTTTGAGAGAAACACAGAAATAAAAATAAAACTTCTCCTCAATACCTGAACTCTCCCTGAAGAATGTGTGTTTACGATCTCATACCTTCATCTTCTTTCTGTAGACCTCTGCTTGTGTCAGGCTGTCAGCTTTGGCCACGACAGGAACTATGTTGACTTTCTCATGCAAAGCCTTCATACACGCCACATCCAGAGGTCGAAGACTGATGGGAGAAAAACACACATGTGAGTGTGTGTAAATGCAAACATGCAGGAACATGGCCCCCCAAAAAAAAAAGACAAAGTAAAACATGTTGTCAGTACAGTACCCATGGCCAAATGGAGAGATAAAGTAGAGGCAGCAGTGGACTCTGTTGTCCTGGATGTTCCTTCTGTTCAAGCCGCTTTCATCTCTGAAGTACTGTTCAAACTGCTGGTCGATGTAGTCTTCTATTGGCTTCCAGCTGATGCAAACATACAATCTCTGTGAGTAAAACAACAACCCTGGCAGATAACTGACATAAAGTACTGATATAAAGTGAGCTACTTCAAAATAAAAGTGTATTCTGTGTGCTTGTGGTGCCCTGAGTTGAAGTCTGATTCATGGCCTTGCAGCCTGTCTATACCCTAACTTTCAACCATGTCCAATAGAGCAGCAGTGCCACCAAAACACGCTGCAGGTGCATGCTGATGACCTCACCTTTCTGTGTTGTCGACGGCGTCTCCGAACCCTGGCGTGTCTATGATGGTGAGCCTCAATTTGATTCCTTTCTCTTCAATGCTAATTGTGTGTTTGACGATGTCAACTGTTTGATTGATCTGTTCTGCAGACACGTACAAGTGCAAAGTAACTAAATGTACACAGGCAACAAGTTAACAGTGTGTACAAACATGTACAAGAACACACAAACCTCAGGGTCAGAAACAAATAGCAGCATCAAAATTTGAACAAGAAAAATGAAAGCTAATAGTGTTATTTTTTCTACATAGACCATTCAAATGCATAGTCTAGTTAAACATACTTTCCCACTTCATTTACATGGGCCACCACATATAAGTAAATAATAGAACTAATCTCACCTTGCGCATTAGGAACCTTCCTGTCTTTGTAGAGGTCCGTGAGGAACAAAGTGTTGATTAGTGTGGATTTACCGAGGCCAGACACCCCTACAGAGAAAGAGACAACTCTGACTCTTGAAGTAGCATGATCCGTCTGTGTTGGATGTGATATTTCACTAATAATTGCCAAAGAGAAAGTGCTTCCTCGCACACAATGACACACCACCATATTACCACTAATCAGTTCATGTTTTAATCATGGTTGACAAATGTAGAATTCAGAGCTGGTATGTCTGTAATCTGCACTGACGAAGGCATTTCTTAGCATTGTGTCAGTTAATTGACATCCAATCTGATGTTATCAGCTGAAACGTTCTAGATGTTGTATATGGTTTTGTGATTTGTTGTGAAAAAATCCTGCAGCCTTTAAAAGTATCCCTGTTAGCAGACATATAGGAGGACTTACCTGCTACCATAAGCGTAAATGTGAAACCTTTCTTCACTGTCTTTCTGTGAACCTGGTTGGGCAATGTGGCAAAACCCACATACTCCTTGTCCTGATCCTGCAGAAAGAAAACACCAACATAACATGTATGTATCTGCATATTGTTTATAAGTGAGGGTTTTGGGTGTACGAGGGAGTACTGATGCAATCATGTTACAGTCATGGTAACACATGGTAGTCATAGTAACAGCCATCACTGTTGTGGCCTGACCTGGACTCATCACAATCTGACCCTCATTATGATCTGCACCTAATGCTTCACAAGTCTATGAGGTGCGTTGCAAAGCATCATGGGGCCTCGGACCCAGTAGCATCAGAAGAAGGATGAGCGGAGGAGCAAGGAAACAATAGACTCTCTCATCTTTATACCTCAGCAGAGGTGCACCTTGGGGGCAGAACAGATATGTCTAACACCTGTTAACCACGTCGACATGCATCTCTGCTTTGACCATGAAAGGTAATGTCTGACCTTGGTATTAACTAACTCTGTATTTTGCTTTTGTTTGTACATGAAACAGCATGAAACAGTTCCAAGGATAATTGTCAGCAGGGTTAAGGGTTTCGATAATATATACTAGGACGTGAAGAAAAAATGTGGATGTTAGAACATACAGTATGAGTTCAGCATTGTGCACAACTGTTGGGAAATGTATAAAACAGACATTTTGTATCTAGGGGCTTCTTCTGACACAGGCTCTGCCATACAGAAACATACCTCTGGAGAGTAGGGGTCAAAGCGTCCCCAGGGGCTGTGTGGACGTGAGGCCGGGCTGAGTGGACAATCCATGGACACCTGAGAGACGAGCTGCCTCCTCAGTGGCAGGGGTTGAAACTCTGTGTTTGGTCCCACATGACTTGGTCTATTTGGGACTGTCGGAGAGCCAGCGGGGTGGCAGGGGATGGGACGAGGCAGACAGGGAGTCCCAGGGAGGCTGTGGAGTGCCCCGTTGGTTGCTGTCCCAGAATCCTCTGCCTCACGGTGGACTGGTGCCTGGGGCTGTTGGCCAGGCTGAGAGACGGGATACAGATCCCTCATGGCGTAAGGATACTGAGTGACCTCCTGGTCCTCAATGGACAGACTGGAAAACTGCGACAGGCGGCAGCAGAGGTACACATCATGGTTTTATATGAAAATATAACTCACTTTAAATAAAAACTTAAAAGAAAGTGATCTTTCTTTCCTATTTACTGATTTGCTTGGAAAAATAATGGTTCAATAAAAAGTTGATTACTTTTAGTCTCTAGTCCAATCTCTTTTCGGAGAGACCGAAAAAAAGTGCACGGAAACCTTAAATGTGCAGTTAATTAAACCAGTAATCACCAAAACCTATTAGACATGGTCTCTCCTTTTATGACCAGTTACAATCCTTACAGGTAGGATTTTTATTCCATGCAGGACACTAAAAAGTCAAAAGTTTGGCAATTCCACTTTGATTTTGAGTCATTTTCCCCTCAGAAATATTATATAATTGAATCTATGTGTGTATATTATAATTGATCAAATATAGATTGTTGACTTGTCACTATAATAATACTGTAATACTACCAGTATAAAAACAAACAAACTGACTAACTGGCTGCTGGTGGCCACTGTCAGAGTCATGCTCTCTGAGTACATGACAGGATGAGTCTTCTGTGTCTTTTGTTGTAGTGGCTACCCTTTCTTCACTGATTAGCCTTGACTTGTGAGCCCATTATACCATTACAGAGGCCTTCATCCATCTGTCCAAGCATGGTGGAGAGGCTAACAACAGACAGTCTGGAGTTGGAGGTTGGTAAACACTAGGGTCCAACTGGATACTAACTAGACTGAAGTAATAGTTTTTAAAAATCATTTTTAAGGAGCCTCTGTTATGTACACATACTGTAGTTATTAATCAGGGCCATCTGACTGACAATACAGTCCACAGCTCCTATGTAATTTTCCCACAGAGTGACTCTACTAGCTATCATGAGCAGTTGGGGCAGCCGAGCCTCCACACCTGCTTTACAGAAGACACATTTCACATTGTCCTGTTGACTTGGTCAAGAACAACACGGAACACAGTGCTGCTGGCCTGATCAGGATTCTCTGGCGTCCCTCTGCCTGTCAGCTCTCATTACCCACAAAGCTTTGCAGCAGGCTTAACCCAGCTTCTTATGCCCTGACAGGCTGGGGGGTTGGAGATTTAACTCTTAAACACACACACACACACACACACACACACACACACACACACACACACACACACACACACACACACACACACACACACACAAGCTATAAACAAGCTATAAACACTATTAAAGACTATTCTACAAACGTGTCCTAAGTCCTACCTCTTTTTCTGGGAAAGTTGCCACTTATTTGAGCAGAGGATAGCATATATAAATGGGAAAAATGTTTACTTAGTAAAAAAAAAAATACAATACAAATGCATAGACTTGTTGTATAAGCTGGATAATGAGAACAGAAAATGATGGCTATTGGTCCCCAGTGTATAAAAAATAAGTAGCTTTACTATACCCTTCTGCTATCAATAAACAAAACTTAAAACAAAATGCACAAACTTTAAACTAGTAGAACAGAACAGAACACTCTTCCATAGTTTATATCACCTTCATGTGCATGTCTATACTAACAGAGGTCTAACAGCATCCTCCTAAAGCAAATTAAAAGAATGTACTACAGGCATGGACAACTGTTTTTGTTTTGTGTTTTTACTTTTTTAGCATAAAGGACTACAACTGCATCTCGCAACCCTGTGTGTACCATGAAAACTGAACCTTGAACCTTGAAAAATGTGCCAAAGGCTCACCATGATGAAGACAAGAATACAAATGCCATACAATATAAATTCCTGCAAGAATATTCAAGAAATCGGTGATGCAACCTAGTTGTGTTTAAATGTGTTCAGTGTTAGACATACCTCTCTTACTGCTGCGGAACCTGACCGGAGACGACATGTGCTCCATAATGCTATCGGCTCCTCAAACCGTTCAGTTCAGACGCAAAAAAGGGATAAACTAGGCATACAACGTGAGTAATGCCGGAAGACTATGTGTTGATGAGGCATATACTATAGTGTGTGTGTGTGTGTGTGTGTGTGTGTGTGTGTGTGCGCGCGCGCGTGTGTGCGCGCGACACGTTAGCCTTGCCGCTCTGACGTGGTTTTATGGGTTTTAACCGGTTTTAACGGGTAGTAACCATGGATGTATTAAGAGAACGGTAGTAACATGTTACTATTGTTTGAATGGTAATATCTTTGTAAGTTTATTTGTGTAAATAAAGATTTATGAAAAAAAACTCGGAGAGTGGAGTAGAGTAGCCCATTGACATAGCCCGGTGACTTCAGTGCAGGACCATAACAACAGCAGGTACCACTATTACGCTACTGCTATCACTGCATTTTTCAAGGTGAGCTTTCTAACCGATTACGTTAGGCCTATAGTTTGTGCCTCTCATATAGCTAGCGTTAACATTTGAAAAACCTAACCTTTGTGTGGATTCTTGAAGTTTCGGACGTGGATGTCTTATGAAAGTAAAACAATGAGCATTTTTTACAAAAAATACATAACGTTATATAATAATCCATTGTATAATGCTGAACCACTCTTTAGTTTAACCAATTTCTCCACTGCCGCTTGTTTGCTGACTATATCAAACATACACATAATGACATAATGACACGGTAGCTCTAACAAGTGGACGGTTCAGATGTGGATACAATTTAAAAAAACAAATAGCACTTTGTTTTTCTTGTGTAACATAATGAGACAACTGCATTTTGCTGTAGGCTACAACCTACAACAAAACAATAAGTGCCAAAGGTTCACCATGAATACACAAATATAAATCCCTGCAAGAATATTGTTATTATATTGCATTATTTATGATTCAACTAGTGGTTTAGTTAAGATTAGTTTATTAGGATCCCCATTAGCTACAGTGGGCTGCAGCTATTCTTCCTAGTTCCCTATGGTGTAAAGCTGTAAATTAGCTTTACAGATGGGTGACAAATTAAAGGAAAAACCAACATGAATCGGTGCAAAATCTGCCATAGGTGTTCAACTGGGTTGAGGTCTGATGACTGTAAAGGCTGTAGCATTTTATCCATGTCATTTTCATACTCACCAAACCATTTAGTGAGCGCTGGAGCACGGAAGCATCCACATTTATATTTCTCCATTCTTTTATTCAGGTTTTTCTTTAATTTGTCCCATGTCTGTATTTGAAATAATACCAAAAATAGTCACAACTTCAGGAATAACAAATTGCTTTATCACGTCCATGTTAAATTAAAAAAGAACAGCTTCAGAAAAGGAGTGATTTCATAATCAGAAATGTTATTTTATCAAGGTGATTTAATGCTAAATAGTGATTTAAATTTAGTCACATTAATTAAATATTTCCCTTTATTAAGTTACAGTTACACTTCTATAATTTCACAGCTCAGTATGTTAGATGTGGTCTGAAACATTTCAACAGAAAATACACAAGGCATTGTGATAAATAATTGACCCATGAAGTGTAGCTTAAAGTATAAAGTGCCACGTGTTTCACAGCTTATGGACAAAGTTGACACTGGAGACCAACCAAAAACTAAACAAATTTTTGCTTAGCACAGATATAGTACTAATCTCACCATTCAATAGATGTTGACTGATGAGTAAAGAGAAATTGTAACACAGAAATACCAAACATATGTTTGATTTAAAGGGGTGATAGAATGCAAAACCGATTTTACCTTACCATAGTTGAATAACGACAGTTCGGTGGGTAAATAGCTCAAAATCCCATTGACATCCCTTTTCTATGAAAATCTCATATTTTGAAACTGCCACTGAAAACGGGCGACTCTCAACAAAGCTAGAAGCTGACGTAAGCATCCCAAGACCTGTAACTTTGTCACGCCCATGGATGTATCAAGAGAACGGCCACGCCCCAACATTTACATAGGCTACACAACTGACCTGAGATCAGGTAGTTTTCTGAATCTAGGTCACGCAGATCTCTGCTATTCCTATACAAAATTCACTTCTGAAACTTTTTATGCGAGAAATGTAAAGCCGTATATGGGCCGTTTTACGAAAATTGATGGCTAATTGCAAATTCTGTCCGACTGTGTGTCGGAGTTCAGTGGCCGGTGCTACCTGGGTTGCTGCCTTGCCACCTGGCCTGCTGTGAGGTAGATTGAGTTCCGTCACGGCTGGCAGCCCATGGCACTCCATACCCGCGCAAAGTCACCGTTTTTTGGGTGAATGGACTACGAAACGCCGCTGCCTGGACAGAGCTTCAGGGCCTGCAGCTCCAATCTTCCTGCTAAATGGCCGGTGTGTGTGAGTGAGAGCACGGTCAGCGAGCCTGTTACGCCAGCATTCTCTTACCACAGGTTCCATTTAATCTTATAATGTATGTAATTATAATGTGTTGAATTATTTAAACAAACGATCGGTGAAATAAACGCCTCTTGTCCGCGAGTCTCATTGATAGAGCCTGCGGCTGGATGTAGCTCTATCAATGAGAGCTAACTAGCCTCCTCTTAGAATTCCTCTGAAATTCACAAAAATTTATAAAATTGAAATCGGACACCATTGTTAGCTTTATAAGACCTTGGGGTAGAGGTTATATAAGTGGCGTGACGAAATTCAAACTGTAAATATACTCTAATTACGCCGAAAATGAAGCTAACTAGCCGCAATCTGTACACATAGGATTGAAGGGACAGTTGCAGCTAACGAAACCCCTAGTGTTCACAAAAATTCATTAAATTGAAATCTGACACCATTGTTAGCTTTATAAGACCTTGGGGTAGATGTTATATAAGTGGTGTGACGAAATTCAAACTGTAAATATGCTATAGTTATGCCGAAAGTGTAGCTAGCTAGCCGCGATATTTTCCCATTGTATTGAATGGGACACATAGCTAGCTAGCTAGCTAGCTGCTCCTCCTAACAAGACCCCTCACGTTCATAAAAATGCCTTAAATTCAAATCGGACTGTTAGCTTTTGTTAGCTTTGTAAGACCTTGGGATAGCTGTGATATAAGTGCCGTGACGAAATTCAAACTGTAAATATATTATAGTTATGCTGGCAGCCGGCATACCCTTTGCGCTGGGTATGGAGCCCAGCAGGCTGCCGCTTTCTCGTCAGACTGTGTGGAGCTCCTAAAGTCCGACATGTCTTACCAAATTTGCAATTAGCCATCAATATTCGTAAAACGGCCCATATTTGAGCTTTATATAGTTGATTTCTCGCATAAAAAAGTCTCAGAAGTGAATTTGGTAACGAAACATTGCAGTGTCTGGAATATGAGATTCTGTCGCATCTCTAATGTGTGTGTATGGGGATTCGTTCAACCAATCAGCGTGCATCTCTAATGTGTGTGTATGGGGATTCGCTCAACCAATCAGCACGCAGCTCATCTAAATATTAATGAGCATACCATATTTGGAAGAAAAGCTCTTGTTACAAATAGGGCCAAAACACAGGGATGCATAAGGGCCAATAAAATATCAAGCGGGTCATTTTCAGCCCAACCAATGTTACATACCCCATTAGGAGACCTTAAGGAACAGTGTGAAATACCCTATATAATCATTCTATCACCCCTTTAAGAAACAATGTCGCAATTACCTAGTTTGTCCACCAGAGTGCACTGACAATCTGTGGAATTTAAGGAATCCTTATCAAAATGTTTTTCTGTTATCTGCTTATGTTAATAAATAAATACCAGCCAATATAGCCTTTATATAGACTGCTATTGGATTAATATTGAACTCTAAAATGTCAATATGGGTATCAACTAAATCCAGTATTGTCCGGGCTCTTGTTGAAACCATATAAATACTGGTTCAGAGAACAATACGAAGCAAATGTAATTTGCTAGGCAGTTGTCATCAAGTAACATACACGTCTTTACTGCTTTTCATGTAAAATATCCCATATTAATCTAATTTCTATGCCTCTGCAACAGGTTCTTCATGCATTAGTCCTCCACATACAGCTATATGATTCTTTTTCTTCTCTCCCAGTTGTTTTAAAAATGCACAAAGGTCTTTTTAAAGTGTTTTATCCTTTGAAACTGTGCTTTGTAGATGTACCCTGTCTTGGCCATCAGATGAAGCAGTCAGAGAAAACAGCTGTCCTCTGTAGATATGTCCCACAGCGCTCTGCATGTCCTTCTGGGCCTGTTAGAAGGGCCTAGCAGTGAGTTGTTGACCTGGAGCGGTTGTGAGGGCTCGTCCTGGGCTTTTGGTTGTCCTGAGAGGTTATCGCGTTCATAGGTTTCAGACTCATTCTCGCCTGAGTCTGTGCTCGTAGACGTGCAAAACGTCTGGCTCTTGTCTTGTGAGTGGTCTGTACTTTCTCTGCTTGAACAGGAGTGGCCATGCTCAGTCCTGTCATGTGTGTGTTGCTCTCCGTCTGAATGGCTATCAGGTGTGCTATACTGGTTTTGGCTCTGAGTGAGGTCATTAGGCTTTATGTAGTTATTTGCATTTTCCAAATGTTGCTCGGGGTCGGGGCTCTGTCTTTGTGGCTGTGATGAATTGTGGGTTTGTTGATTGTGAGAATCAAGGGTCTTGTCCTGGTTGTGAGAGTGGTTTAGGTGGCTGTGATTCTGCCAGAAGGCTCTGCGGACCTGCTCTAACTCTGAGAGCAGAGGCAGACTGATGTCCAGGTGCATCAGCAGGTTCTCCAGCCACTCCCCCAGCTTTAAAAAGGAAGGACTGAAAGACAAAGAGTTGTGGTGATGGGAGGTTGGAGGGCCTTACATGCTCTACTGCAGTAGTGCCTTGATTACATTTAATAGGCTATTCTGCACAGTATTAGTTTAGTTTGTTTGTGTTATGCATTGCTAGTAGAATACAATGTTTTTGTACTGTATGTTGGCTCATATCAGTGGCTCATATGTTGTTTAACAATTTCCTTCACAACATTATAGTAGCACAGCACTATCCCTCTAATTAAGTGCCTCTTAGTTAAATTTGAATTAGCAGTGACACTAGTGGCGGCCTATGGTTGTTCTGTTGAGTGGAACAGAACTAAAATGTAATGAATAATTAAATTGTGTTTCAAAACAAAAATTTTAAACAGAGGTACTTGTCTCGATTTTTTTACATCTAGCTCATACTTTGCTTTATAGGAAATTAGGTCTGCAGTTGTGTTAGATTTGTGCAGTCATACCGTTTATCAGCGTCCGTTTCACAGCAGAGGACACCCAGCGGCAAGAAGGCCGAGGGGCACTGTGGAGGGTGGTACTGCTGCAGGAAACCGGCTACATTTAGCCCAAAGTCATTCGACCGGGGAAGGTAGTCAGGGTCAGCATTCACTCTACCTATTATCTTAAGAGAGACAGAGATAGATAGATACATATTTTAAAATTGATAAAATGTTTGATTGATAAAAAAAAAAGTATGAATAATAGAGGTTTGTTCTTTGACATTTACACAAGATTTGACCACAGGAGTTCTGATTTTTCAGTCAACACCACTTCATATTTTTAGGAATATTTCTCCCCAGAAGTTCTTACCTCACATATTATGATACCAAAGGAAAATATGTCCACCCGTTCATCATAGCTTTTCCCTAAGAGGTGCAGAGGAAAGATTGGAAAATGTGAACCACATCTTTACTGTCTCATACTGACCCATGATGGAGATGTAGAGATCCTGTTTTCAGTGTATTCATATTGGACCTGCTATTATTACCTTGGAGTAATATCAGGTCTCCCACACAGTTTCCCCATTTTCTTTGCATATTTTAACAGAGTGCATTTATGGTGTCAAGAGCCAAGTTGAGGTTAGTCAATACTGTTTAGACACCTCATGTAGAGTATGCGTGTCACCAGCATAGTTGAGAAAATCTTTATCAGCAATCAGCAAATTATTGTCATTCACTCACAATTAAAAATGATAGCAACATTTATTGTGCGAATGCAAGTATTAATCCAATATGAATCTTCACACCTCCGCTGTGAGGTCTCACATGACTCCCAAAGTCCTTTACTCATAATCATAAATATTGTGCCAGTGCCAGTTGTACATCTATTTATCTCCACTACAGACCTCAGTTATGGGCTCATAGAGATAAACACTCTCTCAAATTGGGTTTAGGTGCCTTGGGGGTCTTTGATTTAGAGATTGGCAATCCTCTTCTATAACTGAACCTGGAACCTTCTGAACTCACCATGGATCATTTCAGGAGCCATCCAGTAGGGGTTTCCTACCACAGTGTAGCGCTTCCTCCGGTCAGGCCTGCGGAGCTCTGGCAGTGTCCCCTTCACAGGCCTTTCCAGAGAGGATGTTCTGCTCTGATGTCTGTCCTCTGTCACCAGCCTGGCTAGTCCAAAATCTGCCACCACCACAGATTGGTTCTAAACAAGGGGAGAGAGAGAGAGAGAGAGAGAGAGAGAGAGATTTTAAGAATGTTTATATTGGTTATGTTGGTCTGTTTTTGTTTAAAAGAGTAGCAGAACTATGTAGCATTTGTGTTTCTCAAAATACAGATCACATTTCCCATAAACCTTAGCTGTTCTACTAGCTTCTTTGGCAGCCTTCAAGTCAATCATGTATGTAAGAAGGACAAGTTAACATTAAGTTAAAACTATACAGTTAGAAGAGATTGATATTTTTTAGTTTTATAATTTAAAAAAACTGAAATAAATAATAATAAAGAGGCTGGAAGATCGTCTTGTTAATGAAGACTTACACAATTTTTTAAAATTGTATTACTTATTTACTTTGTCCACATATAGGTTTAATATTTAGAAAATAAACAAAAACATCAACAAACTATAAATCAGTTTTTTTCAGGTTACATAATTGATTTTTTGCTAGATAACTACCTGTTTTGTACACTGGTCGTAGTTAAACAGATTAGATAAAGCTCAGATCTAGAGCTAACCCTGGTGTGATGTGTGTGATGGAACCACTTGTTTACCTCTCTGACCAGGCAGTTGTGTGAGTTTAGATCTCGGTGGATGACATTCATGGAGTGTAGATAGGCCTTAGAAGGAGATATGTAATATATATAAGGGAAAGTTGGTACTAGATTATAGAATGTTTTTGGATATTAACCATGAAAGACTTACCATTCCAGCTGCAATGTCTTTGGCATAACTCACTCTTAATCTCCAGGGAAAGTCATTGTCCTACAACAACAACAACAACAACAACAACATTATGACCAACATAGTGTATCTGTGTAAACTGACAGTCCTCACAGACAAACAGAAAAAAAAAATGAACTTACCATTTTTATGATGGTCTCTCGGAGAGTTCCTCCCTGGATGTATTCAGAGACAAAGTTTATTCGTTTGTCTTTATAAAACAGTCCAATGAACTTTAGGACATTGGGATGGTCCAGACAGCGCATCACCTTCACCTGTACAAATTTAAAAAAAAATGTGGTTAAACAATGTATAGCAACATGAAATAAGCTCATAGGTATGATAGTGACCTCAAAACTATCTTGATGATGTAAAATTGGTTTAAAATTGTGCTAGGGAACTCTTGTTAAACATTTCTTCCCAACTAAAAACCTAAAGTAGACTTAGTGGAGGGCGCCCGTCTTCCTTAACTTGTTAAGTTGTTATCCCTTTGGTAGTCACCTAAATAAAGCGATCACCAGCTGGGTTGGTAAATATGAGTGTGCTGTGTTGTAGTAACTTACTTCCTTTAAGAAAGTCTTCTGTGTCTCTTCGTCAAAACGTATCAACTCTTTCATCACCATCACCTCCCCTGTCTCTTGATGCGTTACCTTGACAGCAAGAGGTTAAAAATTGATCTTACAACAAACTGTCAACTAGGTTTACTGTCGTTTAAAATGTTTGGAAAAAGTCACCCATATAAGGGACAAATGAATGGAAAAAAGCGACTGTGGTACCTTGACAGCCTGTCCATAGAAGCCCTTGCCAAGCACTTCTCCATGGATAAGGTCTGAAGGTCTGAAGATGCGATGGGTCCGAACTCCAGGGTCCACACGAAGAGACTCTGAGCGAACCATGTCTCTCCTTAAAAGCGACAGCGCTCCGGAGGACAGAGGACACTTGTCTATACTACAGCTGCGCCTGAGAAAGAAAAGAAAGACTCAAACAGAGAGAAAGAGCGGAGTAATGAATCAAAGCAAGCCGAGAGTCAGCACTTACAGGATGTGTCTGGATCGCATTCCCGTGGTTCCTTGGTGCTGAGGCTGTGAGAGGCTCAACCTGATTGGTTCATCTGTCTCCTCCCCTGGACTTGGCTCTTCCACCAGACTCGGGAGTTTGTGGGTTGAAGAAAGTTTGTCGCGGACACAAGGGTCAGGACAGCTGATGTCGTCCTGGGGATTGTTTGAGCGAAGGAGGTCACCAGGAGACTGCGGGTTGTGTTCAATTGTCAGCTGCAATGGTCTGTTTGTGTCCTGGATCACAAAGTTTATCTAGGAAAGGAGATGGTGTTGACCCTGGGTGACATATTTGTTTTTTGTCTTGCTTGTTATTAGTGGGTGGTATGAGGCCTACCTCTTCTGGGGAAATGTTGTGGACAGGGATGCCGTTGACCTCCAGTACTCGGTCTCCAGTGTGGATAGAGGACAGCAGGTCAGGGCTGAGGGCAGCAGAGTCTAACCTGGGGGAGAAAGACAGTGAGTGAACGGGTGCAGGAAAGGTGGGTTAAGACAAAAAAATCAGCCGAGGTTGTTGGATCAGTTTTTGTGTTAAGTTGGAGTTTAGCTCTAACTAAATTGCAAAATTCACATTTGGTCATGTCTTAGATTCAGACTCACCTTGTCACGGTGACAAGTGGGCTTTTTTCTTGGCTGAAGTCAGTGGCTACTGTCAGGCCTCGTTGGCCACCTGCATGGGGAGGGAGAGACACCAGCGCCACCATGTGGCGACTCTTGGTGAGTGGAGAAGCTGACCTCACAGCTGATATTTCACCCTGACAGAAACAGTGGCCACTGCAAAATAGACAAATGAAAAGATAGAATAAAAATCTCTAATCAGAATATCATAAATCTTTTCATCTATGAACAAAAAAACAGCAGTTTCAGCTTACACATTTTTCCACATGCAGCAAATTAAGAAAATAACTCACTAATTTCTTTCCCTTCAGCTTCAAACTTACCAGTATAGTTTTGTGCGTTCGATTAGCGTGTAGGTGTCTCCATCTCCAATGACCATTTCACAGCTCATACAAGTGAAGCATTCAGGGTGGTACTTCTGCGCTCCAGCAACCTGTCAATACAGGGAGGCAGTGTGCTAAAAAACAATGTTTTTTACAAGATGATGTTTGGTGCCAAATGCTGTTCTTTCTGTTCTGAGTTATTTCTGTGCATTCCTGCATCAAGGCATTGTAGTGTCAGGATGTTGTCAAAGGATATCCTCTGGTTTGAGTGTAGAAGAGAAAAAGTATTTACTTTCATACCAGGAGGAAACTAAGAGACAGGAAGGCTTTGAATGTGTGAATAGTTGGTGTAGCATGCTGAGATTCTGTATTTCTTGTTGCGATGTGACCCTGCAGAGATTATTGCCATACTTATGTCTGTGAAACGTAGGTAAGGTACATAATTGATATTTACACATTGATATACACAACATAGACCATGATCCTAACAATAATAATATGATGTGTGTGACGAAAAACAGTGGCTTCAAAAGTTTTCATTTGATCATTTTTTGATGATTGCTGGGACTGAGCTTACATATGTTTTATGTTGTTTTATGTCATTCCGTCGATTGTTTGGAGCATTTTAGGTATAAGTCAAGGTTATAAAGATTCTTATTTTCAGGGATTATCATGTTACCATAATCAGTCCTGTTGCGATGGTCTCTTTGCAGCCGTGGCAGTGTTCTCCATAACGGGCCCAGTAGTGCTTCTTACAGTAGAGCTGTCCCTCTCTTTCATAGTACCAGTTAGACAGGATGCAGCCACATTCACAACACCTAGAGAAAAGTGGAAATCAGGGAAAGAGAGAGAGAGAGAGAGAGACAGAGAGAGAGAGAGAGAGAGTAACATGGCAAAACAAAAGGAAATGGAGATTTAGAGATGTAAGACGATAGATACTTCAGAGGTGTGTTCCAGCAAAGTAACGTGAGCCTCATCGGTGATGGAACACATGAGACTTGCGAGGAAAGTCAACCTGTGAGATCGTCACACGCTAGGATCAGGTACAACACTTCCAGGTCAGTCGGACCGTAAGTTATCGTCTTCAGTGTAGCTTCTTTTGTTCAACACGCAGTGGTTTTCTATGTCACTGATATCCATCTCCTTCCCTCTTTTGACTTCTTTGACCCTGCTTGTGTTGAATGACATTGTTATGATTGTATTAGTCACAAAGTTGAGGTTGAGACATCAAGCTGCTGATGTTTGTCCAGCACACGCCTGGAAGAAAATACAGTAATCTTCGCTGCAGGCCAAGGATGTTGTTGAAATGGTGCATTATAGATGTTGAATTGCTGATGTCACCGTGACAGAGAGCACATTCAGCCAGATGCCGAACTAATATAGCTTCTTACAAAAGGGCTACTCATGTACGGTCACTGGTTGGTCACATGTGTTTCCCATTTAAAGATTGCAAAACAGAGCTACACAAAGTGAAAACATTTTAACAGTTTCATTCCTTAAATGCAGTGCAGCATGTACTTTCAGTCCCTTAAAATTTGCAAACAGAAACTTTCCAGTGGCATCCTGGCTTAAACTGAATGACGAATAATACCTGTGTACAACAAAAACCTGCTTCCTTATCTCTTTAACACTACAGCCGGAGTGGGAGGTGACTTCCTGGACAGAGTTTCCTCTCTCCCAACCTCAACTGTAAATGCCATGCTGTTCTTATTATGGAGAAAATGCTTGCCTTATTGAGAATAAAGGAGTTTCCTTCAAAGTAAGAGATACTCAGTGACAGCATTTCACTGTGATCAATTATATTATTTTATTTTATTAAAAGCTTTTGTGGAAAATATCGGTCTTAAATCTTGTAACACAACTTAAAGTGGCAATAAGCATGATCCTACTTCTACTACTGACTTTGGTAGTATCTAATCAGTAATTGCTGTGGTTTTGTATTGTGCTTGCCAGAGTCCACTTTACAACTACAGCCAGTTGTTCTCTCTCTTCTCTTCATTCCAATGAAACCGTTGTTGCTTTTGTTGGTAATGTAAAACACATTTTCCTGGTAGAACATGTAAATACTGTAATAAACTGGGAATAGGATCACTTTTTTATCTTGTTTGTTAATAGAGAGTGGCAGTATGGTCATTTATGATTGTAACCTGATATACACCATAGCTGTGATATTGAACTTAAGGTTCACTTTAGATCATATTCATTAGGACTTGAGTAAAGTAATACCAGTTACTCACAGGAATATTTAGTCCTAACAGATACTATGTTGGCTGGAGATACAGTGCACTGGGAAGTACTGTTAGATATCTGTTAGACCTGCTTCTCATTTATTTAGAGAAAGTAATTAAGTAATAAAACCATCAGCTGCATGTTTATTGTTTGACATTTTTGACCTTCTGTCTTTGTTATTGTGCTGCTGGCAACGGATGTGGAACCTCCCAGCATCACATCTGTGATTCCAGCTAAACATCTGGTTGTGAGAAAACTTGGACATTTATCCTATTTCCTACTGCAACCCATACATTTCTCTCCTTCTCCACCTGAAAGTATTCCCTTGGTCTGGTTTGCGCTGCATCTTACTCTTATCTTTAGCCACTCATAAAATCTCCTCTCTATTCTAAGAGATGTTCCCGTGTCACTAAAAGTGGACACACCAGCAGCACCTGGTGTACATAAAACAAACATATTATGATGTCAGGACATGAGCGTAGGTCACATCATGGCAGACGTGTGTCTTGCTCGTGCCCAGAGTATTTAAAGGTTAGAGGGCCGTTTCTCGACCCAGGGCCCGGGACGACTGACCCAGTGCTCTGGGTCAAATCTGAAGAATCTGATGACGTATTCTCCTGCCGTTGTTTCCTTCCTGTTCTGTCTGTGTCGCACTGCTGGATTTCCTTTAAAAAACAGTACTTCTTAAAAGGAAACATTTGTTTTTGATCTAATTGTATTGATTTTGGTGGTACAGGGATATTGTCTCAAAGGTGCTATGCATGCAGTATGATGTATGCATCTTTTAATATAGACCTGAGGAAGAGTAGTTGTTGATGGGGTAGAACAAACAGATACCCAAACGAACAAAAACAGCTTAGTTATGGATTGTACTGTAATCTGCTTGGATATCTGGCAAGGCAATAACTTTACCTGTTATTGTTATGGCATTATAAACTACTCATACACATACTTATAGTTAATGTTAAGGTAGACACAATATCGAAAGCACAGGTTACTTGTGTCTGTTTGTCACAGCAGAGTTGTGTTTGAGGAAGCATCGCAGAAGTTGAGCAACAATTTGCTTAGATTCTCTTTCTCTTACTTTCCCTCACTCTTTCATACTCTTTCTCTTCTTTCTCCCCCTTGCACAGTACACATTGTACAAATTAACGACAGCTGCTCTTACCGTCCTTTCATTCCTCTCCGAAACCTCTGGTCCCGTCGTGACATTCTGTCTTGTCAGTTCACCGATAGACAACTTTCACTCAGAAACAATCCACCCAGTTAAGAAAGGAGCGTTTTAGTTGCATCTGTTCATGAGTGGATCCTCCATTCAGCTGTGAATGCAGAAGGCGTTGTTTTTACATCTCTCTCTCTCTCTCTCTCTCTCTCTCTCTCTCTCTCTCTCTCTCTCTCTCTCTTCATGCACTCAGAGGCTTCCTTTGCATATGAGTTCCCTCTCTAATGTGCAGAGTAGCTGTATGAGAAAAAAACTATTCCCAGCTGACACCAGCTGGCCAGTCTCCCTGGCTGCCGAGTTCTGCTCCACCGTCCCTCTCCTGTTACCTCCAGTATGTAGACCTCTTCAAGATACAGTTACGCTCCTCTGCAGAGTCCACAGAGTTTGGAGCTACATGGGTGTCTATATGAGTGGAGATAAGTGGGGTTTGAGGGGCGTGAGAAGGTCAGTGAGTCTGGGTGTTTTAAAATGAGCTCTGTTCCCATCAGCGCAGACATAATCTCTTTATGAATGCTCCAATTACTGCACTGTCCGGATCCTACAGTAAAGCACTCTATTCATCATGCACAACAAACAAATAGGGGGAATTCAGTTAAATTAGAGAAGTAGTAGATGAAAAAACATTGTATATACCCTCAGATGAGTGCAGCTCTGCTGCTATTTATTTGGTTACAGTAGTACATTTTCTATAATTAGTCCAGCCACGTTTATATCTTGAGACTGTAATTCATACTATTGAAGTGCCATTTTCGGAGAAACTCTTTTTCATTGAACAGGGCCCGTCTTTCAAACTTAAAAGACAGAAACAGGTGTGTGTGTGTGTGTGTGTGTGTGTGTGTGTGTGTGTGTGTGTGTGTGTGTGTGTGTGTGTGTGTGTGTGTGTGTGTGTGTGTGTGTGTGTGTGTATTTGCAGAGGTGCTTCTATCACCGAACTGACAAATTGATTTAAAGAAATGGTCTGCTGTTACACCTTGTGTGTTACTGTAACAGTGAGGATCAGTTCTGTTCTATGTCTTCTTTGGTTTAGTCTCCATCCCTGGTTATTTTACACTCATTGCTCATAGGACTTATTAATCAAGTCATTGCTTGTAACTCTGCTGTAGACTACAGACAGTAATGCGTATAGTTGTGAACTGTACAGCGTAATAAGCTGTAGTGTGTACTATGTACTGAGTCTCGATATGAGTCACCATGAAGACAACACTTGACTGCTGCTCTAACTTTTTATAGTCTGCCCAGGCCATAGTTTGTTGTTTCCCTTTTTATCTTTTTAGCCTAACTTGTGGTTATCACACTACCACAACACATTAACATGATAAAACCAACAGCTGCCTCTGAATGTGCAGCTTCCTTCTTTTACCTTGTTCCAAAAACCCTTCTGACTGTTTCACCTTTTGTACATGTGCAACATTATTCTAGCTGCTTTAAAATAACAACCTGAAACAACTGTCGTTGGTAATTTGTTTATTTCAGAGAGCATTGTCTGAACGTGTACAAAAGTGCATAATTTTCTTCATAGGCCGCATAAAAAACGCAGATTAAAAACACATGTTGAGCTACATGATAGAGACACAAGCTCAAATGCAAGATGAGATTAAATTACACTTTTTATCCAAATTACATCACAGACTACATTGTGATTTAGCACAATGCAGAAAACAAAGCACTTATATAAACCATAGTAGGACACACGTTTAAAAACTGTTAAAATACACAAACAAAATAACTCAAATATTTAATATTGAATTCGTAAAATGAGACTAAATAGATAAAGCACTCAGCTTTTTCTGCTTTTTGTCAGCATAATTTAAAAAGACTAGCAAACGTGACAATTTCCCAACAGTGTTAAGAGAGGTACTCCAAAAAATAAAAACACAGTAATCAATTCTCCTCAGATGCCATTTAAATGCATTATCACATATTCTCATCATATTACCTCACATTTAGTTTAATTGCTTACCTCAACAGCAAATGTAAAGGCCACATCTAAGCCACATGATAATGTAACAAATGAATCCTTGTAGTCATGAAAAAATATGCACGTTAACCAAAAGTTTACACTAATCCCAATCAGTGTTCTGTGTGTATCTATAAAACATTGCCTTTACTGTTGTGCATGGAGTGGAAGAATCTCACGAGTGTTAACAGATGTGTTGATACTGCTGAGGCCTGAGCACAGTTAAAACGAACACGGACTGCTTTTCAGGGATCAGATAATGACCAGTCAAAACACAACACTACAAAAAAAAATCCACTTAGTCCCTTTTGTTCACAGTTCCCCCCAAAATAGCAGCCGTTTCTTTGTCTGTACAGATTATGCAAGTGTTTGCACTTTGATGTAAAAGCTAAAAACAGTGAATTAACACATTACACAAACAAAACCAACACTATCCAGTCTAACTGGATAAAAGTATGGCCTTGGCCTTGAATTGAGAGAAAAACACAACAACATTGTGTCAGCATGCAGACAGGTCTGAAGGAGCTGCCCTGAGGGTGTCCTTGGTATCAGTCTTCACCCAGAGGATTCATGGTGATACTTGCAAAGGAACACAAATGATGTTCGACAACAATAAACAAAAACTGTATTATAGTACAACTTGGCCTCAGAATTTCAGAAGACATATTGATCATTTATTTCAGTGGTTCTCAGCCTGGTAGTTGGGATCCTAAGAGAGTCACAAGGTGATTCATAGGGGAAGAAATTTCTGTTTAAAGAAATGCATCCCAATACGGACTTGTGCCGTTTCTTGTGAAATGGTGAACATTTAAAATTGTTTTGAAGTCAAATCGCTGAATTATCCAGAAAACAACATAAGGACACAAATCTTACCACTCTGCACAGCAGCCTGCAACAGAGGCATCGCCTTGTTTTTAGGAATCACGACCCAAACATGCTGAGAACCAATACTCTTTTTGAAAGAGACCCTTATCTAGGATAATGAAAATTGTAACATGCGGAATGTGTTGAAGCTTTAGCTTCTATGGCAGGTGAGACATCTGGGATCATGCAATAGCACCACTGTTGTGTTTATGAGGTCACTTCCTGTCTTTTGGTCTCTCACTTCCTCCTTCGGCCACAGTATTTACCCTGACAGCCAGCGCCTAAGTAGCAGAACAGAGAAAATTATTCTTCACTTGGCATATAATATACATACTGTTTAGGTAAAAACAACACTGAAAAACATGTAGTCTCACATACTAACAAGCATTACAGTCAGAAGTGCATCCCAGTGTCTCAGTTAGAAAGGGGCAGTTTTTCATTTACTACACAGCCACATAGTTCCTGTAATTGTGGGTGTTAACTATGTGGCAATTCTTAAACATGCCAAATTCTCTGAAAACCTGAACCAGACTTTTTTTTAAGAGAAAAGGGTGTAAATTCTACTAGAAGTTGCTCCAAAAAGCTTTGTTTGTCAATATGTATAGGGATGATAAGTGTCAGAGGAAACAACCACAACGTATGAAACGTTTTCTTCACGTAACATTTCTTTAAACTAAAAAGAAGACTTAGTCAGTGCTCAGTTACACTTAAAGTCTAAGAACTCAGGATGATGTGTCCTGGAATGAGTTTGAATGATAACAAGACATTTTTAGTTCACTCACAAAAATTCCAGTACAATGTTTTGTGTATCTGTATAGATCTAGTCTATATCCTTGACGCTCCACTTCTGCCGGATGCATGTATTTTCCATTTTCTTCTGCTTTCTTTGTGTTGGAATTTTAAATTCGGTGGATTTATGAGGAGTATTGTTAACTGCTCATCAGATCCCTGCAGGGTAAATTGAGACAGCTAGCTAGACTATTTGTCCAGTCTTTTCTCTCGCACAACTATTTTGCAGCGGCTCTGTATGGAGTTTAGCGCCCATGACGATTCGGATTGGTTTAAAGAAATGCCACTAAACCTTCCCCGAATGCTTTGGGGTGTAGCCAGACCCTCCATCAGCACGCTTTGGAGGAAGGTCTGGCATAGCAAGACGAGTATAGATCCAATTGTTAAACATTACAATGTGTATGATTTTTACCTCTGTAGCCTCCAGCTCCCAGAAAGGCCTGCATGGCTGCATATTTGGCTGCCTTCTGTGCCTTGGCTAAAGGATATAAAAGTAAAGTTATTCTGCAGACATATACAGGCTCTCTACAATTATATCTAGCACTACAGATTATATTATAATTAATATTTCAAAAACTGTTTTCAAAATGAACATCCTTTTTTATTTTATTTTGTTAACAATAAAAGTACAAGACATCAGAAATGCAGATGTTACATTTTCTCTAATTTGTGTTAAAAAAACCTCCAAACTGACATCAAAAAGATACTTTAAGAAACAAGGAAAGAATGTGTGATTGTCTTAATCTAGATCATTATGTGTCAGTGTGTATATCTATGTGTTAGTGCTGGACATATGTGTGTTAAGAGACTGAAGCTAATTAGAGCATGCTTATCCCAGAGGATACAGCGAGTTTTCTTACATTTTTGCCCGGCCCCTGTGTATCCTAGAGAACAATAACAGGAAAGACAGAGTCGTAATGAACAATTGATAATCTTTACAATGGTCTCATTTGTTATCTCAGCAATGACTTAAATGAAAATATGCCAAAACAAATATTCACTATGCAAGGCCGGACATGACGATAAAAGCATTTTCTGTTGTTACTTTGTGGTATGTTCTGGGTATCTACTAGGTTTTACAATATTTACTGCTTGTGGTTTTAAATCTTTACAAAGAAGATGCTGAGTGACAAAATGAGAGCAAGTTTAAGTGTGACAAAGAGCTTCTGTCCTACCTGGATAGCTTCCACCAGCCACCCCACCATAGCCAGGGCCAACACCCCCTGCTGGAACAGTGGACACATTACAGTCTGCATCACTTACACAATGCACTGGTCTCCCAGGAGGCAGGCAAGGTATTCACTGTGTAGTGGTTTCATTGAATGCATTTGTTATATTATTTTTCTATATTGTATCAGTGCTTCACTTAAAACCAACCTGGTAAGCCGCCTGCACCTCCTCCTACTCCCTGACCTGTTCCTGCAGGACCTCCTGCCCCTCCTGTTCCTCCTGCTGCACTACCTGGAAAGGCAAGTGAGTAGAGAGAAATCTTTACGAGTTTAGTTTTTTGTTTGACAGACTTGTATCACACTTTGAAACCTTTTACAAAGACAACACCAGGCACATTAGAGAAGAGGGTATACTTAAATTGTCCACCTTTAAAAAATTAGTAAAAGCATGGTTATTACAGCAGCAGCAGTGTGATCATGCCATATGAAATACATAGCTGTGTGTTTGTGAGGTATGCATCTGTGTGAGTCCGAGTTAATGTGTTTATTTACTACACTTATTTTTATTGCTGTTAACTGTTTTTTTTTTTTTTTTTTGGACATTTTATTGTAGTCATTGTAAAAATTTGATTTCTTCTATTATTTGAACTGTTAAAAGCCCTCCTTGGGACAGGTGTTGCGAATTAGCCTTGGCTACAAACACTGTGATACAGGCATCGGATTGTTATTTATGTAATAATCTAGTTTTTTTTTGTATCTGTCCCTATTTAAATAAACTACAAATAAATAAATGAAACAAACATCAGTTTTATCATGCGGATGAGACTTACATTTGAAGATAAGATTTGTTCATACAATACAATATGGAAATGTCATAATTGTTTTATTTTTTTGTTCAGTATGGTAAATATTAGGGCTTGGACGATATGCTTTTGTCCCATATCCCGTATAAACAGAAAATATTGAGGTGAATCATTGGTAAAAATAAATAAAAAAATCAATTTTAAAAATCATTGCAAATAAAATCATGATGTATATGATTTTCGATCCCTAATATTCAGTGACAATAAGAACATGCATCAGTAATTATCAGAAATTTTAATTTAAATTTTTTTTTTCATCAATGGAGAATTTTACCTGGTCCATAGCCAGTTCCACCCAACGACGAGCCGTAACCCGATTTAGGAGGCTTCCTATTCCCAAGTGCTTGGCCACCAGGTCCATATCCACCCACACCACCAGGTCTAAACCCCCCTGGCCCAGTTCCAGCACCTCCTGGACCAAAGCCGCCAGTTCCAGCACCTCCTGGGCCAAAGCTGCCAGTTCCAGCACCTCCTGGACCAAAGCCGCCAGTTCCAGCACCTCCTGGGCCAAAGCTGCCAGTTCCAGCACCTCCTGGACCAAAGCTGCCAGTTCCAGCACCTCCTGGGCCAAAGCTGCCAGTTCCAGCACCTCCTGGGCCAAAGCTGCCAGTTCCAGCACCTCCTGGGCCAAAGCCGCCAGTTCCAGCACCTCCTGGACCAAAGCCGCCAGTTCCAGCACCTCCTGGGCCAAAGCTGCCAGTTCCAGCACCTCCTGGGCCAAAGCCGCCAGGTCCAGCACCTCCTGGACCAAAGCTGCCAGTTCCAGCACCTCCTGGACCAAAGCCGCCAGTTCCAGCACCTCCTGGGCCAAAGCCACCAGTTCCAGCTCCAACTCCACCAGGACCAGCTCTTGTACCTCCACCTAATCGTCCTGCTGGGAAACATCTAAAAACATTAGCACAACTATATAAGTATAAAAATATATTTACCATCCCCAATCCTAACCTGAACCTCACCTGATCCATTCCCAGCTCCTCCATAACCTGGAAAAAAGGGTTAGAACGGTCAAACTTATGAAACAATAACATCAAATAGGTGTCTCCATCATTGCAATGAATATTTGTATATCACCTGCCTTATAGTTTAACTTGA
Source organism: Perca fluviatilis (assembly GCF_010015445.1). NCBI lineage: Eukaryota > Metazoa > Chordata > Actinopteri > Perciformes > Percidae > Perca > Perca fluviatilis. Next base: position 17,755,778 of record NC_053127.1, read on the forward strand.
TCATTACTTACCATATTTAGCAGGTTTTCTTTTTCCTAATCTTTGGCCCCCTGGTCCGAAGCCACCCGTTCCTGTTCCAGCACCACCTGGTCCGAAGCCACCCGTTCCTGTTCCAGCACCACCTGGTCCGAAGACACCCGTTCCTGTTCCAGCACCACCTGGTCCGAAGCCACCAGTTCCAGTGCCAGCACCACCTGGTCCGAAGACACCCGTTCCTGTTCCAGCACCACCCGGTCCGAAGCCACCCGTTCCTGTGCCAGCACCACCTGGTCCGAAGCCACCCGTTCCAGTGCCAGCACCACCTGGTCCGAAGACACCCGTTCCTGTTCCAGCACCACCTGGTCCAAAGCCACCCGTTCCTGTGCCAGCACCACCTGGTCCGAAGCCACCCGTTCCTGTGCCGAAGCCACCCGTTCCTATTCCAGCACCACCTGGTCCGAAACCACCCGTTCCAGTGCCAGCACCACCTGGTCCGAAACCACCTGTTCCTGTGCCAGCACCACCTGGTCCGAAAAGATGACGATATGTAACGATATTTTTACCTTGTATCAATAATATTGTATTGTTGAGGATTTAATCCAAATATCGATCCAGATTGATGTATCATTAAACCCCTATTATTTGTACATTTTAAAGGTGTTAAAGTCTTAGAATAAAGACGTTTCTCACCTTGCCCATAGCCTGCTCCACCCAGTGAGGATGATCCATAGCCTGTCAGAAGGAGTTAACAGCCTTAATCCATTTTAAAACATAATACATTATTAAATGGTGTTAGTGTTATAATACATGGTAATTATACCTGACTTGGGTGGCTTTCTTGTCCCCAGTCTTTGACCTCCAGCAGTATAAAGACCAGGAATAACCCCTGCTCCACCAGGTCTATGGCTGCCTGGTCCTGTACCAACACCACCTGGTCCAAAGCCACCTGAGCCGGTTCCGACACCACCCAGTCCTGTCCCGGCAGTGCTCGGCCCATATCCACCTGGTCCAGTGCCACCAGGTCCGTAACCACCAGCCCCATAACCTCCCGGTCCTGCACCATAACCTCCTGGACCAGTACCATAGCCACCAGGACCAGCTCCATAACTGCCAGGCCCAACCCCACCCTGGCCTCCTGCTCCAAGAGCCCCATATACTGATAGAAAGATAAAAACATCACATTTTTCATTAAGCTTCTTTCATTGATCAAGTCCTTTTATAAAGAGAGGAGAAAACATTTTATAAAACCTTTGCTGGATTTTCCTGCTCCCTGTCCTACTCCAGCTCCAGTCGGGTAACGTATGCCTGAGAGAGATAAAAAGAGATATTTCAGACTGTATTTCAGGTATGTTTCAGTCATTTGCTGTAAATCAGATGGTAAGGATAGTAGTTAGCATACCTCCACCTGGTAAAACTCCAGCACCACCAGCACCATAGCCTACAGTATGATGGATAATGTATAAACATTGTAATATAGGCATTTAGGTTTGGGATGAATACACAGACATTTAAGAGAAGAAAACATTGTAGCGGCTCACTTTTTCCAGGTTTAAGGACTCCTGTTCCTACTCCACCAGACCCACCAGCCCCAGGTACCAAGCTTGCTCCTCCAGGACCTCCTCCAACTCCTCCTGGACCTCCTCCTGCCACACCACCAACTCCACCAGGTCCACCACTTACACCTCCTGCTACAGTCCCATCAGGTCTGTATTCTACATTTAAAAAATAAACAAATTTAATAGATTTTTGCTTCAGCATTAATATTTAGTTTTAGTTGTCACTATCTAGCCAGTCCTAGTGGATAGATTGGACGTTTGATACACAGTGGTCTATTTTGGATGGCATTAGATGTAATACAGTCATAATGGAGTGTATATTCAGATGGCAAAAATGGCACCTTTGGGTGGTTTTGGTGTTCCTCCAACTCTACCAGCTGTACCTCCTGGTCCAACTCCAGTTCCAGTAGCAGTACTGTCTCCTCTCCCCTCTCCTGTTACGCCACCTGAAACTCCTCCTGCTGCTCCTGCACTGGTAGGACTCCCTCCTACTCTTCCACCTGTGCCTCCTGTACCACCTCTCTCTCCATCAGGACCTCCCTCTCCATCTCCTTCACCTGGCGTGTCACCTCTGGGGACACCTGCAGACAGAGCACAGAAGGACACCATACCTGTATTTCAGCATATAATTACAACTGAAACCAAGAGCAAAGTCAGTAATCTCAGCCACATCTAAACCACCATTACAGAGAAGAAGCCTGGCGAGTATTCTTTATTCTTTATTTTGATCCCACGAAGTCCACACAAAAACAATAACCGGCCTGGTGAATGTATGATGGATTTTGATAGGTGGCTGTTTGGCTTATGATTACCCCTCGTTGGAGGTCATAAAGTAGTTGCTTTGTCTTGTACCTTTGGTAAAAGGCTATTTGGTAATAAGAAATTTATACTGAAACTGTTGTTTTTATTTACCTGGGGGTCTGAGAGGTTTGGCTCCAGGCAGTGTCCCTATTGAGATATCACCACCAGAACCTGCTAAATTATACAGGGAAATTCAAGAAACGTCAGAGAATATATTCCTTGATTTCAGCTACAAGATCTCTGCCGACAAGATGTAGAAACAGAAGAAGCAATTAAAAATCTCAGAAGCACAAGCAGGACTCATATTTGGCAGGCGTGAGCTGTGCATTGTATGTCTTGTGGGAAATCTCACCTCCAGAAGGAAGTCCTGTACCACCTGAATTTTAGAAAAACAAGAGAGATACCAGAGTGACAATCTCTAAGTCATTTACACAACAGGAAGTGCCGGCATCACTAACATCTCATATAGAAGTATGTGAGCCACACAGGCTTGAAAACAATACCGAACAATACCGAATACTTAACCGAACAGTTAATGGAGATTTACGTACCACTTGGTTGTACAGTCCTGCCCCCAACTGTAATGACAGAAATATAGATTATCTTGGGCACCTATTAATCCAAAACATTTTTGCAATAAATTCTCAAAAGGTAAAAATGTTAGTAGCCAGCTTCAGCCATTAGCTAGCGTCAGTCTGCCATTTTTCTACCAAATTCTGTGGTGCCAGTTTTGTGATAGGAAGTACGAGAAAAACACTCAATCTCGGGTACAGGTAAACCAGTGATAGCTGTGAAAGCATTCAAGTGGAGACATACTGTGATCTGCTTCAAAATCTAAAGCATTTGTGATAGCGTGATATGCCACTGATATTAGGCAGATTTTATGTTAACATTACGCTGATGCTATTTCAAAATCCAGAGTCCCTTACTGTATAATAAGCTCCATTAACCTCTCACAAGTAACATCTCAGTGTTCGGTATACTTTATGCCAACTTACCAGGGGCGGCTCCTGTGGGACCTGTAGGATATGAAAACAAAATGTTCAGTCGTGTTAATTTCTAATATAAGTAGATGTTACATGCAGTATTGGGCCAATTAGTGTGGATGTTATAGCCTTTCAATTTTGACTTGTAACTGTACAGAACATTTAATGTTTTTAATAACACTAAATATGTTTGTCCCTTCAAGTTTGAGCAAAATTGCACCAGTGGTTTCTGAGTTAACTGAGTTGAAACCTTAAAGGGTCTGTGACCATACAGTCCAAATTCTTTGTAACATTATTACAAATATGTTTATGGGACCCCTTTTAAGTTTTCTAATATTTAAATTATATGTACCCAAGTTAGAAATGTAAAACAGTTCCACCGTATAAAAGTATCTAGCAATGATCCAAAATGCACTGCATCTGTGTAGGCAGCGTTTTTTAAATTTTAAAATATTCCTGGATCCTGGAAGAAAAAGTGTTTTCTCGTATGTATGTACACCTCAAAGTTAAGGAGTTACTGTATGAGTGAAAACTTAAAGCGCTTTATAAATGGCCACATGATGGCCCTGTCCATGACAAAATCTAACCCCACTGGATTTAATTGAAATCCACATCATGGTTTTTGGGATGTCCGGCTGACTAACAGATGCGCTCTGACAGAAATGGATGCAGAACTTGCAATGCTTGTAGACAAACATGCAGAAGCAATGAAATAAACACTGACCTGGAACTTCTGTCCCATTGAGTCCTGTTTAATAAAAATGATTAAAGAAGAACATAAAAGTTGGAAGACAACCCAGCTAAGACAACAACCAGAAGACTAACAGAGATTTAAGAAAGCAAAGTTTCTTCCAACATAACCCAATTTCATTTATACTACTTAATGAATTAGTAGTAGAACAACTTAACACCTTAACTTATATTAATATGTGTTTTGAATTTGTAGTTTAAATGACTAAAATACCTGGTTTTGCTCCAATGATGGGGATTCCTGTTCCACCCAAGCTATCTCTGTCACCTGCTTCACCCACTGGTCTGCCAGCTACACCAGTACCTCCTGTTTTAAAACACACACAGGTGGACACCTTTTTTAACAGGATGTACGGTGCAATATTGAAATAATATGTGTAAATAAATAAGAACAATGAGTTTTATATTTACTATAGTATGGTGTTTTGTTACATAATTTTCACAGGTGTTTGCCTTGGAGTCTAAGGGCCATCTTTTATAACCATCAGATTATTACATCCTTGGACCTGAATTTTCGTGTTTGTGTGTTTGTGTTTCGCTTGTTGTCTATATCCACAAATTCTGTGCCTGATTTCAAGGTGAAAAAAGACAGTTTCTCCAGCAAGTTTAAACACACCTTCTCCTCCAGAACTTCCAGACCCCTCTATCACACTGCCAGCACCAGCATCACCTGGAATAAGGACTGAGATTTGAAAATAGACAAAGAAAATGGCTAAATCATTTTTAGATAAGCCAGTTTTCTCTTTTTTATTCCTTTAATTTGGAAGGTCACCTCCATCACTGTCTTTTCCATCCTTGTTAGGCATATTTTATATTAAAAACGTACTAACGTACTGGAAACCCTATGAGTAAATGTATTGTGGTAATATGTGACTAAAATGTGTTTTTGTGCTGCTTTGTGCAAACACTGTCCAGGTACCTTCTGATGCTGGGGCTGGTGTGCCTCCTGTGGCTCCAAGTCCTCCTCCTGATCAAGCAGACATATACATTATCTGATTAATTATTAATAATTCATTGCAACCAAAATGTGTATTCTTAATCCAACAGAAGCTTACCACTGGGCCCAATTGTTCCTGCACTGCTGCTTGTGCTGGTGCCATTTACTGAAACACCAGTGCCGGTCTCTGTACGAGGCCCCGCAGTGCCGGTCCCTGTACCAGATCCCGCAGTGCCGGTCCCTGCTCCTGCCCCAGGAACAACTCCACCAGGTTGCCCTACAGGTTAGGAAAGAGATAATCTGATGAATTCAAAAGAGGTGCTGATGAACAGCTATATTCCTCAGTTCAAACACTTATATAAAATACAAATAATGTTCTACTTGACACAGAGTATTGTCAAAGTACACCTTACCATACTTAGCAGCTTTAGATCCAGCTGTGCCATAGCCTGAGGATCACAACAAATGACATGTATTGACTGCTATATAAAACTTTTATAAAACAGTGTTTTAAAAAGAGATTTGTACAGATAAAATAAGCAATTAAAGGTGGCATTAGAATTACTGACTAGACCTAGTCATAAAATCACTTTTCCTGACAATTCTGAATTTCACATTCCAAATAAAAAAAACTGCTTTTTGGAATTAAAGCTAAAATATGTAACCTTGCACAAACATTGTCACCCTTCAACTGCAGCCAAGATGGTGTGATCAACTAACGTAACAATTGCAATTAACAGACATTTCTAGGCAACCAAAGTGTTCCAATTAACTTTGATGAAGTGAAAACACACAGTGAGAGGGTCAAAGTTTAAGACGAAAACATGTCCAACACCCAAAAATGTACACAGGGCCATGGTTAGCATGATTGACAGGTCGCCTCTAAAGCATCCATTGCTATATCATCAATTTTAAAATAAATGGGACCATAATTTACAAAATGAACACCCTGCTGTATTGAAGAAGACTTGAAACTAGCGATTAATGCCTTAGGAAAATGTTTATTGAGGTGATAAATCAAGTGAGGTTCACTTTCCCAAAGACTATAGAAACAGACTTTTTTTTTTAAGCCAATGAAGTTGCCCCCTGCTGGAAATTAGATAGAATGCAGGTTGAAGGCACTTTCGCATTGGCTTCACTTTTCCTGTAGAGAAATTGCTGATTGAGGAGGACACATAAGACCCAACAAGCTGATCAGTGTTTCTTAATAGCAGGCCGTGGACTAATGTCACAACCAAGTAAATATGACAGTTTTATTATTTGACCATACTTCATCATAATGATGGGATATGAGATGTTAACTTTGAAACCACCCTGTCCTCCCACCTATCTACTCATAGTGTATTTCCAGCACCTTCAGTCTTAAACTACTGTAATAAAACACTAATATCTAAGTATTATTGTCATTCCAATATTATAATATATTACTATTTAACTTGTTTCAGTTATAGGCCATGAGTAGTGCAAGGCACCTGTTGCTGCAATTCCCACTAACCACCAATAGAGGTCAATAAAGGAATTGTTAAAACTTAAACGTGATTCAGATCTTTTTTTATTTTTTTCATTTAGAACACTACGTTACTACACAGACACTCTACTCAAAACCAACCTAGACCTCCAGTGCTAGTCCCAAAGCCTCCTTGTACCTAACCTATAAAAGCTACCTGCAAAAAGAAGCTCCGTCAAGAGTGTATCATTGGAAAAAACAATTCCGGCAAACAGGTAGAAGAAGAATTTGTAACTCACCACCTCCTCCTGCTCCACCTCCAAGTACCCCACCAGCACCCATTCCACCTTGACCTACACCAGGATCATTGAAAAAATAATTGAGCTTTTACTGAAATTTTTGATGAAACCTCCATTGTCGTGTTTTTAAGAAACAAAAAAGGGAAATTTTGATACCGTATTTAGCAGGTTTTGATCCAGCTCCATATCCTGTAAAAAAGAAGGCAAGTTAGGACTTTGCTTAATTTGAGTTAGGCAAGATTTATCTTGGATACAATTAAAATTGCCCCTGAACCTGTTCCATATCCAGCCCCTGGTCCTGCACCATAGCCTCCACCTGGTCCATATCCACCAGGTCCATATCCTGTTCCTCCCAATGTTCCTCCACTGGGAAGCCCTAGGGAGGAGGAGGTTTGGTAGCTCTTATAGAGACGTTCTATATATATTCAGTCTTAAAATGTTTTTGGGGAAAAAAACCTACTCTAAGTTTTTTTCTTGAATGAAAGTATAAAAGTTTTTTTAATGGTATCATCTCTCATAACAGATTTTTATGTGTTTGATTTCAACTTTCTAGACAATTAAACTGCCATAGAAGTGTCTTGTAATAAAACAAGTGTCTTGTAATAAAATTAGATTAAAATCATTGCATTGACCTAATCTATCAAATTCTTTTGGTATTGGCCACTGCATACTGCAATTTTTCGTATAATTACTGACCATATGATGTTATTACTCCAAAAGTAATGTAGAAATCACTCTATGTTTGAGAGACTTAGATCCCAAGAGAATCAAAGGACGTGCACACCAAAAAAGGAGTTCATAAAGATGTGTGGGTTCAGAAATATTTTGATGTGCACACATTCAGCACTGTTCTGTCAGTCCTGTAATTGTGACAAGGCTCAAATGCTGTTATAGCTGCAGTATGCTGGTGTTAAAACTCCACTAATCAATATTTTATATTAACTACATTAACACTACATGAATCAAAGATAGGCAACTACGAAAGGAACAGCAAAAGGCAAGTGCAGAATGTAACTAATTAGTTTCTGTAACTGAGTAGTTACATTTGTGTCATTTGTTTAATAATCTTTGTGTTTCTTCATACCTCCAGCACTGCCTGGTCCAAAGCCACTCGGCCCACCTCCCGTTCCAACACCAGAACCAGGTATTCCGCCAGTCCCCTGTCCTGCTCCAGGTCCACCACCAGTTGTTAGTCCAACACCTCTCCCGGGAACCCCTCCTCCTACTCCGAGCCCAGAAGTAGGCCCAGCTCCACCACCAAGTCCTCCTGCACCCAGGGTACCTCCAGGCAGACCTGCAGAGAGCAGCATTGTATTAGCTATTATAGACTAACCTGATAGCACTTTACACTCTGTTGACAAACAACAGGCTGTTTTCATGGCATACTTTTTGATATGTTATAGCTGGAAGGAGTAGGTATAATTAATAACATTGATAATTGCTGCATTTTGTTAATATAAAGCCAATTGGATATTATTACAGTATGTAGCAATGTATTTAATTATATTTTTGTCTGTTGATATACATTACTTTAAATACGGTTGTTTCTTACCATATTTGCGGGCTTTGGCACCAGCATAACCTACAAAATGCAGACACATCAAGATATTTTAATAGTTTTATATTAGCCAGGGGATCTATCTCAATTCATACAAGCCTCCATGTTTTATCTTTCATCTGAATCTTTCATCCTACCTCCAGGTCCATAGCCTGTACCAGCACCACCGGGTCCATAGCCAGCACCACCAGGCCCAACTCCTCCACCTGGTCCATAGCCAGTACCAGCACCCCCGGGTCCATAGCCAGCACCACCAGGCCCAACTCCTCCACCTGGTCCATAGCCTGTACCAGCACCACCAGGCCCAACTCCTCCACCTGGTCCATAGCCTGTACCAGCACCACCAGGTCCATAGCCAGTACCAGCACCCCGGGTCCATAGCCAGCACCACCAGGCCCAACTCCTCCACCTGGTCCATAGCCTGTACCAGCACCACCAGGTCCATAGCCAGTACCAGCACCACCGGGTCCATAGCCAGTACCAGCACTACCAGGCCCAACTCCTCCACCTGGTCCATAGCTTGTACCAGCACCACCAGGTCCATAGCCAGTACCAGCACCTCCAGGTCTAACACCTCCAGGTCCGTAGCCTGTACCAGAACCACCAGGTCCATAGCCAGTACCAGCACCTCCAGGTCCATAGCCTGTACCAGCACCACCCGGCCTGAATCCTCCAGTGCTTGTCCCTGGACCTCCAAGTGCTCCACTTAACATGCCTGTGAGCAGAACAGTCATGTTTTATTTGTACTGATATTCTTTGTTAAATGCAATATAATAATAATAGTTATAAAAGTATATAAAAAAATAAAAGTATAAAGTTGCATACAAATATATTAAATTATATAACTATTCTTACCATATTTACGAGCTTTGGCACTGGCATCATACCCTGAAACACAAATATAGTAATTAGGGCCCGAGCACGAAGGTGAAAGTGCTGAAAGTGCGAGGAACCTATTGTTTTTGTAAGGATTGTTATTTTTCTGCTGCGCTCGAAAACTCACCAAAATAGTCACACATGTCAGACCTGCGTTATTATGGAACCCACGCAACTTCGAGACAAGGCCCACCTTTCAACAGCATTTACACGCTACAACTGGCCAGGCGTCCATGCTTACGCAAGGTAACATAACCCGATTTGTTTAGGTCCTATCCCCTGACCAATTGGTTATCATAACCTTAACCACTCAAGGTCAATGCCTAACCCCAACCAATCTGGCTACTTCGTTGGGCGGGACTTGCTTAGAAGTTACGTGGGATCCAGACCTGGCAAAAATTTCAAAGTTCTGTAGTGATTGAGCTTGGGTGTGGCCAGCAGGCTCCATAGCACCCCCTAACGCATGCCATGGTTTGGATAAAGTTCTTTGTTCTTCACGAAATTTGATAGGTCTATTGAAAGTCCAGATCTGGAGACATCACATGCCCATATTGAGTTATGATCATTGCGCCACCTGCTGGCAACAGGAAGTCAGCCTTATGTGACAAACATCATCCGATTTACATGAATGAAATTTTAATGATGTGGTCTACACATGATATATAGCAACAACGTATAATTAGTGTGTTCACTAGCGCCACGTAGTGGACAGAGGAAGTGTTACAGGCAACCGGCTATCCGCCTGAACCCCCGACGTGCTGGGAGGGGTGAGGCCCCGTTCATTGATGCTTGCAACTTCAATTATCTATTTGTCTTTGCAATACATTCTGTCGAATTACTGCATACTGTATCTTAAGGGATTACTGCTTATAGTGTTAAGCTATAACTATTGCATAATTATAGGCTACGTTTTCCAAAAACACCAAATCTACTGATTCATAATTACCCCCGGGTCCGGTTCCGGCTCCTCCTAATCCAGTTCCAGTTGGACCTGGACCGTACCCAGTTCTACCTGACCCATAACCAGCTCCTCCAGGGCCAGTGCCAGCACCACCAGGGCCAAAACCAAGACCACCTGACCCGGTGCTGGCACCACCTGGACCAAAACCAACCCCAGAGCCAGGTCCCACTCCCGTGCCGAGTCCAACTCCTGCTGCACCAGTGCCCACACCGCCTGGACCAAAACCATAGCCAACACCTGGCCCACCTGGCCCCCCTCCTGTGCCAAGACCAACTCCAGCTACTGGTCCTCCTCGTCCAAGGCCTCCAGCTGCACCAGTGCCTGCACCGCCCAGTAGACCTGGAGAGGTTAAAGACATTTTGAGTGTGTCTCAGCTATAGAGGTTGTTAAATACACACGCTACATAATTATCATGTTATTTTGCTATTTTGCAGAAATGGCTCACCATATTTGCGTGCTTTGGCTGAGCCAGCACCATAACCTATGGCACAAAGAAATGTCTAAGTAAAGTGTTACTAAAACACTAAATGACCTGTGCAAATGTAAAAGGTTATTCATTGTTGACATATTTGTTCAAAACATTTCAGGAATGGTAAATTACATTATATGAAAAATTATTTGATTGATACGTCCTGCACCTTGGTCTCCCTTAAAATACCTGAAAAAGGTGCACATCTCAAGATTTACCTAAACCAGGTATGCTGCTGGCTACTCCAGGCCCGCTGCCTGTTACACCTCCAAATCCAGGTACAGCTCCAGGTCCACTTCCTGTTCCAACTCCAAATCCAGGTACAGCACCAGGTCCACCTCCTGTTCCAACTCCACCTCCAAATCCAGGTACAGCGCCAGGTCCACCTCCTGTTCCAACTCCACCTCCTAATCCGGGTGTGACTCCTGCTCCTCCTCCTACTTGACCAAGTGCACCTCCCCCGGCTGCAGCTCCACCTGATTGAGAAAACAAACAAGTGAGCTTACAAAAAATGTCAATACAGAGTATTTAAAAATTACATAATGCTTATTTTTTTCAACACATTAAATAATTGTGTAACCATCACAACACAAGGTTGACACTTCAGCTTATGTGTCTTTACCGTATTTAGCTGCAGCTTTGGCTGGATTCTTTGATTTGCCTGCTCCTGTTATTGAAAGAATAAATTATTTTCTGTGTTTCTGCTTTAAAATGTATCATTGACATTGTGTAACTCTACATGCAGCTGCAAAGTTTACTGCATTGTTGGTTCCTATGTACCTGATTTTGGTGATACAAGAGGGTAACCACGAAAAACCCCAGGCAACTGCTGTCCACGACCATCTAAGGTGAGAAATACACTACAGAGATGCTCATCCTGTGAAATACTCAATTACAACCTAGGATAATATTTATTATTGTTAATTCATCTTTTAAAAAAAAGTTAAAAAGTTCAAGTAATCCATAGAAAATCTGCTTGTAAAATCTGCTTGTAATATGATGCAGTTTGTCAGTTTCGGACTTTATTACACTTACTGCCGGCTCCTCCTGTTCCAGCACCCCCCTGGCCGAGCACCCCGGCCCCTGCGAGGAATAAGGCAATAGTTTTTGTTTGCAGGCATGTGTGCCAAGATGTGTTGCACCAAGATTCATTGACATAGAGTGCATTAACACACCAGTCTGTGGCCCAAGTCCAGATCCTGTGGCCACTCCAGGGAGAACACCACGGCCTCCAAAACCTAGCCAGGGACGATGAGAAGAAAATCACACAACTGTTACAACTTCTTCTGCAAAAACACTGAATGATATAAATTATTATTGTATTTTTTAATATGTGTTATATGTTTCTTGTGTTGCGACATACCTTGGCCTGGTACGTATCCACCTTGATAGAGTCCAGGCACCCCAACGCCTGTGTCACAGCATATGTAAATGTAGAATGTTGCCCAAAGAAATCAGTGTTTCTGGTTGATCATAAACTATTAACTGAACTGATGTAGCACATCCTTGAGTAACAAAGGGAGTGTCTTCTTTTTTACCTGGAACTTGTTTTGATGCTTTACCACCGCTCTTTCCTCCAGGTCCTCCCCCAGTCGTGCCAGTCTGTGGCAGCATTGGAACTGAAACAGCAATGAAGTAAAAAGTCCCTTTAGTTGGCAAAATATAACTTTTAGACTGAAATAGCAAAACAGCACATTTTATTCACCTAGTAATAATTAAAATTATCTTTTTGAAAAAATGTAACTTAAAAGTTAACAGTAAACAATTTACAGGACACTGCTGTATACAGTATAGCAAAATGTAATTTATATTAAATACCTCCTCCTGGCACAGCAGCTCCACCAGGACCGACTCCTCCGGGTCCAACTCCTGCACCACCAGGTACAAATCCAGGCCCAAATCCCGCACCACCCGGCCCTACTCCCGCACCACCAGGCCCAAATCCCACACCACCAGGCCCTACTCCTGCTCCACCAGCCCCAAATCCCACACCACCAAGCCCAGATCCTGCTCCACCAGGCCCAACCCCTGCACCACCATGCCCAAATCCCGCACCACCAGGCCCAAATCCCGCACCACCCGGCCCTACTCCCGCACCACCAGGCCCAAATCCCGCACCACCAGGCCCTACTCCCGCACCACCAGGCCCAAATCCCGCACCACCCGGCCCTACTCCCGCACCACCAGGCCCAAATCCCGCACCACCCGGCCCTACTCCCGCACCACCAGGCCCAAATCCCGCACCACCAGGCCCTACTCCCGCACCACCAGGCCCAAATCCCACACCACCAGGCCCTACTCCCGCACCACCAGGCCCAAATCCCGCACCACCAGGCCCTACTCCCGCACCACCAGGCCCAAATCCCACACCACCAGGCCCTACTCCTGCTCCACCAGGCCCAAATCCCGCACCACCAGGCCCTACTCCTGCTCCACCAGGCCCAAATCCTGCACCACCAGGCCCTATTCCTGCTCCACCAGGTCCAAATCCTACTCCACCAGGCCCAGATCCTACTCCACCAGGCCCAAATCCTGCACCACCAGGCCCTATTCCTGCACCACCAGGTCCAAATCCCACACCACCAGGCCCATAACCTGTTCCTAAGGTAAAAACAAACAAAATTCTGTCATATTTCAGTGATTAAAACTGCGTAATGTTTATTAGTAAGCTGCAAATACCAGTTTTAGGAGGTTTGGGACCAGTTCCACCAGTTCCTGGGTATTGACCAGCACCTGGACCATAACCGCCTCCATAGCCACCTGGGTCAGGACAGTGGTTTGTTTAATGCAAAAATATTCTTCAAGTTAAGCAATATATAAAAATGTAAGGTGTGTGACCAGTTAAGGAGGAGAGAATAATTTTTCAGTCATATTACTGGGTGCTTCAACAGAGCAGCTCTGTGACATTTGTTTATTTGTGATTCTTTTGCCAGCAGGTTGTGTAGAAGATACACGAGTATAAGCAAGCTCTGTTTATTCATGTTGTTCAATAATTCTCATGGTTGTATGATTGCAAAAACACCTGGCGATGAACTCACTTTATTAATGCATTTATTTATCCGTGCACTTGTTAATAAGAAGAAATAGAAACAGACTAATTAATTTAAACCTATTATTGGGTGTCATGTAAAGATACAGATGTAGACAAATGGAAACCACTGACCTCCAGGTACGTAGCCTGTTCCAGCTCCCAGCCCTCCATCTCCCTGACCTCTGATGGTTCCAAGGCCTCCTGCTCCATGCACTCCTCCACCCAAACCTCCTGCCCCAAGGCCTAATTAGCAGATAAAAGAGAAACAGTACTTAGTACTTCCTATACTTGCTCTAGTGACTACAATACACTACATCATACATTAATGAATTCAGTGTGTCCCTGTGCGACTCCACCCTTTAGTAATGTTATACATGTATGATGGCTGCCTGAGAGAAACGTGACAAGGATTAACTTGTTCTCTGGAAAGGTTTTTAACATGAGTTTGAAGTGTGCATATTTGACTTTATAGCTAAAGTCAAATCTAGTGTTTGGCTGTATATGGGTCAGTAAAAGTTACCAGGCTGCAGAGAGGGAACAGAAGCCTGTGTGGGGAGATGACCACTGGGAGACCATGATGACTCTTACTTTCTTAAACAGTTGCCACATCAAATTATAAATTAAATTATCTCACTCCCTGTTAAAAGAGAGCTTGTACACATGATGCTTCATATTGAAATACAATATATTAAACTAGGTTAGTCTTACTTGGTGGCATTTGGCTGAATCAATCCATTTGTTTCTTTTTGTTTTCCTGAAGTGTCGTCTTAATTATAAGCAGCTCTAGGTGACTGTGTTCATGTAACAGTTTGCACAGTTTGGGCTTTAATTGGTTTTGTGGATTGTTGCTTGAAATTACAACACAGTGTTTAAAAATGCATCCCTCCCATTGCTTGTTCAGGTGAACTACAATGTTTGCGTCTTATTCTTTAGGGGGGAGCAGGGCAACACAAACACACTTTAGGGGCATTATTGTTTAGCATAGCTGAAAAAAATGTGTTCTGCTGAGACAGCCAGACTTTTGGTAAACTGGAAAATTTGACATATAAGTTTCCTGTGCTTACACTGACCCATTTTCTACCCACCGGCATAATGGGTGGAATTCAAAAGGTTCCACAAAACCAAGGCTTAACCTCTAAGGATCATTTGGATATTATCACCAACATTCCTCATCCTACACATGAAAAACAGAGAGGCCTGAAATTCCAAAGAAAATCAGTCTTTCTGACTGACGTGATGACTTCCACCCTTTATCAAGGACCTGCCATTCCTAATGCATTAGCCTTTATCACTGCGTGTGTGTGTTTGTGTGTGTGTGTGTGTGTATATGTGTGTGTGAGGGTAGGTGGCCCCTCAACAATGGCTTATAACCTTGAGGTAATGAGGAAATAATGGTACATGTATGCAATCCGTATCCTGCTGCATTGAATTGAACAATATTTACAGTACAGGGGCAGACCACTGATCCATGTGTGCAGAGCAGACAACTTCCTCTTATTGTGAATGTTACACAATGCAAGTAAACACATAGTAGCAGGCAATCTAGTTTGTTGGTTATAAGCTTACTAGTTTTTTAAACAAGATTTTATAAATGCAGTATCTTCAAAGGTTGTTGAGCTCATGACTCTTCTTACCAGCATTTATCTGGTGGGATTTGTCATTTCTCTCCTCGCTCTTAGTGATCAGACTAGTCTTTTATTGCCAGACCTATCTCCACAGCGCAATGATCATACTGGCTATGCACACTCTATCTTAACTGGTACAAGTGTGCAGCAATACTAGCAGTTATTTATTATCCCACTTTGACACTTTTACATAGCTATCCCATTGTAAATGATGTCCTCAATAACTGTTAGTGTGCTTAATGAGGGGGTGTTTTATTTTGTATTTCCACCAGCTCCTGTGCACAACAAAGCCAAAACCTTACTACTCAATCCTTAAAGTAATGTAAGATCTAACATCTATCATTAAAATATATTTAGGAGTCAAAAGACAAAACTCCATGCCTGTGCCTTGGCCACCCTGTCCAACACCACCAGGACCAACTCCTCCAGGCCCAGTCCCATAGCCTCCAGGACCGACACCACCTGGTCCAAAACCACCTGGCCCGACTCCGCCCTGTCCCAGTCCTCCTCCTACACCGCCAGCTCCCTGTCCTGCTCCAAACCCTCCAGACACTCCTCCACGACCTCCGTAGCCACCTCCTAGAGACAAATAAGATGCCAAGAAAAATCAGATATACTTTTGCAGAGGTTAGATAGGTCTGTAGGTTTGTTCCTATACACCTCATATAAATGATTGGACATTTCCTTTGCATATAGTTCATGACATTTGAGCTTTACTGTCTTTGAAAAGCCTCTTGTCCTAATTAAATACTAGAATTTTTTTCTTGGGGATCCTACAAAACACAATCTTAAATCAGTGCTCCAACAATAGACGGCCCTCAAAGTCTTACCTGTTTTTGGAGGCTTTCCACCTGTAAGAAGAATAACAATTAAATCAATAGTGGCACGATAGAAATCTTGCTAGACTTTGCTCTACAGATAATCAAGATGTCAACCAGTCATATTTGTCTTACCGGCCCCAAGACCTCCAGGTATGACTCCCAGTCCACCACTGCCTGGGCTGAAGGTGCTGGGCCTGAAACCTCCTGGTCCAACTCCTCCTGGTCCAACTCCTCCTGTTCCAACTCCTCCCGGTCCAACTCCTCCTGGTCCAACTCCTCCTGGTCCATGACCACCATAGCCTCCTGAGGAATACAGTAATTGGAACATTGTGAGTTGAAAACACACAAAACACTTGTAGATGAAGACAAACCAAATATTATTTTTCATGACTACAACTGCATCTGAAAGCTGATGCCTGTGGTGATATAAATCAGTGTTCTCTTGAACAGTTAAACATGTCAGTCCTCACTTTCCTAACTTCACACTGAAGTCGTAATCAGTGTTTCTAACAATTTAACAGAAAACACAAATGGCATCCACCTCCACCTGTTCCTGGTCCAAAGCCTCCTAGACCAGCACCTCCACCAGGCTGAAATCCAGTCCCAGCTCCTCCAGGTCCAAATCCAGTTCCAGTCCCACCTGGTCCAAATCCAGTTCCAGGTCCTGCACCAGCTCCTATGCCGGCTCCAGCGCCTCCTGCTGCTCCACCAGCAGGTATATATACACCTGATACACAGAACCAGTTCAGAGTCACAGCAGATGACAGTATGATTTTATAATGGATTTAAGTTATAACTATGTTTTCTGTTCAGGATTAGCTGTACACACTCAATAGTTTAATGATAAACCATGTTGTCATTGTTTAGATAACAGATGACAGAATTATGGAATTTATGAGTCATCATTCAGGTCTAATGAGGCATAATTTACTCCTCTTTGGCAGTACTTTTTTTTTTTTTTTTTAAACATATCTTTATTAAATTTCTTCGGGGCACATACAACATACAGGAATACAGCTACTGAGTAAAGAACAAAGCCCTCGTTTTAGCCCACCCGTAACCCCTTAAGATATCTTTGGCAGTACTTAATAAAACCCATTTAGTCAACAAGGATTACATTTAACAAATCAAAGATCAAAAGATCAAGATCAACAAAGATCAGATGCCACATAAACACAGAGAAAAAGTATGTGTGGGTGTGTTAGTGATGATCAACCCTGTGCTTAGAATTTCTTTTTAGCTGATAACAAACACCCCCTTCATCCAAAAGGCATGCATCTTTGGTCATAATTCTCACACTTTTCTGCACCTATGTTTCGTTCCACAAATCACGATAGCCAAAAATAGAAACCCAGAGAGCAAACAACTATAAAAGGAAAGGTTTTTTAAGATCCCACAGTCCAGATGTGAAAAGAAGAGGTCTGTAGGGAATCCTAAAGAATGTGAGTTACTGATCTCACAGTAATGCCATGTACAGCACATTAACAACACAGAGTAAATAACTTAAGTGCTCATTTAGCAGAACAGAAACCTCCTCACCCAAAAGCTTTTGTTGTTTTGGGAGGAATCTTTATTAAAATGAAACATTGGACAGGTAAAACTATACACTTATTTACCAGCAATGTGTCATTAAAAGAAAACAGCAGTTGGGCTAGGCAGTCAATTCAAATAAAATGCAATACATGATTTAAATATCATCTATCATCAAAATATCTTTATTTTTATAAATTATTATTATAATTTTTTTTTTAGTAGTGTAGTGATTGTCCAGGGTCCACTGTTTGTCTATGGTGACATTAATATCTCACAATTGAATTAGTAATGTATAATTTTATCACTCTGTCCATGATATCATACTGTAACTATTATTGATTTTAGCTGCTCTGGCGCTGTGGCTCCAGGGATGACAATGTCAGTCTGTCTATTGGACTAAAACATCTCAACTCTATTGGATGATTTGCCAGGAAATAATAAGTGATCCCAAGAGGACTGTACTGATTTTGGTGAATCCCTGATTTTTCTCTTAGCGCCATCAGCAGGTCAAAACTTCATCTATCTAGTGAAATATCTCAACATCTACTAGATGGATCGGCACTAATTTTGGTACATTCATGATTCCCAGGGGGGGATTGTGGCATGAATTACCATGGAATGTGGTGCATTTATTATTTTAGTTAACTTTAATGTTCCCCTGACTTTTTTATCTAGCGCCACCATCAGGTCAAAATCTAAATTTGTCCAATGATTTGGTTTATCTGTCAAACAGTTTGGTTTTCTTTACATTAAGCATTACAACCTCACAGAGCCGTTAGCGTGGCTGTAGATTTTGACCTACAGGTGCACTTTGTTGATTTCAAAATAAATTTAAAATGAGCAAGTGAATATGTTATGAAAACTAAAGAAATGTTATCCCACTCTATACTTCCTCCTGTCTAAGAAAGTCACTTTACATCTAAAATAAATCTTAATTATCTATAACACACAGTCTGTTGTTTCCAACAGTTTGACCAATTCAGTTCATCAATATTCTGTGCTGAGAAGTTTTCAGTTTACTTATGATTCAAGCTGACTGTTCAAAAAAAATAGAAACTTAAGTACAAATACTCATCCCCCCCCCCTTGCATCAGCCAACTCAAAGCTTAAACAGGCAAGACAGTGAGACAGGATGAGGTCTGGAGCACACAGTTATCGTGTAAGCTTTTAATAAGGTCCATTAAATGCAGGTGCAGCCCCTCATAAAACGTAGTAAAGGTGTAGCACCTTATTAAAATATTTAACTATAACCTTGTTATCCTGACCTCACACTTAAAGAGGAGGGAGAGCTGAGATGATAAATATATCTGAGCTTTGTGAAGTCAAAACAAGCAATGTTATTATACTGTGGTTTGTCCAAGATTGTCATTCTTATTTAAGAGGTTTAAAAACTATAGTGCTTTCAAAGTTCATCCAGACAAAAGACTAAAACTATGTAGCTATCTGTACATCTTTTTGTGTGTGGAAAGTTACGGCAACAAGGTTTTAAAGTCATTCAACGAAGCAAAAAAGATTTATTTATTACTAAGATAAAAGCACTCCACTCTGAGAGGAGTTGGCAGTATTCTTGAAAACTTTTTGATACAGATCTACACAAAGATAACGTATGTCCAACACAAGCTCAGTCAAGTATTCTTCACAATCAAATTCTTAATCTGACAGCAAGACTGGAGATGAGTTTAAACTTTGGTTCAGAGATTACAGATCCATTCACACAGGACAAGATGTAAACTGACTGCAGGAGTGATAATGATGATGTCAGTGATAAACACTTATTAAACAGCAAAACATATTGTCACTTATCTTCAGACCACACTGAAATAGGTTAAAGGGGAGACACTGCAGGTCAATAGGAAAAATAAAATTAACTAATAGATATTACCATGAAACGTACGCAGTTGATTACTTACATTAAGACAAATATCTTTTGTATTACAAGTTTTCTGTAATTTTATGTTTAAATATGGAAATGTAAGCAGTATCTTGTTAAATATGCGCTAATTTGCATACATTTCCAGAGCAGAACATTGGATAAAGCCAGGTTCAAAATTCTTCTTTTATTTTGTTGACATATTAAAGTCAAAGGGTTTTACAGAGGTGATTTTGGATATCTCCTTTTGTCACTGCATAAATAAGAATATGGTGTCAACAGCCATAAAAAAATCAATTTTCGCGACATTTTTAGGTATAAAATAAATTAGGCTATGAATGATATCTGAACAAACCCCTCTGTAAAAACCTTCAGAATATAGACAGGAGTGACACTGGAAAGTGTGGTGTATGTAAGTTCTACTGAAGTGGAGATTTCTGACTCAGAGTATGAGAAAAACCCTTTAAAGATATAAAATCCCACACATTTTGCAAGACATTACAGGTGATAGGGTAAAAGCAATAACTAACAGATATCAACATGAAACTTCCCCAGTTAATTACTTACTGTACATTAAGACATATTTTTGTATTAAAAGTTTTCTGAAATTGTATGTTAAAATATGCAAATGAGGCAGTATCTAATGCTAACTTTTGCTGAATTTAGGAGAACTTTGCAGGTGCAAATACACAATGTGTAGTAAAATAAACACCTAAATGTGTATTTTGGATGTTTTTGTTCCCAATAGTCTGAAAGAAGACATTAACTCTTTTGTAGCTGTTTGTAAATCTATGCAGTGTGCATTCTAGGAAAAAATCTGTCATCAATAATCTGCAGCAGCCACTTTCAACTAGAATGCTAGATAACAAAATCTCTTAAACCACAAATCTCATAGAAAATGCACAACTACCATTAAAGAAAACAGGATCTGAGTTCATGCATCCCCCTTCTGCAAACACTGCTACACAAAAGTTATATGACACCTGATTTAGAGGTGCTGCACTGCTGAGCGCCGCACAGATGCAGTAAAGGGAACCCACCTCCTTGCAGTGAGGGCTTCCACAGAGCCAGGAGAAAGACGCCATGTAGGTACGTAGCCACCATCCCTCTCGCCATCTCGCTCCCAAATGTCCCTCTCCTCTCCCAAGGTCCAGGTTTTTATCAGGGCTCAACAAGGCTTTAACAAAGAAGGAGGGAAAATGAGTAAGAGCAGAAAAAGGGGGACAGGATAAAAGCTAGGACACTGTGTAATTGGCTAAGAGTCACAGAGAGAAAGATATACAAGGAGAGAAGGGGAAAGGGAGAGAAAACACTCACCTCATTAAACCAAATGGTTTGTTCTAACTCCCCAATGACTGTTTGTGCTGCATTTGTTGTGTTCTATACTGCCAAAAAGTATGAAGGGTGGGTGGGGGTCTGAGAGAGAGAGAGAGAGAGAGAGAGAGAGAGAGAGAGAGAGAGAGAGAGAAACACAATAGTAAAATAGTCTGAATTGTAAAAAATTGGGGTTCCCTACTCTTCACTCCCTCCAGACACTTAAAAAAGAAACTGTACCAGAAGTTCCTTATGGATTTCATAACAGTGTCATGTTTGTCAAGTGAAGGAGAAACACTGACTGACTCATTACTGTAAGGCATAGATCAAGAATCTTTGGTGTCCATTTATGAAATGTAGCTTTAAAACATGTGTGCACTGCTTACATAAATGCTCCCAGGCACGGTTTAGTTTAAATAAAATTAATTTCTGTGTGATGCCAAACATTATTACCACTATTTTACAAAGCATCTTCCCTTAATGTGTATACAAAATAATAGCAGAGCGAAAAAGGTTACAAAATGTTATGTACTTCTACTGTATATTTGATAACGTTAGATAACGTTTTTATTCCAGACTCAAGGTCCATTCAAAAGACACAGACATGACATACAACATACCTTAAAAACAAATAAAAACATATACAAAGAAATAAAAGCCAGAAGAAACAACAATACTCCATTTCTATAAAAGACACTTATACCAGTGTTTCCATAGTGATGATTGGTATCGTATGGCACTAAACCTAGGATTTACTAATAGCATAACAATGCTATTTTGGGAGACGTTCAGGCGACAAATAAATTTGTAGATGAGACTCCTCAACAATGCCTGGAAGGTGCTGACCCCCGCATTACAGAACAGCTCACTTGCACTAGAGCACCTGGGTTTTTGAGCAGTATCCTCATACAGTCATTATAAGCAACCTTGAGCTTCTGCATGCTTGCCTTTTTGAACTTAGTCCATAAGGGAGCAGTATACAGAGGAGTACAATAAGCTTTAAACAGACTCATTTTGACGTCATCCGTGCACATGTGGAATTTTCTTACCAACATGTTAGCTTGGGCATATAATATGCGACGCTGCCTGAGTATATCCTCATCATCAGATAACTGATCTGTAATGTAGTGACCCAGATATTTAATTTTATTACAGACACTCATCACTTGTCCTGATAGATAAAAGTCTGGAAAACAAATGTCTTTGTCCATTTTTGTCCTACATATCAAGACAGCACTCTTTTTACCATTATACAACACATCATATTTCACCCCATATTCAGAGCAGATATTCAGTAGCAGCTGAAAACCAGCACTGCTGGGAGAGAAAATGGCCAAATCATCCGCATACATGAGATGATTTACCAAAGTGTTACCAATCATACAGCCTGTTTTACATCTTGTCAATTGGTTGGATAACTCATCCATGTACACGTTAAAAAGTGCTGGTGAGAGTAGCCCCCCCTGACGTACCCCATTACTTACCCCAAAGGAGGCAGAGACTGTATTACCCCATTTAACCTGCATATTCTGGTTGGCATACCAGTAAGCCAGAATTCTTATAATACCGACAGGTACACCCCTTTGGCTCAGTTTTTCAAATAGCTTATAATGATTGACTCTATCAAAGGCCTTGGAAGCATCAATAAACCCTACTAGCATAGATGAATTCTGCCTGATGTACCCCTGTGTTGCCTCCTTCAAGGCATAAATACACAAATCAGTACCAAGCTTAGCTTTAAAGCCAAATTGATTGTCAGTGGTACCAATATAAGGACATAGACGATCAAGCAGAATTATTTCCAGTACTTTAGATATCACACTGGCTAGGGCTATCGGCCTATAATTATCCAAACTCCCAACCTTGCCAGCTTTGTCCTTGATGACAGGCACAAGAGTAACTGACAACATAGATTTAGGTAGCATGCCATGAGTCATAAATCCAGAAAAGCAAATAGCAAGCAGTACTGACACCTTTGGGCTGGCAAACTTAAGGTGCTCTGCTGTAATATGGTCTGACCCACTCGCTTTCTTATCCGATAACTGTGCTACGGCCTGGCAGACTTCACTGGAGGTGATTATCTCTGGATTACTGTTGACAATATTTGCCACTTTGTAAGAGTCACTTTTAACACAGTTAAATAAGGCAGAATAGTGTTGCCTCCACAGCTCAGCTATATTGTCAGCTCCAGACACCCCCTCTATAGCACACGGAAGCAATGTATTGACCCTGTTCAGAGCTCTCACCTCCTTCCAGAAGCCAATAACATCCTTACCCAGATGTTTCTCAGCCATAGAGTTAGCTCTCATAGCCTGTTCATGTTTACAAATGTAGCGGATGGCATATTTGAGTCTAGCACTAGTATGCTTTTTATACTCAAGGGAAGGGCCAATTCTGGGTCTGCCTGCCTGCACCCATGCCTTAAATGCTACCTTAGCTTCTGCATGATGAGCCTCAACATGTTTGTTCCAGCCAGGCTTAATGTTGTTTGTTTTTACAGGTAGAATAAGGTATGATCTACTAGCCTCACACATTGCACCCACAATACTGTCATACATGGCACAGAGGGTTTCATGGTGGGAGATATCATTACAGTTCACATCCGAGCACATAATAGCATTTTTGGGTATACAAATATTCCCAAGAAGAATCTCAGTTTTCATACAGTATGTCAAGAGATCATCATTTGTGAGTTTTGTCCAATCCAATTTAGTCTTGCAGCTATCATTCACCCCCTGGGTCAACTCAGGGAGACTTTCCACATCAAGCTTCATAGCAAATGGCACGTGGTCTGACATGGATGTCCCATATAGAATTTCTATAGATTGCAAGATTGCATGGGCATCAGCAGTGCTAATACAGTGGTCAAGCCATGATGTTGTGTGCCAAGCTTCACTTATATAAGAATAGCTATCTGCTGGTAAAAGCAATTGGCTGGACAATATAAGGTTATTCTCCTCACAAAACTGTAATATATGTCTGGCAAACAGTGACTGGCTGTCTGTAAGGTCTGCATTCATATCCCCTACAACACAAACACTTGTGTAATGATTCTCATGAATAAAGAAACTTATATAGGCAAGCCTATTTAAATATATGTCTTCATTCTGTGAACACTCAATAAGGTGTATATACATTGAGAATAATAAGATCTTTATTTTTAAATTTCAATTGTACAGCAATGCACCAGTCAACTTCAGTCCTGATGACATTTATCACTGAGTCTAGCTTCTTGTGCCATAAGATAGCTACACCCCCTGATATCCGTCCTCTCACTATACCCATAGTAAGGTCCGCTGTGGATTCCCCAGCTCCATGGAAACTATCATTAAAAAAGTTCAATTTCCCTAGATCCTGCTTAGATAAAAAAGTTTCCTGCAGACATACAACGTCGCATTTCCGCAGCATATATATTGTTTCATATAGCATATTTATGTGGTAACATTTCAAATGTAATGTACACTGATAAGAACTACAATACATACCGACAGTTTATCCTTTTCTCATCTCCCAGACCTTCTCCAAATAACTAATTTTAATGTTTCATATGTGAACAGCCAACTTCGTCTTTGTGCATGGTAGTAATTATTGAATGTAGAATGAATGCAACTATAATATGGATGATGTATGGAGACAGATTATAGTTGTAGCCTTTTGTCTGAAATGTGTGTGCGTGTGTGTCTGCTCTTTATAGACTGGTCAAATGAAATAATATCTAAAACAAGTGAATTCCTGTGACCTTGAAGTCAGATCGTAGCATCTTCCTGCCTGAGAGAAAACGCTGAAGAAGCACAAGAAAGTATACGAGAGACAGGAAAGGGAAGAAAGAAATATAAGGAGCAGAAAAAGAATGGGCAGGTAAATAGGGAAAGCAAAAATAATGTAATTTACCTTCCTCTTAGCATTGCAGTGTCAGGATCTTCCTAAGGACTCACACAGGTGGTGGTTATGTTAATATGACATAATAAAGATAAAGAGTTGCATCATCTTAAAAGATGTTATCAGAGATGTCACCTCTGGACAAAAAAGGACTTTTATCCACAAAGCCTTGTGCTTTTTGCTCTCCACCTTTTGTCCAGCAGAGTCCACGCTGCCATAGAGTCACACCATCAGCATACCTGGAAACAATAAGTGTTTGTTTTTTGACCGGTGGTGGGATTTTCCTCCATGTTTGGGCTGGCTGGTCCTGTCCCAGCTCCTGAGGGTTGATGTCTGATTCTGGCAAGATGCTTAAACTGCCTGTCTCTCTTGGTTACGCTGTTATAGTTCTAGACTGCCGGGGGACTTCCTTCCTTCCTCTGACACACTGAGCTGCTTTCTCCTCTCCCTTTCCATTTGTGTGCATCCCGTTCCAGAAATGCTTGTTACTAACCTAGCACTGGGGAGTTTACTCCCCGGAGTCCTTATGTTTTTTCCACCCAGCATATTTCCTTGGAGTACGTTGGCACCAAGATCTTGGTTGCAGCTGTCGCCGTGGTCCTGCTGCACTCCCTGCTAAGCTCTGCGGTACCCTGCAATGTCAATGTCATGTTGCTGCTGAACCCTGCTGAACCCTGCTACTTCCTGCTACGTCCATCCATGCTCTGCTGTGCCATGCTACATCCTGTAACGCCCTGCAGCGCCCTGATATGACATGAACTACTACGACTACCATTTGAAATCACTGTTCCATTATCTTTAATGTGACTATTATTGCCACTGTTCATCACATCCCCAACCGGCACCGTCACACACCGCCTACCAAGAGTCTGGGTCTGCCGAGGTTTCTTCCTAAAAGGAAGTTTTTCCTCGCCACTGTCGCACTGCTTGCTCTTGGGGGAATTATTAGAATTGTTGGGGCTTTGTAAATTATAGAGTGTGGTCTAGACCTACTCTATCTGTAAAGTGTCTCGAAATAACTCTTGTTATGATTTGATACTATAAATAATATTGAATTGAATTAAAAAATATTCTTACTCTGGAGATAATGGGAAACAGATGAAGTAAGTGAGCTATTGTCACCTAAATACTGAGAGACTGAGGTTGGGAGAAGCTGTTACAGAGAGTGATTTGCTCATCCTTTGGCAGAGGAATGTAGCTTTACAATTGAGTATAAATTCTTTATATAAATCCTGTTCATCTGTTGCCCTGTGTCCCCATGGCTCATGGCCACCTGGGTAAACCAAACAGAGCTTCTGGGCTAGAGGTGATCTCATTATCAAGCCCACTTGCAATGCCGTTGGCTTGCCCAATGACTGCTGCCTCAGCCATGGGCATGAAATGATACATAGTTTATCACAAGTGACTAACTGAACCAGCATCGGAGACCTGATGTAAGTTACACCAGTCTGCAAATGTTTCTGAGATGTGATCATGTAGAAACCTTTGGTTGCTGTCCAAAACGGCTCAATTAGAGTGTATTGTATATTTGTATTTCTGTGTGTGTGTGTGTGTGTGTGTGTGTGTGTGTGTGTGTGTGTGTGTGTGTGTGTGTGTGTGTGTGTGTGTGTGTGTGTGTGTGTGTGTGTGTGTGTGTGTGTGTGTGTGTGTGTGTGTGTGTGTGTTGGAGAGAAAGAAGGAGAGAGGCAGTGCTACCTGAGCACCCATAATTGGTCTTAAAGTGAAGTTTTATTGCTCTGTTTTCAGACCTGTTATGCTTTGTGTTCAGCTTTGATGGAACCGCATAGTTATGCAGTGAAATAATACTGGAGTAAGAAGAATGAGGGGGGAATGAAAACTATACTGTATGCTTAGAGCCATATACACTTTTTAGTCCTGTGGTCATACAGGTGTCAAGTCTAGACTCCTTGCAGGGTAAGTGAAATCTCAAATCTGATAGCTGAGAGT
The DNA here is from genome assembly GCF_010015445.1 of Perca fluviatilis. Taxonomy (NCBI): domain Eukaryota; kingdom Metazoa; phylum Chordata; class Actinopteri; order Perciformes; family Percidae; genus Perca; species Perca fluviatilis. Next base: position 17,782,417 of record NC_053127.1, read on the forward strand.
GACTGTACAAGTTGACTCTCAGTCAGTGACTCTAACAGTGGAAGTAGTCAGAGAAACCAGGTTGCATGCAGTTAGTTTGTACAATGAGGAAATCAGACCTGATTATTCACTCTGAGTACAACTTTCCACTACAGTTATATCTTCCATGCTGACATAATGACACTCACACCTGCACATGTAAACATAGAGAGAAACATTAACAAATATTTGCACGTTGTTCCGACGTTAATGTGCCCGAAAACTAGAGGCATACAAGTCTGGTGAAAGGAAACTGTATATGTGAGTTCATTATTCATGTGCATCATCCTACATCCTTACAAATACATGCTGGGATACGCTTGTGCGTTCCCCGACCCTGAGTTACGATTATACGAGGATTAGAAAATTTGCTGTCTTGAAAATATTTTCTGACTTTCTAACAAACGGCGGTTCATATCCTCAGTCAAACATGTCAACAAAAAAACAGAGTAATGACAAAAAAAGCCTTAGCAGCCTTTTACATAATACAGCACAATGTTGGAAAAAAATGTTTCAGCTTCCAATACATAACCTCCTGTTTTGATTCTGGACTCTGAATTGGAATAGCTTTTAAAAACAGGAAAAGTGAATGAACATTAGGCATACAACGTTCTTTGCCTAGACTTCATGCATTGAGTTATACATGTAGGACACAGCAATAGTGATGGCATGGTAAGAAGAAGACAGCAACATTTCTCCAGTTAAGAAAAGTGAGAATACGCACACACATCTGAAGTGGAAGAATTGATTCCTTCTTCTTCTACAAAGGATTTCTGCTTTCTCTGGTTTTACTTTGGTACAAAGTCTGGAAAGAATGTTTAGATGGATTATTATTATTATTCTTCCTATCAAATTCTATTGTACTTTAGTTACAGTGGATGTAGACATGACATCATGTTGTTTGCATTTGGCCAGCAAAAAATACCACTCAACAAAAATTGGGCACAGAAATGCAGGTTCTGTTGCCAATTCTCTAAAAAAAGTTAAGGCGTTATTCTGAATATGGACATTAGTGTGGTAATGTGTGTAAATAGTGTGATTCATACAATTTTCACAGTCATCACTACAAACACACACCGACACGGTCTCTCTCATCCACCTGCTGTCTACTTACATCCACACAACCTGTACTGCCACATGCCCTCATTTTTACCAGCTCAGAGAAACGGTGTTAAAAATAAAGTAGCTGACTGAGTAGTGCCTGTTTTGAGTTTACCTAACGTCTACCTAGCGTTTACCTAACGTCTGCTGCCTATATATGGGCATGTGTGTACTGGAGGACTGCTCACCCCCTCCTAACAGACTGGTAATTTACCCCTCTGGGTGATGGAGGGAGCGAAAGCAAGCGATATAGAGGAAAAGAGTTGTAAAGGCAGAGAAGGAGAAAGAGAGGAGACAGAAAAGGCGTGACTCAGACAGACAGAAAAACAGACAGACATGCACATTCAGACGTGCACCAGTTTGACTTTGTTGGTTGGAGGAATATCATGCTAAACGATGGGGAATGACTTCATCATCACTGATTTGCAAAGAATTATATCTGCAAATCTAACAACAAACCCCACCCCCCCTTTCCCCAAAAAAAAAAAAAAACCATTTTAAATTTTTTTTTTTTTTTTGTTGTTGTGGGGGGGGGGGGGAGGGGGGGAAGTATATTTGGTGTTGTGTTTCCCCCCCCTTTCTTTTTTGGGGGGTCAGATATTTCTAGGTGTACCATAATTATTGTGTACAATAATTTAGACCATTGTAAGGTACAATCAATAATTCTCAGAAGCCCTAAATATACGACAATTTTGACAAGACATTGTTTCGTCTAGTGTTTTATGGTTTGGAGCTAATTTAGAACCAGCCTGATTACTCATCATTTATTAACTATGTCAATATTGTATTACAGAGAACTGACCCTGGATCTGCCCTAAGTGATCCAATCCCATCTGTCCTTAGATCTTGCTAAACAGCCACTCATACTTCATAAAATTTCACTTCATAATCTCTTACGAAGTCTTTGTGACTGTATTTATACTATATATATTTATATACCGTCTTGTTTGGTTTATAGTGCAAAATGAATACTCCTGTAACCTTTGCTAATGGTAGACGCTAGAATAGTGTGTCCTGTAGCATGCATAATAAACACTGGCCTGCATTTGAAGCCTATTAAAGTCAACTTTGTAAATGTATGGGTGTATAGCGAGCTGCTGCACAGATCATTGTCACAGATTGATATGCACTCAGTCTGGATTTAAATGTACATTAGTTTCCCCTAATATACTAGAATGGGTAAACCCAGCCTGATCTGCCGGCGATTTGATTTCGCCCTGCAACTCAGGCTGGAAACCTGTATGTTTATCTATCCTGCTTCCATTACAATTTTGTGGGGACCAATCACAAACTGGCTTATCCTCCTGGTGTGCTATTGGCGGGTTTAACACGATGACGATAGAGAAGCGACCAAGCAGCTTTTGTTTACATTCAACATAGCGTAACATAAAGATAAAAGATTGACATAAAGATTGAGCTTGGTCTGATGATAGCCAGACTACTAATATACAATAATTCTGTCTTTGTATGATTACTTGGTTTTCTGCACCTGTCAGCACTGATGCAGATCTCTCTACTGGTGCAGAGTGAGTGAGCTGATTCACCACTGCTTCATTAGTAGCCGTTTGCAGTATGAGTGAGGAGGCGGTGTTGGAATGTGTAATGCAGGACTGCTGACATGACAAACTACTTAAAGATGTCAAACTAATAACTATGCTTCCAGTGGATTCATGTACAGTATTAAAATCAGGACAAACAAACAACAGCTGGACACTGGAGAGCTCATCTCCAGTTTAGGCAGAACTGCCCTGCCAGTTTTTCCTAAACATCATTGGAGGACAACACTAAGGCAGTTTTGAGGGGCCACATATGGTCCCAGATTCATTATGTGAAATAATGTATAAAATTAAAATGTGAAAAAATGCTGTATTTGACATATTTCAACAGTTGCATAGCACTGGTGGAGGTATGCGTCCTAAGTATCGCTCTCTAGCTGGCAATAAAGCACTCGACCACAACAGAGAACTACTTAAATTTGTAGCAGCATGGGGAAGAGAGAAGTTTTATCTTGTTATAGTTAACAGGATGCTTGTTCAGCACTACAGGGCATCTCATTCTGATAACATTAATCTCTGCATGCATTATGCTCTCTTATGCGTGAGGCTGTAAACTACCATGTGTATCAGGGGAGGCATGTTAGAGCCTAAATCCTGCCCAGAACAAAAGATGGGTCAGCAATAATATAGACTGACAAAGATGTACTGAATGTAGGAGAAAATAGGGGAAAACACATAAAAAGTCATGCCTCAGTTAGTAGTGATCCCACACGTGACAGATCATTAAATCTGAAGATCTGAGCATTTGCTTAAGTGGCTAATACGTCATTGAGGTAGAATTACATCATGTTAGCGTGGGAACACTTAAAATCCCCAAAAGTGTTTTCTCCTTGTTTTTACACATATTCACACAGACAAAGGAGAATCTACCAATCGTGTATGTGTACAAATGCATAATATAACATAATCACACACGTTTTATATCACAAAATGCAGCTGCAGTGTGACATTAGATGAATTATGCAGTACGATGTTTCTGTTATTAGCAGGCCCCTTCCCATGACTCATAACAACCCTCAGCATGGAGGGGGGAGGCTTCTCTTCCCTGGAGGTATAAAACAACACCTAAAGAGCAGCGCCTTGCATAAACACTGCAGTACTGTAGCATACAGCGGGGACCATCCATCCATCAGTGTGCAGCGAGAAGAGCGTGCGCGTAGGTGGGTGTGGATCTGCAGCAGTGTCTTGAGTGTCGTCTATGAATTTTTTAGCTAACCAGGGTGAGAAAACGATTGTGCAGGAATGTCAAAGTCACACATGCGAGGCTGTGAACTCAGCATAAATCAGAGGGTACTTAGATAGTTTCTTATTTCAAACCAAGTTCTTTCGCTTAAGAGTGTGTGTGTGTGTGTGTGTGTGTGTGTGTTTGTACATTTCATGACTTGTTCTTTTCATGCGATATAGAACTGGTCCCTGGTTTCACAAGGGATCAACTCTTAATAGACAAAAGTCACCACACAGAACACTGATATTGGAAATAAAATCTCAAAAATGTAGAGTTTATCAAATCTAGAAAGTATAGCTGCATATGTGTACTAAATTATGTTTAAAATATTTGTTGTAGTTTATCAGCTGTTTTGGATATTTCACCCCCACCCCCAATCCAATTTGTTCATCAAAAGAAAACAATCCCAATATGTAGCCTATATTATGTCATATTATATTATGTCATGGACCAAGTCTTAGCTCATGATAACTTATCATTGCAAATTAAGATGGCCTCTTTTGCCTAATAATGGCTATACGTCCTTCTTACAAAAGATTATTGTATCATCTTGAACTGTAAAGTTGATTAACATTTTAATAAAAGATATCTTACCTACCTACCTCTACCTACCAGTCTTTGAAATATAGACTTTAAGTAGGAGAAGACCTCTTTTTCTGGCAAGCATAAAACGTACGAAATTCATGAGATTCTGCAGATACAGAGGCAGGGTGGCTAAGGACCAAACCTCTAATATGTTAGAACTTTAACAAACTCATTATTCTTCCTTGAAAATATTTTGAATTTAATGTTGATACAGCTTCATTATGTGTAATCAAAATCATTTCATCATATTTGTAGTCTCTTCAAATTCTCAACACAAACAGCCTGTCGTATATTGCTTTACTTTTCTTTCTAAGCTTTCACTTTTTCACCTCCTGCCCTTTTCCTTGTTTCACCACTTTCGGTGGCAGACATTTATATAGCAGAGATGCAGCCAGTGCCAGGACTGTAATCCATCCAGAGCCATGCATGGGTCAGGCCTATAAAGCAGGCATGAAGTCTCAACTGGTTGAAATGTATCATGTAATTTGAGGTCATTCAGCAGCTCCCTGTTTAGAGAGGATCACCCAGCAGAGGACCCCGATGATGAGTCCATCTCTGTCATCACCACAACATCAGGACCGAGGAAACCAGATGGAGGCAATTTGGACACGGAAATCATCTCGTTCTCCTGCTGACATCATCAGAGGGGGGCAATTAGACAGCAGGCTCATCTATCTTCTTGCCTGATCAGATAGCGTTTTACACTTATGAACATGTACTCTGAAAACCAGATGCAACGTCCGCTGATGCAGTTCATATCCATTAAGTGTCTTATGGAGTTTTCTCTAATTGCTCTGTGATTGGTCACAGTCTAAGAGGTGATGATGAGTTTGGTGATGTGACGATGAAGACCAGTATAATTCCATGGTTTAGGTCTGTGCTGACAGCGTTCAGTGTGTGTGTGTGTGTGTGTGTGTGTGTGTTGTGTGAACATACAGTCTGTGTCTAAGGTCATGTTCACATGTTCGCATGTTTGAAATTATATTAGTTTCTCCCTCAGCTCTCTTCGTTTGGTCAGGTGCTCAAAATGCCAATCAATCTGTATCCACACCACCTGAAAACATAGCACATGGTCCTTTTCCAAGTGAACTGTGGTGCAACTCATGAGCAGTGAGAACATAATTGTTCCAGCTACAGGAAATTGCCCTCAAACACACCGTTTTACAGGCGTTTTACAGGCAGTTATTACTCATTCTGGAAAGTCTAGTGTAAAAATGATTCATGATGCTCATATTAATCTTTTTTGCCACGTTTTTACAGGGTATGAACACCAAGGAAGGTAAAATATCATGAAGAGGTCAGGGAGGTCTATCATGCTGCAAGATAATAGGTTACAAACACGCAGTCCAGAAAATGAACATGTAAATCCAATTTTGTTTGCAACAATGAATTGGACAATGAGGACTTTGACAAAAAAACAAGTAGAGTCCCCATGCAGTTTTGAGAAAGAAAGAAAACAAACTATAGGTGGTAGTGCAGTTTATGAAAAAGATAAGATGAAAAATGGTGTCTGAGTTCCCAGCAGGAATAGATTAGTATAGTTTCATTAGCAGAGGGACACTACTTATTGTTTCATGTTTTGTTGAAAACCATATTCATTACTAAATCACATTAGTTGTTTGTAATAATCAGCTTAAGTATGCAGTGCACAGATCATATTAAAGCAGAGATAACTTGGGGGTGGGGGATGAAATGTAATGGACATTCATTAATATAAAAAAGTTAGGCACTAAAGCTTTAACTTAACTTTAACTTTGCTTATTTTGGACAACATGACTCCAGAACAAAGCATTTTATGTTTACTAATGATTTTTAGTAATGACTACTAATGTAAACTTGATTTGTCTACTGCATCAACGTACTGCTCTGAGTTAATACAACTTGACGAGTGAAGTTTCACCTTGTGTAAAAACGGTTTAAGGCAACGAGTATCCACGCAAATTTCTAGTAAAGTCAACTACTGGTAATTCGGGATAACAATGCAAGAACAGTTAGAGAATTAATAACAAACACACCTGGGATAATGGATGAAATTATATTTTAGTACAGATAACAGTTACACTATCTAAAGTCAACTTAAAACCGCAATAACCGTTTTTTTTTAATTGAGAAGACAAAGTAGAAATATTCTTAAATCTTTAATTTTAGCTTTAGCCTCAAGCATTTAGATAATATTTAGGGTAATATTCAGCAAGCATTGTTTTATTACTTTATTGAGGTTATAAGATCAACAATCATCGAATCATAGACCTCATAAACCTCATATACGTCATCAATCAATAACCAATCATAATGCATAATATAGTGCATACAGGTGCATAGTGGATTGTATATGATGAATAAAATAAAACAAGTTTGACTTTAGAAGAGATACTACACATCGTAATTTAAAACAGCACGTAGCTAACACACCATCAGAAGAGAAATCACTAGAATATATCAGGTCTTTGTTATTAGCATGTACAGTAAATACCCAGAAGCCTGTGTGTAACTGGTTTAAACCAGACCTCGGATATTGCATAACGATACCTGCAGTGGTGTCAAGTAACCTTACTTACTTTACTGGAGTAATTATTTTACAGCAGACGTTTTACTTCTATTCCTTACATTTTCACACAATTATCTGTACTTTCGACTTGTTTTCATTCTGGCTTGTCATCGTTCAAAAAACAACAACAACAAAAAAAAACCTATCCAGATAAATCACGCCATCCGGATAGAGTGAATTTGATTATGGTTGGATGAGAAGTATAAACATACAGTATACCTTTCCGACACCCTATTGGTTTGTATGCGATCCATCGCACCTGCACATGACACAAATCACGTCACACTCCAGCAAGGAAATAGCAGACATATGTAGCCTAGTACCAAGATGTCCGTGGCAGAGACTCAAGAGAACTTGAGTGAAATGTCCCAACCAAGCACCAGCAAGGAGGCTGGTAGCCAGGAAGACCAGCCAACCTTCTACATCCCTGGCCGTACCTGGAAGAATTTTTCGAAATGGTTGGATACAAAAACAACTCTTTTCAAATGTGCTGAAAGCTCTGCGCACCCAAGTACCACGAGCTAATTACAACACTCACAGGCAACTAGTCATCATATCTTCCGCTCCATGAAACATGTTAATGCCCAGTAGTACACATATATGGTTCTTTAATGTTTTTGTGTTGTACTAAAATGCGTTCATTTTCAATGGCATAAATGCGGCTGAAACAGGTGCATCCCAAATCTTTCAACATTAAAATTTTTATATAACATTATAGTCATTATGGCCTTTAGAAAAAGATTTTTTGTGGAGGTGGGGTAGTGCACTATAGGCCCCTTGGGCGCAGCATAAGCTTTTGTCCTTAATGGAATTTTTTCCCCTTACATTACTTTTACTTTTATACTTTAAGTAGTTTTGAAACCAGTACTTTTACACTTTTACTTGAGTAAAAAGCTTGAGCTACAGAAGTCTTTTTAAACCCTAGTATCTATACTTCTACTTGAATAATGAATGTGAATACTTTTGACACCTCTGGATACCTGAAACAGTACTAATGTACTTTAAAGAGTAACTTGACCAAATCATAAATGTTCACACTGACTGACTGCTGTGTTTGCAGATTGTTTATCCTCATATGACTGTAACTGCCGACTCTGGATTTGTACATTAACCAAGTGGCCTGCAAGTGTCAGCTTCTTATCGCCATGATTAATGTCATCTAAATGCCACCGCTGCAGTGGACAGGTGGCAGGGCCCGTGGGTCCGTTGCTCCATCACTCGTGACGTTACACAGTTGCACCGTCTCTCACCATATTGTATCCAAAGAGCCGAGATTGAACACATGACTCACATACAGCACATGCATCATTCATACACAACAGCTTACACATTTTAGTTGGCACTGAAACCTGTTTTGATTCCTGTTTTATTGTTGCCTTAACTACTGTGAGAAAGATACATTAAGACTTTACTTTTGATAAGGACATATTAAAGAAAGAGTCTTGAGCAAACAAGTCAAATGTCACTGAAACACTCTTAACAAACTCTTAACTGATAACAAATGAATGTCACGTAGCTAATATGAAGCAGGACCACCACAGCTTTGTCCTACCTGCCATCTTGGCAGACAGGAGGCAGCTGAAATGTCTTTGCACAAAAGGAATGTATGCGTCACTTATTTTTTAAAATGTGCTATGGGAATATGTGTGCACGCTTTCTTCTATATGGGTTGAGTGTGATTAATTAATGACATAGAAAAGGATAACGTCATGAAACATACATTTGGGTAACATTTTATTTGTGTCCTTAACCTTTACAGTGATCTTTTATTCTGTCATAAGTAAATACGTTTAATTACTGTTGCATACATTATACAGTACTGACACAGCACTGCTGTTAAGTTTGACATTTTCAGTTGATTGTTAAAGCTCATAACATATCAGTGCATTATTTTTGCTAAAAGGTTTTTGGGATGCCATGGGTGCACGTGTGTGCACATAGACTTTAAAATCAAATTTATCATTTGACAAACTGTAGGCCTAAAACAATATATCAGAGCAATTTACATACTGTTATTAAACCTGTCTGTTTCTGACCTATTTTTCTTACTTCCTTGCCATCCACCTATCACTCTGTGCCATCTGTGCTGTCTGACTGACTGACAACTAGTGCACTGAAGTCACTTCTTTTTTTTTTTTTCATGGCGGGTGGTAACCAGCATTAAGGTGCATTTCCGCCACCCAGACTGAGGTAACTCATCTGCTATGTAGCTTTAAAGCAACACCAAAGATTCTTTTGTACCTTAAAATAATGTTTCCAAAATCATTTCAGTGGATCATCAACTCGTAACAGGGTGAATGGCACTTCTGCATTCGCTTTGTGGCTCTCTATCGGCTATAACCACACTATGCAAGTTTGCCAGATCAAGTAGTGGATCTGTAGTTCGAATGAGACATAATTCCGCTTCCAACCTGTAGGGGGACCGAAGAGGAAAAGTGCTTTGGTGTTGATTTTAAGAAAATGATTGACAGAAAAAAAAGGAACCCCATTGAAAGTTCTGATGTTCGCAAGTTCTACATCACCTCATTTAGAACAAAGTTCTCTACAGCTACGAAGAAAGCTTGCATCGTTGGAATTATTAAGACAGAGAAAACAGTAAAAATATATACATTGTTGTTGCTTATTTAAGCGTCCACTGATGACAGAAGAACATAGGCCTAATTTAACCCCTGGTTATACGTACATATACTAACTACATTTATTTATGCACAGGAGCAGCACACAAAATGACACAGACATGAATAAGTCTGACTTAATAAATAAGTCATTGAAGCTGTTTCACTTCATTCATGATGTGTGTGGAATTAATCTTGAAATTAACTGTACAGCATATGTTGGCATTATCATCTTGTAATATGGGAACATTGTAAAAGAACAGTGTTGACACCATGAGCCTCACCGGCTCCTGTACCTTAGCCTGAACAGGTAAATATAGAATATTGAATATATTGCTGATTTTCTTTTAATGTCAACTTGTGTAGATGATGGAAAGAGGGTTTAGAAACACCATCAGGCCAGCTAACTTTTTCATTGCTCCAAGGTTTCTGCAAGTTCAACAGCAACAGCTGGTGTCAGGATGGTAAACTCTTTTTATTTAGATTGCTTAGACTGCTGATATATGTGTTGGAAATCTCAAAAGCTATAGCCCACTGTTAGCAAAAGCAGTGCCTCATTTAATTTTGAACCCGTACATACCTGCTGTGTGAAGCTTACAACTTATTGTGGTCATTATTTTTTGTGGCATTAAGTTACTGTTCTGTTAAGGTGTACCTGATCTTCCTTAGTAGCCTTTTAAAGCTTGGCTCTTGACTACTGTTGCTGTTTTTTTGATGCAACTTGTTTGACATGTCATTATCATGTCTTTCAAATGCATTCCCCTGGCCATATACAATGTGTTTTTGAAGGGTTTTTACATTTGCACACACAATTCAGGCTGCAGTATAAGTAGATTTGGTTAATGGAGTGAAATAGATAAGTATAGCTTTACATAAAGGCCTAAAAGACTAACTAAATTACAATAAGAGTGACTTAAATGGAAATGTTTTAAGGGTCTCAGCTCCAACCCCTGACTTTTGCTTTTGGGGGGATGCCCCTCTTACAGGCCTCACAACATTACTCACAACATTAGCATGTGTGTGCGTAACAGCCAGATAGCATTACACAGAAAGGATGTGCTGTGTTTGCGTGTGTGAGAGAACAACACCACTGACCTGTGCAATGACTACACTACTGCAAACACAGTAATTACAGTCCTTACTGTGGCTATGCAGAGCAGAGAGAGATGTGTTGTCTTCAAAATGTTTTTTTTTTTCTAAAGCATCTGCCAACAACGTTAAAAGGAAAGATTGAAAAAGAGTGAAATTGGCTTCAAAAATATTAGAGAAAGAATTGAGTGAACTATTGATCATGACGTGAATGAAGAGAGATGATTATGCTGTATTTGTCGAGTTGAGAAAGTTTAGTCTTTTACCCAGAAGGCCAATGAGCAAAGGCAGTCATGCAACTAATGATGTCATTACAAAACCGTGTAGAATTCGTGCTCACCAGACTAGATTCTTAGCTTGTCAGATGACTTAATGCAGCAATTACAATTATCTCTTTCCCGTCTGATAGTATGAGCCTTGGATTACATGAGATGAAGAGCAAAAACATGAAACTCACTTGTCTTCTGCACATATAGATGTCTGGTCTGTGCTGTGCTGTGCAGTGTGTGTGTGTGTGTGTGTGTGTGTGTGTGTGTGTGTGTGTGTGTGTGTGTGTGTGTGTGTGTGTGTGTGTGTGTGTGTGTGTGTGTGTGTGTGTGTGTGTGTGTGTGTGTTGCCAGCGCATGCCACAGCTATGACTGTAAATTGTCTGATCTCTGAATCCCATCCAAAATGCAACAGGAGAATGTAATCACTCTGAAGAGAAAGAAAAGGAAAGCAAGAGAGATGTGGAGGGAAAGACGTGAAACAATTGGACTGAGCTGCCACTCAAGCCTTTGGCAGCAAAATTTATGAGCTCTGCTTGTGGTGCATATCTGCAAGACGTCCTCTCCTCCTGACCATACATAGAATCAGGCACAATCAAGCAGCCATGATATAAATATTGAGTTGAGACATTTTGGCAGGTAAAACTGTGACCTAAATGCTAAAACTATGAGCAGTGCTGATGGTTGTTTCTTAGAGGCAAGAGAGAAAATAAAACAAATGTAATCTTTTTATAGACTATCTGAGCAGTCTGGTCGGCTGTGCCATTAATCATAGATGGTGAATGCCTTCGCTGGCAGGAAACTTTAGTTTGATGAACAGCTACATATATACTCAGGGAAGTTGTTTTGGGGTGATTCTGATGGGCACCAGTGGCCATGGAGATTCTTTGCTGTTATTGCTTTTATCGTTTGGTTTCCAGGAAACACAGAGAAGTTTTTTGACTCTGTTGGATGGATTCAAAAATGAGTTCTGATGATCTGTTCACATTTTGGAGAGAAAGTCACATTTACAAACAGCAACAGTCACGGTTCAAACCTACTGGACCAGGACTTAAGCTGTGTCCCAACTGCATACATTAAACTAAACTACAATCCTATTTTGAATATGTTGTTACTACATACTGGAAAAATACACTATGTTGCCATTTTATTAGGTGCACTGAGCTAAAATCAATCGTGCAATAAATCTTAGTGTTGATTCAACTTCTTGGTTATCTTAGAGGCTGTAGTTCATGGTGCTGTTGAACTGCATTTTCTTATACTGACAGGTGTTTCGCCTGCCCTTATCTAAATACTAAAAACTATGCTTAAAAAAAAGCTGTGAAAAAGAGAAAACATGATGAACACTGATCCAACAGCAGTTATTAAAAACACAAGTTGCTTTTGACTTATTGTAAAAAATAATTGAATGTAGTATTATGTATCATGTGTTTTTTAATGGGAGGTCCATTTAGATTAATTGACATATGTCTTGTTTTGTTTACTTTTTATACAAAACAATGCAATATGATTTCTGGTTTACAACCGGCTAAAGTACAATACTACGAGGATTAGTACTTATGATATCAATGCACAGTATAGAACTATGGAGACACACACTGAGCTAATAGCTGTACTTACAAAGTTTTTGAGCCCTAAACCAAAAGTACTTTGAATATTTATATAACACACAATTTAAAATTGGTGGGGGAAAAAAACCCAATTCAAATATCCAGGTTAAATGCATACGATTACAAAAATACCATTTACAGGCAAAATATTCTCTAGCTTCAGTGTTTGTTGTGTTATATCTATATATACTGTATAAGGAAATACATTTATATATTTAAAATATTTGACTTTTTTCTTCACAAGAGTAATTGAAACCATGTGAATATTTGCCTCATATGACATTATCAGAGACAGAGTTTCACATCACAGTTTGCGATACTGGCCAAAACTAAACTAGAGATTTATGCAATCTTTACAACACTATCAATGATTATCAACACAAACGTTCAGTTCAACCTGGACAGTAGATCACTCTAGATTTGATACGTTTAACCACACAGGATGAAAATATCTACACAGCTAAATAAGATTATAAGCTGTTGACACTTCATTACATTTGAACTTCTCTGTAGCAGTCATTGCTTTTTCGCCTCTATGCTCCATGTGTTCTTTTTTTGGCTGGAGTTTGTAGAACAGAAAAGCTAGTGGAGACTTGAAGTTGTCTTTTCATCGTGTGCTCAGAGATAGAGCTCAATTATCTGTAGATGTCCCAGCAGACTCAAGCCAAAACCATGACCTCACTGCACTGTGGGAAATGTCCGTAGTGTTCTACCTCCATTGCCGTTTAATTTAATCAGCTTTTCTCTTTGTTGGTGTAATGATAAGGATTCACATGGATATGGCTAGGATTCCCAGTGACTTTTAAAGGAACACCCTTCTGAAAACTCTTTTGAGTATCAAATACCCGATCCTGGTAGACTTAAAAGTGGCTCTGAAATGTTTGTATGTTGCTCTTTCACAGAGGATGAACCTTTGATCAGTTTGGATTCACAGCTGGATTCCAAAGCCCAGATTTACAGCAACATATTTACCAAAACATCCATAAAAACTTCTCAAACTCTTCATCATTTTTTTTATTTTATTATTTAAAGCACCTTGGGAACAACACTTATTTAACATCTGAAAACAGTAGCTATTAAAAATTATTCTCCATGGATTCATTACTTCATTGTTTCATACTCTTGCCCATTATTTCATTGTGAATCCTTGCTACAATAGACCTTTTTCACGGCAGACATGTTGACATGTCATAGTAGGAAAAGCACAGCTGTATTCAAAACCATTAATGATGGCTGCATTCCACTTAGGAGAGGCCCTGGTATTGTGCATGCTGACTCACTGAAATAGCTAAAGCTTGGTTCAGACGGCAGGATAATTAGGCCGATTTTAGCCCCGATTCAGCTCTCCGGACAATCTTAAGGATGCTCCGATTATCGTAAAATAATCTGATCAGATATTCCTGCCGTGTGTGGTGTGTTAAGACTGCTCTCGTCTGCTCGGAAGGACGTCGGGACCGCTCCGATCTCAAATCGGGGATATCCAACATGTTGGATTTTTTTGGCCCGATTTCTCCTCGTGTGTGGTGTCCCCCGGGGACAAACGAGCACGTGGACTGTGGCATACAATAAAGTCGATGGGCATAACTACATCCACAACTGCAGTCCACCAGAGTACATGGAAATGAATATATGAAGTGTATTTCAGCGGTAATTAATCTGTGTAGTACGTAACGACATTTCTATGAGAAAAAACAACAACTCACCTCCATATCATGATGTAGCTGAGTATAGTCCATGCTCGCATTGTCTCCACTTCTTTGACCATCGCCTTTTCTTTTGATAACATTTTTTTTCGGTTAAAAACAAACTACAAACTATCGCCACTGCATCCGCCATGATTGTTTACTCTGAAGTCGCGTTTTATCTCCAGGGATTTTGCGAGATTTCCCGTCTGACCTGGGAATGCTCGGCAGTCAAATCGGTTCGTGTGTGATGTGTTGATTTTGCTGTGTGCTGCGCACCGCACACTGTATGACCAAAACTGTTAGACCCATGATTTTTTATCGCCGTGTGTGGGGTCTCTCAGGATTGGAAAATCGGCCGACAATTTTAAAATCGTCCCGTGTGAACCAGGCTTTACTGGGACACTTGATGGAACTGAGCCATTGTTAAGGTTATCAATTTCAGCTGTGCTTTTCCTACTATGACAAGTCAAAATGTCTACTGTGAAAAAGGTCCATAAGCAAGCTACTGAGGTGGCAAAAACCATCTTGCTCTTTAGCCTATAGACTCCTCAGCTTCTTGAATTATTAAGAATGCATGCCACTTTGACTCCAAACAGAGAAATGTTGCACACATTGAGCAAAATGACTGTAGCTACATTCTTCCACTCTACATACATCAGAAGAGAGATATCTAGAGTTTATGATCAAGCACAAACTTCTGCTCATTTCTTGTTTGTTTTTTTCAACAAATACTAGTATCAAACCATTCAACCTTCTTTTTATTTAATAACATTTACTTTCCTGAGTTGTCCAGGATGCAAATATGGTGAAATTATCCTATAATTACATCCTCCATTTGGGCATTTGATAAAGGCCTGGGACTGATGAGGTGCAACTAAAACTCAGCCTCTGTGAAGGGTACAGGGCAAAGTTACAGTGAATCAGAAGAGAGGTTGATTGAAGTCTGTGGTTGTAGTGTTATTTTGTTCCTAACTGCCTGTATGGGAAGACCAAATGTTATTCTTTCCACCTGCCTTTACTTATATTTTGTCTGTCAATGTTTGTCACACTGTTTGTATTATGCAAAGACTTAGCCTAGATTGTTGGGGAGTTAGACTCCATAAACCCAACCAAATTGTTTGACCATGTTATGAATTGTAAAAACGAACCACATTGCCTGCACGACATCTTATAGCAGAGGGATTTACGATAACATGCCTGCTTCACACGCTCTGCCCTCCTCGGAAGTATGACACTGTTTCTGCAACAGGTATTGACAAAGATATCCCCTACATCAAACCACAGAGTCCCATTATGAATGTTTGACGCTCCATTTAGAGGGAGTATTCACTTACATGTTGTAAGTGAATACTCCCTCTAAATGGAGCAATGTACTGTACAAGGTCAGGGGGCTGGTAGTGGAGACAGGAAGAGATGATGTCACTGCCTGGGGAATATCTCTGAATCCCTCCCGACTTGGATGTTTAATTTACAGCACATCAGCCAAAATGATACCATATTGTTAGCTATGACCTACTTTAATGTTAATGTGTTTGTGGTAGAATATATGGCACTGAACATGACTCTGGTGCCGCTACATGCAGGGTGACATAACTCAGCTGCGTCAGTGTCACACTTTCCACTAAACCCTAAATTGTTAGCATTGGCAACAAACTGTAAGCCTTTGTATATATAGCATTATATATATATATATATATATATATATATATATATATATATATATATATATATATATATATATATATATATATATACATATATATATACTGTATTTTTAAAGGAGGCAAACATAAGGCTTGAGATAGCAAAAATTATATAACTATAATATTTAAAAAATGAATGTTTTTGCCCTTTATTTCATAGTGGACAGCAAACTAGTGGAGAGAGAGGAGAGATGACATGAAACAAATGTCCATGGCCAAACTCAAACATAGTCAGCATCCTAAACCCATAATCCTCCAAGATGCCTCAAACAACATGAAACATCTCTCTATTTGAGTAAGTAACCACAGTACTATACTCTATTGCACACACTAATTTGGTATTCTAAAACAGGTGCCTGTAGTGTGTAAAGTGCTTTGAGTGGTCGCTAAGACTAGAAAAGCGCTCTATAAATGCAGTCAATTTACAAAAATCCACAGTGCTGGTAGTAACAAGTACATTAAAATGCCCACTACATCCACTGTATATATTATATTATATGTTCAAACATTCAGAGATGTCACAATGTTTCTAGAAAATTAAACATGCATGCTCCATCAGTGCCTTTCCCATCAAATAGAGAGAATAGAGAATAAAATAGACAGATTGAGAAAGAGAGACAGAGAGCATGAATCATTTCTCAGCATCTGATCCAGAAAGGTTAGAGATTATTTTGGCAAATACTACATGATTAATGCCCCATTTCCCTAAGGACCCAGAGCTCCATGTTGATGTTATAGCTTCAAGTCCGTTAGCGCCCAGACAGAGGCCTGTGCACACCAGTATAAACAGATCATGGTGACACATTCAACTCACATTCACTCGCATGCAAAATATGACATAAACATTCACTTTTATATATTGTCATTAGCCGTGGCAACAAATGTTTATAGAGGCAGGAGATTGAGAATATACTACAACTGCACTTTGTAATGCTCTGTATGACGGAAGTGTGGTATGAAGGCCAAGGAAAAGACAGAATGGCATGTGTTGTGACAGTGTCACACTGTCAAGGAGCTTAGTGACAGTTAAAACTATCTCACCTCTGACTCAATCAAATAGGTAGGTAGGAGGTAGGAGTCACCATACATGTTAAACCTTTATATGTTAAGGATCTTTAAATACATGAGCAGATGAGAGAGGAGATTTTTGCTCTTGTTAGGTATACGACTATGTGTGGGGAGGTAACTATGGGGATATATATCATGCCTGGTTTTGTGAGTGATGGAAATGCATGCAACATTTAACTTTTCTATATGTTCCCAGTGACCCCCAATAGTTATTTCAAAGAGTTAGTGTAGGGCATGGACTCTGACAATCTGTCTGCTGGAGATTAAAATCAACAAGACCAGATAAAGAAATTTGAGTTGAACTTGGCTGCCAACTTGTCAAAACTGTCGAAAATTACCATATTTTCAAAAAATGAACCCAACGGCTTCATCTTCTTAGGAGACTGAAAAGCTTTAGACTTAGTCAGTCAGTCTTAGTTCATAAAAAATTCTGATTGAGTGTGTTAATATTCCACTTGACGTCATAGTTTGGTCATGACTTCAGGCCTGTGACTCAGCTTGTTACAGTACTGTACCTGGCGTGGCCAGAAAAAGTCATGAGCATTCTTAGTTCCCTCAGAATTCTGGAGAATGCTATAGGGTTCCTTTGGCAACCGCCAATATTTTTTTAAAGTCTTTTATTCCCAGTGCAATCAACAGTTTAAATAGTCTAGCTTCCATTCTCACTCCACAGTATTTTGGGTTTGTTCCAATATTGGACCCCTCACGGTATTTGCGAGTAATCAAGTGCATACTTTCCGGTAACTGCCAACAGTGCTCTGTCCGTTATGCCTGCAGGCGTGTAAAGATTTATCAGAGCTCACTGGGACTTGCTTAATGAGTTCTTCTTGTGGCTCACGTAGGTACATGGTTCAGTCCAGCTCAGATCTAATAAACTTCAATTTCTTCTATGGACTGGTCTGATGCAGACCATAATGAATTGTGATTGACACTTTGTATACCATTGTTTACCACTTCGTAGTGGTATAAGGGGAAGTGTGCATCAAGTGCGAGTAAAGTTGAGTATTGCATGTTGGAGTCTTTCAGAAGTGGGACACACTTGTCTACTGGTGGTGCATGAATGCACACTTCAGTGCTTAAGACAACAAGTTTTGCGACAGACCCTTTATTTTGTGTTTTAACATCTTATGCTCTGCCTCTGTTTTGATTATTTTATTTACACTTTTCACTACATTGTCCTGTTACCATAGTTGTTTTTATCAATATGTCACAACAGGCAATTTGCAAAACACCTACTTTTGACACCTAATTTTTAGAAAAATGAGTCTTACATTCAGGCCATATAACGGAATGCAGACCATGTACTGCATTCCGTAGTTGCTTAAAGCGTGCCGAACAATATAATCACACCTGAACCACAAAGCCAAATTATACAAGCTCAACTAACATGTTGCTTTAGCTGTGCGGCTTTGTGAACTCTGTTCAGATAACATGACTAATCTGCCTCGTGCCGCGCTTGTTGTCTCAAAGACAAGTCATCAGTAACTGAGGTTAAACCAACACTTAAACTGTAACAACAATGAGGAGAACAAAAGATGAGAGAAAGTGCAGAGACAGACAGGCCTCGAGGATAACCATCTCAGTCTAATCATCACCAGCTCTGTTAAAATTTTGGCTGCAGCTCAAAAGGGGAACACTTTTATTAACCCTACTGTCAATCCACCGTGAAAACAAACACATTAGCCTGCCATTCCATGACTCACCGCCCTTTCACATCGCCAATGAATATTAGCGCTGCCAAGCTTTTTCCTCTCTCCCTTCCTCGCTTATTTCTGCCATCACCATGCTGTCTCACTTTCAACTTTCAACTGTCAGTGCTGGATGAAGCAGAGACTGACTGACCTTATCGTGTTCACAGACTGCACAAGGGGTTGGAATGAATAGAATTATCAGCCAGACTTTATCTTATCTATTAAACATGTCTTCATGCTTATTTTTTAGGATGATGAGGCCTCAGTCCAGCTGGTTGCTTATATCCCAAATGTAGCCTGTGATTTTTAACAAAATAGCACAGATTATGTTGTGCGATTTGAGTGTTGAGACTATAAAGACATGCAAAAGACCCAGCGAGAGATCAGGGAGGCTGTGGGATACAGCCAGGTGGAGGGTATGGTAACAGGCTTTTTACCCTGCCTTCAGTTAATGCCAGTTGGTACAGGTCTTAAAACTTTTGCCTTCAGTGGTCAAAGCACACATCATAAACTTAATCCCAACCATGGCCATCACCTTAACCATAACTATCTATAAAGCACTTTATTAGTAGAGTTTCTTAACCAAATCTTCCCAGTGTTTCAACAATACAATCGCTCAACTTTCCCAGCTTTAAAACAACCCTATGCACAGGTCCCAAGGGCTGATTTTAATTCAGTGATATACTAGGTCAAATTCATACACAAACACTCCAGTTAAACAGTCTAATCTACTGAGAAAAAAAAAATCCTGTCTGGAGACTAATAACTTACACAGGGGGATGTAGACCAAGATTCTAGCATGTTAATCAAGCATGAAAATATAAAACTTGCTGATTAAGAGGTCACTATGTTATCATAGAAAACATGCGTGTGTAATCACACAGTCTATGTGCTATCAGGCCTCTGTCTTATGTCAGGGCAGTCGTGGTTTCACATGATTCAGAGCTGATAACTGACTATGCCAGCACTCTAATGTATAACAACATTGGCTGCATTTGCAATAAGGTATGGGATTATTTTAGGGTAAATGTTGTAATATGGCCATTTATACTGTGCGATTTGGACTCACCCACAGGTTTGATAAGAGGTAGACCTCAAAGTGGAGCTGCTTCTGTGCTTTTTTACATCATTAGAGTGCAATAAAGCCGACTTTCTGTTCAGTGCTATGAATATACACTCACCTAAAGGATTATTAGGAACACCTGTAAGATTTCTCATTAATGCAATTATCTAATCAACCAATCACATGGCAGCAGCTTCAATGCATTTAGGGGTGTTGTCCAGGTCTAGACAATCTCCTGAACTCCACACTGAATGTCAGAATGAGAAAGAAAGGTTATCTAAGCAACTTTGAGCGTGGCATGGTTGTTGGTGCCAGACGGGCTGGTCTGAGTATTTCACAGTCTGCTCAGTTACTGGGATTTTCACACACAACCATTTCTAGGGTTTACAAAGAATGGTCTGAAAAAGGAAAAACATCCAGGATGCTGCAGTCCTGGGGGGCAAAAATGCCTTGTTGATGCTAGAGGTCAGAGGAGAATGGGCCGACTGATTCCAGCTGATAGAAGATCAACTTTGACTCAAATAACCACTCGTTACAACCGAGGTATGCAGCAAAGCATTTGTGAAGCCACAATACGCACAACCTTGAGGTGGATGGGCTACACCAGCAGAAGACCCCACCGGGTACCACTCATTTCCACTAAAAATAGGAAAATGAGGCTACAATTTGCATAAGCTCACCAAAATTGGACAGTTGAAGACTGGAAAAATGTTGCCTGGTCTGATGAGTCTCGATTTCTGTGGAGACATTCAGATGGTAGAGTCAGAATTTGGCGTAAACAGAATGAGAACATGGATCCGTCATGCCATGTTACCACTGGGCAGGCTGGTGGTAGTGGTGTAATGGTGTGGGGGATGTTTTCTTGGCACACTTTAGGCCCTTTAGTACCAATTGGGCATCGTTTAAAGGAACACGCCGACTTATTGGGAATTTAGCTTATTCACCGTAACCCCCAGAGTTAGACAAGTCGATACATACCCTTCTCATCTCCATGCGTGCTGTAACGCTGTCTGACGGCTCCAGCTTAGCTTAGCCTAGCACAGATCCTGCAGGTGAATGGTTCCAGTAATCCTACTGCTCCCAATTGTGACAAAAGTGACAAAATAACGCCAACATGTACCTATTTCCATTTTGTGATTTGTAGAGTCACAGCGTGTACAAAAAACAACGTAACATGAGACACAGCCATCTTCTATCCGTAAACACTATATTCTGAGACAGGCTTGCTGTGAGCATATCACTCCACCCAAGTACTATATTCTATATAGTATATACTATAGTTTGTTTAAGGTTAGAAGATGGCTGTGTCTCATGTTACGTTGTTTTTTGTACACGCTGTGACTCTACAAATCACAACATGTAAATAGGAACATGTTGGCGTTATTTTGTCACTTATTTGGAGCAGTAGGATTACTGGAACCATTCACCTGCCTGTTCTGTGATGGGCTAATGCCGCTGGAGCCGTCAGACAGCTTTACAGCATGCACGGAGATGAGAAGGGTATGTATCGACTTGTCTTACTCTGGGGGTTACGGTGAATGAGTTAAATTCCCAATAAGTCGGCGTGTTCCTTTAAATGCCACAGCCTACCTGAGCATTGTTTCTGACCATGTCCATCCCTTTATGACCACCATGTACCCATCCTCTGATGGCTACTTCCAGCAGGATAATGCACCATGTCACAAAGCTTGTATAATTTCAAATTGGTTTCTTGAACATGACAATGAGTTCACTGTACTAAAATGGCCCTCACAGTCACCAGATCTCAACCCAATAGAACATCTTTGGGATGTGGTGGAACGGGAGCTTCGTGCCCTGGATGTGCATCCCACAAATCTCCATCAAGTGCAACATGCTATCCTATTAATATGGGCCAACATTTCTAAAGAATGCTTCCAGCACCTTGTTGAATCAATGCCACGAAAAATTAAGGCAGTTCTGAAGGCGAAAGGGGGTCAAACACGGTATTAGTAGGGTGTTCCTAATAATCCTTTAGTTGAGTGTATGTTATATGATGGTGGCAGCCAATGTATGCAGCATATGTATTCTGTGGAACGCTGCCCAACATCAGTTTAGCCTTATGTTATTTGTGAGACTGAATGAGTATTTCAATTATGAAAACAGTTGGTAAAATGTGAATTGTCTCAGTGTTCTTGCATGAAGGCGACTAAAGTTGGCTAATGCTGTAATTCTGGAAGAGGTATACCAATGCTGCACTGCCTTAAATGGGAAACAGAGACCCAGACCTGTGCTTTACTACAATATGGCTCTGATTAAAACCAGATTGGTCTGACTGTGGTTGGTTCTGAGCCACAGCCAATTCCTACTCAGGGACAAGACTGTTAACACTGTTGTATGAATGCATCAATGCTACACTCTCCCTGCTTTCAGCCACATATATCTGCTTTAGTGGCGATCCAGAAGAGCTCCAGTCATTGCCAAATGGCTGGATAGGGTATTGGCAATTTTGTACTTCTTTTACAGAAATCTAGCATAAAGAAATCAATATAAAAAACTCCACAAGAATGAATAGAGGATTGTCAATATTCTACCATACAGATTTTGTCTCTATCATGTTATCTTCAATAATTAAGAGTTATTCTCTCATAATAATTGGATAAGAAAACTAAAGGTACTTTTTCCAAGATAATTATCTCATAATGAACTTTTTTTTTATCAAGATAACAAGAAAATGTAATAATTTAATTCAAATCAGTCTTCCTCATTCAAGGAGAAAACATTTGTCTATAGCGATGGCAATATCAATAGGTCCACCACTTTAATCCAAACTGAGATATCTCAACGAGTATTGGGTTGATTGCCATGACATTTTTTACAGATATTAATGTTCACCAGATGATGAACTCATTCATTTCATCTACAATATCAGATTCAAATTTCAATTTGTCCAATACTTTGGTTTATGAGCAAATACCTGATGGGTAAATGATTGGATCATCTGGATCTGATATTACCAGATCAAATCAGATGCTGCCCACAGCATCTGTGCATAATAACATAAAAAAACAATATATCATTATCCCAAGATAACAAAATACCTGTATGTTATCTTGAGAAAACAATTTTGTTATCTCGAGATAGTGAGAAAATGTACTCATGATCTTGAGATAACAGGTTCAGCTTCTACCAACTTATTTTACTCAATTACTTTTTTGCGCCATTATGAGTTTTGATTTTCTGTTGTTTCTCTTTTAGGATGACATGTTTTCAAAGCCCCTCATGTCTCATCTCCTGGTTACATCAGTTAAACTTTTTGTGTCATCAGGTAGTTTGAGGAGAACCATCAGCAGAATCATCACACAGGCTGCAACATGGTAAGAATACATTACACATGTCCTGTTGTGTTAATACATATTTAGATTAGTTTGTCTTCAGGCTTACCTTGTAGTTTGCCACCCAATTTCTTAACTAGGAACATTAAAGTTTCCTATTTTTCTTCTTTCAGTGGTTTAACCTCTATGTTTAGGAAGGGATGTTACTACCATCTTGTGGCCAAAGTGAACGTTTCATTAAAGAGACAACTGGAACTTCAGTTTTCTTGCTGAGACAAAAACATTTTCACAGCGACCACACAACCCAATGTATTTACATATAGGTTAACTTTCAGTATATTGTCTAGCTTCAATTACATGGGTCAAACACCCCTTGATGGTATACATTTTTCTACATGAGAATTGTTCAGCTCCGGACACTTCTTTTTTATGGAAGAATAAACTATGTGAATGCAAACCATCAACTGTATTGATCAGTCCTTAGACATCCCATAGACTAATGATTAGGCTATAGGAAAACATCCTAGTGGGCTTTGTGAGTGTGGGACTGAAATTGTTAAGCGTGTTTTGCTAGAATGTAAAAAATGATATAGGCTATAATACAGAAAGGAAATTGTCAGATATAGGAGTTCGGTCATTTTCAATTAAATCTCTATTATGCCCAAATTAATCTCAACACTTGATCACAAAAGTAGTTCTACAGTTTTTACATGAGACAGGATTATGGGAAAATTTGAAGCAAGAACATGTTCGTTAAAGTGAATTCTAGTAATACTAAAATGCCATAATTTACGAGAACAAGAATATATATCAGCTCTGCGCCATGCTCCGCGCGCGTTGTCCCTCTTTAATAGCCGTAGTTTACGTCATCAAAACAAGTCGACCTGAGCAGCATGGAAGAATCCTCTCTGAAGCATTTTTGACCTTCTAAAAATATCCCATCAAGTAGTTTCGGTGAGTTGGATGTTTACATCCTTACTTAAGTAAAACTCTGTATTAATGTCAAACAAAGTCGACGTAGTTTGTGATTCCTGCTTTTGAATGAATGCGGTTGTGAAGTTAAAGCTAACGTTAGATGAAGCAAGGCTAACTATGTAACGTTAGACCCCGTTTGTCATTCTCTTGCAATCTAAATTTGACATAACGGTAATATAACTTACGTTATTAATGTAACGTTAAAAGTCTAAGTTTTACAGTCAGCGCAAAAGTTAAAATTGTATAGGTTGTTCTGTGGTTGGCAAAAACTGGAGCTATGCTAGCTGTATGACTGTTACTTACACAGTACATAAACGTGTGATAGAGGCCAGTTATTATATAGAACATTTAGCTGATCATCATGTTTCAGATAATGGCTGGGAACAAATGTTGACTTTTTTGGGGTCTTCTGTACTACAGGGTTGAATACAGCTTTTCATAATGTCGGTCAAGCATGCATCAGTTCATGCAAAATGGATCATCGGCAGAGTAATAGGGACCAAGATGTACAAAACTGCCAAAGTGAGAGTCACAAGGCTGGTGCTGGACCCTTACCTGCTCAAGGTGAACCTTTTAACTGTTCATTCACTGCTGTTAATGCATATAGGAAGGATTCGTGGCATATATATATTCTACAGCCTACTTTACAAACAAGGGAATACCAAACAAATGATGTCAATCTGGTTATTGCTCATCATATTTCCTGTTAATTGTCACATTTAAAACACATAAATTGTCCACAGGAGGTTTGGGCAGATTTATGATAGTAGTGCCAGTATGACCAGAGGTATCGATGCAAAACAATTCTTTTTTCTGTGCCTTATTTTGAGAAATTGAGGTATGTTTTCCAACAAGATGTTATTGTAATGCAAGCAACTTTGCAACAATAAATAAGTGAGATAACCGTTAATATTGGGAAATGGTATGAATATGTTTAGCTGTAAGAGGAGATATTTATAGCTGCTTTTTGTTTCACACAACTACCACCATGGCAGCTACTGCTACCATTACTGTTAATAAGACTACTACTGTGTCTCATCTCATAGTTTGCTGACCCAAAACAACGAACACTAGAAAAACAAAAAAAAAAAATTCTCTTGCATATTTATAAATTAAATGTGTTGGTTTGGCTTGCTGTCTGACCAATCCACTTAATGTAGCCTCATTTAGTACATGATCAACTTCATTGTGTACAACCAAATGTTACTCACTTTTAGATCGATGACTGATTGCTGTACAGTGACTGTGTTTTTAAATAAGTCAAATGTTGTCTTTTCTTCCCCATAGTACTACAACAAGAGGAAAACCTACTTTGCCCATGATCCTTTGCAACAGTGCACTGTGGGAGATGTCGTCCTTCTCAAGGCTCTAACTGAGGCCAGATCCAAACATGTGAAGCATGAACTGTCTGACATAGTGTATAAAGTCGGAAGGGTTGTCGACCCACTGACGGGAAAGAGCGTTGAAGGAAATGAGTTTGTGGAGCCTCTGACTGACCTTCCACTCAGCCTTGGAGAGGACACAAAGTTATCAGAAAAACTGCAGGAACTCAACATCTCTGCCGCATCCACTGGAGCTGACTCCCCACCAGCACAAACTCCCACTTCATGATAGATACGATATTCTTTTATGCAGTAGTGTTAACCTAAATGTCTCTGCAATTGCATTTTTGTTTCGGGTGTTTATGTAAATATAAATGTATAAACCAGTCATCAATATATATCAGTAAATGTCAAATACATTTTCTTTGCTACCCGCCTAGGTAGTTTTGAATTTAAGACACATTTCCAAGGAATTTACAATAAAATGACAATAAGAAAGCATGGTTTCATTCACAAACGTATGCATGGTGCTCATATCTGTTTACTGTCAGACCAATGATCTATGTTAAAAGACATTACAATCAAATGAAATCTTTCCATTTATAGTCCACATATGCAGAAACATTTTAAGTCAATATCAGTAATTTGTACATTCATTACCTGGCGTTAGTATTATGGATA
This sequence comes from Perca fluviatilis, assembly GCF_010015445.1. Lineage (NCBI taxonomy): Eukaryota > Metazoa > Chordata > Actinopteri > Perciformes > Percidae > Perca > Perca fluviatilis. The sequence goes on from NC_053127.1 coordinate 17,808,511, forward strand.
TGTATAAAGTACATCTGCTCTAATTTACTGTGTAATTACAGGATACACCAATAACGTATAATTAACACCAATAGCCAATGGATTAAAATGTAGCAGTTGGGTCAGTTTTGTAAGTCATATTTAGAATGCAACAAGTTAAATTTAGATAGTGACACGTTTTTTATAACGCAAAAAGTTATTTTTGGAGTCGAAGGAAAATGGAAGTCAACAACAGAGATATGTTTTAGTCAGGTTTAATCGTTTAAAGCCTAAAACCTTAGATAAATTAATCAAAACAAGAGTTGCCAAGTTGGTACGTTAATCAAGTGACGGGAATCACAATTATGGCTACGGCTACGCTTAATCAACTGATGTAATTTAAACTACTTCGTTTACACTATCATCTGGTTACGTTAAGTGATTCCGGTACATAAAGTCAATTTGAGGTTACGTTAATGTAACTAACGTAAGCTCCACCGGGAACAGCCCGGACTGCAACTGTAGCCGTGTCAAACAACCTCCAACTAGTAGCAGCTTTCAAGGGAAAGATGGCGACCAGAGTCCTTCAAAGAGTGGGCAAAGGCCTCAAACAGACGAAAAATGGGCTTCAGACGAACGGGCATGTCACGGTTGTCGTAAGGTTAGACTTTTGCAAATGTTGTTTGACATCGCATGTGTATAAATGCTACTTAAAATGTGTTGGGCTTCCGTAGAGTTTGACAAAGTCCGGTAGGCTAGCTAGGTAGCTAAGCTAACGCTAAAGTTAGGGCTAACGTAGGAACGTTGGCGACGTTTAGATCTCCCTGTAACGTAGCTAGCCCACTAGCTAGCTCTAAACTTGCTAATTACTACCCTGCCACATTACAAAGTTGTGAAACAACTTGTGTTTGCACTTATCGTTGAGTACTTCATAATTTTGTGCGTATAGTTACAATTGCCATATGCAAAAATAATAATACAAAAATCACAACTGTCAGTCCCAAACTTCAAGGTCATAATGCAATGAATCGCTGCACAGCACTACTTGTTTTGATTAGTGAGTAACCCCGGTTCTGGCTGCGGCAGATGTGTGTCATAAACCAAGCTGTCTAGAACTTGTTTACAACTGAAATGCTGCTTTGATAAAGAATTTAGCTCAAATCTGACCGCTTTGATTGCACTGTGTAAAGTAATAACGTTTACGTTAGTTTTGTTTGCGTCAGCTGGAGTGCTTTCTGGTAAACAACTGTATTACAAGGCGTGCTTATTGGCGCTTTTTAAGTAAGTTTATTATCAAAAAACGAAATACTACTCATGTGGGAAGGCTGCTGGAGTCCATGTAGCTAGATTTGCCTCTGGTTATGTGCAGTATGTAACCTACAGATTATATCATTCTCTGTTACTGGTCTCTGAGGTGGCGCTGAATTGGAATTAATGAGTTGGGTAGTCTAAAAATATTTTATTACTTTGCTGCAGCACTCTTAGACTTGTATAAAATACCACATTCTTAAGAGACACAAGGCAAGGCAGTCTTATTTACATTGCATATTTCATCACAAGTAAACGTGTGCTTTACATTAAACACATACCAGTAATACAAGTCTAGCCCAACAGATTCTGTTTTTTTAGGCTGATATTGATAAGACATTATAAAGGTTTAAAAATCCTCAACAATATTTTGCCAAATGTAAGATTTTATACTTAAACCTAAAGCATTAACAAACCTATTATTACTATATATGTTGATCTATCTTACAAACCACAGCCAGTGTATATATAGTAACTAATCATAACCCTGAGAAAGTAAGTAATGTTTTAGGTTTGCTTCTTAGATCTTAGGTCAGTTTGTTCCAGAGAACAGCACTAACTGAAAGCACTCTCACCAGTGCAGGTACAGTTCGAAAACCATCACCATTAAAAAGCATAAAGTGCTTTAGAAACTTGCAGAATTACTGTAGAGTGCAGGCAACACAATGATATGCTGCACAAGATGGTTTTCGGTTGTTGTCACTTATTTCTTCATTGTGTAGCAGAAGAGGTGATGGTTGTATCAAACGTTTGTGTTTGTTTCACCTCAGGAGCCTCTCAGCTCACCGTGAAGACAGCTGGTTCAAGTCCCTGTTTGTTAGAAAGGTTGACCCCCGAAAGGACGCTCACTCTCATCTGCTCGCCAAGAAGGAAGACAACAATCTGTACAAAATACAGTGTATGTATTGTTTGTGACTAGCTGTGAATGTTCTGGTGGTCCATTGAAAAAGATTGTCCTGATTACATTTTCTTTGCTTTAAAATGGATTAAAAAATATTTTTCTCCTAGATTAATCTTATGAAATCTATTAGTTGGTGTTTTATCCACTCATGTTTTGTTGTTTCCTTGCAGTTCACAATGTCAAGCCTGAGTGCCTTGATGCTTACAATGAACTTTGGTAAAAAGTCCCTGTCCCTTAATTGACTTCATTCAGATGCCTTGTCAAGGCGCTGGTAAACAGCGGAGATTTTAAATACGTGTGTGTGTGTGTGTGTGTGTGTGTGTGTGTGTGTGTGTGTGTGTGTGTGTGTGTGTGTGTGTGTGTGTGTGTGTATCTCCTTAGTGCGGCCGTTTTGCCTTCCATTCACGCTGACCCTGAATATTCTTGCGAGCTTGTGGGCACCTGGAACACATGGTACGGAGAACAGGATCAGGCAGGTAAGAGCACACATCAAGCTCCATGTGTAAAGGTTACCATACACGTGTGCAAGTGATAAACATGCTTGTGAATGGCATTTGACTGATTGATATCCTGTTCAATCAGGTAGTCTAAATAAAACGTAAGGTTCCTTTTTCAAGAGAGAAAATGTGAATTTAAAAAAACAAGACAAGACAAGATAGTAGTGCTCAAATGAGCAGTTGATTAATTAATCAACAGATAATAAATTGACAACAATAATCTATCACACATTTTTAAGCAAAACAGCTTTACATTTCCAGCTTCTTAAATGTGGGGATTTGTTGTTGCTTTCTATTCTGTATTATTGCAAATTAAATATTTCTGGGCAAGTGAAGGTTGGACAAATCAAGCAGTTTAGAGATGAGCCCTTGGGCTCAGGGAAACCGATAAACATTTCCAATATTACATTAATTTTATATTAAAAGAAGTTTTAAAGTTGTCCTGCATTGAAACACTTATGGGAATCAGTCAGAAATAAGTTTCCTTGAAAATGTATCTCATTATCTCGTAGACCTGCAAAGGATACCTCTTCTTTCAGTTTGCTGCTGTTTGCTGCTGCTGATGTGGCATAAAGTGAGAACTGTGCTTACTTATTCTCCATGTTTCACTCAAAAGAAGACAGACATTTCCTAAGAACACTGGAGTCTCTCTTCCCCAGTGACACAAACCAGAGCTTTGACAGCTTTTGAATTTTAGTAAATTTATAGCCATGAATGTATTGTACTTTTCCTGGCTGCTGTCCATTTTGTCCTTGTGGTGATGTTTGTCAGTTGTAATCTACCTCTAATGTTACAGCACAGTAATATTAAAGTAATAGCAACCTCAGTAAAGATAATGTCAAAGGCTGCATAAATGAAACATGTTGACAACAGGTGCTCTGGAAAATGATATCCAGTACAATGCTCTGAGAGATTTGGTTTCATACTGTAGGAAACCCGCCTGGTGTCCTTACTCTCTGAGAGATAACCATCTCTTTTTTTCCATGTTTAGTCCTGTAAAATTAGCAGTTCTTATAATTAACTTATTTATTCATTTGTTGATTTTTCATTTTGATCACTGGATTCAGTATATTATTACCCTGCAGTGTGGTGGGGTTTTTGGTACTGATCAGGTTTAGCTGATACTATCTCATGTGCAGTAGCAGAGTTAATGCTTTTCTACATGATGGAAACTGCTACTACTAAATTACTAAATGTGAATATTTTATAGCAGCCCCTCTTCCTCTTGTTTTAAACGCAACATTTTTCAGTCAGAATCTCACATTTTACCAGATCATTTAATAGGTAATTGTAGTAGTAAGAGGATTTCCTGTTGGGTTTTCTCATGGAAATTTACAAGGGATTCGTGGATGATACACTCATTCTCATAATGCCAGCTTCAATCACAGGTGGTCTAGAGAGATAAACTACATTTGTTAATGTAAAAGAATATTTTGCCCAAAGAACAGACACATCAAGGTATATCCGAGAGCTGCATTATTTTTGGCTCCTCTGCTCCTTCTATTCTAGTTCACCTGTGGAGATATCGGGGAGGATACCCAGCTCTCACCGAAGTCATGAACAAACTCAGGCAGAATAAGGTAACGGGTGCTCCGATTAGTTAAGTTTACTGGCAGTTGGTGACCTGTAGACCACCGTTTCTGGCAGTGCACCCCTCAAATTAGATCCACAGACCATTTTTCGACCCTTATGTTTCACCATCTTTATGGTCTATTTCACCAGATTGTAAATTTGGTGCAATTATTTTTAAAGCTTATTTACAGAAATGCAGTTGTATACAGTAAATAAGATAAGTGCTGTTAATGGACCCAGTCCTAGGAGGTATTGCACCAAAGTAGAATTTATAAATCCAGGATAACTGATAAAGTGAGGCTTGACCTAGTTTAATCTGTGCATCCTGGCTTGGTGCGTTTTTATGAAGGCAAAGCCAGGCTGAGGAGAGACTAGGTCAAGCCAGGCTGAAGTAATTCTGATAGATGGGCGTTCATGGCTTTCTTTAACAGACTGTGAGATCATGTGACTGTGAGATGTGGTTGATCAATAATTTAGTGATGATAAAATGGAGAATACGCATTGTGTATTCTTTACACAGAGTGAGCAGCAGCTTCATATGGAATTATGACAACGTGAAACACATTATTTGTAAATAAGAAACATGGCCGCTGTAATGAAACAGCGAGAGAAAGCGTGGCAGACGGTCACAGACTGACTGAATGCGTAAGTAGCCTAAATATATACATTAACTGACCACTGCTCTTAATTGAAACCGCCATACCATTCAAGGAGTTAGGCTTATTATTTGCACAAATGAGCAGTTGTACTCTTTGCCTTAAAATTGAGCAGAAGACAGCCTAATCTTACGCAGGAAATTTACCATGGAGATCAATTAAAACCACTAATCTCCAATGCTAGAATGTGATGCGTACATATCCCTTTCTCTCCTATGGGCTAAAAGATAAATTACCTATGTAACATTAACTCCACTGCTCGCTTTTCAGGCAAAGTGTACAACAGTTTCTTTGTGGAAATAATTAGCCTTACTTCTTGTATATATCATTCAGTCGGTCTGCTATTATCTGCCACGCTTTTTCTCACTGTTTTTCTTCACAGAGGCAGTTTACTTCTTCATATATTATACTCATAGGCATATATATGGACATTGAAAAGAAAGAAAGAAACGGAAGAAAATGGACTCTGAAATCTAGAAACTATAAAGATAATTATGTGATAAATATAATGCACACTTTAAACTTGACTGTAACACAGTGTATTCATCGGTTATTTCCCCCCAGCAAAATATAAGGTCAAAAACCATTGAGGTGTCCTCTCTCTCTTGTTTCATGAATGTACTGTGTGTACAGTAGCCTCAACTATATAGTTACTGGTCCAGTGAACTAAGACTATAATTAGGGAGGATTGTACAAATCATAAAATCCTATAATAATTGTATAATCCTCCCAAATTATTATCTTAGTTCACTGCAGAGAACACACATTGTGTGCTAAGAATGCCAAATAAAATGAAGAATAAAAAAAGAAATGAATCAACTAAAATAATTGAAAGTGTATTGGTCTCTGACCAGTCTGCCATTGTTAGAACCACTAACACGTGTATAGCACTTTATATATTGTCCTTCATCACTGACTTAATTTAAAACACATTTGCAACTGTATCAGCCTTTTCTAATAATCTCAACACCTGCCATAATATATTGACCAAACTTCTAACAACAATATGAACAGCCGTTTTCATACAGCAATATAACAGTAACAATGACGTCACATGAATAATTATAAAAATAATGGTCACAACTTTTAAAAGATAACAGTGCTTAACTGAACAGCAACATGTACCTGTTGTATTTTAATGCAGGTATTAATAAACATAAGGTAAAACCACTGCTGAGTGAACAGAGCAGGCTCCAGGATTAATAAATCCTGTCTGTTAACATGGTCTGGACCAGGCTAGCTGCCCAGAATAAATCTCCATGGTAACTTAGGTGCCTCTGCTTTTGAGCAACCAAGTCGAGGCTAAATTCATCCAAGATAACGGGAATATCCCGGCTTAATCCCTTATCCTGGTTTTGTGCAACAGCCCTCTGCCTTATTTGTGGAGTTTCTTTTAGTTAGTTAGTTCGTCCGAAGTTTTAACCAAACAACAACTTTTAAGACATGTTCAGAATAAAAATAAGTACAATAATCGTAAATTGCAAATTCAGGTGTCTTGCCTACATTGATGTTACTCATTAAAGTTGGCACTAAATCTTTAAACACAGGCCAATTGTCAGGTAAATAGTGAAATAATCTAAGGCTAAGATGATTTTTTGGGGCTTTTTATGGCCTTTAATCAACAGGATAGCTTGAAGACAGGAAAGGGGAGAGAGAGGAGGGACAACATGCAGCAAAGGGCAGCGGGTCGGATTCGAACCCGGGCCACTGCCAAGGACTCAGCCTACATGGGGCGCACACTCTACTGGGTGAGCTAGAGGTCGCCCCAATCTAAGGCCTTTTAAAACAGCCTGAACAATTGTACATTCCCACATACATTTTAGGCAATTAACACATAGTAACTCAAATTACTCAAGATTGTATGGAAGAGTTTATTCACCTGTATTCCAGCAAAACTGACCAAATTAGATAATACAAGGCGGGAATGTTGTGTTGGTAGTGGATGCTATCCTCTCAAAACAGTTGACAGAGATTTTGTCTTGTGCAACCACCAAGTGTTCTGTATCTCTGTTCAACGTTGCCACAGCTATTATTATACTTCGACATGAGAAGACGTGATTAACTGAGTAATGTGTTGCTGTTGTTTGTTTGTTGTTGTTGTTGTTGTAGGAGTTTACAGACTACAGGAAAGAGAGGGGGAAGATGTTGCTGTCTCGTAGGAACCAGCTGCTGCTGGAGTTCAGTTTCTGGAATGAACCTGTCCCTCGTCCAGGACCCAACATCTATGAGCTCCGATCATACCAACTCAGGGTAACTCCATAGAAAATTTACCAGCTTCCTTCCATTATGCATAAATATGTTTTCCACTTTTGATGTGATGACAACTGTCAGACATCTTATTTTCCATTCCACTCTTCCCATTCTCATTTCAGCCAGGAACGATGATCGAGTGGGGAAATTACTGGTGAGGCATAACTTTTAGTCTGAGAAGCTCTTAAACTTTCTCTCAATGTTGCTGTAATTGTAGAGCTACCAATATTATGTACCATTTAACATTTCCTCACTACTATTTCATTGGTTTCACAGATTGTAGCAGATGAATATGAGTCACAGGTATCTTTTGGCTACACGAGCCGAGAATGAATCCTAAGCGTGACGAAAGTTATATTGGACATAATTTGTAAATCTCAAGCATAATTTACCAATTTCCCCCCCTGTATTTAATATATGTATGTGATTTAAATTGATTAGGATGACTGGGAAATTTGCCTGTTACTGTAATAAAATCAAACCTGCTTTAAAACGTTTCTGACATTGTAACATCAACATTTGATGTTTTGATTTCAATATAATTATGGGGATATTTGTAAATGTCAGTTTCATTTGAACTTTAAAACCTACAAATTTGGGGTGATGGTTTAATCGATACAACCCTTCAACTACAAGCTGTTAGTCTTTTTTTATGTAACATAACTCTTTGTTGCTCTGCAGGGCTCGTGCGATTGCGTTTCGCCAGGAGAACCAAGAGGCAGTGGGAGGCTTTTTTTCACAGATTGGAAGTCTGTACACGGTTCACCATTTATGGGGTAAGCAATGTTTCCAAGTTTACATATTAGGGATTATACATTCCTAGATGCTTCACTGTATTGCAAACAGTGTTGTATAAAGTACTAGAAAGCAATACTTGAGTAAAAGTACAAGTATCGTACTAGAAAAAGACTTTGGTAGAAGTGAAAGTTACCTTAAGTAATATTACTTAAGTAAAAGTCTTAAAGTATCTGATATATACTGTACTTAAGTATCAAAAGTAATTTTCTGATATTTAATGTACTTAAGTATTTGAAGTAAACGTTTTTTTTTTTTTTTAAAGCAAGCGGTTAGAACTTTTATTGTGGCTTTCTTATAGTAAAGCATAAAGCATATTCAGGGTTCCCATATCTTCTTAATCTCACTCATCAAATCAAAATCACATTCTTTTCTAGGACTTTTCAGGCACAATTATCTTAATTTCAAAGAACAAACAGCAGATTTTTAGAGCTGACATCAATCATCATCTTGTTTGATATTTTCACTTTCTTACTAAATTAATGCTATATTTTTTACATTAGCAAGCAAACCCCTAAAAACATGGAAAATCCATAATGATAACTAGATAGGCTACTTAACTAGAAAATGATCTCAGATTAGTCCTGTATGCCTAATTTGAAATAAGACAATGTTGTTGCTAAATAATATGTCAAGAATGAAGAACGCGTCATTCACGTGTATATTAAGTAGCCACATGTATTTGTTTTGGTCTTATAATACATCCATACCGCTCCAGCGGAGAGGATGGCTCGTTTAGACAGCAGCTACGTTTACAAGAGTTTGTCCAAAGTTCGAGATTGGTTGCAAATTAAGACAAACAGTTAGACTACAAACTGACATCTTTCATTTTAGCTCGTTTGTAAAGTCGCTATTTGCAGAGTAGAGCTGTGTTTGCACAGCGCGGTGGACGAGAGTGGACAGCGCAGACTGAGATATCGGTTTCTACGTGTTTCTGCCTGTAGAACAGGTAGGTGCGTTATTGATAAGTATTGACTCTTTAATCATGGAGGTTTTATTGTAGGCTACCTACTTCCAGTAACGAGTGTAGCGTTAGTTCATCTGCGCCATCGGCGGTAAATAATCCTCGGTAACGTTTCCAGTCAGTACATGTGCTGCGTGAAGTAACGCACACACCAGTGACTGTGGCTGCAACCAGCCCGACATACGTTTTTACTGGCCCCTGGCCATCGGGCCATTGCTTATGTCGAGCCTGTGTCGCGTACGAGTACGGGAGGTCCTCCAGTAGGTGCTCGTGCTTCCATGGCGGTTTCAGTTGTGCGTCCTCCTCCTCCTTTAGCAACAAACAAGCGCTGAAATAGAACGCGGCGTGCGGAGCGTGGCGTAATGCAATCTAGGAGCAGTGATTCGCAAACCTCCCTTATTGCAGTCGCACACATTTCTTCTAATTTTATTTTTTAGTAACAAGTAACGAAGATGCTTAGTGGAAATATAACTGAGTAAAAGTATACATTTTATCTAGGAAATGTAGTGGAGTAAAAGTGAAAGTTGACATAAATTTAAATAGCGAAGTAAAGTACAGATACGTGAAATTTCTACTTAAGTACAGTAACGAAGTATTTGTACTCCGTTACATTACAACACTGATTGCAAATAACTGCACAAATGTGTTCATATTATATTACCTGGGCACATCTTTGATTTTTAGTTTGATTTGTCCCATCAACATTTTCTCCACCAAGTATCTGTGTTGCTATTCAGGAAATACTGTAAATTACATGTTTTACATCATGAAATTGATCAATATTACTTAGTGCAAGAGTTTCAGAATTCAGCACTTTTCTAAACTCCAATCAATAATATTAATAAACCAAGCCATATCTTTTCTTCTTCTCTCTTTCAGCTTACAAAGATCTTCAGTCCAGAGAAAACACCAGAAATGCAGCCTGGCAGCGTGAAGGCTGGGATGAGGTTGTTTATTACACAGGTAAGTTTGCTGTCTTATCTCTCCTCCCTTTAGAGGAATCATATCATGATGATGATACAATCATAACATGTTTTTTTTTTTTTTATTCTGTTGAAAAAATGAATGATATCGAGCAAATTAAGGGCTAGATTTATCAAGCCGTTTGCGCCTATTTCCAGGCGCTAATTGGTCGCAAAGACGGACGTAACCGATGTGGGCTATTTACAAACAGGGCGCACTTAGGTAAAATCGCAGATTGTCTGCTACATGAGCGAGAAGAGACAAGTTGCGCTTTCAATATGCGTTCGTGGGAGGGTCGTGGGGAAAGTGGGAGTTCCACCCAAAAAGGTGGGAGGATAAGCGCAAAGTGCACCTAATTATATATTCCGTGGTATTTACAAAGACTGTCAGTAAGAGCGCGCCTCTATTCTGGGGGGGAAATTCTCCGCCTCTTTAAAGCAGCCGCAATCGAGTTTCCTCGTAGACCTTTATGCCGCTGGTGAAATGGCAACAGCAATTTGAGCAAGACGAAGACATAGGCGAGGCTGAAAATATTTTTAACACAAGAATCACACTTTGTCAGTGAACACAACATCATTTAGCGTTACAGATCAAGCAGCCATGCAATATTAGAGTTACTGGAAGAAATCAAAGATGAAATTTAATCTCCCACTCAGCGTTCACATCCCATTCCAGCAGTTGTTAAACTCCTCGCTACATTACAAATATCGGCATCAGGATCATTTCAAACAGTCATAGCATCAGCAGTGGGAATATCGCAGTCTGCACTCAGCCATATAATAGCACAAGTACCGCTCTGCTACAGCGCAATTTACGGTATAGTGGGCGGAGAAAGACGCTGATTGCCTGATGGGTGTCAGTGTTGATAAATACTACGCAAAATGTGGAAGCATAGCGTGCGCGATTACCGAACTCGCATAAACAGACGCAGCGCAAACTGCGCTAGTGTTAGTAAATTAGGCCCTCAATATATTACTGTGAGTTTGTATGTCATGGACAACTCATTGGATAAAGTTTAATTTTTTTTAAATGTCATCTTGCATGTATATTCCATGTGTGCGATATATAACATGATCCAAAATATAATTTTATTAATATTGTGTTATTCATTTCATATTCCATATTGGGCAGTGCTACTTTTTTACTTCACTTTCTACCTAGCTAAAAGAATCTGTTCATATCAGTAGTTAGACAGTTTTTGCAGAAATCTGATTTCTTGAAAACCAATGTTTACGAGAAACATGATTTATGTAATCAGGGTAGGCTATTAGATCAGCCAGGTTTCTAATTGGCTATTAACATATGTGCATGCATTAAAAGGAATACAGGGAAGATAGGGACAGGGAAAGTATTGCAGTAGGCTGAAAGAGTGGCTCAGTAAACGTAGTGATGCATCCTTTTATTCAAAATATTTCCGTAGGGCTGGTAAACAATATAATCACGATCATTTCGGTCAATATTGAAATCACGATAATTTAACACGATTACTCGTTGACTTCTGGAAGGATGTTGCAATTATTGAACTGTGGAAAAAGTTAAATAAATCAACTGTAAAAAAAATATTTTTTTGCCTATTTAAACTTTATTTTTTCATTCAGAACACAAGAGAAAATAAGAGTTTACTTGCAAAATGTAACGAGCTTAATAATTGTTTTTCTCGATTATACTGTTTTTGTGATCATTGGGAGCTGAAATCATAATCACGATTAAATTTCAATTAATTGCACAGCCTTATATTTCAGACACATTTACATTGTTAGGATAAACTGTGCACTTCAGGTCATTATTCTCTCTGACATTAATAAAATGTTTCACAATCTTGGCATTTATGTTGTCTTCAGGCTTTACTAAACTTAGGATTTTAATATGGTTCCAAGATAAAAAAATAAAAAACTTAAATATCCCAGAGACAGTAGTCCAACACAAATACATAACACAGCACAGGATCCTCATCTCCTACACTGCCACCACGAGTCATAGAAAAGAAGACTCAATGACATGGCATCCCTGGTTATAGTTTGTTTTAAAAAAAAAACAGCAGATAGACCAAAGCACAATATGTATCTATTAGTGCTACCTCTGGGGAGACAACCTCCGCCCTGATAAAAGTATCTGGCTCTAATCATGTAAAGGATGTTCAGGGTCCAAAGCAGTAGTCTGTGCCTTTTGAGTTGAGCCATACGGGTGCTGAGGGTCATTAAGGGGAGCACCAAGAGTCTTAGGGCCGGGACACATCAGGCCGATTATCGGCCGTGGGACAGTCTGGCGAGGTCAGTGACTCAAATCTGTTCGGTGTGTCCCGTGCCGTCGTCCGTCTGGGGGGCTGTCGGCGTTCATTTTGGCCAACCTGACATGTTCGGTCGGCGGCAGGGAAGTCGGGACTCACCCGGAAATGACGAGCGGAATGAGGTGACTACAGTCTCTCAAAATCTGACGAAAATCTTTTAAACTGACCTTTGTTGAGCTGAAATGAAGACAGATTCAGCAACTGCATGGCCTATTTCTCGCTTAAAATGTTCTCAGAAACACGTTTCAGTGAACTATTTTAGTACAATATGAGATCGTATTCTGAACGGCCGCCATGACAGTCTGGCTCTGAATATCCGGAGAAAACAAACCCATGTGACGCGTTCGTCCAATCAGCTGCTGGTTTTTCATTTCTTGGGCAACATTACAGATTAGCGCCGCCTGCTGTTATAGAGATGTATTACGTCTCGTCTCCTCTCGTCTTTTTGGTGTGTTCTGTGGCAGTACGGTCTGAAATGTTTTGCACGGTCTTTTGCTGTACGTTTTGTTGGTAAATGTGAAATGTTCGAGTCACACAAGTCTCCTTTTCATAACAGAAACAAGAAAATTAATTTGACCCATTCTCACTCCCACTTGGTCAGTGGCTGCACGTGGGACTACTGGGATTGTCGCGAGTAATGAAAATGTGATAGGGGGCCCCAGCTGTCAATCAATATCTTCCAGTGATGCGGGTCCCTGATTGGTCCGGGCCCGTAAGCACCGCTTACCCTGCTTACCAATAGTTACGCGTCTGAACGTCTACTTGACTTTCATCACATAAGAGTTGAATTTAAAAAAGCTGAAGTCATGCAACCTAGCGTGTGGTAGAGCGAGTGAGAGAGTGATGGGGAATAGCTTCGGAGCGAGTACCGATTCTGCAGGAGTAGACGGAGAAACAAAGTGTCTCCCCTGTGCTTTCTGACCAAGGTCGGAAATCTGTAGCAGGAAAAGTTAACCCTCTCCTTGATTTCATGTTGTTTACGGAGAACGAGAACTTGTAAATGAGTAGGGGGAAATGCAACGCTACCAAGCTGCGGCCAAGCGGACCAATCACAGTTGTTGCGGTCTGCGTCGCCGCGACATGTAGTTACATTTTTTGAGAGGTGTGCGTCAGGCTACAGCGTACGTACGTGTCATGTCCACATTAAAACTTTGCAACTTTCTTTATAAAAATAACTGTTGATTTGCCTTTGTACATATAGCATCTGTATTTGCATAAAATAATGCAAACCCTAACCAAATTAAAAGTGAATGGTTGTCCAGGTTACTACAGTGCATGTAAACAGATTGTCTAATTTTCTGTTACCTGATCCCTCCCAGTAACCCGTTTTTTCTTGTTTTGTTGATTTTTTTTTTTTTTTTTTTTTTTGTGTGTGTGCATACAAACAATACTGCATGACACAGAAATCTGTTTTTAAAACCTTTGTTTCTTCCCCACCCCACAGTCCCTCTTATTCAGCACGTGGAATCTAGAATAATGATTCCCATGAAGAATTCACCCTTGATGTAACCATAACCACCGGGGGAACCTCTCAACAGACACTGCAACTGTTGCACTACACATCTGTTGAGAGCGTAACCAACCATCAGAGTGCACTGCCGGGGAAATCTGCATAACATCAACATGTTGTTTCAGTTTTTGTTTTCTTTTTCTTCTTTCTTTACTCCACTTTTCTGTGTGGACCTAGAATGTCTTATTTCAGATGATGAGGTTAAAATGGCTATCATCAGAACTATATATGTTACTGTGTACTGTGTTACTGATCCATTAATGTGCTTTGTTTAGACAAAATATAATTTGACATGCCCATCCTCTTCACTGTCTATATCTTTTAAAGGGTCAGATTTTAAGAGCTGTGTCTTATTTTTTTATGATGAGTTGCGATACTTGAAGAGATCAAACATTTAGCACTTCTAGTGCTGGTCACAGGGTCTGAAAATGTCTGAAGGTCTTTCAGAAAAATGACTTGTAAGCCCTGTTGCACTAGCATTGATAACAAATCAAACAAAAGTGACTGTCTAGAGTATCTCACAACAAAAATACTGTTCCAGAGCTCATAGTTCACTATCAATATAAATTGGATAAGCTTCTTTAAACGTTACAGGTGATGGTCAGTTTTACAAAGAGGAGCATGCTATTTACAAATCAGTGTTCTAAAATAGACAATATACGTGTAGGTGATTGTCAAAGACAGAGGGCTGAGTTGTAGGGGCACATTTAGACTCAAGCTTTATATTCAAAGGTTCCCTGTTTGTGTCTCCTCTGTTAAACTGACCACATCTCCAGATTCTTTTCTAACTTTAACATCATGACACTTATGGCTCCTCCAGCTGTGGAGAGTGACGAGATGATTCAAATGATTAGAAAATGTTTTCTGATTTTTGATTTCTGCAGAACTACTGGTTTGACATATCCCTCTATCAAGCAATTAATGCCAACGGGTGATTGTGTGCTCTAAATGAGATTAATGGTTTTTTTAAATGGTCAGATTGTAGATATACATAGTGGGTTTATTGACCAAGCCAGAGATATGGTTAATCCTGTATCTGTAAATGAAGTGGGGTATTCTTAACTATGTGATTTTAATAAACAAGGACAGGAGTAATATCTCCCTGTGGTAAATGTGAATTGCAGTGCTTTAATAAGATTAGTTGTACATATGGAATTAAACTTCTGATGAAAATGTTAAATGTCTTGGACTCATTTCATGGACTTATAGTATAATAATAGTAGGATACTACAAACATTTTTATTATTTTTATTGACAAAATATACAAAGATTCAGGTAAACAATATTCTTAGCAAAAGAAAATATGAACATAAAATGAGAATATTAAGGACATTTGCTACAAGTACATGAAACAACAGAAGTACATAGTAAAATCATATTCAGTCAGAGGATGCTGGAAAATACAAACATTAACATATCAGACTTTAGCGAAGGTGACTGTAACTTGCCCAGTCGGGGCATGGTCTCAAGACTGTATGGCTGTATGGCTGCAGCCTGGAGCGTCCCATGTCATGCCGAATGGTCTAGGCTAGGGTGTGACTTATGCTGCCTTCAGTGTATGTCGGAAATTTGACTAAGCCTTTAAACGCATAATAAACCATGGTAGTGATCATTTTAAAAATTAAATAAAAAATGTGCAGTTGATTATACTTGAGGATGACAGTTTGCCTCCTCAGGACCTAGTGAATCGTCTCACTCAGGATTCATTTTGTGCTAATGTGAACAGGGAGTTTGAATGAGAAGCCGCCTAAGTCAAGATTTAATACTTGACTTGTCTTGCGCATACCGTTACACTTGCACACATACATATGTAGGCTACTAAGCACTTGTACATATACATGCATAGGCTACTCTCATGCATATACATGCACACATAATACTCACATAACAGAATATACCCTCACACATTCTCTCATGTGTATGTATAGTAGCCGTGCATGTGTATATGCATGTATATGCAGGAGAGAATGCTTGTATGTGCTAGTGTTTAGTACCGGTAGATATGTATGTGATGATGTGCAAGTCAAGTATACATGTATGTGTAAGTACCGGTATGTATGTGCAAGTCAAGTATTTAATTTTTGCCTAGGCGGCTTCTCATAAGTTTGAAGCTTTCTCAACAACGTAATGTCCGAACCTAGACTGGTTACTTAAAGGCAGCACGAGAACACGTGTAGGAGCCTTCTGGAAACGACTCTCCTTTCGAGAGCAGCCCGAGCAGTGCGGACTTCCTACCAGCGGTACTTTTTGCTTTTACCTCGCTGTTTGAGCTGCTTCACCATGACTGCCGTAAAAGCTCTGAACCCAAAAGCAGAAGTGGCCAGGGCCCAGGCTGCACTGGCGGTTAACATCAGTGCTGCCCGGGGGCTTCAGGATGTGCTGAAAAGTAACCTGGGACCGAAGGGGACCATGAAAATGTGAGTGCCACCGGAGCCCTTTGTGCAGCATGCGTGCTAAGCTAAATTTGCTAGTAGCTAACGTTAGCTGCAATTCACCGGTAGACTGCGCATGTAACGCTAACACTATAAGTTAGTCAGTCTGCCGATACCTGGTTATGAATTTATGTGAACATTGGGAAGCATATCCTGTGTCCAAAGTATTAGCTAAACCACAATTTCAGGGAGTAACATTTAAGGCCTCTACTAGCTACACGGATAAATGATTTTTCCCGGCGCACGTTGCCCTGCCCAGTCATCGTCATTCGTCACGATCCGTTTTGACAACCACCAAGCTTACATTAGCATGTTAGCATCAGCCGGTTGCCTGATTGCGCTAAAGATTCTCAGGACCAATCTCGATTAGGACTCAGCACAAATGTGCGTGTTAAGCGTTATAATAATATAATTAACGTTAGTTGAATTACTGAGCGGATGGAGCAGTGCATGAAACTCTGGAAATGTGTAACGTTAATGGCTGACCGAAAACTTTTAACTTCTTGACTAAATGTTATCCAAGAGTATAGTACGTTGCTGTGGGTTGTAGCGAACCAGCTTTTGCTTTGGTCAGTAACCATTAACCCTTACCTGCTCGTTTGGATCCGCAGGCTGGTGTCTGGTGCAGGAGACATAAAGCTGACCAAAGATGGCAACGTCTTGTTACACGAGATGGTAGGAAGTGCTGAGCTGTTACGTTACACTTATTCTGTCCAAATGTCTTGTCCTTTATTGTGCTACATTCTTCATTGTTGAAGTGACCACACCCCTACTTTATGTGGGTGCCATTTAAGCTTGTGTAAATATATTTGGCACAGTCCATATCAAAATAAAAATAATAAACTGTGACCTGTATGATTTAAACTTGTTTACTTAGACACTGAAAACATGACATTGCCAATCTTGGACTGTGTATAAAGTAAGCAAAGTGGTTGTTAGCTGTTTGTGTTTTGGACACCAGTTATTATTTGATGAATTTTTTTTGTTAAATGAAGAGTTTATGTAGAACTTGTTTTTATTCGTCAGAGTAAAGTACGTTATCACAAGTAATAATTTTTCTACTTAATTGGGGCACAAAACCTCTGATACATTATATGATATATTGATGAAAGAAAAGTTATTGGCACTAAATCTTAACAGCCTCAGTTCTCAAATGTCTTACATAATTAACATGCTTGCATTTGAAATGCATTATTACCTTTGCCATAGATTTTCATGTGCTGTTAATGTAGAGCTGGATGATATGGAGAAAATCAAATATCACAATATTTTTGACCAAATGCCTTGATGTTGATATTGCGGCGATATCGTAGGGTTGACTATTGGTGCTTTCACAAAATATTAACACAATGAGCGTTTTGCTAAAATAATTACCAATAAGACGGATACAATGACTAAGTGGGTAAAGGCACATAATAAAACAGTTGGTGAGTCTGGCAGGTTTAGGAAATGACCTCACTTTACTGTAAGGCACCCTTCAAAACCAGAAAAAGCCAACACTTGTGTCATATTACGATATCCAAAATTTAAGATGATATCTAGCCTCATATTTCCCAGCCCTATGTTAATGTACAGTAGCCCTCCCTGGACTATAGAATATTTGCAACAATAAACAATCTATGCTTTACATTTGAAGATGTCACCTTGGGCTCTGTGAAGTTGTTATCTATCTATCTATAGTTGCAGCCTGTTGCACTTATAAACTGTGTAGGGTTTTGCATTATGACTTGCTTTTTATGTTGTACCGTGCAGCAAATTCAGCACCCGACGGCATCACTCATTGCAAAGGTTGCCACGGCGCAGGATGACATCACGGGAGACGGAACCACCTCAAATGTCCTCATCATCGGTGAACTGCTGAAGCAGGCTGACCTCTACGTGTCAGAGGTAAAAATAAATAAATAAATAAATTTAAAAAAATGCCTACAGTCACAGGCCTGTCTGGTAATTTACCCAGAATGTACACCATGTTTTTGTTTTTTTACCTAAACTATTCCTTCCATAACTCCCTTTTGATTTGGTGCGGCAGGGTCTTCATCCAAGAATCGTTGCGGAGGGCTTTGAGGCGGCGAAAGAGAAAGCCTTGGCTGTTCTGGAGGAGCTGAAGGTGACCCGGGAAATGGACAGAGAGACCCTCATCGACGTAGCACGCACCTCCCTCAGGACCAAGGTCTACGCAGAGCTGGCAGACCTGCTCACTGAGGTGAGATAAAAGGGAATGGAGCTCAGCGTACGCAGAGCTGAGGGTCAGCATTTGACCCTACAGCACAAAACAAAGAATTTCCATAGTTATTAATACTCTTAAGGCCTTTCCCAATTCCCAGTTTGTGCTTCTCCGGTTACACTTTACTTTAAGTTTTCTACATAAGAGTGACATGACACTGTCATGAACGTGTCATAAAACATTATAAACAAGTCATAAACGTTTATAACTCTTTTTTTTTTTAGTGTCATTTGGTTTTGTCATGACACGTTAGGGTTAGGGTTCATATGTCAGTGACAGTGTCATGTGAGTGTCATGTATTCATGACAGTGTCATGTCACTCTTATGTAGAAAACTTAGAGTAAAGTGTTACCGCTTCTCCTATTCCTCTCCTGGCGTATTAGTCCCGCCTACAGGAGATTTGAGGCATTTAACAAATATGAAACCTCTTGCCTCGAAGCTGTCATTTTGAAGCAACGTCAATTAAATATGACGTAGCACAGCTGCATCAGCTGTCCATTGTTTTGTCATACGCTGTATTTTATGTCTGTCAGATAAGCAGAACAATGTTCATGACAATTTATAAATTTACTTTAAATTCAATTCACAACGTGGCATGTGACAAGAACGTACGAATGTCATAGATAATTTTTTGTATTTAACACATACAGTATAGGCTTCATATATTGTGTAAAGCATTACAAATGTTTGTATGTATATTTAATTGATTACATACACAAACGCACTTAGTGATGCATGAATGGGCTCTTTATCCGAATCCGCGTGTAGGCTTAAAATCACCCACCCACCCACCTGAATGAATTATTTTCTCCATTTTAGAGACACGCGGGACATTTCACTGTCGCCTAGCAGACCCTGTAGGCTACATGGCTTTTTAAGTTACGTAATGTATTGATGTAAAAGTTTTCTTTAACACTTTAATGATTAGAGAGGCTGCTGATAGTAATTCTAAATGTTTCCATGCAAGCAATAATGTCACTGCAGCTAATATTGTGGGACATTTAAGCAGCAAAACTAAACACTGTAGTTAGAAACTTGACAGAGGAACTGGAAGTAAACCTCTTTTCTTTTCTTGGTCAGTCAGATATTACCTATAGTAGTGAGCCAATTTATTTTCATCGTATTTCTTCTAATGGTGAATGTGATATGTTTCTCTGCAGGCTGTAGTAGATGCTGTGCTGGCCATCAAAAAACCCAATGAGCCCATCGATCTGTTCATGGTGGAAATCATGGAGATGAAACACAAGACCGACTGCGATACACAGTAAGTTTTAATAAAAACTGAAGACTCGGAACAAGAGGCAACTTGTCCCTTTACTGCAGTGGTGTATAGGGGTCCCAGACATCTAAAAGTTGTTGCTTTTTTCTTTTTTTCTTTCTCAGGCTGATCAGAGGTTTGGTGTTGGACCACGGTGCCCGCCACCCAGACATGAAGAAGAGGGTGGAGGATGCCTATGTGCTGACCTGCAACATCTCTTTGGAGTATGAAAAGACAGAGGTCAACTCTGGCTTCTTCTACAAGAGTGCCGAGGAGAGAGAGAAGCTTGTGTCTGCAGAAAGGAAGTTCATTGAGGATCGTGTGCAGAAGATCATCAACTTTAAGAACAAAGTCTGTCCCAATGGGGAGAAGGGCTTTGTCGTCATTAACCAGAAGGTATGCTTGAAGAGGACTCTTACTGTTGGTATTTTAACGGCCCTTACACTGTAGTTCTTTGTCTCTACTGGGAGCAGCAGCATGACATTTTAAAATGTGCTTTAAAACACAACCAATATGAAGCTGAAAAATATCAGTCGATCAATTTTATTTGTCACGTGAAAAATCGTAAACTGTACAATTTTAGTGAAATGTAATTCCATCAGCTACTTTAATTTTGTTTTAGTTTTTTATTTTGTTTTTTTTAAATTGGTAAAAACCTGTTCAGCGTTCCCTGAAGAATTTAGATGGATGGTAGATGTTTACAGTCGGTTGTCACACCTACATAATGTGTGGGTGATAGGGCTGCACGATATGACCTAAAGTCACGATTAATTGCACATTTTACCTCTAATGATAAATGAACAATAATTAATCACGTTCTAAATCATCTTTTCTGAAGCCAAAATGTTTACAGATGATGGACACTGCGTTGTATATTTTTTTGTGTGTTATTTTTTATTTTTTTTAAGTTGCTCAGTTGACTTGGACTCTGTTTGAGTTATCTTCCATTATGCTTTCCATGCTGACTGGTCCGGGCGAAGTCACGTGACTACACATGTGGTAGAATGTATTTCAGGAGAAAGTAGGCCTATCAACAGGAATAAATTATTGTCACGGGAAAAATAGGTCTAACAGCTTCAGAATTTCGATGACGATACATTTTCGCATTAGTAGATGATGCTGTTCTGAAGTCCCATCAATGAGCCAAGGTCATCTTATCACGTTCTTTTGGCTAATTTGCTTCAAATTACCTTTTGACATCCAGCAGAAACTGAGCAATACTTGCTTGGCTTTAACAGCTGATGCTATACAACATTACATTAGTTGGATAAAATCCGGTTTCTGCTACTTAAGGACCTCATCAGTAATTATTTTCACCAAGCTACAGGTCAATTCACACATTTTTTTTTTTTTTTTTTTTTAAGACTTTACATTTCTATATGACCACTGATTCTCAACACATTTTAAATTGCTTATATTATGCTTTTTGGCTTTTTCCCTTTCCTTTTTATTGTTATATATATATATATATATATATATATATATATTTTTTTTTTTTGTGTGTGCACATTATAAGTTTACAAAGTGAAAAAGCCCAAAGTCTACCCCAAAGGGACTTACCATCTCCAACAGAAAACACTGTTCACAAACAGCTCTATTGTAGTCGAGCCTTTACTTCTGTGACGAACGTGCGTCACTTTGGTAACACGTTATAATGCTCGCCTAGCTGCTAGCGTGGCACGCCCTCATACTCTGCTTCTGACTGGCTAGTAGTCCTTACCTAGCTACTGCGCATATGCAATGCGAACAAAGATGGAACAGAACACAGGGTGAAAAGAGGAGCTGCAGCAATGTGCAGTACAACAAAAATATGGAGTTTTTTGAAAATGAAACCATGTAAACCTATTCTGATATAACCTCTAAATACAATTTATGAACCTGAAAATTTGCATAATATGAGCACTTTAAGTGAAAAGCTGAATCAATCCTTTTAGTTGCACAGAGAACACCCAAGGATGCTAACGTAGCTCTCCCTGGTCTCTTTTATCTGTGCCACAGTAAATCTGATCTGTACCTCTGCATTAGGAGAGTCCCTTCCTCCCCTACATGTATTCAGCGGATCAGAACAAACTTAATATCACTGAAATGGGCATAAAATACACCGTGAATTATTTCTTGAATGGATGTTGATAAATGGAATTTTCACATTTTCTCTGTTTAGGGTATTGACCCATTCTCCCTGGATGCTCTTGCCAAGGAAGGCATCGTAGCCCTGCGCAGGGCAAAGAGGAGGAATATGGAGAGGTAAGAAAGTAACATATTTCCCTGTTACAAATATACGTGGCCTTTTCTGTACAATGGAAATGTTGTAGTTGCTCTGTTTCTTGGGATGTGAACTAGAGTGTAAAATGTACTGCCTTCTTTACAAAAAGGAAGAGAATGAAAGTTAGGCAAAAACAGTTCAATACGTATTATCTAAGAAGTGTAAAAAAAAATGTATTTAAAAAAAAAAAAAGAAACATCTCCCAACACCAGCTTATTAGAAACTAAGAGGTTCATAAGGTATCTAGTGGTATGCTGTTACACTGGCTTTTCTGTGTACCATCGTGAGACCTACTGATGGTAACACTGTCAGCAATTTCTCATTACTGTCCTTATTGAGACTGTTTTTGTTTTTAGAGAGCACCATGAACACACCACAGCATTCCTGCTTCATTAACAGTCGTACTTTGCTTAGCCACAAGGGTGTGCACTTCAGCACAAATGTGGGACCAGAGTGCATTGTGCTTTTTTGTGGTCCGTATAGTCTATATCCTTGACGTTACACTTCCGGGATTGCTCCGGTGCCACAGGAAATTCCACTGGATGCATGTCTTTTCAGCTTCCTTCTGCTTTGTGTTGAATTTTAAATTTGGTGGACTATTTTTGACTGCTCCTCAGATCTCTGCATGGTAAATTGAGACAAATAGCTAGACTACCTGTCCAATCTGAGACTCTCCTTTAGCGCGCTTTGAAGGAGGGTCTGGCAAAGCGAGACTATGGTCAGTACAAAGTTTTATTATCAGAGAGATGCTAAAATGTGTCAGGGTATGGCAAATTATTATTTGCTTTTACTATGTTGAGATGTGACATCTACCCTTCTAGGCCCATTTGCCAAAATTTTCTTTGTGTGAAAATCTTATAGTACGTGTCCATATGCGCGTTATTTTAACAGATGGAATCACCCCGCTTCCCAGCATTGCGCGCTAGTGGGCTTCACGTGGGGCTGGCTACTCCCGAATTTCAAAACCGACCATAATGGCACCTCGTTAAGAATACTGTCTCGTATTTTATGAAAATATTTCAGTCTCTCGATTTAAAATGTATTTGAACTACCATTTTGCACTGATGTTTATCAAACAAAGATGCAGTACCTGCCGGATACAGGGACACCTGAACAGACAATGCTTTTGCTGTCCACAGCTGCATTAGGTTTTTCCATCATAAATCAGATCAAGAATTGAGTTATACATAGTGTGTTTCCTCTGCAGACTCACCCTCGCTTGCGGTGGCATTGCCATGAATTCAATTGATGACCTCACACCTGACTGCTTGGGATACGCTGGGTTGGTTTATGAACACACGCTGGTGAGTGTTTTTCTGGGTGTATTCTTATATTTCTTCTGGTTGTATTCTTTTATTAACTAATCACCCTAAATCCTGTTTGCAGGGAGAGGAGAAGTACACATTCATTGAGAAGTGTGGAAACCCTCGCTCGGTTACCCTGCTGGTGAAGGGACCCAACAAACACACCCTCACACAGATCAAAGATGCCGTAAGGGATGGTTTGCGGGCAGTCAAGAACGCCATAGAAGATGGTAAGACACTAAGGAACCTAAGGATCCTAACATTTTACCATGTGTTTGTGCCATTTGACTTTTTTTTTTTTCTTTTTTTTTATTAGTTTTATGTTTATGTATAGTTTTATGGAAATGGGATTTATTTCAGTGATTCAGTTACAAGTCCAGTTTTGTTTTGCCACCAGGGTGCAGTTCAAAATGTTGTTCTATGTTCCTAATTTAAATCAAATTCAAGATTGGCAATAGAACCGTCAGTTTATGTTCTTTCTTATTTTGTGCATAACAGTTTGTATTGTACAGTATGTATTGGTCTTATTTGCACAGCGAACACCCAAGGATGCCAACATGGCTCTCCCTGGCCTCTCACGTCTGTGCTACAGTGACTCTGATCTTTTCCTCTGCATTAGGAGTGTTTCAGTCTCTCCCACATGTATTAGCTGATCAGAACAAACTCTGTTTTTTTTAACCAGCGATTCATTTTGTTTTAAACAAATTATTAGGACCTTATTGACCTGAGGCAATTATACTTGTTTTCTTAGTATCTTCTTTTCCTCTTTGTCTCTTCAGGTTGTGTCGTGTCTGGTGGAGGTGCGTTTGAGGTGGCTGTGGCAGATAGTCTGGTGAAACACAAGCCCAATGTGAAAGGCAGAGCCCAGCTGGGAGTTCAAGCATTTGCAGATGCTCTCCTAATCATCCCCAAGGTGAAGGATTTTTACTTCTCCCCAGACTTTCAGCGTTTTCTTTGTGGTATAGAAATCTCTTGCTTCTGCATTATGCTACTGGTAGTATCTCTGGTTCTTCTTCCATTGTTACATTAAACAGGAAAAATGGTAAAACCGCTTCATTTGTTAGCATTCATACTGTATCAGCTTCTGTTGATTTTAATAATGCATCTCCCTTTTATAGGTTTTGGCCCAGAACTCTGGCTATGACCCACAGGAGACCCTGCTGAAGCTGCAGATGGAGTACAAAGAGTCTGGTCAGCTAGTTGGAGTGGACCTCAGCACAGGTCAGGACCACAGCACACTGTTAAAAGATTGAGTTTTGCAATATATTGCAAGATCGCCACATCACAATGGTTTTTTTAAAAGCAGCAACATAAGACTATTAACTTGATGAAGTTTGAAGTGCTTTCATTTTCAAGTTAAACTGTAATAAAGTGCAGAGAATTTGAGCCTTTTTTAATAAACCTTTTTCACGGCAGCCATGTTGACATGTCATAGCAGGAAAAGCACAGGTGTATTCAAAACCATTAATGATGGCTGCATTCCACTTAGGAGAGGCCCTGGTATTGGGCATGCTGACTCACTGAAATAGCTCACTGGGACACTTGATGGAACTGAGCCATCGTTAAGGTTATCACTTTCAGCTGTGCTTTTCCTACTATGACAAGTCAAAATGTCTGCTGTGAAAAAGGTCCATACATTGAGCATCAAATAAATGCTCAGTTATACAGATGTCAAACAGCATTACATTGGCAAAAGGATGAACTATGAGAAACCAGAACAGTTTCTGATTAAAGTGTTCATAGTAAAGGATTCACCTTTACCATTCACCAACTCCAAGACTGCACATTTGTATTTTGAGTCTCACTGTTGTGGTTA
Organism: Perca fluviatilis; assembly: GCF_010015445.1. Taxonomy (NCBI): domain Eukaryota; kingdom Metazoa; phylum Chordata; class Actinopteri; order Perciformes; family Percidae; genus Perca; species Perca fluviatilis. Next base: position 17,833,469 of record NC_053127.1, read on the forward strand.
TTTTTATTATTATTTTTTTGCTCTTTGACTCTGTGTATTCCTTTTTTAGCCCCCAAATACCTGGTTGGATCATAGTGCACTTCTATCGCCAGCTTGTTTTTTTTACTTAAAATCCTGTTGTTCTTCAGGGGAGCCCATGGTGGCAGGAGAAGCAGGCGTTTGGGATAATTACAGCGTAAAGAAACAGCTTCTCCATTCATGGTGAGATGACACTTTTCTTTACAAGACCATTGAATATTTGAAATTCTCCGTATGCATTAACTCCATCAATCTCTTATGTGGCTCTTTATTCCTTTACAGCACGGTTATCGCCAGCAACATCTTGTTGGTGGATGAGATCATGCGAGCTGGAATGTCTTCTCTCAAAGGTTAAAGGTCAACTGAAGAAGCTGCAGCTGTTATCATACTCACAGGAATAGTTGTTTACCTGACGGTTCAGTCAAGGTGTTCCGGCTCTAGGAACTCCAAAGCACCCCAGTCTGATGGACGGCCGGCTGTACACCCCACGGCGTCCATCGCAGCGTCTGTCAGAAACCTTTGTTATGCTTTTCGTGGGTTTTTTTCATGGATTTGTCAATGCCTCCCTCTGATTGGTTTATTTATGAGATTTTGTTAAAAGCACTGACCTCTGCCACTCGGTTATGTTTCTACCCATTAAAGACTTTCTTGGCTCTTGAAAGATGTAGTAGTTTGTTTTGAAGAGTAATTGGATTAAGAGAAACATCATCAGAAATAATTTTTCTGCTTGTGAGAGTACACAAATGTAATAAATCACATCTGGACCTACCTACTGAAACAAACCCCACCAGTTTAGAATTTAACTTCAATACATTAAAAGTACTTTTTGGTACTTGAACCTGAGCATTTCAGTTTTCTGCTACTTCTGCTTGACTACATTTCTAAATTTGTACTTTTAACTTAAAATAAAAGCTGTATTTACTTTAAAGAGATTTTACACAAAAGTGAAAAGCTTATAAAATATGCACTGTTGGAGCTTAAACTGCCCTACAAAGTTGGCTAAACTTGGATTCATCTGCACCAGTTAAAGTGCTTCTCCCACATGAATGCTTCAGAAGTAAAAAAAAAAAAAAAAAACCTTATCTACTCCTACTTGGTAAAGGGTATAGCATATTTCTTCGACCACTAATCATAACCAACTATTTAAACTTGAGCTGTGAAATATATTCTTGTGATTGCATTTGTTACAATTTCAGTTTTCAGTAAGTCTATGCATGTTTAATTTGCATAAGCTTCTAAAATAAAAACACTGGATGGCAATTTAGAATAAAAATTAAATATATAAATAAGATTTGTATACATTTTAATTTTTTATTGACTTCAATTTAGTCAAAGCATCAAATTTTTAAACCTTAAACTTTGGAGTAGTTTATCTTCAAGGCTTTGAATATGACGAAATCTAATTACTATATAGATATATTTATATCTGCAACTTCATACGATATCGTTCATCCAGGGGATGAAGAGGAGTAAAAAAAAAAAGGGGGAAAAGAAATGAACGCTGAAGCGGAACCTTTTGTTTTACACGGAACATGTTTATCGTTGAACCCATTTCTGTTGCGACGGTAAAATATGTCCGACAGAGAAATGAAACCATTTAATCGAAGTTTGAGAAGTTTTGTTGCTAGCTAGTTAACTCTTAAACGTGTATTTGTATACAGCGCTATATATACACACACATATGTGCTTAATGTCGAATTCATGTCAAAAATGAACTTTAAAATAGCGTTCTTGATATCCGCGGTGTTTTTACTGGCAGTGTCGGGTAAGAAATCACCTTTTCATTCTCTGAAAATACCGAAACATAAATGATATTACATTGAATTAACATGATCGAGATATTATCCCGACACACAGAAGCAGATGAGATGCTGAGTATACCAGGAGGAAAGCTGATAATGGGAACCAGTGCAGCTGACGGGAGAGATGGAGAGGGCCCCACCAAGGAGGTTGAACTGCAGCCTTTTCAAATAGACAAATACCCTGTCACAAATGGTGATTTCAGGTAATCAACCTTGAAACCTGATATCAGGGTGATTTTGATAATGATTAAAAAAATAATATAACAAAGCCACTGACTTGGCCTTTATTGATCACAGAGACTTTGTGAGAGCGCAGAAGTACAAAACTGAAGCTGAGACGTTTGGTTGGAGTTTTGTGTTTCAAGATTTTGTGTCAGAAGAGCTGAAGAGCAAAGTCACACAGAGAATCGAGGTAGGCCTACCTACAAATAGTAAGATATAATGCTGTTCAATGTTTTACATGTAATTTATATATTTGGGCTTTGAGCTCTTGGTCTGACAAAAAATAAATAGTAATACAACTTTCACCGTTGGTGTTTTAACTTTTTTTTAACATTTTATAGTCAAAACAATGAATTAATTATTCAGAGGATAAATAGATAAGTCTATAAAAAGTAATTAGAAACATTTCAAGAAACATTTGGCTGTTTGATACACATACTGTACACTATTGCAATACACTTGGTCTAATTTATGGATAGCAATTACCATTTGTAAGGTTGTCTTGTGAATAGCTTTGGACTCTTATCTTTCCCATCCAGTCTGCTCCTTGGTGGTTGCCTATAGAACGGGTGTTTTGGAGACAGGTGAGGTCATGAGTTTTACCTTGAATTCCTATATATTTTTTTTATTTGAGTGTGTATATCTCCCAGCATGCCTTCATTGTCTGCCTTTGCTCCTTTCACCCTCTACTGTTCAGCCTGCAGGACCTGGTTCAGGCATTCGGGAGCGCCTGAGCTTCCCGGTGGTTCAGGTGAGCTGGAATGACGCTCAGGCCTTCTGCCGGGGGAAGGGCAAGAGACTGCCTACTGAGGAGGAGTGGGAGTGGGCTGCACGAGGGGGGCTGCAAGGTACACAGTTTATGCACTGAAAGCATAGAAGAAATACTGTATGTGCCACCGATAGTGTTGTATTTACTTGACAGTATGTTCGCATCTACTCTTGACTAATGTCAGTGTTTGCTGTCCTCTTCACTCTTTCCTGCCTCATGTGATCAAGGTCGGACTTATCCGTGGGGTAACAAGTTCCAGGCAAACAGAACCAACCTGTGGCAGGTCAGCCTACAACAATAATGCATGTTGCAGTAGCATAAGCACATGCTATTGTCATCATAGGATGCTTTGACTCTGGATTCACTGATACAGACACTGACGTGATAGTTTTCCACTCATTTCTGCAGATTATGATACCATTTTCTTAGACTTAATATACACATTTGGGTGCCAAACTGATTAAACTTCATCAGACCTACCTATCCAAAGGTTATTATGTGCTGCTGCTTTTTAATCGACTATGATGACTTGACTTTATTAATAATTTGTATTAATTGAGATACTTTTTGAAAAATGCAACGGTAAAAATTACATGTTTGGTGCAATTTTACACTTTAAATCAGTGAATACCAGCAGATATTGTAGACATATGAAACATATGAGACATGAAAAAACATTTTCACATGAGAAGACATGATAACTTCATTTTCTGTATGTTTTAGGGATCGTTTCCAGATGAAGACACTGCAGAGGATGGGTACCATGGCGTATCTCCTGTCACAGCATTTCCTCCTCAGAACAGTTATGGTAACTGTCCCTTAGTTAAATTAAAAAAAATAACGAAATGATATATGATTATAAGTGATACATTGTAACAAAGATGTCTTTAGTTTAAAGCAATAGAGAGAAATAAATGTTACAAAACTGTTTAAACCAAAAAGAGTCCAGGCCTTATAATATTATAAAGGTTTACTCTGCCTGTGTGTTTCTTAACACTATAAGAGCGATTCTTCCTGCAGGACTGTATGACATGATGGGAAACACATGGGAATGGACAGCCACACCCTTCCCAGCAGCACAACCAATGTATGTGCTGCGTGGTGGCTCCTGGATTGACACAGTGGATGGTTCAGCCAATCATAAGGCACGCATTACGACCAGGTGAGTTATTAAAACAAAAAACAAAAAAAAATGCATTTTTAGACTCTTGTCCACAGAGCAACTGTACGACAGTCCCAAGTGATTGAGGGTTATGATTCTGTGTCCCGCAGGATGGGCAACACTCCTGACTCTGCCTCTGATAACCTGGGATTCAGGTGTGCTGCCAGCAATGGACAGAAACAAGGGAAGACAAAAGACAAAACTGAACTGTAGCAACAAATGGGAAGTTAAAATAATAATGATCTTTTGAACCAAACAAAAGAACAAGCAAAAAGGAAAAGGACCAATTAAGTACCAATGACTAACAATGAGTTTTAATGAATAATGATGGTGACAGACAGATGTGAGGGTAGAAACAAACTGTATTTCTCCCATGGAGAACTTAGATTTTTTTTTTTTTTATTAAATTGAAGAATAGGAACAAACTACTAATAACTAACATTCAAGAAATAAATAATTTTACAAAGAAAAAAAGTCCTTTGTAACTGTTTTTCCATAACGTAGTTATACCAAAACAATAAGAATATAATGCTGATAATTTATGGGCATGACTGAAGAGACTTGTTCACTGAATGGAAGAAATAGGACACTCTTTGACTGTCATTGGCAGTTCCTTCTACACGCTGGGATCTGTCTTTTGTTGAGCATTTTTATGTGACTGGAGAGTAAATCGGTCCATCGGTTTAGTCACAGCCTCCTATAATGCCGTCTTTGTCTTTTTGTTTCTTTCTCATCCCTAATGTCCAGCTGAGGCTGACTCATTCTGTTAAACACCACAGACAAGAAGTTTTTTTAATCTAAATTCCAGTTTTATTTAACTATCAAGTAACTGTATATAAACCCAAGATAGAATTGAGTACCTTTGAGTTGGCCACACAATCCAGAGGTAATATGCGTGTGGAGTGAAACATGTTTTTAGTGACATTGACAAATGTTCACAAAAGGCAAAATCAGAGCTGGCACTTTTGTTCTTGTAACATACAGAATGTGGACAGTGTTGCAATTTTTAAATGGAAAAGCATGTAACATGTAGTTTTTCCACACAAAAAAGCTAATTGTATAAAACTACTTGAAATTGGACTTCTTCATTTTTTTTTTTTATTTCCCCTAAATGCAGCCTCTTATATTAGTCACATGATGTGAAACTGTTGCTTAATACATCAGTAGTTCACAAGGATTTACATTCATCTGGATGATTGCAGACCCTTCAATACTGAAAACTTCACAACAAGATTTGTATTGAAGCCATAGATTAAACCCACACTGGGCTAAAAATGAAAGCAAAGGTTTGACATATTCGCTTTCAGGTGGAGAGTTTAGTCAACAATGTGACAATATAATAATATTACCCCAAATGTCATGACACTAAGTTATTTGCTGGGACATGTTTGTTGCAAAACCTTATCTATAAATACTGGCACAGAGAAAGTTTCCCACATGCTCTTATTAAGTTCAACCTATTTAGAATTGAATGTAAATTATTGGATATGATAATGGAGAAAATAACAGGTTTCGTCTGAAGACTGACTCCACCTATGTACTTTATTAAGCGGTGACCTACTTCCTGCAAAATATTATACAGAGTGCAGCACAAAGACATGTTTTTAGTTATAAAATGGGACATGTTGATGTGTCATTGACTCATCTCTGCTCATGTACGTGGGAGATTTGTCACCAAAAATCACCCTCTTAGCCCAACTGCTCGGAATGAGTACAACTGGTGTTTTCCCTGATGCATTTTAATTCCAAAAATAAATTGACTAGGCAATCCTACACTTTACCTGACTGTAAATTACTTTATCTGTTTTCTCTGGTTACTGTCTTCAGCCCCCTGCTCTGTATATTTGCGTTGCTTGATACAAGTGCAGTTTAAATCAGGTATCATGCATCAAGCCAGAATAATCTCATTGTATCAAAGGATCAAAAGCCCTCCTCCCTCTGTTCCCCTGCAGCTCTGGTATGTTTGCACATCATGTGTTTGTGTAGCGACTGAAAAGGAGGAAGAGAAACTACACAGGCCACATGAAGCCACTGCCTCCACTGACATCACATCATGTCATGTCACATCCTTGTGAAGACGCACGCATGCAATTCAGGAAAAACGAGTTTGGAGACATTTCTGCGAGTCACCCTCCCTCCTGTCTTTCTGTCTACCTCTCGCTCTTTCGTGTTTATATACATCCTGACAGTATCTCCTGATGGTTTAATTGACTCTAACTCTGCCTGTGACTTCTTCCAAGCTGATCATGGACTACGCTCAGTCTTTCTCAACCCTCAACGAGAGGCTGAGACCTAAAATAACAAAAAGTGAACAGCTCTACTCCTCTCTGAACAGACTGGAGGAGAAACAGTTGAACTTGCTCAGGAGCAAATCCTCATCTTACCGACCTACAGTTCTGCCAACAGAACCCGAACCAAACGACTGTGTGGCCACAACAGAACCAGAAGATCCAGAGGAACCTGAAGACAACTGTGAGCAGGAAGATTTGGTCTCCGATGAAGAAAATTGTGCCGATCGGTTAAACAACTCGTGCCTCATCACTGAGTTCAGTTTAAAAGATTTAGAAGAAGAGGAGTCGGTTGATGAGAACAGAAACACATCCTCGCCTGAGGAGAAAGAAAACCCAGGTGAGCTGATCTCAGAGGGGACAGGTGATTCCTCAGAGTCAGTAGCTACGGACGGTGAAGGTGGGAGCTCCTTCCAGAGGAGCTACATGAACCGGACTTTACCAGACCTGATCAACAGTGGCCCGCCGCTCAACCGACGTCGGACACTGGGACATGTCTCCGACACGGTAGGATACCAGTCTTTATAGGTCTGTGGGTTTAAATTGAGGTTGTTAAGTGTCCTGGAAAATCTTTCTTTTACAGTGCATGATCTAATCCACTATAAACAGGCTTGTCACACAACAAAACCTGTTCCTAAGGGGGGGGGGGGACAACAGCTCCAGCGGTCATTCAGGAGTGTATTTACAAAAAACAAAAAAGATGCAAAGTTGTTTCCAGAATGCCAAGAAATCGCGTACTGCAACATAATTAAGTATGATCAAAATTAGTTTGATGCTCTGACGTCATAGCGCAGTAAACTTAGGTGTGCAGAGAACGCCTTTTATGATTTTACAGCTGATGATAACAGGGTTTGATTTGTGGTTATGATGGAGACAGTGTTGGTGGGAAATGTTTTGTGCCTCATATTTCATGTTAACTTTTATCACACAGTCATCTTGGTGTGTCTGAGTGTGTTCCTATGAATGTTTTCATTTGTAAATATTTGCAGTGTCTGCATGTGCTGAATAACACCTCAGCCATGCTTTCATGTCTACAGTTTCACTCAGGAATCCAGATTAGCAGTCTCTGTTTACATTGTGTAGAAAATGTCACAAGGTTGTACTTTCTGTGTGCAGGCCTACAATTATCTACACTGCAAAAAGTGATGGCTTGTGAAAATGTACTGATATGATATTTATGGTTTGCAGCTTAAAGAAGTGCGCAGAGAGGTGGAGCTGTCTCGGAGACGAAGTATCAAGCTTAAGGCGCAGGTGGACAAACTACAGGAGAGCAGAGAGGGACCGGGATGGAGTCAACACAGAGAGAGGGTAAAGGTTACACAGAGTACCACAACATCTGTAGGACACATCTGCAGAACTGCTATGATTTCTTTCTGTTCATTTTTATCCCAGGTCACAGAGGAGGTTCTGTCCATACTGGGGCTACTGCGCCCGCTGACAGAGTCAGAGTCCAGCCCACCTGAACCCGCTCCTGGTGTAAACCGCCTGGACGCTTCCCTGAGCCAGCTGCAGAATGTGGCCCGCAAACTGGCTATTAGTCACACCAAACAGGTAAAGTTAAAGCTCCTTACCCTTATCATGTCAATCTCAGTTTGAGTTGATTTAAGTGGACATGTTACCTGGGAAAATGTTTGCTTTGCACATACAAGTGGAACTACAGCACATATTTACACACAGAAAGTTTTGATTTGCAATTTCTATCTAAAATGTGACTTTATTAACTTGAGACAAGTAGTGGCATCTGCCCATTTTAAAGATATATTCACCTGCAAATTCTAAAAGACAGAAAGGAATTTATATTGTCAACAAGTAAAACAAGCACTGAGCTCTATGCATAAATATTAAAGCTCACGCGGGAGGCTCATGATGATGCATCATCTCAGCTATGTGGCCCGACAGGTAAGTGACAGTATCAGTGATCTGAGTCTTTCTGGTTTTTACCATATGTAAGGGTAAGTCACAAGGTGGGTGACTGACGGTGGGATTAGATCAGAATCCTATATGAAAGACAGGTAAGAGAAAGTGAATTCAGTGAGGTTAGAGGCAGAGAATAACAAGAGTTGTGGCAAAACATGACCTTCCTCCCGTGCTTGTTTATTTAAAAGTTCAAATCTGGAGAAGGAGCAGAGGACAGTGCTGTTCTGCAGCAGGCGTTACGGGACAGAGATGAGGCCATGGAGAAGTGAGTACACACACTCACATTTAAGGGGGAAAAAAGGAAGCTGAAGACCTGAATCTATTTTAAAGAATGTGTCATTCTTTCCATTCCGCTGGGCAGGAAGAAGGCGATGGAGGCCGAGCTGCTGCGGAGTAAAACGGAGATGATGTTGCTAAACAACCAGCTGCTGGAGGCTGTACAGAAACGTCTGGAGCTGGCAGTGGAGCTTGACGCCTGGAAGGTAAAACCTGAGACAAGGTTAATGTTTAACAGAGACAAAAACAAAAAGTGGATAAACTGAACAGGGAATGGTGTAATCACTGAACACTTAAATACAAATGAAATATGCAGTCATATTGAGCAACATAGAGACAGGGTGAGAAGTCTTGAAAAGTAGGACACAGAGTTCACACCCACACAAACAAACACATAATTAGAGTTAATTACACACGTTACGTTCAGAACTCCAAAAATGTTCAGCTGTAAAACACACAAAACAAACTACGTTTAAAATTCACACTCATTACATTCAGCACAAGGAGTGCAGGCGATAACTGCCAGCTGGTATCCTGCCACAGTGTTTGGGCCTCAGGCCCATGTGTTCATCTGGTGAGTGCCTGGCTCACTGCACGGTTACATTGAAAACTACTCTGCACTTTGCAAGTGTTGTCAAGTTTACTGGTGAGAGCAGCAGTGTCTGCTTTAGCTGTACACTCTGAATTTAAACAGATTTTACCTTATTTAAACTACTGTTAAAAAAAAGAAAAAAGCCCCATATTTTTGTGTGTAACATATTATACATTTGCAAAAAGTCTTGCCTATTTGGAGCTAAAATATCAAAAATGTTAGTATCATTGTTGCAAAACTTATATTGGTCAAATCGTTCTCTGGATATGATTGGATTTCATTATGTGTCAAACCTTCACCTGCTCCATTTTTCTTCAAATTTGTCTAGGGTGTATTTTATTTCTAGTAAATCTTTTAGGGAAGTTTTAATTTAGACCCTCCTCTCTTTTAATACTATCTTTTGGTCAGACAGTGGGACACAATCAAATCATTTTCTTTATAGATGGTCCCTTGCTTTGTTGCATGAATATTATTGGGGTGCGGAGGAGGGTAGAATCTTATTTTCACTTAAATTTTCTTTGGGCCCTAATTTAGAAAGAATAACTGACTTGGTACAACTTGTTTCACCATTACTAACTAAAAGAGGCAAATAATTTGAGATGGTGTAATATAATATAAACCTTAATAAAATAGTGGAATAATAATTTTTTAAATGAGCAAAACACACACACACACACACACACACACACACACACACACACACACACACACACTAGAAGTAGGATAAGTTATTTCCAACTGTATGGCAAACAAATTAATATTCCAGCCACTCTCTATTTTAGAATAAAGAGATACTAAATAAAAGGCTTAACTTGAATTATAATATGGGCCAACTTAATATGAGACATTTAACTTTTTTTATTATGATAAAGACTATAGTGAATTGGGTGACTGCTGGTAAAGATAACATTAAATCACTATTACACACAATTCATAAACTCTCATAACCTTACATATTAGTCCTATTAGCTAATCGACAGAAAAATGAATCTCTCCGACAGGCCCCTTTATGACTCTGTGCACACTAAACCATTAATTTGTGATCTTGCAATGGAAGGCTGAAATATAAATTTGGGGTGAGTTAAAATTAAATGACCCTACCCTGCTCTCACAAAAAATACATATACCCCTTTTCTTACCACCTCTCTCTTCGCAAAATATTTAGTACAATCCCTTATTCACCAGTGGTACTCAGTACCCTGGAAATCCAGAGTTCTCGCGAGAGCACAATTTGAATTTGCTCAGCGAGTCACTCTGGCATTGAGTAATGATGCTCATTAACTATGCCCTTGTAGCCGAGCTGCACCAATCACATCGGTGTATCTGATATAGGCGGGCCAGAGGCGAGCTAAACAGATGACAACAGTTTAATCTACCAGTTAGCTCCGCTGGTAGCTAAGCATATGGGGTTCTGGACCCCGTGTATTGTTGTGATTGGTCGTAGTGTTATCCAGTTGTGTGCAGTGAGATATTCAAATGCATGCTTGGTGCTGCCCCTCGAGTTGGGGCATTTTCATTACTCAATGCCAGACGCTTAATCTTTCGAATTTGGGTCTGGATTTCCAGGCTAGGTACACAGTGTATATTGCTCTGAAAACAGCCACGTAAAAGATAAATAAAACTGACATGAAGATCATACTCTCGCTTGTTTAAAATCTGGCTAATTACCACATTTCCTGTCTCTCATCACGGTTTGTAGATTTTAAGTTGCAGGTTTTCAGTATTTCTTGTTCTCTGACAAATGTTTGTTTTCCTTTGACTCAGGAGGACGTTCAGCTGATCATCCACCAGCAGCTGCAGAGTCAGCAGCAGGCAGAGCAGGCCAAGAAGAAGCCCTCCCGCCTGGGCATCCTGAGGAGAACCAACAAACTGCCCATCCAGCGGCCAACCAACTTCCCTTTGTCTACACCCGTCCCTCCCACAACCAACTCCAACCAAATCTTCATCCCCAGAGCTGCTGTTTCCGCTGCTCCGACTCCCAGCACGCCTCCTTCCACTGGCACCCAACGCAACTGGATGAACAAGCTGAGGTGGACCAAGACCGGTCGTCAAGGAGACCAGGATGCAGCGGGGCAGGAGTCAGAGGGCAGGGGTGACAATGGCTTCCAGGTCGTATCCCTTGATTGAAACAGTAATGATTTTGCACGGAGTACTTAAATTATGATGCACAGCACTCATGTCTAACAATTTAAAGTCCCCCTCCAGTCATAACTGTTTTTTTTGCTTATCGTCACTTTGTTGTTTGACCACATGATGTATGTGCAGAGTTTGAAGGCTCTTTTCACATTTATCTGCCCGACGGGTTAGGAGGAAGGATTCTGTGCTCATTTAAAATCCGAGTTTAACACGTGTACGTATGAGCATGGTTTGTGACATCACAGCTAGTAGCCAATCGTGGTCCAGCATGCAATTTACATACGTGATGTGAAAACACTGGGAATGGACTTTTCATCTAGAGTCCAGCAGTTAAGCCTCTGAAATGAACAATATTTACATATTCATATATATTGGTTTTTCCAACGTGGAAGTAGGAGTAAATGTAATTGAGATGTACGAGGTAACTAAACCTCTTTGTGGTAAAACCATATCAGACAAATTATTCCAAGCAGATTATTTTTCATGTCTTAAAAACATGCCCGGAGGGGATAGTTCATCTATTCTTGGGAAAACATGCTTTTGGAGGTCTGCGCTCTCCAAGTGCCCTTCTAATTTAATACTGTAACACTTGAATGCCTGAATAATGTTGTCATGTTGTGAATGAGTGAAATTCTTATGCAAAAGCACCTTCAAACCTCTTCCTGAGTCAGACTGCAGTTTGTCACTACATCACTTTAGATGTGCACTTTTTCTTGTTGTATTTAACATTCAAAAGAAAATACACGTCACAGATTTGTAATTTTATTGTAGAATATCAGTTTGTACATTTTCAATAATATATAATCCACTCCTATATGCTTCTTGCCCACATTAATGTATATATGCCATTATCTGGACTGGCAACGTTTTCAACAAATTGAGATGAATATAGCACAGCAAAGTTACACCTGATGACAAGAGAAAAGGCATGCTCATAGTGAAACAATAAACAATCCTGAACAGATAATTGGTCTAACAGATTTTCAATGTGATTGAATAAATTCACTGTTCTATATTGTTGACACAGAGTTCCCCTCCTTTGAGAGATTCTTGTCTCAATTTAAACACTACAGCAGCGGAAGAAGGGCCTGCAATCCAACAACACCCCAACAATCTCGCTCTTCATATTGTGCAACGAGACAAATCGGTCCTGTGGTTGAGGACGAGTGGGAGCTTCTCCACTAACTGAAGCGTTATAAAAAGAACAAAATAGGGAGTGTTTGACTCAACTAAATTCTGATAATTTAAAGCCTTTTAGACTTCTGTATTCACATCAAACAAACATAAAACATTGATTGTTGTAAACATCTAGTGCTATGAAAGGATACACCCTCATCTGTTAAGCTTCCTTGTGAGAAGATTCACACAGAACTGGCAACCCAGCTGCCAATCTAAAGTCTGCTAGTTATTATTTTAGAATATATATGTATATATTTTTAAATTTTCATTATCAAGTTTTACAGAAATGGAAAAAAGGAGTTTGACAGAAGAGGCACACATTTACAACACTGCTTATTCATACAGATGGCAGTTTCACTACTGTACTGTACTGCTCAAACCCATGGAAACCGAAATAATATTAACACTATTACGATTCAATAACAACATACATTGCTGCAGCATATATTTGTGAGATACCTATATAGCCTTGCACCTTAGTCCTAGAGATAAGTGAGATACGGATAATAAATCGGTAAAACATGATCCATCAAAACACAGATTGGACTGACCAAATACAAAGACACAACATTACCACGGCTTACGCCAGACAGACAGGAGAATACTATGTGTTTCATAATTAGCATTTCTAATTGTAACCTGAGGCCGCATTTCCACCTGGTATTAAAATCTAATCTGAGTAATCCAATCACTTCGTCATCTTTTATTGTGAAGAATTTATAGGAAATTAAACCGTTCCACCGTTTCGCAGGCGCTGCTTTAGGCACTCACACTTCTAAATAACAAAAGAAGAAGTTGCGACGTAAAAACAGAAATTACTGTAGTAATATCCTACATATTCTTGAATTCGGGGATGTTTTATGAAGGTTATTGTATACCAGACTTTCCAGACAATCGCAGGGCACAGAGCTCAACATAAGATCAAGCAGCACCTTAACAAAAACAGCAACACATCACATCACCAACAGTATAACATTCAAAACACACAATTCACTCTCAGTTTCTGTGACATGAGAAATACTTTAAATGAGTACGTAGTTCCACTCACAGTTGAGTAGGCGGTCCTTAATGTGTCCTAGGACACATAAGCATACACGCTGCTTAAAAGAATGTGGTCACATGTGGCCTAAACTGCCTCCCAATGTGGCCTGAGTGATCAGATCAGATCCCACCTTTACTTAGAGCTGTTCACTTGTGATCAGATCACTCAGATCAGATTTTAATACCAGGTAAAAATGGGGTCTGAGATGTTGCATTTGAGTGGTTCAGCTTGGTTTTCATAGATGATTATGTTGGCATAAAAATATAACCAGCGCTCTCGATGACCTCGAGTTGTGACAAAGTCACTGACCTGTAAATCCTCATCTCTGACATACAGCAGATACACAGAGGAGAGGACATGAGAAATTAAGTTCCAGCCCAAAATATTGAATATATCACTATGGTCAACAATAAAATAACTACAACAAACCATCTGTACACATGAAGTCTGCATTACAGACTTTTTGCAGAGATTGAACCTCCTGACACAATACCAAACTCCCTTGTGCTAAGAAACAACTATTTCTTCACTCAGCTTTTCAGATATACAGTATTTGTTTCATTCCAGTGCTGTCAAACCTTCCATATCCAACCATCTTACTGCTGGTACACTTCAGCCCAGATAAAAACTTTATACTGGCATAGACGTTTCAAGGTAAAGAAAGCACTGTGCAGAGGAGTTTCTTTGGATTAGTACATGACCTCCAAAACAACCCCGTTATGTTATATATTGTCTACTTACCGACGTAAAAATCAATGAAAACATATTGAGAAACCAGCCCATCTAGTGACACTACCTGTATGGCAGAGAGACTAAACAAAAGTTTACCTACGCTAAACTACACTAATATTGTTAAAAGGACTGACTGCTGTAAAAGGGTAAGTTTGGTCCACTGTTGTCAAATATTAGCATCATTAATGTCTCCACTTGCTCTCGCTGAAGCTGCTGAATACAAACCGTCATTTTCGGTGAGGGCATGCTCAAGGGTGCCGACGATTGAAAAGTTCTGAGGCGTAGGCAGGAGGCAGCTAGGACTGGAGAAAGGAGATGATGGAGCTGATGAAATCTAAGGGTTTATCTGCATGGATCCAGTGACTTGCGTCTGGGATGTACTGGATGTCAGCGTTAGGGAACAGCCTCTGGATTTCTGGGTAATCGTCGGAGCTGGATCAGGAGTGAAGACACAGAGAAGGAAGAATTAGAATATCAGGGGGCGTGAGGGCAAAGGAGAAGAGAGAAAGATGAATAGTTAACAGGAAAAAGTTTGCGTTAATAAAAGTCGTGTTGGCTGTCTTGGTTCACGGTGGTTCAGATTACGGAGCATCCTAGTTTTTGTTTTATTACCCTCAGCTACAGTAGTTAGCACCCATTAGCTCGGAGGGCTAACTTGGCTCGTTTACTTTTGTAAACGTCTGTCACCCTGAACGTCCCACTGAACGATAGTACACAGTGACCTCCGTGTTTACTTCCGAGGCCAGCGTGACGTCTTTTCTTCTTTTGCGCATGCGGATCAGACAACCGGAGCGCTGCCCACCAGAGTGCCAGAACAACAGAGAGTCCTTCCTTTTTATAGATAGATGATAGAAAAGTCAATCAACTTCTTTCTAGAAAAAAAGTTGAAACCACAGCTGGTGTGTTTACACATTCAGAATGAAGAGGGAGAGCTGCACTGGCAAGAACAAAGCCATGTATCCAATAAATCCAATTTTATTTTCTGTTTGTTTCACAGCAGTTACGTTCTGAAGCACAAATAAAACACACCCACCCCAAGGCCGGCGGTAGCTAGAGGCCAGGGTGGGCTCAGCCCACCCAAACGTGCGTCTTGCCCAATCAAAAGTTGTTGATGTGTTCAGCCAATGGGAAAAAAATAGCACAGAAAATACCAGTACCGTTTCTTACTTCTGATTGAGCGGGCAGCCTAAAGCCCGCCTCCAAAGTTGCCCACTGGCCACCCCCTCTTCTCGTTGTGTTCAGGACAGCACAAACACACATAGCTCTGAAGCAGACCCGTCCGTCGCTCTGTGGTCATTGTCTCTGTAAAATTAGAGATGAGCAGCGCGGCTTCCGTGGGAAGTGTAGCAGCTTCAGTTGATTATAATGGACACGCTCTGCTGCGGGCATGCTGCAGCAGACGTGTCCAGCTCAGAGGTTGTGCTGAGTCTTTGCTCCATGTACTGTATTTCTTCCGTAGTTTCGGTTTTCCGGCTCCGCTTTCACTAAACTTTGTCTCCACCAAAATGCAGGAAATTAAGTGTTTAATACTCAAATGTTTATGGGGGCGGACCCCCAGAACCCCCCACTTCCTGTATCCCCATGAATGTTGATACAAAATCTATGTCCTTGGGTTGCCAGTCCAGCTGGCCTTGAGGTCAAATGTTTGTGCCATCTCACCAGGGTTTTTTAAAAGCTGGGCAACTAGTGCCCTTCTCTGGGCTACCAACCGCCCAAGTTGCCCACCTATTATTTCTACCAGCCCACCCTAATATAGCATGCTAAAAATGTCCCTGCCCACACCTCTGCACAGCCCTGCAGGAAGGTGCTACGTTGTGCTGCAAAATGTTCTTAGCCTTTTGTCCAGAGCAAATCATGAAAAGCCAAGTTAGGAACAAGCACTGCACGTAAGCTAAGGCTATGAACGCTATTATAGCATTTTCAGTATTCTACGCTAATGTATATGATAATAAATAAATAGTTGCTTGTTGTTTTATACCTGATATAAGCAGAACTGGCTCCACCCAGAAACAGTGTAGGTCCATCATAGACAGTGTTAAAGTTGGGGAAGCTCATGATGTCATCAAGGTGCGCCGAGATGGCCGCCAGGTTGACCCTCCAGGCATAGTGGCCATTGTGCTCCACTAGGTTAGTCAGCAGGAACTGACGCACCGAGCGCTCCTGAGGGAGGGAAGGACAGTTTATGATTAGACTGCTTTAAAAACTAATACATTTTTAGGTTCAGAGTTTGACTTTAAAGCAACTACAGTCAATATTTGTATATTCAATGGATCACACATGGCACAGAGTTGCTTGTAGTGATGAGCCCACAAATAATTATCAACCCGACTTTGCACTGTGTCTCACAACTTTCAGCTCATTATTTTAGTTTTAAAGCCCACAACTTACGCTCACTGCTCTCGTTGCTACGCGTTCAGCCTTAGCAGACAGCAGTTTCTGCTTTAGCAAAAAAAGCTCTAAAAACGGACTGTATGCCACCAGCTCAGCACCAAACAGCAGACAGACAGTTATGGACTAGCTGGTGAACAAACTTAAGCATTTAGCAGTTAAACAGACAGATATTTCCCCCAAGTGGCCAAATCAGTTATTGCAGTTTCAATTCCAAAGTAAACAGTGAATAGTGTGAAATCAAAAAGGAATCCTAACCTTGACCAAACTGCGCAGCTGATCCTCAGCCATTCGCCTGGCAGTGGAACGTGGGATGTCACTGGAGATCTTCAGCTTCTGCATGGCCTGGATGTAAGAGCGGAAGTTGGTGCGTGTGGTGGTCTGGGCTGGACTGATGTCCACTACCACCAGCCTCTCCACTAAACCAGACTACAAACAGAGACAAATCGATTGCGGTAAACAGGTAGGAAAAGAGGGGGAAACCAATGAAACAATTAAAACAGGACAGCTAGGTGTTGCATTAAGACCAGAGCAAGATTATTAAATTCAAAGAGGACGGGAATGTACAATGACAAAGGTCACACCCAGTGTAACATTTAGGAGCAATCACATTGACCAAGAGTGCCATTTCCTCAATCTTTTAAAATTGACCTAAATTCCTCCATAGTTATCATCTCTGACAATTTCGGGTCCTTCTGTACATTATTCATGGTGACATTTCTCGGCTGCTGACCTGCGTCAGGGCGGTCGTCATGGCTGTTTTCCCTCCCATGCTGTGGCCGACGAGGACGCACTTCTCAATGTGCAGCTGGGCGAGGAGGTGTTTCAAATCATCGGTCATCGCTTCATACGTCAGCTCTGAGCTGTGAGGGCTGCTGCCATGGTTACGGGCATCTACAGTGAGCACCTAACTGGACAAAGGACAGTTAGGACACTTGGAATTCGGGAAAAGAGCCAACACAGCGGAAACAAAAAAACTTTTATGTCAGCTGTATCTGTTGTTTTTTTTGGGCTCCAGCTCATGAAAGTGACTGCTAAGGCTGTATTGTGCACACATGGTGATGAGTTTCTTCAAGAAGCCAAAGAGCAGATTATCTATCAGTAGTATTTATTACAACAGTACTGACTGCTGAGGAGTTGTATCAAATGACTGGCAGCACACTGGTTGATTGTGTGTTCCCATGCCTTCTTTTGTAAGAGGGCTAGCCTGAGAACAAACTCAAACACATAAAGGTGAATTGTTTTTGGTGCGACAGACAGGTGTCATGTCTTCATCGCTGCATTACCTTTCGGCCTGTGCGCTGCACCAAGGACTTCGCAATTGAGTGAAAGTTAGATTTGCTGCCAAAAAGGCCGTGGAGAAACACCAGGGGAGTGCTCTCTCCCTTCCCATCGAAGACATCATAGGTCAAGTTGACTGGGCTGGGGGAAAAACATCCATGTTGAGAAGTTAGAATCTGGTTACGTCTGTGGTGAGAATTATGTCACAACGACAGGAACAGTAAGACATCAAAGTGATAAAACTGTGGAAACTGTTAAGGAGTGGATATGATCAAATAATTTCTTCTACTTAAAAAGAATTTGTTGTTAATACAACTTGACCTGACGTATTATATATGAATGTGTAAATTGGAAGTCATTTTTATTTCACTGTGACTGTGCGATATTAATGTAACAGAGTGAGAGGATACAACTACATGCCATACATGTTATAGTCATGTGACAAATACCGGTAAAATTGATTGATTCATTTTCAAGTTTTGTTGGGACAATGTCATATGCTTAACATATATGCATTATTGATTCTACCAAATGTGAAAAATAGTGAAACCTGCACATCAAAGTCTCGGAGACTGAGAATACATCTTTAAAATTACTTATTTTGTTCGACCAGGAGCCCAATACCCAGAGATAATCAATTAATAATTATAGAAAACTGAGAAAAACATATTGTATCAAGATCTAATAATGCTTGTGGTTAACTGTTCAACGTTGCACTTCATAGAGGCATGCATGGAAAAACACTACATTACACTCAACACAAAAAACAACAACATTTGAACCGTAATGTGTATTGTTGTAACTGATACGGGATATATAGATTGCATTTACTACTCCACTTGTACACCTAGCTAGCTAAATATAATGCAGTCTTGTACAACAGCCCTGCAATAAATCACACCTTCATACTGAGGTGTTCCTTATATCGTGTCGATAAAAATGGGGTACACAGACCTCTCAGTATAACGCAATATTACGCACATTAAGTTTAAACAGTTACTGCCTAAACCAGTTTCAATAACAATGTAACATTAATAAAACATATCTTAATAAAGTGGGTGTTGTATTCGACAACATTCATTTTAATTAGACGTAACTGATTAGCTTAGCTGTACCTGTAGCATAGCATATTGTATACTATACATGACAGCAATTATAGTTTATTTAGCTACATAACCATACAATTTCAATAAGATAAAGAAACAGTCAGAGAGTCCATGTCTAAAATCCTCTTTGGTAGCTCAACTGCATGTTTTGCTAACCAGACGTCTGAATGTCATTTATAAACTGTGTAGGTAAAGTAAACGGTGGATAAAAATACAAAGACACGAGCGGTGAATAAATTAACGGGCTGTTTTTGAAGGACAAAAATTAGGCTGTCATGTCCACCCAGCACCAGCGCACCACGCTACGGCTCAGGCAGACAGAGGGCATCAGTTAGCCGGGGAGCTAGCAGGGATACCTGGATGAGCTGGCTGTACGGACACCGGGAGCCACCCCGCACACATCCTGCTGTCCGGGGAATAAACGACACGACGGCCGGCAACTCAGCAGTCCTCTCTGGATCAGGCGACACAAAGCACTCATAGCAGCATATGTCCGTTACCGGTCGGTCGACAAACAGCATGTGCGTTTAAAAACGACTACGATGACAGCGAAATCCGTTAAGTGTGCATGCACGGAGGAGGTCGCGAATGAAAGAGGCTTCCCATAATGTCAACAGCTGATGCTGCGTCATGACGTAGGACGCACACTAGTGATTTCTCTGGTGCGTTCCATTTACCCAAGGAAATTTCTATTTCCTTGCATTTACACAAAGAAAATAGAAATAATGGATTATGGTCATTATTTATCACATTCGTCATTGGTGCCAAGCCTGTGGCATTCTACAATATTTGTTATGAATAACTTACCAACTATCAAACTATATTATATTTAATGATGTGCAGGGGGGCTAATAGTCAGCTGCAAATATGGCTTGACCCCCAAAAATTCTAACAAAAGATTTTTCAGTGGTTTACAGTAGTATCAGATGTACCTAAAAACAGTTTGACTGTTCTGTCTGTTTGAAGCTTCTGGGGGGAGGTGTTTGGCTCGACGTCATGGTGCAAAGGAACCTAGGGTGAATTACTCCGAACCATCACTTTAAGTTTTTACAGCAAATGTGGCAAGTTTCTTGGTTTACAACAATATGACTCATGTTCAAAGTTGGAGTGTACTTTTTCCTCAAGCTAATCCAACAATGTCATCCTCTCTTAATACACTCACATTGTTGGCCTTTGTCATGTGTTAGAAATCTTTCTAATGTTCTTTTGACACCCCCATAAAATGACACTGAGCATGTGTCTGAGAATAAGACATTTGTGCTGTAATATACACTACCGGTCAAAGGTTTTAGAACACCCAATCTTTTTAGTTTTTTTATTGAAATTTGAGCAGTTCAAGTCCAATGAATAGCTTGAAATGGTCCAACGGTAAGTAGTTAACTGCTTGAGGTTAAAAAAATAAGTAAGGTTACTCAAAACTGAAAAATAATGTAAATTTCAGAATTTTACAAAAAGGCCTTTTTCAGGGAACAAGAAATGGGTTAACAACGTAAAGCTGTTCTGGAGGTTGATCAAGTTTTGAATGTTGGTGCTACCAATTCCTACAGGTGTTCCAACTTGTCTGGATTACTTACAACCCCCTCTGTTTGTATAAAAGTATTGTTGAAACACACTGTGGTACCGTACCCTCGTGAGCATTGTATGAACAGTATTGTACTGCAGAAAGTAGTATGTTGCTATAAAAATGGTGGGAAAAAGAAAATTAACAATGGAAGACCATCATAACACTTAAGAATGTTGGTCTTTCCTACAGAGAAATTGCGAAGAAAGTCAAGGTGTCAGTGAGTACAGTATTCTTCACCATCAAAAGGCACTTAGAAACTGGGGGAAACTCTGACAGGAAGAGGTCTGGCAGACCCAAAGCCACAACAGAATCAGAAGACAAGTTTCTGAGAGTCAACAGCTTGCGTGATAGGCAGCTCACAGGACAACAGCTTCAAGCACAGCTTAATAGTGGTCGTAATAAGCAAGTCTCAGTTTCACCTGTAAAGAGAAGACTTCGAGCTGCAGGTTTGATGGGTCGAGTTGCAGCAAGAAAGCCATTGCTAAGACGTCAGAATAAGAAAAAGAGGCTTGACTGGGCCAAGAAACATCGTCAATGGACTACTGAAGACTGGAAGAAGGTGCTATGGACTGATGAATCAAAATTTGAAATCTTCGGTTCATCACGCAGGATTTTTGTACGCCGTTGAGTAGGTGAAAAGATGGTTCCTCAGTGTGTGACATCAACTGTCAAACATGGAGGAGGAAGCGTGATGGTCTGGGGCTGTTTGGCTGGATCCAGGGTTGGTGATTTGTACAGAATGAAAGACACCCTGAACCAAAACGGCTACCACAGCATTTTGCAGCGCCATGCAGTACCCTCTGGTATGCGCCTAGTTGGTCAGGGGTTCATCCTACAGCAAGATAATGGCCCAAAACATAAGTCCAAGCTATGCCAGAACTACCTTAGCAACAAAGAACAAGATGGTAAGCTTAAAAACATGGAGTGGCCAGCACAGTCACCAGACTTAAACCCCATTGAGCTGGTTTGGGATCAACTGGACAGAAAAGTGAAAGCAAAGCAACCTACAAGTGCCACACATTTATGGGAACTTCTGCAACAGAGTTGGGAAGAACTTTCTGAAGAATATTTGATTTCCATTGTAGAAAGAATGCCACAAGCGTGTTCAGCTGTTATATCTGCCAAAGGGGGCTACTTTGATGAGTCAAAAATTTAGACTACATTTTAGTTTATAAATTGATTCCATGATTTCTTTTTTAACTTAAATTTGTTCTATTCTTTCATTTGAGAGTACAATGAGACATTGAACTGCATGAATTTCAATTAAAACCTGGAAAAACTGGGGTGTTCTTAAACTTTTGACTGTAGTGTACATTTTTTTTTTACCCACCACACGGAGGAGGGGTGTGGTGGTGGGGGGTAAAAGTAATTTAAGTTACTTTTGGGTGGAATAACTTTTACATTGAATGTCAAGTCTGTGTTTTAGCAAAAAAGGGTATGTGTCCAAAAACGCATACTGAATAGGAGTTACATGACATAGGCTAAATCGTTTACATCTCTGATTCACCCCAAAAAAGATAAAACCTTACAGTTATCTCACAAAATGTATTCCATAAGTATGTCATCATGTCAGTGCAATTTAGACAAGTCCAATGGATTCATAGACCCAGAAAACATGGGGTTAGACACCAAGATTACTTGGCTAGGTCAAATAATGAAGGAGTTAGGATATTTTGAGGGCTTCCTGCCCATCTTGGACGCCATCTTGAAAATTACACTTTTATAGTGGTCAAACTTTGGTAAACTTTTAGTATGTTATTAAGGACACCTAATACTACAAAAAACAGCTGAGAAACCTTTTGTTAGAATTTTTTTAGGGTTAGGTGTTTTTTTTTCATATATGCAGCCGCCTATAAGGGCTTAGCCTACTTTAGCCAGCTCTATCCATAATGTTTCCTATATTGTCAGGAGGTGGCGCTAATCACCAAATTTAAATGTAAATTTTAACAGGATAAGAGAATCTGGACCTCTATCACTTGCTGGTATTTTGTTTGGACGAACTAAGCAAACAGTCTATGGAACTAAATTAGCATTTTAACTTTGTTTTGGTACCATTTAGCTAGCAATTCAGCCACTGCAGGTTGTAGATTATAGGCCTACCATTCAGAGCATCCTATGATTATCCAATTCCATAGGTTTAGGCACAACAGAAACAGAACAATAAGAAACTTAAAATATTTATTTCAGTGGTAGGATAACCCTAAAATCAGCAATTCCAGATTGCTGTGATGCTAAAATAAAAATTGGCTACTAATGGAGAAAGGTTCCAACAGGTTCCAAAACATTTGCTAAAGCTTTATTAACTAAGGAAATCATTTTTTATGTCTTTATTTATTACTTTATACTAATAACCCTTTTTATAAAAATGTGCTATCAATGCAGTAGAGTGGATGTGAAGTTCTAATAAAAGGAATGCTCGGTTAAAAAGTATTTTTGTATGTCATGCAACCAGTAGCAGACTGCCTGATGAGAGCAAGCTGACCCACATCAAGAAATTGGTCCAGACACATATATGGGCCCCATAAGCATCCCTGTTTAGGCCTATTTTGATGCAGATTAAATCCAAACAGTTTGCAGATTACAAATTACAAAACCTTAGTTTAGCATATTTCTTGACCGTGCACCTAGCCAAAAAAATAGTCGTAATTCACAACTTGTCAATTTTACCTTTTTTTATTATTTTTTTTGCCAAAATTGTTGACCCTTTAAATAACAAATTTATATTGGCAGAAGGATATTTTTGATATCGATCTGCTCTAATATTACTGTTCTCATATTCATAAAAAAGCTACTTGCAAAATTGGTTTTCAACCTAAAGTAATTCAATGCTTCTCTCCTCACGGATAGTTAAACTCTCTAGTCACCATCACAAGCTTCCGTCTGCACAAAAATGTAGTCTGAAACACAGTTCCTGCCTATGCATGTGCACGTAGCATTCAATAAAGGCGGATAAAGGATGATGGTTTCTTTCTGTGATTTTCCTTAAGGTACACATCAGTGTCTTAAAACAAAGTAGTAAAGTATTTTAAAGTAGCCTATTTTATTCCAGATGCCAGCTTTTATTTTGAAAAGTAAAAGCTCGGCGACGGCACCAGGCGGGACGGCATGAGACGGGACGGCATGAGACGGGACGGCATGACATGGGACGCTCCAGGCTGCAGCCATACAGTCTTGGATAAAGGAGCACCAAGATGTAAAAATATATACATTGCTTGTTGAGCCACTAGGTGGCGCTACAGTGACACGATGTGGACTCTCACCCCTGTCAACATGACTTCCTTACTGCACTACATAGAACTGATCCCACTGTTAGAACAGCTGGCAGCAAATGATTAGGTCATTTATTTTATAGATTTTCTGTATTTATTTTGTTACAGGGCTTCTGTGCTTTGTCAGACAGTGTTATGAGTTATCAAGTATTTTTTTGACAAATATAGACACAGGTCAATATCAGGTAAAATGATATAATACAAAAGTAGTAATCTGCCAAAAAAAGAAAGAAAGAAAGAAAGAAAAGTAAAATGATGGAATTTGCTTAAGTACCTTTTACTAGCATGGATTTCCAGTGGTTCATTCTTTTTTGCCTGCTCTTGACACCTCATTATTGCAGTTTGTAGATTAAATTGTATGACTTTGAAATATTTGTTAGCTATCAGTTCTGTAGTCTTGCATTGCCACATCTCTCCACAGTGCTGGAGTATGGTCTGGATACACTGCTTATCTTTTCTGGGACATGGGAAAACGCTCTGGCTTGTTTGTATTTCCTTAATTAATTTAACCAATCACAGCATTATTTACGTCTGTCCTGTCTTGTTTTCTCACCCCAGCTTGGTTTGTGATCAGTGTGGTTGATTTTTGTCCTCATGTTTGTGGCTCTTTGCAGGAACATAAAAACAAACCATCAGTCTGTGGGCTTGGAGAATCTGTCCTTCCTTGGTGCGTCTCCCAACATTCATTGCTATGGGAGATGTGTCTGCTGGGACAAAGCATGCTGTGAGCTGTCACCATAGTGATGGCATGAGACAGAGGCCGGGGGGGGAACATGCGGTACAGATTCAACTGAGAGAAGAAAGGAGAAGTGGTGGATGATAAGTGCGCATTTTTTATTCCATTCACATTGTGTCACAACTTCAGTTTTCCTTAAACCAAGTGATACATACTGCCAGCATTATTTTTCTGATGTTAATTAACTTTTTTCATAAAATATTCAATCTGTAGCAATGCAATTATTTGAAATGCTGCCTTCATTTCAAATAAATATTATTTCAAGTGATATTGTATTGACAGAAAGTTGGCGAATTGCACTACAAAAGCAGATTAAGTGTTTATTTAAACAATTAAAAAACATTATAATAAAATACAATATATCCATATCTATTTACAACTAAATACAAATGAATGGATATACGCAGGGGAGGAAGGAGGCCAATTGTTTGTTTGTGTTTAAATCAGAAAAAAAAGATTATAATCTGAGATTCAATAAACATTGGTCAAATGAACAAATAAAACACAAATTATAAGACTGTTTAAAGATTGAATATATAACTAAATCACTGACATCACAGACATAGATTGTCAGTGACAGTTTTAAAGTTAAGGTTGTTCTTCCATTTGAAATAATGTAGTTCAGATTTAGCTGACCTTGCTTTCCTGAGTACTGTGGTTTTACTTCTTTATTGTGTATTGGAGCTGAGCGTCCAAACAGTTAGAGTCAGCTCTTCTTCAGCTCCTCTTCATGCTACACAGCACACAACAGTCTTTCTCTTTGTTCTAAAACCTGCTCTTTTCAAAGTGCACGCACACACGCCGCACACACACACACACACACACACACACACACATGCAATCACGGATGTTTTCTAGTTTCTAAGAGAAACATTTGAAATGATTAAAAAAAAGTAAATGGAAAGAATTTTTGGACTACCAGATTTAGAGTAAAATGGAGGATTCAAGTTTTTGAAAAACTCGTTGCTCTTCCGACATGGTACATATTGTTTATTTTGAATTACGTTTTTTTTCGATTGCTTAAGCACTATTTTGAAAACAAGGACTGTTTTTTCAAAACACTACACCACAATTAGCACAACCACACACCCAGTCAGCAGAACACCTCAGACCCTTTGCAAAATGAAACACTCTTGCAAAAACTATACACTAATTTATAAAAAAAAACATATTTTTCTTACCATATGAAACACACACATTTCATATGACCTAATTCAGTTTGAACCAGTTACCCACTGCTGTTGCTAACCTAAAACACTTACAGCAGTTCTTCTCAGTGATTAGAGTACTGTAAATGAAGTACATAGAGGAAGTGCAAATATACAATAAATTCACCAAACACTACACAAGACCAATGCTGCAGACTGAGGAAGATATAATTTATTTCTCTCCGTATACCCAAATCAGTCAACATGGAGAATCTCAACAAAACATGTCCCAGTTTTCATACAGCTACTACAGTGGTGTGCATAACACTGTTGGCTCAGCAAACAACAGACAAACTTAAAATACTGTATCCAGTACAGGTTACAATTACAGAAAAAAAACAAAAAATCTGAAAAAGTACAGAAAATACTAGACATTATCTCTTCGCCTAGCTGGATCTGGCCAGAGAATTTCATCAACATCCCAGGCGATATCCTCATTGGCAAGACAACGTGGGAAGAACCGTCTTGAATGTCGAATCCATCCTGGCACAGCTGCAAGTCAACCTGTTCACAGGCATCCTCCATGGCCTGAATGAGGGGGTACCTCTTCCTCTAACTCCTCATCCTCCTCTTTGGATTTCTCCTTTCACCCTCCCTCTTCTTCTGACTCCTTCCATTTTGGTTGAAGGCAGGTGAACTTACCTTCTGCATTTTTATAGTGCTTAAACCTGATTGGTGTGTCTGCTATTACGTGTTTACGCACCCGATGGCTGTGTTTCACAGATTGGCTCCTAGGTGTGGTCATTTGACAGTCAGTGCTTTGGAAATGCAAGGAAGTGACATCATGATATACTTCTGTGTCTAATGTATACAAGTGTGTTTAGTGTTTTGCAAATCACTGTGTGTATTGTTTTGCCAAAAGTGTGAGGCTGACATGGTGCTTATAGTGGTGCACATCTGGGCTAATATTTTGCTCCTTGAGTGTAAGGTTTTGATAATTGTGTAATAGTTCTGATTTCAGTGTGTAAGCAATCGGCAAAAACTGTAAGATGTTGACAGAAAACTTTAACCATTATTCTCATATACAGTGATTACTGATGCTCATATTGTTGACCTGCTTAAATTCTGAATGCAGCATTTATTTTCTTCTTTGCAGTAATTGTATTTATTAGGTTATTTGATTAACTGATTGATTAATTGATTAATAGATTACGGTAACTAAACAAAAAGAACTGTAAATGAGATGAGACAGAGATAGCCTCAAAGGCTACTTTTCAATCTGTTGTCCCTGGTCTGGTCAGATGTTAAAAAGGTACCCTAAAAATAGAATAAAATGACATATTTTTTTTTATTAATATCTAAAACATAATGCACATGATGGTATAGCAGACACTTCCTAATAAACAATGCCGCAATATAACACATATTGTATTTTAAGCAGCAATCCAGTCATCACAAAGGAAGAAAAAACATACAAGGAAAGAAATAGAGAATGATCATATGTGAGATCATTTATTTAATGACCAGTATACTTTGACCACTACGGTACATTATGGAATCATAAAGTGTGTTTCAGCTGAAGAAACTCACTGTCACATAAACCAAAATGTTATTTGCCTTCAGTGAAAAATTGACTGCTCTCATGTATTTGTTGCCTGTGTCTGACAAACATTTAGAATCATTTAGACCCCAGTGAAGATCCCATTTGTTGAAAAGTTGCTTAGGTAAATGCACGTCAACAGTAGCAGCGTGTGTTGACCCACAACTGCCTCTCTGATTTACAATACAAGGGGACTTAACTTCTGCTTCTCTGATACTTCTGCTGTTACTGGTGCACGGCGACTGACAGTTTCAGTGTCGGTGTCACTTTTATAAACCTTTGCACCTTACATGTTTTTCATGTAAAAGGACTTGGGGAATATTAAAGGGGTTTCAAAAGGGCCCTCATAATAGAGAAATATGTTTATATATTTGTAATAAAAGCCAGCCTAATGTATGATATTGTCCTTACTGTTAGGCAAATTTCAAATTTCAAATGCAATTTTTCTTTTTATATAATATGTAATTTTTGTTCTTCTATTGTCTATATTTTTTCACAAAACTGTGTATATATACATAAAGAAAAGTCAGACACTTTCCTGGAAAGCCTTTACTTGGAAAGAATTTGTTGTCAGTATCTTGATATGAAAACAGAGTCAGGCAGTATCTATTGTTTTTCCGCCTTATGACAAAAATGATGATACCAAAATATTTCCGTCGAATTAGCCGTTATTTTTTTCCACAACAGCCCCAAATTAGTAATAGTTTGAAGACTTGTTAACCCTTGTGTTCCTGTCGCCCATGCACCTTTTTGTTTTTCTACGCTTTTCCTGACTCTTTTCCTGATTCTTTTCCTGACTCTTTTCCTGACGTTTTTGTCACTTTTTCTGACATTTTTGTTGAGTTTTTGCGCTTTTTAAAAACTTTTTGTAGCTTTTTTTCAACATTTCTGAAGCTTTTTTAAACATTTTTGTCAATTTCTTTTCAACTTTCTTTTACCAATTTTCTTTTTTTTCATGGGAAATCCAATAAGAACAGTGAACTGACCATTTATTTTACTTGTAAAGAGCATTGTATGGAACCACCAACATTCTTTTTTTGACAATTTGGTTGAAAGAAATCTAAATTTCTGATATATAGAAACTTTGAAAATGGGTCATATTTGACCCGAGGACAACAGGGGGGTTAAGTCATTAAAGACAGCTCAAAGCTCCCTGATAAGAACTGCAGAATTACCAGGACACTCTGGGAGAGGAAAGGAATGTTCTCCTTTCCTGGAAAACACATTCAGGAGTCATGAGACAACAACCACATCTTTAAAAAACTGTTTGGGTATACTACAGCACTTGCTGTCGACCTCTTTATCTGAACAACCGGCAAAATAAATCGCAGGACACAGCTGCAGAGGAACAAACTCTGAGCGTTGTGGTGAATTATTTTTTACTCAGAAAAATTATTTTACTTTTTGAAACACTAGTTTCCTGGAGGTGAAACTCTTATTTAGAGTTATTTTAATCAAATTACTAAAGCTTTAACTCTGATGGACCACACACATGAGCCAAAATGCTCCTTTGTTTTGTGTTTTTTTGCTCAACTTATTGGTCTCATGTCTTGCTATAGTATAGTAGATAGTACTGCCTCATCACATCTCTTCTGAGTCCTTTGAGCTTTATTATGAATATTAATATGTAACATCTTTATTGATGTAGTTTATCTGCTTTACACAACTTTACAGTCCATCATTCAGTGTGGGTAAAAAAACAGTGATAACCAGCTAATACTTTCTGGAGTCTCTATCAGATACCTGTTGGACTTTGCTGTTCGGTCATCATCTTGTTTGTGAGAAGTCTGCTACCTGTCAACTTCACGTCTTCCTCATGGAAAGGGAAGTTGACATTCATATATGACATTCAGATATTCTATCAATAACCTTTTTGTACTCTAAAAGAACAATGGCCTTTATTCTGTCCTAACACTGTTTTGACCTATTCTTTTTTTCATCTGATTAACTTCACATTAAGATGCATTGATAAAAATGATTTGTTCCTTGTTTTATTTGCTATTCTTTTTTTATATTTAATTATTGTAATATTGTACTGTAGCGCTATGGAGCAATGTTTGTATTGTGCACGCACACAAGCATGCAGCAACGTGATAAGTGAATTTAGCTAACTTGTCAGGACTGATATGTGCCATAAAACGAATACAGCAACTAATAACTACTTTCATTATTGATTTGATCTTTTTTTTTCTTCTTTTTTTTAATCTATACATTTTCAAACAATTATGAAAAATGCCCGTCCCAGTTTTCCAGAGCTGGTCCAGCACATTTGTGGCTTTGTTGTGTTTTAGTCTACAGAGATTATACTATTGATTGGAAAATGTGTATCTCTGCCTTCTCTTTAATAATGCATTGCTGTCTGTGTGATTGTTTTGTGTCAGCGCACACTAATGAGTCTGCAAATAAGTTTTTAGTCTGTGACTCTGAGGAACTAAAGCCTGAAAAAACAAAAACCTCACAGTCACCAGATGTCTGTGTAGATAAGGGACACCACTCAAAGACTAAAATACTGAAAGGACAGTTACTGTATTGTGTTATCAACATGAACATTAGTAATATTAACATTAGTTTGCATTTTAAGCATTTTGGTGAGATTCTTATCCAGAGGAAGTTTTGTGTAACTGGAGTCATGTGTCTCATCAATTAAATAACTAAATGATGAAGGAGTAACATTTTTCTGGGGAAATATTTGTAGTTGTGTAGAGAAGTAACATTGCATTGCTGAGGGTGGTGTGGGGGAAGGAACTGCGCAGCCCGATAAGCTGAGGTTTTTTTTCCTACTAAAGTAGATGAGCTCGGATTTCTGCACTGTGGCAGAAATGAATTGCAGCCTGGTGCTAGATACAGTGCTTCCTTTTTCTTTTGGAGTAGAAGCTTCATGATTTCGAGTTCAGTGGAATATGCAATGGGGAGTCAGTGGAAACTGTGTCCTGTGTGTGGCTGTGTGACTGACTTATAAAACATGGTGTCAGAGAACTGTTCAGTGTGCAGTGAGTGTATAGCAGGGCTGATAAAGTACCTTTGATTGTATTTTCTGCAGATAAGGCTGTAAAATGTTGAGACTCTGGTTCAAAACCCTCATGTGACTCTCTGACACTTTCTGACTCTGCATTAACAAGGACAATATTTATATTGATATTGATTAGTCAGTTGTACCTTACCCAACAGGGACACAACAAAATTATGCTTTCATTGATAATTCACAATATTTATTCACATAAAATGTATCATTATTTTAATTTAAATCTAATAGTTCAACAAGGTGCTTGTCAGTTCGTCAAATATTCTGCATTTAGCTTTTTGTCAAAACTGTGGGACACTGGAAAAGTTTTCTTTCTTTTTCTGTCTCGCTTTGCTCTCTTGTCTTCACCACTAAAATTGCCTTTTTGCCCTTTGATTTTTTAATGATTCTTCCTCCATAGGATAGCCAACAGGCATACATCTTTGTCAGGTATATGGCAGCCTAACAAAGCCTACGATACCTGCCGCAACTAAGCATTATTTAACTCTGGCTAAACTGAGAAATTAATTTAACTCAGCTGTAACACTGTCTAAACAAAGAAACCCAACTCCCAAAGCCCAAAACCAACTTTTAGCTTTTTAAACTATTTGATTTGGACGGTTTCCTTGTTTGTTTTGGCAGGGCATGCTTTGTGATGTGCCTCCTGTATTCCTATAGTACTCTAAAAAAGGGTTAAACCAAGAGGAAGAAAAACACCCAACATCATTCTTAGTTTGACTTTTATTGAAATCTCTTGACACGTTTAATTTAAGCATTACTATACTGTAAAACATTTAACAAAATATGTTTATTATAAATCAGCTCTTTTAACTATGTTTGAATGACAGTAAAGTAAAAAAAAACATTATTATGATAGATACATAAAAGATACAAAAATAAGATAAAAAAAGACAATACAAATCTATTTGAAACACAGAGTAGTGGATTATGTGGTTTTAACATTAAAAATACATTTTATTACCGAAATATAAAATAAACTCACACATATGGACACATAAAAAGTCTTTGAGTTTTCTCTGTCCTCAAACAGTGAAACTATTAGGAATAAGATAAAGTGTTACCTGAGGCCATATAATGGATCCATCTTTAGTTTCCCTCTCAGCAGAAACTCTCCTAAGCAAATATTGCATGCAAAACACACACACACACGCACGCACACACGCACGCACGCACGCACGCATGCACGCACTGAGCACACTGAACAATCACTCAACCAAATCTATGTAAAATGAGAGCTAGCTTTTCCTTGTCATTGTCAGTGACACAGCATTTTAACTTAAAGTTTCGGTGAAACACGATACCAGCAGGCTTACAGCTAATTATAGGACGACACACACAAACGCAGCAGGTGTTTTCAGATTTCACATAATGCCACAGATGCAGTTAAACATTTTTAAAAGAAAAAAGTTATGTTTTACTGAAAAACAGGCTCTCATGTTCATATAATAAAAATGGAAGCCTTTTTTTAACAAGACACACTTGCTGGATTAAAGCAGAGCAAAGACATTACAGTTATGTAAACGAACACGTCAGCAAAAAAGCAAAACAGAAAGATCAAAATTTGTACACACATCTTCATCTCGGAGTCTTTTCGTGGGGGTTCACCCTGTGGTTTCAGATAGCAAAACACAACACAGACACAGAAACACTCATGTGCAACAAAAAATAAATGTTATCCTACTTTCCAAATCAAGTCAGACACCACAGTTCAAACATAGTCTTTCCTGTCGTACCCTCCGCCTGCACTGGTGCTGCGCGGGGCGGAGTAGGCCATCCGAGGCGGCTTGTACTGCTTCTCTTTTGGTGGGCAGCTGCTGCACAGCATCGCCCCACCAATCAGGAGCAGGATGGCCGCCCCCCAGCCGATGTAGAGCGATGCACCAAGCTCCCTCTTCTGCTCGCTGATCAGCAAGGGGTTGTAGAAATCCTGGATGAGGACGCTGGCTGTCCAGGAGACGGGGATGAGGACCAAAAGGCCGGCGAGGATAAAGAAGATTCCAGCGATGATCATCACTTTGGCCTTGGATGGCTCGTCATCGATGCAGTTGGTGCACTTGGCGCCGACGATGGAGATCATGACCCCCAGCACCCCGAGTATGATGGCGACAATTGTCATCGCTCTGGAGGCCTGCAGCTCCTGAGGCAAGGCCAGCATTGAGTCGTAGATCTTGCATTGCATCTGGCCAGTGCTCTGGGTGACACAGTTCATCCATAAACCTTCCCAGATGGTCTGAGCAGTGATGATATTGGCTCCGATGAAAGCTGTCACCCTCCACATTGGCAGGACGCATGTCACTATTGCAATGATAAAACCAATGACTCCAAGGGCTATGCCCACGATCTCCATGCCCATCGACATGCTGGCTTTTCGTCTGAGCAAAACTTAAATAGTGAGTCCGCAGATCGCAGTAAAGATTCTCCTCCTCTGTTGTTCAGGCTTCCTTGAAAAGTGTGAGCACCTATAGGAGGGTGTGATGAAGCTACGAGATGCTGCCACGGAAACAAGAGCTCATTTATATCTCAGGGGAGCAAGGAGGAGTCCCCTGGTGATGATGTCAACAGGAGGGCGTCTTCACTAAGAAAAAAAAAACACACCACCCGTGCACATATAGTGGAGGAAGGGAGCTGGAGGCAGGCGGGTGAGGAGGGATGTGAATGCAGTGGGTGTGTCTGTGGTTGGTGTTGGTAGATCACTGGCAAGATGGCTGTCGCTTGAGAAAAGGGAAGGAGAAGTTATGTTTAAAATAGTCAAAAAACAAGTATAGTTCCTTAAACATAAATACTGACTTACATAAATGCAGTAGTTAACAACAATGGAGATGAGAGGTAGCTTCGGCCTCTGGCTACTTAGAAAGCTTGTTGTTAGTAAGCATAGTAACATAAACACACACACACGGTGCAAATGCACACACACACACACACACACACACACACACACACACACACACACACTGGAAACCGGAATTACTGCCCCCAGAGCAAATATGACCAGAGAGAAAACATAAAAGGCCGATTCAGACACCTTAGGCATACAGACAGTGTGATCTTCTCAGTATCGGTTACAATCTTTACTCTCACCAAATAATTCCTGGAGACACATGTGGTTGAGCATACTGTATAAAATAAAAGAAAAATTACTGTTGTTCACAGTTTTATTTGAATCCATGTTGAGGACTAACAAGTCAGAAAATCTATTTTTTAAATTCAGAAAATTAGGGTTTGTCTTTTTTGTCCAGAAAAAAATGTATGAGATAGGTGCAGCTAGACTTACAAGGCAGTTATACTTATAATTTACTGTAAATACTGTAGATGAAGGAACTAGACTCATAATGACATTTTTGGCAATTTGGCTTTATATGACGAATGCATAATTTTCCAAAAGCTACACAATTTCCTGCAATAAATTAATCTATGTAATTCTATACTAATCAGGGAGAAGATGGAGATTTTCTTTTATTTTTATTTTCTTTAGGTTTTTCAATGATAGCTAATTCAATGTTTTAGTCAAAAACGCAAACATGTCTCACAAATGTCCTCACATAATGAATGTGGAGCCCTAAATAGTTCTTACAAAGATATAAAAGCAACGGCACATATTCACAAACCCTAAGGCTGAACAACAGGGAGGCTCTGTTTGTTTTTTGATCGTGTTTATGTAACATCAGTTGATGCATTGATAACAGTGATAATCTGTAGGCTACCTGTGTCAATACTGTGTTGACCAGCTGCTTGTGTTACCAAAACAAGAGCCGAACAGAAATGTAACTTAAATAGTACATTTATATTTTCATTAGTAAACCATATAAGTTCTTCAGAAGAATGCAATCAAGGTAAAACTAAACACACCTATTTGTGTCTAGCTATAGTGTCACAAGTGGCGGAAAGCAACTCAGTACATTTACTTAAAGCTATAGTGCGTATAGTTTCGGTTTCCCCCATGAGGAATTTTAAGTAACGACAACAAAACTGTTGGCGCATCCACATGATACAAGCCTTCCGTGATCGCGCACTGCCCCCACCCCTCCTCCACGCAGTTGCTAGTAGCCAAGGAGGACACGGAGGATTAAAAAAAACATGAAGAGGTAATTATCTTCACTCGATTTTCTACGTGCGAAAGTCGCTGGACGACACCAGATTCTGAACATAGCCATACTGAGAAATACAGAGAGAGTTGTGTGGAGCTGATAGTCTTAATTAGCTTTGTAGCAACTCATTTGGCAATGGCTTGAATGTAACGGACGTTCATTAATATAATAAAGTTACACACTAAAGCTTTAAATAATGCACTTAATTACAATTTTGAGGTACTTGTATACTTTACTTTATCATTTCCATTTTCTACATTTCATAGAGGATTCAGATAAATAATGTAATATATAATCAACTGATGAATGATTATGTATTATTATAGGTAAAAATAAGACTTTATTGATACCCAAGGAGAAATTCATTAGCTACCCTGCAGTTTATTAAGTAATTAAAATTTGCTCCACTTTTACCAGCTGCAACATTAAAATCATGTAAACATTAATTCATCAATAATTATAATCCAATAATAACATATACATTATTTTGAATTGGGTCAGTCTGCATAATGCATACTTTTAGTTTCTACTTTATTTTACTTGTAACATTGCTGTGGTATATTGTACTTTTTCCACCACTGGGTGTTACTATTTGATTGGGTCCCTTATATTCACAGAGTTAAACAAAAAAAAACATAAATGAAAGAAGTTTGTTCAGTGTTCAGAGGAGCAGAAATAGGTCATGTGTAGTAATGTTCCTTGTGCAGAATTAACAGGCTGCTCTGCTGTACCTGAGCACATCTGTCAGAACACAAAGGGATAATTTGACTATTCAAAACAGGAAAGAGTTGGTATCTGTGGTTCAGACACTGCGTCAGACACCAGAAGGGACTTCTCTTTCGATTACATCAGAAAAACGTTATTGAATAATATGTTCATGTTGTCTGAAAACAATTTGTGTTAATTTCATTTCCACTTTTATTTCTACAGTATATGGAATCAAAACCTTACCACCATTTACTGTATCTCTCATGCCAAGTATTTAATCATTGTTAAATTGAACGAGGATAAATTAGGCCCACATAATGTTTCACAGTAAACATCTTTATTACTAAAGTTATTTAAATCATTCCAGTAGATCTAAAAACAAAACATTTGCATTCACAAAGTAAACTCAAAAGATTCTCTCATTATTGGGAAACACATACAATGTTAATACAACAAAAGCCATGTTATATAAAAGCATTAACCTTTGTAGACAAAGTCCAAACACAGCCACATGATGTGCTGTGAAATGTGATATAGATAGAAAATCACCCACATATCACCCAACCAAATATTAATTTTACATAAATTCTTTTTACAGTCCACTCCGCCATGTTGACCTTGCTTTGAAGCCCAAAATGAGCTCCATTTCGCTCGATTGTATAATGTTTCACATCTGTGACTATGTCCGTATTTTGTTATAATAGCAAGAAAAATATTATTCACCCTGCCCTCCCACCCAAAAGGCCATTTTAAACAGTCACAACAGCATCTGTATTTGCTTTACAATAGTTGACAGTATGATACCTGATATCTGTACACACTGATCAGTACAATGAGGAACATTCACAACGTAAATGTTATAAGCACAAATAATAAATACTGTATATATGGGATTAAGTCTCTTATTTTATCACATTTGGTCAAATCTTCCTCAAACTTGTTTTAGACTAATGGTAATTGCAAACAGTACCATAAACATCTGTATAGAGCTTCCAAACTATCTCTTAAAAGTATCAACTGACTTCATATTTACACACATTTATGGTCCTAAATGTCCACAAACTGGTCTTTTTCTAGTGAACAATTGGTTCCACTTAAACCAATGCAAATGTTATTTAGCTACATTACTGTACACATTTCCTGACAATGTACAAATAAGCAGGATACAAGTACAAATAGCATGACGAGGTCACAATTCTTCCTACTCCCGCCCTCAGTCCTTCCCTCACACGTAGTCTTTCCTGTTGTAGGAGCTTGGAGCATTTGACCTCGGTGTGGGAGAGTATGCTATACGACTCTGGGGGTGCACGCTGTACCTTATTTGTTTCTCTTCCTGTGGAGGGCAACTGCAACAGAGGATGGACCCTCCAATCAGCAGCAAGGCCGCAGCGGCCCAGCCCAGATACAGTGCCGCCCCGATCTCCATCTTCTGACCAGAGGGGATGAGTGGACTGTAGAACTCAATTATGATGGTGTGTGCTGACCAGGAAACGGGCACCAGCTGGGTCAGAGCTGCTGCGATGAACGACCCACCTGAGGCGGCCATGACCCGGGCTTTAACCCCTTCATCCTCGATGCAGTTGGTGCACTTTGCTCCCACCACAGAGATGAGGAGAGCCACCACACCCACGATGATGGAGACGATGGTGAGCGCCCTGGCGGCCTGCAGGTCCTGAGGTAGCGCCAGCATGGAGTCGTAGACCTTACACTGCATCTGCCCCGTGCTCTGGAACACGCAGTTCATCCACAGACCCTCCCAGTAGACCTGAGCTGTGACAATGTTGGAGCCAATGAAGGCAGAGACCCTCCACATTGGCAAGGCACAGCTGACCACACTTAGCACCCAGCCGAGCACTGACAGACTGACGCCAACCAGTTCGAGTCCAAAAGACACCATTGTATACTCAGACAAAGATCAAAAGCTCTTTAATTTGTCCTTCCTGTCCTCTTGGTTCCTCCGTATTTATTTTCCCTTTCTTTCCTTGCTTCTTTTGCCTTCTTGATTTTGCCCTTCAAGCTCTTTGTCGACCCTTCTTTCCACAAGCTATGCCTCCTCCTCAAGTTGTAACTACTGCACCTGCTGTTGAATCCAGAAGTTTCGATTTGACACAATGAGCTACTCTCTGCTGTGTGTACGTGTCCGCTCAGACGTTTTCCTGTTTTCTGCTGCTTTTAAGGAGTTGATTACCCTTATCTGTGTACAGTTTTATTACTAAGTGGTCAGGCCCTCCGAATACATGACATCACTCGTCAAACCAAGCCAATCAGGCGAGTCCTGGGCATTGGCCTCATTTACCACCTGGGTGTGTTGGTGCTCGTTTGTGTGCTTTTTCAAATGAAAAGGTTTAACCTTTTGCCCATGGTAGCTCTGGGTGTGTCTGCTTTATTGCTGTCAGGAGGTAATGAGTGGCCAAGCAGAGCTTGTTATATGGTTGATAGGTGACCACATGAGACTATAACGAATATACAAACATGTATTCTAATAGATGTGTGTGTAAATGTGTGCATGTATCCAGTGTGTATGTGCACATGTTTGCATAGAGTGGGATTGAGTTTGAAAGAGACTGAGGGAGAGGAAAAAAGACCTTCAACACATAATAAATATTAGGTTGTTTTCTGTTATATATTTTCTGCTTTCATTTTGTTGTTGTGATGTCTTTTTTTATAGCCTCGACTAAAACATAATACGATATGATACGATACATCTTTATTGTCAACCAGGGCTGAAATTGTTTTTGCATCCCTGGGAAGCTCGTATAAAAAAAAGAGGACATAGACATACATGCAGACATACATTAGATGAATAACACCAAAAGACATACGTGAAATATTACAAATGACATAAACACCCAAATAAGGAAACAAAGCATACATTTATAACAGAAAATGACATAAACATACACACAGACAAGGTCTTGGAGACTTGTAACCCTGAATAAATATTAATTAATTTGATCAAATAGCTTTGTTTTATTTTTAACTGATAGGCTACTCAGCCAAGCAGTGCTACAATAGAGCATGATACTATGAATTACTGATGTGAAAAACAAAGAAATGATTTGGCTACTAGCTCCAAAGGATCTCAATATACGGAGAAAATTAACATGCTGTTGTATTTTTTTTTACAGATAAATTCTATATGAGAAGTCCATGAGAGATTTTCGTCTATCATGACACCCAGATATTTGTAGACTGGGACTTGACTGATTACTGAATTGCAGAGGTGGAAAGTAACGTATTTCGCTACATTAAAGGAAAGGAAGAAAAAAAAATCGTGCCCGGAATGACTACACTCATTAACATATATATAATGGACCAATAGACCCCGTTGCTCTGGACGGAGACCAGTGAAGGCTATTAGAAGCACTTTTCCGGTGATCTCTTCCTTTACTGAGCAGCCTCCAACTGACAGAGACAACGTAAATGTGACGTGAGCAACGTGTCTGAAAGTTATAAGTCTTCTAGTAGCTGTGCCAAGAGAAATCTCAATCATTCACAATCTTAAAGAGACGGAGAGTGTAGGTATATGTAAGGAGATAACATAAGCACAGGCTAATTATTGCTAACTAACATGCTAGTTAACATTAGTAATTAAGCCTAAACAGCTAACGTAAGTCGAAACTGCCTGCAAGCTTCTCCTGTACTATACGGTAATTCATCTACTGTGCGACAATAAGTCACTTGGTTATGACACAATCGTTAGCCTATTTTTACAAAAACGTCTGCTACGGAGCCATAATGTGAGGTACAAGGTAATGGAGCCTTTTATACATTGTCGTGTTTCTTTAGAACTAAACAACGGACAAATAGAGTCTTTAAACATTTCTGATGTAAAGTTATTCGCTGTCAAAGTGGCGCCAAAATGTATGCTAGTCAGTGGAATGCTAACGGGAGGTGATCTCTTTGTAGCGTCAAAATGGCGCCATAGGAGGTTCAATTTCTGAAGCGAAGCTTACCCCCTTGACTACACCAGACCATAGACAGCATTCTTTTTTTGTGCGAACGTATGCAGCTTCTTCTTCTCTGGTTGCAAGTCGCAACTAAAAAGAAATAGAAGAAGAACTGCAATGTGTCGTTTATAGGCCTTTTCACAGATGTAAACAATTCCATTGAAAAGGTCTATTTACTGTCTATGGTCGGACCGTTATACATCCATGTGTCGGACCCATGGATGTGTCGGCGAGCGGCGAACTGAGCGGGAGACGTTAGCATGGACGTAAATCAGCTGTTATCCCTCAAAAACGACATCTGAGACTTTGCTAGTTACGCTGCAAACGCAACAAGGCATCCAGGGATGCAGCAGTCAGGACCAGCTTGTGATATCCCACAAAAACAGTAAGCCATTTTTTGAAGGGGAGTTTATTAAAGAGTGTTTGGTGGACTCTGCTGCGCTGATATGGCCATAGAAAAAAAAAAGAGACGTTCGAGAACGTGCCGTCTGAAATAAAATTCATATTGAGCAGAATTGAGTTTAGCCTATTGGTCTGGCCCTCCACAACAGTCCCTGATTCTCACGTGGCCCCTTGGGAAAATGAATTGTCCAGCCCTTCCGTAGGACAACGTATGTAGGAGACTGGCTAAATTAATACATCTAATTAGCTCATACGGGCTACTTAGGTGTGTAGAAGCTAGCTGCTAGTCTGGGCTGTGAACATTAGGGTCTAACCATAGACTGTTAATATTAATAATCAAAATTAACAGTCTTTGGGTCTAACCCATTTATGGAGTCAAAAAACGTGATTTGGCCTTGATTTGCATTATAACTTGTTTATGTTTGTGAAGAAAGGGATGGCCCTCCGAACTAACAATGTATGGCACTTTCAATTGATTGTTTAAAAACGTTTTATGGGATGGTCTGAACTAAAATTGCACATTATACCTTTCTAAGGGTCTTATGTCATGTGTGACATGTGTTATGCTGTTATTACATGTGTATCCATTTGTATAGATGTTT
Source organism: Perca fluviatilis (assembly GCF_010015445.1). Lineage (NCBI taxonomy): Eukaryota > Metazoa > Chordata > Actinopteri > Perciformes > Percidae > Perca > Perca fluviatilis. The sequence continues at coordinate 17,873,465 of NC_053127.1, forward strand.
ATACATTTGTATAGATTTTTCTTTAATTAAAAACAAAATAGTTTTGGCTTTATGACCCCTTATCCTATTTTCATTACATGGGAGAGATCCCCACCGCCCCTTTTTTTTTTTTACAGTTTTTTTTAATGTAACTAAGTAACTTTTACTTAAAGTACATTTTAAATGAACTACTTATTACTTTTACTTGAGTAATTTTTCAGATAGGTATTTACTTGTACTTGAGTAATATTTCATCATAGTATTGGTACTTTTACTTGAGTACAATATTTTAGTACTTTTTCCACCTCTGCTGAATTGTGAATTGATACAAGTTTTTAATTGCAGTTTTTATAACACATACCATCTCCACTGGGTCACACAGTCTATGGGTAATCATAAAAAAAAAATCACGTAAAATTTTAGTTAATGACAAACTAGAAATTTTATGAATATATTTTATTAGATAGCCTACTATGTGACTATGAAAGAGATTAGGTTCACATAATCCATAGGTTCACAGAAGCCATAGTCGCATACTATGGCTTCTGTGAACCTAATCCTCGTTCAGCCTCAAAAAAATGGAGCAAACAATCTATTTAGTTTTTTTTATGTTTGGGAGCATTTATGACACAAACTAGAGTATACATGAACCTTTAAGCAACAACAGTGTGATGAACATATAACTAAACTAAAACATGAGACCCATGAAAAGACCAAAACCAACAATGTGTTAGTCTTTCACTGCCTTTTGACCTCTCTTTCCTGTTTGTGACATACAGCTGTGACAAGTTCACAGCAAAAATAAAAACTCAGTCATTTCCTAAAACAGCTGTGCACTGTAGCTTCTAGCAACCAGTACTGCAATCTATTTATTGGGGACTATTTTCAGCCTATTAATACACATTTAGTGTATACAAGGGTATACTTGGGATTGACTCAAAATAAACTACAATGCCCATATTCCTTGTAATGAAGGAAGACTCATAGATTGCAACAAAGATGGGAGAACAGACTAGGTATTAGCTTAAAATAGGCATTTATTTTCAGAAACCATATTAAAAAATAGAAGAATTCAGTAATCCGTCATGTATGTAAAATAGAATGTAAAAATGTCATGCAAAAATGGAAATGTATTTTTGGTTCATGGATGGCATGTTGGGCTATTATCTGGCGAGCAGATTGAATGTAATTTTCCTATAGACAGACTGAGATTTGTCCAAGTGATCACTACAGTGCCACTATCAAACTCTGACACTTTTATCTTGTATATGTGTACACATTATCACACTTCAATATTAACACGTCTGCTAAAGAATGGCTAATCCAGTAACCACGATAAGATAAAGCATAATGAAAGGCAATTCAATTAGATTATTATCTTTGTATTTAGGAAGGAAACAATTCAAATCATATCTGGTTGTTAATACTATTAAATGATTTGTTTGCATGCTTAAGAAATATTAAATGGTGGAGTCACTGAATTACAGCACTACTAGAGTGTGTTCTCCAGCATTGGATTGTGCACAAGTGACAAAATCAAGGCCCTGATATATTATTGTCTTATCCTTTTTTTTTTTTTTTTTTGACTTGCCTGACAATTACTGAGTTTCCATTTTATTTAACTTCATTATTCAGTCTCACATTGTGTAGCCTACATCTTAGTTTGATTGGGATTGTTATTTCTGTTCTAACATAAATCGGTAATGACGTAACGTCCTGCTACCATCACTTTCAGTTGACATGGTCATTATGAAATATGCAGGTTTATAATGAGCTATTTCTGTTAATCAATGTACAACAACCGGTACGGCTGTGTTGACCTTATTTATCCTTGTCGCTGTTTCCATGGCAATTTTTCTGGCTCTGGCTCAGAAGACAACCTCCCCGTTTTTAATCCTGCTACAAAGCTCTAATTGGTTAGTTCATGTTTTTTCTAACACCAACACCAGACCAATTTAAACTGCTGGAAAAACAATTATGTGGGCAGCGATTCAGTCTGGAAACAGGCTAGATATTAATTTTTCATAAAATATACCTGTGCATGGCCTACCATTTAGAGCCTGGATTAACAGATGAACAGAGATAAGATAATTTTTGTGTTACCGAAACTTATTACTTAACTTGCAACAACTCCACCTGCAAGAGTTTCACTGGATGGCTCTCTCTCACAACAGTTGATAAATGATTTTCAGTTAGCAGAGGGATTACTCATTTCCCGGTTGTTCCTTCTTGATTCGTGAGAATATGAGTTCTTCCTCCTCTCCACCTGCAGGTAAAACACACAAATGATATATCATCATATCCAACTAAGTGTGTGGAGAGGCTATTTCAGAGGACACACTGTGTGACTAACAGGTTTATCTATTTGGTTAACTGCCAAGAGGAATTCAGATACCTGCATAGGTCAGCAACTACTGCCAACATACTGATTATATACAGTAACCTAAATACAGGAGGGAAGATAGTTATAAAAATACCCTTCCAGTAAGTACTCATACTGTCCTGGTGGAAGAGCTGTAAAAAATATTAAGCTAAATAGGTTAGATATATAAAGATGTGTCATTTGTTTTTTAATTCATAACTTGACATCTTTTGTTGTCAGTGTTTCAAATGTAAACAGGTCATGCTTTAGGAGACTGATTTAAGTGTGATTTGGATGCCCATATGTCTTTCCATCAGTCAAAAACATTGGTGGGGGATGAGAGTTAACTGTGGTGTGTCGTTACCAGTTACTCAGCATAAATGCAAAATTGTGTTTTTAAAAGACGATTTTACCTTAAAAAGGGAGGAATTAAATGATGAGGAATGATACAAGCATTTTTGATCACTTATCTATCACCTCTTCTGTACTCAGATGCTTTTAAGGTGACGATGGCTCAGTAAGTGTGCTCTCAGTGGAAGAGAGAAAAATCCTCTGATTCTTTTGTTCTTTCATCTTTCTAATGTTGCCACCATGTTAACAGTAACAACTCACACCTGCTCAGGTGAGGTGTACAAGTTATAACTTGACTCTACATTGTAAGTTATAGCATAACTCCCACACTACGTTCAAAATAATTCACATTTGAACTTACACATAGCTGGTGCAACAGGCTACAGTTTTTGTAGTTATTGATAGTGTTAACTGAGAATTGTCAGGACGTGCAGGTTTTACGCAGACGAAAATGGGGACTTTGTAATTTTTTTATACAGCTTGTTACTCTCCTACAAACTTAACCTACGAATTGTTTAAAATAACCTTTCAGTCAAAACATGCTCAAGTATCTGTGAAATTTGCTGATTTGAGACACACCGTGAAACAAAATGTTGAAGAGTATTTATTTGCCAGAGGGGCAAAATTGCACTGGTTACACAAGGTTGAAACGTGCTACGTAACCACCATAGAAACTGAAACACGTCATCTTCGATCATATTAAAGAGAACAAGCTGCCCGTTTCAAAGATTGATGGGGATTTCCACTGGCAGGTTTTATTAGGTCACTGGTCACTGGCTATACTGCTCTATATGTGGACTCTCAGTAAATAATGCGTCCTTTGAAAGAAGTAAAGGAGCCTTGTATTTAATGGCTCCTTAAAGATATATGGACAGATTAAATAGATACATTTTGGATATCACTATGCCTCTGCTTCCTCTTAGTCAGAACTCTTTCAGGGAACATTATGGCAAAGTGGATACTCCACCAGAGACACAGTTACTGCTTTGAAAGTAGAAGCTGCTGCCTCCCTTTGGCCAGAGCTGTGAATAGCAGACAGAAGAGCCAAACTTCAAAGAGTTCATTATATAATTTCTTTCATGTCAGGATTACAACATTAAAAAGTTGCAATATCCAGACCTGTCAGACATGTTGTATATCATAGCACTTGCACTGACTCCTCTTTGCTGCCCTTCCCCACTGCGCCCACACTAGTTTCACATAAATATCTCTTTTCCTGTGATCTTCTCTGAACAATAAAACCTTGTTGAACAATGTTCACACTTACAACCAGCCTTCAATCTGATTCACAGAACACACAGACCGAACATAACAGAGCTTCTCACAAAGTCGACCTCGGCCTTCATTTCACATGGCCTCTTTGTTTTTTCACATACTGTAATGAATCTGTTCCCAATAAATTCTATTTGTTTTGAGAAATAGACTAAAGGCACATTTCACAGACCTTGACCTGTGTCACATGCCTTGCATGTTGTGTGTTCCCCTATTACAACAGTTTAATTCCAAGTATTTGAAAAAGTGTGAGTCAGGTTTTCCACCCTCAGTGTACACACCAGAGTTAAAGATCCAATATGTAATATATTAACTGTAATAAATCCACAAATGACCCCAATGCGTCATCAGATATTAAAGGTAACATGCTAAATTTAAATACTTTTCTGAAAACAATACTAATGCCAGTATTATCTCCTTTTGAAATTTCCGTTCCATGACGGAATTTCTGTTTGTGTTTTGGCCTGTGTGTTGTTATCAACTGCCCAGTTTGACAGCCAGATCGGGTTGCCAGATATACCTGTAAAAATGTAAACCCTGCGCACTACAGCTCAAATGTTAGTACAGCCACGAATGCAGCAAACAACAAACGAACCGGATCAACACAGATCAACTTCAATTTTAATTCCAGGGATTACCTGTTCCACCAAAACAAGTATTTTGCAGAGGCACGTATTTGCGTCCAGACGATTGTGATTGTTTTAAAGAAATGCCAATAAACCAGAGCACATTTTTCTCCTATCCCAGAATGTTGTGTGGACTAGCCAGACCTTCCTCCGCAACGCTGTGGAGATTGGTCTGGCAATGTGAGACTACCTCCGTGGTGACCCCTCTTTTCCCCTGTGGTGAGGGAGATCAGGGGCCTATTGCACAAAAGTAGAATAAAGAAATCCAGGATAAATGAAAAAGCGCAGCTTGACTTAGTGTGATCCGCTCATCGCGGCTTAATCGGTTGCACGTTTGCCGAGCCAGGATAAGTAGGTGAAGCTATGTCAAACCAGGTGTACATAGCTGGGATAAGTGCACGTTCACGGATTTCTTAAATAGACCACGGTATCGATCACAGATTTACTGATGCAGAAATGGAAAAGACGTGTGCAGCATATGTTTCACCCGCTGAGCAGCAGCTTCTAATGGAAATTTACGAGGAGGTGAAACATATAATATGCAAAAAGGGAAATACGGCTGTTATCAAACGGAAAAAAAGCCCGACAGACAATAGCGGACCGACTGAATACGTATGGATTTAAAAAAAAGATCTACTTAGTCACTCCACGTTTTAATTGCTTTAATATGCTTGTTTTATGTGTTGGTTTTATTGCTGTATCTGTTTTTATGTGCTAAATGTGCTGGTTTTAGTGTAAAGTGTCTTTGAGTAGCCTGTAAAGCACTATATAAATAAAAAAACAATAATTCTTGTTCCTGGGAAATTTATAAGGACTAGGCTTAATTTCAAAGCTTATTCATAATGCGAGAATATGTTTTACAACCATATACACAGATCTCCATAAGCTATGTCTAATTCTAAATATCTTTCTACAATTAATGTTCATACAGAACAAGCATGACTGGACAAAAACTAGAAAAAGAAGTGACTTCAATACACACTGTAAGCATATCTGTAAAACACTGTAGCCTGTTATTATTAATGTTTTTTTTTCTCACTCCCAAGCTCCAAGATGACAAGTGACAGCACCAAAATAAAATGATTAAGAAGGACATTTGATCAGGTGCCATTGTCGTCGTTATTGATGCTAAAAGTCCCCTTTTAGAGTCCGCTGCACGGTGTGGGAGGATCCCCCTGCCTCCCCGCCTCCCCGTGTTGCACGCGGTGGGGGGGCACATATCACGGGGACAGCAGCGGAGGAAGCCCATTTCCTCCGTATCGTCCCACTTTTTACCATTACCATCTCAACAACTGCAGTAGTAGGATTTAAATCAAACTCGTGACAGCAATAGTGACAAGTAATGCATGTTAATAAAAATAAAGCAGAACACATTCAGAAGACAACGGAATAACTGTTAAACACGTTTATTACGGATCAGAGCGGCAGCTGCTTTAACACATCAGACTCCAGGATTAATCTTAGCCTGGCTGTTAGCCTGCTCTGGACCAGGCTAGCTGCAAAGGATAAATCGCCATGGTTACTTGGCTGGGTTTAATTCAACCTGCTTTTGTGCAACCAAGTCAAAGCTAAATTCATCCAGGATAACCTGAATATCCCGGCTTAATCCCTTATCCTGGTTTTGTGCAATACCCCTCAGGTTGCTTTGCAAGCCTTGTGTTGCCTGCTTGGTCCTTTGTTCCAAACTTCTTTCCTTGCTGCGTGGACCTGACTGAATGACTCCCCTGATTACCTGATGGGCTGCAGATGTGACCAGTGCCATATGCCCAGTAGCTGCAACACCTGAGCTGGATAATAAACTCCTCTATCACCTCCCCCAATCTGAGCATGGGGATCCACCCTCTGTGCCGGATTGGCTTGGCTGTTTCCCCTTTTTGCCATAAGGCTCTTCAAAGCTACCAGACTCCATTGACAAAAACAATAATTTTACTTCACACAACACAGGAGTTGCTGCCTCGACTGGTTAGTTAGTTAGTGTTATTGTGTGACTTTGGTGTTTTAAAAGGGTTAGGAACTAACAAATCTAACAGACAAACTAACCAATCAAGGCAATGATAGACCAGCAACTTCTGTGATCCAAAAACATTTGATTATCCCTTTAAGGTGGACAGTTGTTACTTCCTGCTTAAACAGTTTTATACCATACCCATTTAATGAGAGGGCACAATCTATTGTATGGTGCAGCTGTAGTGGATTGTTATAATTATCTGTCCCTGTTGCGTTATTATGGAAACCACGCAACTTCTAGGAAAGGCCCACCCTACAAAGCAGCTTGATTGGTTGGGGTTAAGGCTCTGACACACCAACCTGATGGCCGACCGTCAGCAGAAAAGGCAGTCGGACTGACTGACTCCCAGAGTTGGTCAAAAAAGTGCCTGAGAACAAACCGAAGCGACGCTGACTTAACGTAATATGTCCCTATAACAGCAGGCGGCGCTAATCTGTATTGTTGCCCAAAAAATGAAAACCGGCAGCTGATTGGACGAACGCTTCACGTGGGTCTGGCTGCTCCGGAATTTACGACCATACCGACCATAATGGCGGCTCGTTCGGAATACGATCTCGTATTTTATGAAAATAGTTTCTGAAAACATTTTAAGCGAGAAATAGGCAATGCAGTTGACTTCATTTCAGATCGACAAAGGTCAGTTTAAAAGATTTTCGTCAGATTTTGAGAGGCGTTTGTCACGCTCATCCCGCTCGTCATTTCCGGGTTAGAACTCCACCAATCAGATTGGTCATTGAGTCCAACTGCCCACCCACCGATTCAACACGTCAAATCTGCCAAAATGAAGGCCGACGGCTCCTCCGGCTGACGACGGCCGATAATTGGGTTGATGTGTCAGCGCCTTTAGGCATTGACCTTGAGTGGTTAAGGTTAGGATAACTGATTGGACAGGGGATAGGACCTAAACAAATTGGGTTACGTTACATTGCGTAAGCATGGACACCTGGCCAATAGTAGAGTGTGAATGCTATTGGAGGGCGGGCCTTTCCTAGAAGTTGAGTGGGTTCCATAATAACGCATCCCTGTTACCCTGTCTTCTCGAAATTATGTTCAATTAATTTGCAACAAATATGTAAATAAGAAATTAGATTTCTTTCTAGACTATGTTTTTTCATCAACATAAAGAGGAAGTGTTTTTAGTAAACTTCTTCGTCTTCTATTTTGAAAAATATTTACACAGAAGTCCGATAACGTGGGCCTATTTTACATGCAATATCAACTTAGCAACTACGGCATGATTAGCATTTTTATGTTGATGGTTCGATACTCAAGGCTTGTTCAAGAGAAAGAGCATGGTCTTGATTAAATATTGAAAATGTCAAAAGTGACGAGACATTACTTACATTTACTTTATTGACATTTAAAAAAACAACAATCTTTCATAAAATTGACAGTTGAGTGAGGACAGTCATCCATAGTTTGTTAAGGTGTAATACAACAAAATCACAGAGCGCAAGACCATATTTGGTTCCTCTGGTTTTTGTCTGGCGAAACTGAAAATGGGGAAGGGGGAATTAAGAGGAAGAACCAAATAAATGCTGTTATTATCAGACTTTCTTAAATAAGGAGCTTATTGTGTGATACAATTACAGTTTTATCATACATGTGGTGCTACGTTCAAAGGAGTTTCACACGTTTTCGTTTGTTAAACTTAATAAGACAGGATGGTTGGGGCAGGTTAAACAGGTTAGGGTTTGTGGAGTTTGGGGGAGTGGACCTGAAGGGCCGGGGCTGATGACTGTGAGCTGTTTTCCTTCATGGCCCCTCCTCTCTCAGAGAGGAGATCATATGTACCACCTCTCCTCTTCCACTGAACAAAATCACCTAACAGAGGACTTGCCCCCATCACAGAAGGAGACAAACAGAGAGGAATTCTACAGAATTCTAGAGAGGCCTTTCAAGTTCCGAGTGAATAGAATCCCATTTGAAGAAACTCAAAGAAGACATCCGCTCTCCACGATGGTGTCTCCTGGGTTACAAATTCTGGGTGCAGCTCTGGGGATCATGGGCTGGATAGGTGTCATTGTCGTGTGCGCCCTTCCCATGTGGAAGGTCACTGCCTTTATTGGCAGCAACATTGTGACCTCGCAGGTTATATGGGAAGGTATTTGGATGAGCTGTGTGGTCCAGAGCACAGGCCAGATGCAGTGTAAGGTCTACGACTCCATGCTGGCCCTCAGCTCTGACCTCCAGGCTGCTCGGGCCCTGACCATCATCTCCATCATTGTGGGCATCCTGGCTATCCTGCTCTCTGTAGCTGGGGGGAAATGCACCAACTGTGTGGAGAATGAGTCATCCAAGACCAAGGTGGCCATTACAGCTGGAGTTATGTTCATCGTAGCTGGGATACTCTGCCTCATCCCTGTCTGCTGGACGACCAACACCGTCGTCCAGGACTTCTACAACCCGCTGTTGATCAGCGCCCAGAAGAGAGAGTTGGGTGCTGCGCTCTACATAGGGTGGGGAGCAGCCGCCTTGATGCTGATCGGAGGGGGAATTCTCTGCTGCAACTGCCCCCCTAAGGATAATAGCGCCTACAAAACTGCAAGGTACAACGCTGCCAAATCTGAGGCATCAGCACCAGCGTCTGGGAAAAACTATGTCTGAAACAGATCTAAGAGTCAGTAAATAGCTTTCACAAAGCAATGTTTACTAGAACAGATGCATGGGTGCTACTGGGTTGTGAACTTGTGAGTGTTGATTTTCAGGACATTACATTAGCAAAAAGTATTCCTGAGTTTTACTCCTCATGAGAGTGTTTGAAAGAAATAAACATCAAGAAAGAGGAAATTCAATTTTATATGTTAACACAGTTATCTGTATATGTGTGGTTGTTAATATGAATATTAGTCATTTGTAAGTCTTTTCTGAGTAGTATGAATATTCTATAACCAAATTTAAAAAATGCTGTATGTGGGTTCTTTTTTATAAACCATCTGAATGAGATTGATATGAGATGATGTGGCAGTTAGACTGTAAATAAATATTTTGTTTATTAATCAGACATCACTAAGCCTGCTTTTTATTTTCACATGCATTCACACAGCAGCTGTGTTCAACATGATTCATCCAGTGGTATAGAATTTTTTTTTATATATCATTCAAATTCTTACATTAACTTAGTATTCACTCAGTATTGTATTTATTATTTTTAACATTCATTTTTATTTTTTACACATAGTATTACACAAATGCCAAAACAAGGATCCGTTTTAAAACTAAATGCCCTCACAGTGTTTGAGAAGCATCTATTGTCTGACTTTCTTGTAAATCAGGTTTAGGTGTGGCAGAAAGGTGGTTGAAAACTGGTCTTTGTTCAAACTGTGAGCCTACAGTTTGAACAGTTTGTACTTTATATAGACTCACAGATGAAACATTGAAATGCCAGGAAATAATCATATCCATTTGCTTTGATCTTGTAAAGTTAACAACATGTTTTTCCTCTAAGAATCTGTCTCGACCGATAATATTAAAGTCCATTCATTGAACAAGCAAACCAGTTAATACAATGTGTGTGATAGACAGGGTAATACATTTTAATTGTTATGTAAATGAAAACAGCTATTCAAGGGATAATTCTCTGTTGTTTGTATGTATTACAGAAGTTTTGTTAACTTGTTTTTCTTTCAGAAACATTTGTTTTCTGATCGGTTTTTAGGTGAATAAACTGACCCAAACTCTGCTCCAGGATTGAACTGTGCAAATGGGTCTGTATGTGTGTGTGTGTGTGTGTGTGTGTGTGTGTGTGTGTGTGTGTGTGTGTGTGTGTGTGTGTGTGTGTGAGCACCAGTGTTGTAATTTAACAAAGTACAAATACTTCACTACTGTACTTAATTTTCACGTATATGTACTTTCCTTTGTTATTTTTATTTCCGGAAACGTTTACGTTTACTCCACTACATTTTCCCTAAGCATCTTAGTTACTCGTTACTACAAAAGAAAGCAGGTTTGGCGAATCATCGTAGATTGCTAAGATAATGCACGCTCCATTCCAGTTGGTGACTTGATGCCTGTTTGTTGCCAAGCAGCAAAACAAGGCTCTGCCGCCATGGTAACAGACGATGACCACCTCAACAACAGTGGTGATGAAGATAACGTTACACACCTTTGGCCATAAAGTTCATAATTAAAGTTCTAATACTTAAAGGTCCCATGACATGGTGCTCTTTGGATGCTTTTATATAGGCCTTAGTGGTTCCCTAATACTGTATCTGAAGTCTCTTTCCCCGAAATTCAGCCTCGGTGCAGAATTACAGCCACTACAGCCAGTCCCACAATGAGCTTTCCTTAGGATGTGCCATTTCTGTGTCTGTAGCTATTGAGGAGGAGAGAGGGGGGGGTAAGGTGGAGGGTGGGGGTGTGGCCTTGACCAACTGCCACTTTGCTCGTTTGAAAGCCATGATGTCTCTCTCTTATGGGTGGGCCAAATTCTCTGGGCGGGCAAAGCAGAGAAAGGGGAGGTAAAAGATTCCAGATCGGCCCATCTGAGCTTTCATTTTCTCAAAGGCAGAGCAGGATACCCAGGGCTCGGTTTACACCTATCACCATTTCTAGCCACTGGGGGACCATAGGCAGGCTGGGGGAACTCATATTAATGTTAAAAAACCTCATGAAGTGAAATGTTCATGCCATGGGACTTTTAAGGACATTTTATTTCAGAAAATTACTTTTGATACTTAAGTACAGTAAATATCAGATACTTTTAAGACTTTTACTCAAGTATTATTCTAAAAGATGACTTTAACTTCTACCAAAGTAATTTTCTGGTAAGATACTTGTACTTTTACTCAAGTATTGCTTTCAAGTACTTTATACAAGACTGGTGAGCACAGATGGGATGTTGAGCCATTGTTCCCAGTCTCACATTTGCTTGAGGTAACAAAGCATGTATGTGAGGCAAACGCTTCTTCAAGTAGGTGTTAGAGTAGAGTATATGCATTCAGTATCTAAAAATCTTTGAGACGTGAAAATTTCAGTAAGAGCAACCTTTTCCGGCGTAGAAGTTGAGTCCTGGCTGCAGTACTGTTATCATGGTTTCTCAGGGCCTCCAAGTCATGGGTGTGCTGCTGGCATTCATCGGCTGGCTGGGCACCATCATCACCTGCGCTATGCCCATGTGGAGAGTGACCGTTTTTGTCGGGGCGAACATTGTCACCGCCCTGGAGGTCTGGGAAGGCTTGTGGATGGAGTGTGTGGTCCAGAGCACGGGCCAGATGCAGTGTAAGATGTACGACAACATGCTGGCTCTACCGCTAAACCTGCAGGCTGCCAGGGCTATGGTGGTCATCTCTGTGGTCGTTGGGGTGTTTGGCGTCCTCATGGCTGTGGTTGGAGGAAAGTGCACCAACTGCATGGAGGATGAAGTGGCCAAACCCAAAGCATTAGCAAAAAGTATTCCTGAGTTTTACTCCTCATTAGAGTGTTAATAAACATTGAATAAACACATAGAAATAAACATCAAGAAAGTAAATTGTATACCGTATGTTAACACAGTTATCTGTATGTTTGGTTGTTAATATGAATATTAGTATAAGTATTTTCTGAGCTGTATGAATATTCTATAACCAATTTAAAAAATGCTGTATGTGGGTTCTTTTTCATAAACCATCTGAATGAGATTGATATGAGATGATTTGGCAGACTGTAAATAAATATTTTGTTTAAAAATCAGACATCACATAGCCTGCTTTTTATTTTCACATGCATTCACACAGCAGCTGTGTTCAACATGATTCATCCAATGGTATAGAAACAAATTAATATATCATTCAAATTCTTACATTCACTTAGTATTCACTCAGTATTGTATTTTTTACACATATAGTGACACACAAATGTCAAAACAAGGATCCGTTTTAAAACAAAATGCCTTCACAGTGTTTGAGAAGCATCTATTGTCTGACTTTCTTGTAAATCAGGTTTAGGTGTGGCAGATGTCACATCTTTGCAATTCCAAAGCACTGACTGTCATATTATCACACCTATGAGTCTGTGAAACACACCCATCAGGTGCGCAAACACATGATTGCTTACAGTTTTTTTAATCCAATTGCTAAAACACAATTTTACTGCTCCCACTTTGTCAAAAAAATTAATTATGACTATCTCGTGGCCTCAAGATACTATCTTGTGGCCTCAAGATACTATCTCGTGGCCTCAAGATACTATCTCGTGGCCACAAGATAGTATCTTGACGCCTCAAGATACTATCTCGTGGCCTCAAAATACTATCTTGAGGCCTCAAGATACTATATCGTGGCCTCAAAATACTATCTTGTGGCCTCAAGATACTATCTCGTGGCCACGAGATAGTATCTTGAGGCCTCAAGATAGTAAAGTGTGACACATGGAGCCTTTGTTATTAAACTGGACCCTGTAGTGTAGTGCAATACTTCACATTCTGTGCAATATTCTCTGTTTTAATATTCAGTGTGCAATATAGTTTGCTGCAGTTCTGCTTCTATTTATTTACTAGTACTGTCCATCACAATTCTGTTAATACAGTAATGTAAATCTTGTAGGCTGCATAGCATAGTCCTTTATAATTCTTCTTCATATTTTATAGCCTATATTTATACTTTTTACATGTATATATGTCACAAAGTGGAGCCAGGCAGCCAAAGTTTTCTTATGTTGTATATAGTGTGGTGTTTTGGGTGTTTTATTTTGTATATAGTGTGGTGTTTCGGGTGTTGTATTTTGTATATAGTGTGGTGTTTTGGTTTGCCTGGCACAGAACTGAAGACTCCTCCCAGCGCACCTGAGGCAGATCTCATCAGTACACCGGAAGTGCATTTTGATAATGAATGGCTGAGACACAAGGAGGAAAGAGGAGCGGATAGAGAGCGAAAAAGAAATGTTGGGGACGCTACAGGAGTGCAGGACGGAGCACAGATAGACGGCAGGACAGCGGAGCCGGAGGACAGCTGTGGATGTTTGGCGGATCGGCGCGTTGTGGGAGTGCCCCGAATGGGAAAAGCAGAGTGGACGTTGCATGCTGCTGGCCCTCTTCCCCCCTCCCTCAAACAGAAAAGGATAAAGACTGTAGTCCCTTTCTCAATAGACTGATTGAAATCAGATTTTCTATTTTTGTCCAAATTGCACTCGCACAACGCTCCGTCCTGCACTCCTGTAGCGTCCCCAATGTTTCTTTTTCGCTCTCTATTCGCTCCTCTTTCCTCCTTGTGTCTCAGCCATTCATTATAAAAATGCGCTCCTGGTGTGTTGGAGCGCGTTCCGTGTTCCTCCAGCGTCTCTCCTGATGAGATCTGCCTCAGGTGCGCTGGGAGAAGTCTTAAGTTCTGTGGCAGGCAAACCAAAACACCACACTATATACAAAATAAAACACCCAAAACACCACACTATATACAGCGTAAGAAAACTCTGGCTCCACTTTGTGACATATATACATGTAAAAAGTATAAATATAGGCTATAAAATATGAAGAAGAATTATTTTGTGGCCACGAGATACTATCTCGTAGCCACGAGATAGTTATAATAATTTTTTTTTTGACAAAGTGGGACCAGGGGGGCTCCGTACAATTTTGCAAACTAGGCTGGTTTTATCAAAATACTTAAAGTGCCCATATTATGAAAAAAACACTTTCTCTGGGATTTGGGGTGTTCTTTTGTGTCTCTGGTGCTTCCACACACATACAAACTTTGAAAAAAATCCATCCATGCTGTTTTGAGTGAGATACAGGTTTCTGAATGTGTCCTGCTTTCAGTCTCCTAGTGAGCTGTTCAAAATCGGCCTCGGACTGTGACGTTACAGTCCGAAATGAGCTGGCTAACCACAACCGTTAGCTCGTAGCGTTAGCGTTAGCCGGCTAATGCTAGCGTTAGCCGGCTAACGCTAACGCTAACGCTAGCATGCTACGTCGTTCTCAATAGCAAAGCACTGCTACAACACACACAAGTTCACCATAATCTACAAAAGAACTACTTACATGTGTGCCCTCATTTAGAAGTCTCCCAGCTAATCCTGCCTTGTAACTGACCAAAGTTGGAGAAACAGCCTGTCTTTTACTGTCTCTAGAGTTAGCTAGCTGACATGCTCTACATCTGAGCTACTGCACATGTGCGAGTGCAATCAAAGATAGTACAGAAGAAGAAGATGAAAAGAAGTCTCACTCTGTAGCTAAAACAGAAACCAGGTGAAAAGAGGATCTGCAGCAGTGAGAGAGAGCTGTGCAGTACAACAACAATATGGTGTTTTTTGAAAATTAAACCATGTAAACCTATTCTGGTAAAACCTTAAAATACAGTTATGAACCTGAAAATGAGCATAATATGGGCGCTTTAACACAATTCACAAAACCACACACCCAAACTTCAAAATACCTCATATATCCTACAAAATGAAGCACTGCAACCAAAACTACATATAGCATTATCAAAATCAAACTTTTGTACCAAATGGCACACACTTCATTCATATTACCAGATTATTGTCTAACCAACTACACACTGTTGGGCATAGTGAAAAACGCTCTCATCTTTAGTATGCTTTGCCATATTTTTTTTTTTCCAATTGCTAACACACTAAAATGACATGCATAGCACAATTATTTAAACTGACACACTTAGAGCAAAACCTCTTCTCAACTCTCCAAAAGTCTAAACACATTTTCTGCTTTACACACTTTTTGCAATTCAAAATGGTACATTTTACTGTAAATGCACTGAACATGGTTCTCTGCGTAAGACAACAATCTGACATAAAGTCACGTTTGCCATTTCAAAACACTGCCATTAAAAATGACACTACATGAGCTAATTGGCCAACATATGTGCCACCTGGCCAAACACCCTAATGGGTAATTTTTACCACTTCAATCAGAAAGTAAACAATATGAAAAGAGTCACAACTCTTTTTTTTTCTATATATTTTTTCTGCACACTTTTTCTGCAATTTTTGTTTTCAGTTTACTGTTTTTTGTGAGCATGTTTTTGTTCAGTCCAATGTAAACACTGTACACTTGCTGTTGTTTGGTGAAAAATAAAAATGTTTCAACAGCATGTGTGTGTGTATCTGCAAATATGTCTGTGCATGTGAACAATCTCAAAGATTTTCTACAATTTGAACTATTTTAGTATTATGGCAAAGCGTACTAAAGATGAGTGCTTTTCATCATGCCCGACAGTGTGTAGTTGGTAATTGGCATTAAATTAAGACATCTTAACATGACAAGAAATTGTCTTGGGCCATCTCAAGCTATACCATTTATTATTTATATGTATTATTGCTCTGGGATAGTAACAGGACTGATGATAACAGGACTGATGATTTCATGCTAATATGCTACTTTCTAGCTAACAGGTCAAGGTCAAAAAGGCACATGGTATGTAATCTGAAAGGTTATTACTTCTAGATATTGGTAATATCAGGATTAATAAATAATTGTTTATATATACACTTTAAAAAATGGTAACAGGACTGATGTTGTATGCCGACCCCTCTCTAACAACCCTGATAAAACATGAAAAATAGGACATTTAAGAAGAGAGAAACTTAACTTTAACAAACCTGTGGAATCCACTTCCTCTAAATGATGTCACTTCCTTGAAATTATCTGTGCGTTCAAAAACGTTTTTCCGAGTGAAAACGTCACCATTCACGTAACTTCCTGTGGGAATCAGAGGTGGGAAACTCGGGCTGGATTTTGCTAACCGAGTTTCCCAGTTGGTGACGCGTTGTTGACAACTTTGGTTCACTGAACATATTTCAATGACAATAAACTGTTTATTGTGGACAAACGCCTCTGCCAAGAAACATGCACAGACATAACATGTTTAAAATTTTTCATAAATAGGCCTATGTATAAAAAAACAACACATTATCCGTGTGTTTTCCCGTTTGTTGTCCTGCAGATAACACAAACAAACACCTGGCGATGTGCTGTTTGGATGCTCGCATAAGAAAACAGCAGAAAATATTTTGTTATTGTGGCCTCCATGTTTTCACACACCTGATGCTCTAGGCTACGGCCAACCGTTGGTGGCAGTCATGCAAAAAGTTGTTATGCCAAACGCCAATATAACAGAAGAAGAAGAACGTGCATCCTGACCATGTGAAAGCTGTCAGTCGGAAAAACAACGTAATCACGGGGACGGTCCCTGTTATTCCCAGGTGACATGAACGTGCCATCAGTCACTTCTGATTTGTACCATTATTTTATAGGGGGGATTTTGTGATAATAACAGGACTGATATTAAATTAGGGGACAATGATAAAATGACTTATATTTCTAAGATAATATATCTATTTATGTCAAAACCTTGCTTAACAATGAGATTACACTTGAGACAATATAAAACTGTGAAAATTGTATAATTTTACCAACATTTTACAAATGAGAAGTCCTGTAGAAAAAGAACAACCATAGCAAGGTACAGGCCAAAATCCTTATATTTTATGCTATTAGCATATAATATGTGATTTTAATTATTATAAATGATATTTTATTGGCTTTTACATGGTCTTATATTGATGCATATGATATATAGTAACATTACGTTTTTTTTTTAATTACACATTTATTTGTTGTTAAAGCAACTTTAGAACTGATTATTTTGTAAGGGACGCAAAAGGCACCGATTTCGTGGAATGACCCATTAAAGTCGCTGAAAGCTGCTGCTGTTTCAATCCTGTTGGCTCTCTGCAGCGGGCGGGGCTGCTGCTCAGTTCCACCCGAGACTGACGTGTACACACACACACAAACACACGGTGGATGCAGGAAAAACCAGAGATGAGACGTACACAATTACCTAAATTGAGGACAGCTACGCTTGATATTGTAAGTGCAATGATAAGTTAAAGTCCAATAAGTACTTTATCAAACCGTATGAATGTGTGTCCCAGGCCAGGATAGGAAACTAACTAATAATGTAAAGATCAACAAGCCACTGATACATACAGTACAGGCCAAAAGTTTGGACACACCTTCTCATTCAATGTGTTTCTTTATTTTCATGACTATTTACATTGTAGATTCTCACTGAAGGCATCAAAACTATGAATGAACACATATGGAATTATGTACTTAACAAAAAAGTGTGAAATAACTGAAAACATGTTTGTTTTTTTGCTTTTTTTGATAACTCTGCAAACCCTTGGTGTTCTCTCAATGAGCTTCATGAGGTAGTCACCTGAAATGGTTTTCACTTCACAGGTGTGCTTTGTCAGGGTTAATTAGTGGAATTTTTTCCCTTATTAATAAAAAAAGCAAAGGGTGGCTACTTTGAAGAATCTAAAATATAAGACATGTTTTCAGTTATTTCACACATTTTTGTTAAGTACATAATTCCATATGTGTTCATTCATAGTTTTGATGCCTTCAGTGAGAATCTACAATGTAAATAGGCATGAAAATAAAAAGGAAACGCATTGAATGAGAAGGTGTGTCCAAACTTTTGGCCTGTACTGTATGTTCAAATTTGATTCATTCAATGAATTATTATTTTTTTGTCTTAAATCCACCAGCCATTTCCATATTATGCCAACATTTGAACCTTTTTGGTTACTAGGAAAACTACATTTTATTTTCCCCAAAACAAGTTTCCTTTTTATTTTTAAAGAAGTATACAAAAAATTAAATAATATAAACAATATGATATTCAAACTTTTGACTGCTTTCTTTAATAACTACATAACACAATACTTGTACTTTTACTTTCAGTACTTGAGTAGTACATTTTAAAATAAACTACTTGCAATACTTAAGTACAAAAAATGTTGAATACTTTAGTACTTCCACTTAATTGTGGTGCTTAAAGAGCACTTCAACTTCTCAAGTCACTTTTTTGATAGAGCACTTGTACTTTTACTCAAGTCTGGGTCTCTAGTACTTTATACATGTCAGTGTAAATGAAAAAAAAACTATTCAAGGGATAATTCTCTGTTGTTTGTATGGATTCCAGAAGTTTTGAAAACCTTTAGTTTTTTTTCCAAAACTCGTTTTCTCGTTTTCTGATCGGATTTTAGGTGAATATACTGACCCAAACTCTAAAGTCTAAAGTTTGCTCCAGGCTTGAACTGTGCAAATGGGTCTGTTTGTGTGTGTGTGTGTGTGTGTGGGTGTGTGTGTGTTTGTGTGTTTGAGCACAGATTGTTCCCAGTCTCATATTTGCTTGAGGTAACAAAGCATGTATGTGAGGGAACAATGGACAGAGAGAGAACAACGTTTGTGGATATCAAGTCTCAGATTTCAAGTCTCAGAAACTCCACCCTGAAAGTTTGAACCACCATGGGAAGTAGTTATCTTCTCACAGTGGGAGCTCAGAGCATCAGAGCACAGCTAACGCTTCTTCAAGCAGGTGTGAGAGTGGAGAATATGCATTCAGTATCTAAAAATCTTTGAGACGTGAAAATTTCAGTAAAAGTAACCTTTTCCGGCATAGAAGTTGAGAAGTTCCTGGCTGCAGAGCTGTTATCATGGTTTCTCAGGGCCTCCAAGTCATGGGTGTGCTGCTGGCATTCATCGGCTGGCTGGGCACCATCATCACCTGCGCTATACCTATGTGGAGAGTCACCAATTTCGTCGAGGGGAACATTATCACCGCCCTGGAGGTCTGGGAAGGCTTGTGGATGGAGTGTGTGGTCCAGAGCACGGGCCAGATGCAGTGTAAGATGTACGACAACATGCTGGCTCTACCGCTAAACCTGCAGGCTGCCAGGGCTATGGTGGTCATCTCTGTGGTCGTTGGGGTGTTTGGCGTCCTCATGGCTGCGGTTGGAGGAAAGTGCACCAACTTCATGGAGGATGAAGTGGCCAAAGCCAAAGCCTGCATCGTGTCTGGAGTGATCTTTATAATAGCCGCCTTACTGATCATGATCCCAGTGTCGTGGTCAGCTCACGCAGTGATCATGGACTTTTATAACCCCCTGGTGATTGAGGCTCAGAAGAGGGAGCTTGGGGTTTCGCTTTATATCGGCTGGGCCTCTGCTGGGATGCTGCTGCTGGGAGGAGGCCTGCTGTGCAACAGCTGCCCCCCAAAATATGGCACAAGACCTTACATACCTGCCAAGTTTGTCCCTGCAAGAACCACATCATCAAACGTGGGCTATGTGTGAGTGTTTCATTAAAATGTGTTAATGTTCTCACCAAAAAGTTGCACAGGAGGATAGATTTCTTAAAAATGTTGTTGCTAAGGCTGGCATAAGCAATACATCTGTGTATTTGGTTGATTAGGAAAACTTATCTCAGAATTTGAGATACTTTCTAAACTCAGACAGCACAGTAAAATACTGTACCATGAAATGTCTTAATGGTTTGTTTTTTTCAGAGGAAATGTGTCTCTATCAAAGGTTGATATACGCTGTCAATTATCAGTTTTCACATGGAAATGTTTGTCTCAGATTAAATATATTATCAAATATCCTCACTAGTGTGAATCAATAAGGGCTGAAAACGTTCTGACATGACTCTGAAACAATATCTTTCATTTTGAACGGAATACCTAAGAGTTGTTTTATTCATAAAGACTGAGACTGAATGGAGTGATGCAATACATCTAAATACAGATGTGTGCTTCAAATCAGATGTGATGTTTTTTTTTAATGATTTAATGATCCCTGCTGTACTTCCAATTGCCTTTTTAAATGTCAGAAATAAAGCTTCTTTGTTCCTACGTTTCTTTCTCATGTTCATTCTGCACCTGCACAAACACTGTAATAAAACTGAAACTGAACTTCGTGATAAGGCATTCAGGAATTCAGGGGAGTAGACTCCTGGGAATTTACTGTATCTGCTTGAGATGTTTGCCATGGTGTAATCCTCTGGCCTTGTATTAGGATTTACAGTTTCTGTCTTGAGTAAAATGGACTTCACTGCCAGGGAGAACAGTGTGCAGTGTATGCTTGGATTCATGTTGCTAAGGAACTGTTTTATATCTCCAAAGAATGGATATTTACACTTTGCCCAGTAAGAGCACATCTGCCAAGTCTTGTCAGGTTGATATATCCTGAACATCTTTAAGGGTTTTCTTTTTGTTTACAGACATTTTCAATTGAAACAAGGCTGACAAGGAAAACAATACACCAGTTTAAAATATATGTCTGTTTCCATTTTGGCCACTCAGATGAGATCAGGCCAGTGAGTATGTGAATGTAGTGGAAGTATTCAGATCTTATAGGTAAAAGTAGCTGTATCACAATGTAAAAATGTTCATTACAAGTAAAAGATAAAAATGTATTTACTTATAGGTAAAAGTACAGAAGTTTTCGAATGTACTTAAAGTATTAAATATAAATGACTCATTATGCAGAATGGCCGCTGCCAATGTTATATATTATGTATTGGGTTATTCATACTGATGTGTGGATGTGTAAGCAACATTTGAATGCTTTAGTTGCTTTAAAAGGAGCTTCATTTGATATAGTCAATTGAACTTTATTCATATAGCCCAATATCACAAATCACAATGGGCTTTACAATCTATAGAGCATACATCCTCTGTGCCTATACCCTCCTGTTAAGTAGATTAATCTATAACAATGCATCATGTTTAAAATAAAATCTTTAAAGTAACTATAGCTGTCAAATAAGTAATAAGTAAAATATGCTATATTTCCCTGGAATGTAGCATAGAATACTACTGTAGCTCTCAAGGGAAGTATCTTAAAATTTCACTTAAGCACAGTAAGTAAATGTACTTTATGTTAACATCAAAACGGCATATTAAAAAAAAACATTGTTGACAAAACGTTCTGTTTATTGTCTGAATCAAAGACAAAACAACAAAAAATCAGGAGTCTTCTTTCTGAAGAGCTTATGTTGCAAAAAATATAAATGAAAACAGCAGGACAGTATGACACTGAATTAATATTGAAATTATAATACAAAACAATGAACAGTAAAAAGAAATGAATTAAGCTTCAATCCTAACTCACATGTTGCATTATTGTAACATGGCACATACCTAAGCCTCTTGTATGTTTCAGAAACAAAAGGCCACAGTGTGTTAGTAAAAAATAGTTAGTCACACAAGAAAAATCACAACTTTATAAGCAACAGGTTTTGTTCTGTATGTAATGTCAGGTGCTGTTTAAATGGTGCTGCCTCTTATGTACTGTAATGCAGCAATTCAGACAAATTCCTTCCCGGGCGTTGTGGATTTAGGTCCGGAGTACTTTGCCCCATTATAGCGGCCTCCTCCTGACGGGCACTGACAGCAGAGAAGAGCACCACCAATCAGCAGCAGTCCTGATGCTCCCCAGCCCATGTACAAACATGCACCCAGCTCCCTCCTCTGGGAATCAGGAACCATGGGGTTGTAGAAGTCCTTTATGATAGTATTAGCAGGCAGAGACACGGTTACCAGACACAGAGCCCCACTCAGGATGAAGAAAACACCTGCGGAGATGGCCACTCTGGCTTTTACTCCCTTGTCCCCAACGCAGGTGGTGCATTTCCCTCCGACCACAGAGAGCAGCAGGCCGAACAGAGAGAACAGGATGGCGATGACCACCATGGCCCGAGCCGCCTGGAGGTCCGGAGGCAGGGCCAGCAGGGAGTCATAGACTTTGCACTGCATCTGGCCAGTGCTCTGCACCACACAGGTCATCCAAAGTCCTTCCCAGATGGTCTGAGCCACCACAATGTTGTTCCCAATGAAGGCAGACACCTTCCACAGGGGCAGTATACAGATCAGTATGTTGCCAATCCATCCAAGCACCGCCAGCCCAACGCCCAGAATCTGTAGTCCTAAAGATGCCATTTCTGTTTGGTGGTACTCCTTCTCTTTTTTGCTCTGTCTCAGTTCTTCAGTGGGCTGCCAACTAAAGCTCTCCTACTGCGGTGAAGTTTTATATGACCCACAGATGCCTCCGAGTAGCCCCCTCCTGTGGGTGGGCTTTGGCTTCATTGCTCAGATGTTAACATCCATCATGCTGCCTTTGACTTCAGAGGCGTTTCTCTCCTACAAAGAGGCCCTCTGGTGCACCAACAGAGCTATTAGAAAAAATTAGGCTTAAACAGTGTGGTGCAGTCCAAAACTTGCAGCAGTTAATGTCTGATGTTGTGAAAAACTATCTTTATGGAGTGAAAGAATATATTGTAGAATAATAACTTTGTTTAAATTATGAATATCATGATGCAAAAATTCTGAGTAAGAACACTGTATACCACTATTTGCAAGGTTGTTCTTGTTCTCACTAAACCACTCAACATGTTTGTAGTGTTTCCTGGTTATTAGCCCTCGCTGGCTATAAAAGAAGTGTTCTATTAAATCAAATGTAGCATACACTAATAGTTCACTTAATTATTAATCAGTATGACGTTTAGTTGTATGTGGTATAATTCGTTCACATGGGTTCCCTAAAGTCATAGGTGCAGTAGATTGCACCCACATACCCATCACTGGAGCCTTAGGAACATGAGGGCGATTTTGGATGTTTAGGTAAAGTATTTGTACTAAATTGTCAGGTGATTGGTGGCACATATGCACATTGCATGCGGGTACGCTAAAGTTTGCAAAAGTGCTACACAGCAGACTTTGCCCATTTGTAAGAAATAGTCACATACAGCACAGACTTTAAGAGGCCTTCACTGGTACCTTTGTTTCAGTGCTTTCATTGTAAAATTAACCTGAAGTGCCTTTGCAGTTGTGTGGATGAGAGATGGCCTGGCTCGGTTGATGATTCACGCATTTCATTTTCCGAAAAATCACTGAGTCATAGGCAAGGTGTGGAAAATTTACACAATTATTAATTGTGACACTGATCAAGCAATGTCCCTCTCCTTTTATGAACATGGTGTTTTGATGGACTTCTACTGGGGGGAAAGGGAAACCCACGCACATGGTAGCCCACTTGGTGACCCCCTATCCTGACCCAGAGACACCAGCACAAAGACATTTCAATGTAGTCCTCGGGTAAATGCAGGGTCAGGTTAGAGATGACCTTAAGGGGTTCTTCAAGTCCGGTTTCAGCTGCCTCCGTGGCCTGAGGGTCTCTACCCTGCGGGCTTTTGAAATAACTTCAGCATGTGTGGTGCTCCACAGCATTGCCACTATGAGAAAAAAAGAGAGCCCTTCATGTGCCACCTGACATTGCGGACCCCATCACCCTCGACCACCCCACTGGCACAGCCAGCAGACAGGCCATCACTGAACAATTTTTTTTATTCAACAAATAAAACTAATCACAGGATACGTTTCACTTGTTTATTAAAAATGTCTGCTTTCGCTGGGGAAAAGAGAAAAAAACAAAAGTTGTAAGTATACTATGCCAAACATGCTTAACAAAATAAAGTACCATTTACTGTAATACCATCTCATAGGTCATGTTGGTGTTGTACTGTGTTCACTTAGTATGGAGCTTCTTGGTAAGGCTCACTTTCAAAAATGTCTTACTAGAAAAAATAAAACCCTTACAACTTTGCTGAAGGCCTAGAGGTGGAGGCCACATGCCTAGGGGAGTGTTCACTGGCTAATCAGCACAGGTGGAATCACTCAACTTGATTGCTGGCCTGAGAAAGGAAGAACATGTCA
This sequence comes from Perca fluviatilis, assembly GCF_010015445.1. Classification (NCBI taxonomy): domain Eukaryota; kingdom Metazoa; phylum Chordata; class Actinopteri; order Perciformes; family Percidae; genus Perca; species Perca fluviatilis. The sequence goes on from NC_053127.1 coordinate 17,897,558, forward strand.
GAACACAGACATCAATAAACTATTCAAAATGTAAAACAGGAAAATATTTATATATTGTTGTTAGGCTACATATTGCAGAATGTTGCACCTAGGCAATGAACATGAATGTGAAAATACATCCTTCCATGTCTTATTTCTCCTCATGGTTCAGATAAAGGCCAGACTTGTAAATGCAAAAGTATGCACTTTAAACAAAAGTCACAAATGTACCTGTGACATCTCTCTATGTTTTGTGCATGCTTAAATTGAGTTTTCAAATGTCACCACTCAAGAGCACAAAATAAAAATAAAAGAACATTTCAGATTAACAAATAAAACATGAACGTGAATTAGTGATGGTATTTTAGAATTGATTGATACACTTTATATTTTGATTTGGAGCGAAACATTTGATATGTGGACAGCTTAAATCCCCCATAAATCCTTCCCAACTCAAATTGTTGACAATATAGGGCTAATTTAATGACCACAGGTGTTTTCAATTTGAACAATTTGGAACAGCCAATCAGGTGAGACCACAGCCTACCATGTGGGTATAAAAGCTGCAGGTGAGAGTTGAAATCTTTTTCATTGTTGATTCTGTTCAGTGTGAGAAAAACATTATGTCATCTGCAGGTCTCCAGATTTTGGGCAGCTTTCTGGCAATCATCGGCTTCCTGGGAGATATCATCATCTGCGCCCTGCCTTTGTGGAAGGTGTCTGCTTTCATTGGGAGCAACATAGTAACAGCGCAGACCTTTTGGGAGGGCCTGTGGATGAACTGTGTGATGCAGAGCACTGGGCAGATGCAGTGCAAGGTCTACGACTCCATGCTGACCCTCCCCTCTGATTTGCAGGCGGCCCGGGCCCTGGTTGTGATCTCCATCCTGGTCGTCCTGATGGGACTCCTGCTTACCCTCGCAGGGGGAAAATGCACCAACTGCATTGAAGATGAGGAGGCCAAGCGCAAGGTAGCCATTGCTGCAGGGGTGTTCTTCATCATCGGTGGTATTCTGTGCCTGATCCCCGTATCATGGTCTGCTAACACGGTCATCCGTGACTTCTACAACCCCATTTTGAGCAACCCACAGCGGCGGGAGCTCGGAGCGTCCCTGTTCATCGGTTGGGGATCAGCAGGACTCCTGTTGATTGGAGGAGCTCTACTCTGTTGCCAGTGTCCGAAGCGTAAGGATAGCGGATACTCGGTCAAATATTCTGCCCCGCGCACAGCAGCCGGTGGAGGAGCCTATGTTTAAAATGTCTTCATCCTTGTCTTACTCTAAAATGGATTTTACTTTTTAAATTGTTTTTATGGGCTTTATGATTTCAAGGTGTTTTACGGATTATTTCAATTAAATGTTTTTTATATAACTATAGTTCTTCTGTGTGGGTTTCTTGAACTAGTCTTCCAAGTGAAGACGACAAAGGTTTAAGATGGTGGTTTGGTTGTCAAAGTGTCTTTGCTGAATTCAGCCTAGTTGGTAAAGTTGTTGCAAAGTTATACACTTTTAAACTGTAAATGCAACATCCAGCAGCAACTGCATGGTTGGCATAAATAAGGAGTTGTTGGATGTATTACTCAAAGGTCCAAATGTGACCTGTCCATGGTCTGGAATGACCTTTTGAGCAACAAACCTTTCAACTGAGTAGGCCTGTTTCCCTGGTAAACCCTTGTAGCCAAACTTAAAGGATGTGTGTTTGTCACATAAGGCAAACCTCTCCTCACTGTCTGCTAGATGCCTGTTCCCTGAACACTGTTAGGAAAAAAAAAAAACTGTCTCTTTAGACAGCCCAGGCTCCACTAACAAACTGCGCCAATCTGCACAAACCATTTCAATCAGGAGAGACTTCGTTGCAGACATGCAAACATTAACAAGATAAGTACAAAACACAAGTTATTTGGAGATTAGTCTCCATTGTTAAGGGGTATCTATACAAATGTCATGGTTTAGGAAAACCAAACTCATCCCCCAATGGAAACCAGACACTGGTGGTGGCGAGGAAAAAGCGGAAGACGAAACACAAGCCGACAGCCAGGAGAAGAGCGAGAACACCGTCTAAAAGGCCTGGAGGTGGAAGGGGAGGAGGTGGGTCGCACTATAGTCTGAAAAACAACTGGCAGAAGAGAGAACAGCTTTAAAACACGGTAGTCAGCTGTGATTGGTCAGAACCTAAGTGCCCGCTCCTAATTGGTATACAGAACCGTAACACCCACCGCCCAGCTGATCAGTGAAAGGGAGAGAAGCCACGTAATAAAGTCTCCCTGTCTGAATTTACGCTGAGCTACATAAGTGTTCCAGCCTATAACCAAGGAGTTGATTGAGTCATGACTACGCATTGTGGAAGCAGCCATGTGCTAACACTGCTGCAGTGATGGCTCAACCAGCGCCTTGTCGGTTATTGGCTGGGACACTGTTTGTTATGGTTTGTTGTGCAGTTGTTTGTGGAGCCTGAGCTGTCTACAGAGACTGCGTTTTTGTTAAGTGTACAGGGAGCTAGTGGATAGTGAGATGTTTGCTGTATGTGACAAATGTAGCCTAAACATCACATCACTTAAAGCACCTTTCAATGGTACATTTTTCAGTAGCCTTTCACTCTGTGGAAACCAAATTTCAGTTGTAAAAGTCAGTCTATTTCTCATATTAGAAATTTTACACCTCACTCCCTCTCCCATCCCAAACCAGTCACTATAACCTCCAGTCTGTCACCAGGGCGTAGAGAACACTATTGTCTAGGAAATGTGCCCATACATCAGCAGTGCCCTGACTCACTGACTGGAACAAGCTGCAGAGGCAACAGTCTTGTTTTGTGCCCTGTTCACAAACGGTAGCATTAACACTTCCATGCTGGAGGGAGCTGTACGGATTAACTACGGTCTGTTACACCACTACTGTGTATTCAATGTCTTATTTGTTTCAAAATAACGTATTAACACGAGGTATGGGCTGGATCCGCAATGCCTCAATGTTCAGTCAGGACTTTGAAAAGCCCCAGCCTAAATAATGGGTGAAAAAGTCACCGATCTTAAAAATGTTAGTCTGGGTTGTCTGAAATTTGCAATGACTATCCATATGCAGTGTTTGCAACTGATGCAGAAGGTATTTCACAGACATTTGGACATAGGAGAAGCACAGGTGGTCTTGTCTCGAATAACAGTCCCAGTGAATAGCACACACAGCACAAGCCCCTGTAATCAAAATAAAAACCTAAATTTACTCATTAAAGTTCTCATTTTTGTGACTTACTGAATTTTATAAGCATTGCACAATGGTGGTTTTTGTAACTAGAATGATGGAATCAATAAACGCAGTACCAAATGCTTACAGATCCACAAGGAGTGCAGCAAGAGGTGACTGCATTGTTCCGTTGAGGAAAAGTGCATTCGGCCAAACAGCTTTTGCAGTCAGGGCTGCTCGTGAATGGAACCTCATTCCAACTCACATTAGGAATTTTAAAACTTATGTTTCTTTTAAATTTAACTTAAAGAAGTGGCTAACAGGTAATCAGGACTGTCAACGGTACATGTAGTTACAACATCTTGCTGCTATCTTGTCTTTCCTGTCCTTCCTGTTTGTGTCACTTGTGCTATGCCTATGAGGTTGTTGGACTGACAGTGTGGCTTGTGTGTGTATGTGTGTTGATGTTGATATTGACCAACTGTTTTTGTTTATATGCTTGATCGTTTCTTTTTACATTTATAGTCAATTTTACTTGTATTGGACTAAACTTCTATGTACTATTATTATCCTTTTATCTTTTTAGGTGTGACATTGTACGATCTGTCCAGGGACAGCAGATGTAAAATAGCCTTTTGGCTAATTCTGGCACACTGTCCATTTTTTGTATGTATTGTTAGTGTGCATTGTCCCTGTTAAATAAATAAATAAATAAAGTCTATCTTATCCTATAAATGTAAATGTTGTACATTGTCCTCGGTCGATACTTCTACTATCTCAATATTTTCCTAAACTGTTCCACATTTAAAGACCTTGAAGTTATCAGACTACTTTCTGGATTTCCCAGACTTCTGTTAACCAACTTCATTGTGGGATTTTTTTTAATCTTCTAAATGCCTTTCTCACAGCATACATTTTTGACTTGTCATAGTAGGATAAACACAGGTGTTACTAATAACACTAACGATAACACTGATCCATGCAATTTAAACAAAAATCACAAATGTACCTGAGACATTTCTCCATGTTTTGATGCTTTATTCAAATGTCACAAGAAAAAAATAAGCGAAAAATATATATTAAAAGAATATTTTAAATAAAAGAATATAACATGGAGATGTGGTTGGCAATATAGGGCTAATTTAATGACCACAGGTGTTTTCAATTTTAAACAGCCAATCAGGAGAGACCACAGCCTACCATGTGGGTATAAAAGCTGCAGGTGAGAACTGAAATCTTTTTCATTGTTAAGTCTGCTCAGCGTGAGACAAACATTATGTCATCTGCAGGTCTCCAGATTTTGGGCAGCTTTCTGGCAATCATCGGCTTCCTGGGAGATATCATCATCTGCGCCCTGCCCATGTGGAAGGTGTCTGCTTTCATTGGGAGCAACATAGTAACAGCGCAGACCTTTTGGGAGGGCCTGTGGATGAACTGTGTGATGCAGAGCACTGGGCAGATGCAGTGCAAGGTCTACGACTCCATGCTGGCCCTCCCCTCTGATTTGCAGGCGGCCCGGGCCCTGGTTGTGATCTCCATCCTGGTCGTCTTGATGGGACTCCTGCTTACCCTCGCAGGGGGGAAATGCACCAACTGCATTGAAGATGAGGAGGCCAAGAGCAAGGTAGCCATTGCTGCAGGGGTGTTCTTCATCGTCGGTGGTATTCTGTGCCTGATCCCCGTATCATGGTCTGCTAACACGGTCATCCGTGACTTCTACAACCCCATTTTGAGCGACCCACAGCGGCGGGAGCTCGGAGCGTCCCTCTTCATCGGTTGGGGATCCGCAGGACTCCTGTTGATTGGAGGAGCTCTACTCTGTTGCCAGTGTCCGAAGCGTAAGGATAGCGGATACTCTGTCAAATATTCTGCCCCGCGCACAGCGGCCAGTGGAGGAGCCTACGTTTAAATTATCTTCAATCTTGTCCTACTCTTAAATGGCTTTTACAATGATTTCAAGAGGTTTTTACTGATTATTTTAATTAAACGTTTTTTATATGATCACTATAGCTCTTCTGTGTGGTTTTCTTGAACTCTTCTTCCAAGTGAAGACTACAAAGGTTTAAGATGGTGGTGTGGCCCACAACATTTTTGCATTCTTGGCTGAATTCAAACTAGTTAGGTGCCACTTTTAAAACTCTGTAAATTCCAACGTTTAAACAGGAACTACTTTCTGGCAAGAGTCCAAATGGTGGGTGAAAATGTCAATGTTCAAAAAATGTCTGAAACTTGCAGGGACTTAACTATCCACATGCAGTGTTTGCAACTGATGCAGGTCTTTCAGTCATTTTGACATGAAGCACAGGTGTTGAATGTCACACACTAAACTAGCTCCTGTAGCTGAAATTAAAACTATTGTCAATGAATTTTTTTTTTTTAAATATTGGGATTTTAAAAATTAAATTCATAGGCCTTTTCTCACAGCAGACTTTTTTTGAGAAAAACAGAACTATAAATGTTCTCAGTGTGATTGTGACCATGAGCCAGCACTAGACCAGAAACCTGTCTGAAATGTCAGGTTAATGCACTACACAAATGGGGCTGTGATTTGACACCAACCATTGAAACTGAGGCGGCTACATAAAATTCAGCCATTAATTTTATTTGCACCTGTTCCTTTTATACTGTGGACATGTAAAAATATCTTCAGTGGAAATGGCTAGCCTGGCTCTGTCCAAAGGTAACAAAACTTAACACCACCTTGAAGACGAAAGTGTTTTGTTTAATCTTTTCAAGCAATCTGGCAGAGAAGTAGTCTGCCACATATCCTCCTGTAAAACATGATGGTAGATGTAGTTTGTTAGGGTTGGACAGAGCCAGGCGGTTTCACTCTTTGTGCTAAGCTAACTGGCTGCTGGCTGTGGCTTCATATCGATCTTCTCATCTAACTCTTAGCAAGGAAACTTATTTCCCAAAATGTCAAGCCGTTCCTGTAAGTGGTTTAGAGAATTCCCTCCAGTATTCATGAAGTTTTGGGACAGGGACTATTCTTAAACCAGGATGACACTTCTGCAAAGGTTTTCTTTCAGAAACTGTTCACGCATTCATTAAAATCTGGTTAAACTTAGTGCTTTAATCCATTTAAAAGTTATGATCCGAACCTTTTGTTTTGGCTCACAAAGCAGCCTTTTGTACATGAGTGGTTCCTCCTCCTACTACTTTATAGAGCAGGAATCAGGTCAAAAGGAAATCTGATCCACCAACTAGCAGAGTCAGAGTCCCCTCCCTGTTGCTCTTTCTTCTCACGCCTGCAGCGCGAAACCACGCAGCAAACCACAACCACTGCTGCCTTTACAGTCGAGTGAAAGCTTATGGTCAAAATTATCTTCAGCTCAACTGAAGGTGGATTTTGTTGTCTTTGACTTGGTGGCAAACTTAAATACATGCCTTGGATTTGATTTTTGGCAACATGCAGACGCAGCTCGTTGCTATGTGTTTGGCAATCGTTGGCTTTCTTGGCACCATTCTTATTTGTGGACTGCCCATGTGGAAGGTGACAGCCTTTGTTGGAGCGAACATCATCACCTCTCAGGTCTTCTGGGAAGGTTTGTGGATGAATTGTGTGATCCAGAGCACTGGTCAATCGCAGTGTAAAGCCTATGACTCCATTTTGGCTTTACCACAGGATTTGCAGGTTTCCAGGGCTCTGATCTGTGTCTCCATCGCTGTCAGCATGGTGGCCATCGGACTCACTGTGGTCGGGGCCCGCTGCACCAACTTCTTTCGTGGCGACTGGCTCACCAAAGCTAATATTGGCTTGGCTGGAGGTCTGGTGTTTATATTAGCAGGGCTTCTTTGTGTTATTCCTGTCAGCTGGTCAGCTTACAGCATCATCACTGGTTTCTACAACCCCCTGCCCACCTCAGAGAGGAGGGGCGAGCTCGGGGCTTCCATATATGTGGGCTGGGCATCTGGAGCTCTGCTCATCATCAGTGGAGGGGTGTTGTGTAGCACCTACAGATGCTGAGGATGAGGAGAAGAGAGAGAGGAGGAGAGTACACCGCTATAAGTTAAAAACAAGCTGATTTTGAAAATGTGCAGTTATGTTTATACTGTGATGGACTTTCTCTGCTTCAGTCTTTAATAAAAGGTACTTTTTCAACATTTTTTTCAACCTTAGTTAAATGCTTTTTGACAACTAATCTGTCTAAAATATGAAAGTGTGTAGCATATTGAAGTGTTGCACGACCAGAGTGTTTATGGTTGTTTTTAAAGTGAAGAATGAAAAAAATGAAGTCTGGTTGAGCCGATAGTTGTATAATGTGACATTAAAAAAATGTTTAATGCAGAGATCTGAGTTTATAGGATGTGTTTTAGTATGTGCAGAACACATTATAAATGCTGCAAGAATAGTTACACCTTTAAAGACCAGTGATGTCATTTTTACACTGTGGTGAGGAAAAGTGTCTTTGTTTGCAACAAGAGAGTTTCACTGATTTTGAGATTTTCAGAGACAACTTTCTGGAAAGAAACCAGCTAAATAAAAAGTTATTATTACTCTTTTATCACATGACAATTGTGAAATAAGATTAATTGTACTGGAAACAACTTAAATGTCTCAGTTCACTCATGAACCTCTTCCCATCTTTTATCCTCAGTATTGAGTAATGAACAATATGTTTGCTGTTGCTTTGCACACTTTGCCATGTCAAGTGGAGGAAACTATGAATGTACAGTATGTTTGTATCTTAACAAACCAATAAATTCACCCTGTATATTTGTATTTTTGTTTGTTTGTTTGTCTCACACTATTCATTTTCTGCAATTCTTTTGCATATTGCAAGTTACAAAAGTTACTTGCATTAAAAAAAGATTCTCTCCAAAGATGTATAACATAATGCCAAGAGAAGAAAAAAATATGTTACTTTGAGAATCTCTGTGCTCTACAGTACAACAGTCATTTCAGTGTTTTTAAAAAGCCTGAAAAACTTGATTTGGTTATAGCTCAGAGGGGTTTGAATACTCTCTGTAATATTTACAAATAGCTCAAGTTGCCTCTCTCTGGACCACGTTTGCATATCTCTAGTAATCTTTGTGTCATCTGATTAACATAACAGCAAACAACATCTGACAAGAGCAACATACTATATTACAGCAGAAACAAGACGATAAGTGCTCTTTCCAGAGTCACAATAGGTATTTTTAGTGAATTATCATTGTGGTTTTAGGTTATTGCTGCATAACTGAATGTTGTTTTAAATGGGAGGGCAGGGCAGGCAGATGGGGGGTCTAGCATTGGTTCTGATGGGTGTTTTAGGAGTCTTGTAGGAGTCTACCACATTAAATCCATAACAACAAATACTCCTCAGTGAAAATAAGGGGGGTTGGAATCAGCAAAGCGTGGAGGTCAATATGAAAGTTTGAATAAATATTATGCGAGAGTCATGTAAATGTTTGTCACTGTACAATTCTGGATTACATTGAAATGTTTCCACACTTTCACATACAAAATGAAATGCGCATGTGTGCAAATAATTCACCAAAAGATTTCAAATTGAACTTTGAATTCTGCATCAACACAGAGCATAACTGAGCATATAAGCTGCTTCTCACCACAAAAACCTCAATTCAGAGTTTATGGACTGCCCCACCATCATCAAATCTTAATGAACACCTTGTCCAGTTTTTATCTTGCTGAAGGTTCCCTCTGTCTCTGTCTTACGTGAGCTGGACGAGCCCTCACATTAAATTCCATCCTCGCCGGCCTCGTGGGCTTCAACGTCACCCTCCTCGGAGGAGGCATGGTCAACTGTTGTGGCGCTCTACCTGATCCCTTAGAGCCTTCGACAACCTCTTCCTCCAAAAAAAAGGTGCTGAAGTTGTATTCATATCGTGTAGACTGGGGGTTTTCGGATCTGCAAGGAAACGTTGTAATAATATATTGTATATATTGTAGCAAGAAATGCATTTCAGTTTTGACTGCATACTGATGAAACAATGAAAATGGAGGGAAAGGCTGAATTTACCTTTACTTTTTGAAATTACCATAAAATAAGGTTTTCCTAGTTTCTAGTAGATTGCACTCTCAAAGGACAGTGCATGGTAGGTTCAAAGTTCAACATTTGCTGCAATGCCTATCCATTGGCACTGGAGCTAGTAAAAAAAAAGTTTCTTCTGAAAATTGGCCAAGGTCTGTGTTAAACTATTATGTGTGTAAATGCCACATTAAAGAGTCTATGGGATACATTTTTCTGAAAATGTCTGGGTTAGTGCAAGTATCAAAGCAGACAATTTGCTGACACACTGCTTTAACCATGATGGTCTCAATCATTTTTCTGCAAACAACACCATAGGGAGAAAAAAAAAAAAATATATATATATATATGATTAAGTTCTGCAGAGATTGTCCAGCTGTGTCTGCTGGGTGGAGCTCTGTGTGTCCTAGCTGGCATTCTGGTCAGCACCAGCAACCATCTGAAAAGAGAGGTGGGCTCCTCCATCTACATAGGCTGGGCCTGCTCTGTGTTGTTCCTACTCGGCGGTGCTCTGATTGGTTTCATCTGTGTGGAGGAGTGAATCCCACCTTCCTACTGCTCCTACATGCCGTACAGCACCAACACTAGATACAGTGACGCTGCATCCGGCATGGCCACTCCAAGGTCTGATGTCATATGACCAAACACTTCGAGGATGTCTGACCGTAGTATGTCAGTAGGATGGTAGAACACGTAACCCAAGTAATAAATAATAAATAAATAATAATAAATCTCAGAGTGGGCTGTATAATCAGCCTCAGGGGACACAACCAGGAGCAGGGTTGTTTTGGCCGTAATCCATCAAACAGACAAGAAAAAACTAACTGTGGTCAGTGATTGTTTCTGTTTACATGTTAATTAATGCTCATTTTCTTAGTACTTCCTTTGGAGGGATCAATAATGTTTGATATCATTGTTCATCATTACTAGTGATATCTGGGTTCTGGGTAGTGGCCTGCTGGTGGACAAGTCATTACAAACTAATGCTATGCAGACAAACATTGTTCAAACCCACAACACCTTATTCTAGTGGAGGTTCCAAACGTCAGTCAAAATTTGGGGTAAATGTGTACAAAAGTCATCTAGAATATTTCCATTTGATGGAATAGTGTAGCCATAAAATGAATGGAGTCTCAGGTTTGAACATTATAAACATCATAAACTTTTAATGAAGAAACAGAACAATATAATAAACAACATATATTATACTAACAGTGTAAAATATTATTTCAAAAACTTTAAAGCTACTTATGGGGAAATAAAGGACTTCATATTTTCTATGTTGCAATATGTGGCAGCCCCTGTCAGCTTCTCCTCTAAGTGGGCAATAAAAACCTTGACTCGCTCTTTTGTTTGTCTCACAGGTTAATTACTCCAGCTCTCTGCAACACAGTTTGACCTCTTTGAAGGGACCAATGAAGCTTCAGCATGTTGTCTGGTGCAAGACAGATTCTGGGTTTGGCCCTGGCCGTCATTGGCTTTCTAGGGAGCATCATCATTTGCGGTCTACCCACTTGGAAAGTCACAGCCTTCATTGGTGCCAACATCGTCACCTTGCAGGTGATATGGGAGGGTTTGTGGATGAACTGTGTGACCCAGAGTACAGGCCAGATGCAGTGCAAAGTCTGTGACTCTCTCCTGGCCTAACCTCAAGACCTGCAGGCTGCCAGAGCACTCATCATCATGGCCATCATCGCCAGGGTCTTTGGGATCCTTCTTGGCGTGGTCGGGGGCAAGTGCACTGGAATCATCTTTATCATTGCAGGCCTCTTGGTGCTTATGCCCGTCTACTGGACCGCCAACACCATCATTCGTGATTTCTACAACCCGATCATGACCAATGCAGGTTGTTCAAGTGTAGATGAGAAAGAATCCTTACAAACAGGTTGCGTGACAATGTGTGCTTCCTGCCAAAGAAACGTTCCTAAATAAACAAAGAGACTGAATGGTAACTTCATGTATGCTTTGAGTTTGTGTGTGTGCATGTAGTATTCCCTCTTTTTATCCTGTAAAACTGATCAGGTTTGTAAACTTTTGCACAAGATAAAGAGATGTCTTGTGTCATTTAAATATAAGTATAGAATAATGTAAAAATGCTTGTCATAATGTTGTGGGAGAAAAAAATTAATAGAAACAAAAACTATCCCTTTGAACTTTACGAGGACAGCAGGATTAAAGATTATTTTGAGCTTGATTAAAAGGTTAGGTAGTGTGTGTGTGTGCGTGCATGTGTGTGTGCGTGGTAAACAGGTTTTGCTGTGCAGTAGCCGCTGTTAGAATGACACTGGTTTTCTCCCAGGTGATTGTGTTTCACGTCATTCTGCTTTTGGTACACAAATACATTCTGTGCGTACGCATTATTCACATGCACAAAAGCGTTTCCAGCGTATGTGTATAAACACACACACTGAGCTCACACAAGTATTTCGATCAATCCAGTCAGATTCCCCCTTTTTTAAATTTACAATCCAATTCAGTGTTTCTGCAGAAAGATGGTGTGTGAAAGAATATAGACGTTGCAGTGCCTCATTAATGTCACTCTTATAAACATGTTTAAGACTCAGAGGCCTATAATTTATTCTGCTTTATCCAAAGATTATCTTTTCCGAAATAATCTTGTCAGACAAACACAATCAGACAGTCACAGCTGTCTCTCTCTCTCTCTCTCTCTCTTTCTCTCTCTCACTCTCTCTCTCGGTTTTTCTGTCAACCTCCTCCCCCTTTTATTTCCCTATAGAGTAGGTGTGGTGCATCCACACCTGACCAGTACTACACAGGCAGCCGCTCAGTTGACAGAAAAGAAACAACACTCTCAGGTAGAGAAATAAAGAGATAGGGGACAGGGAGCGAGAGGGGGGAGGAGAAACAGCAGTTAGGGATACGGAGGAGGAGGAGGGACAGAGACAGAGGGAAAGAAGGCTGCAAACAAATGAACCGAGGCTGAACAGAGACACAACTGGAGTCAAGTAAAAAGTACTGGATGCTAGACAGACAACTGAAATAGCCGGAAAGGGCTCTGCGTTGCTGGGACAGACACTTGACAGACATTGCTACTGTGGAAATAATAGCAATAAGAAAATAGCTGTAGAAAAACACAAAGATGGAGGCATATGAAAACAGCAACATCACACGTTGAGAAAGACTGACAAAGAAAAGCTCACAAAAAGACTGACGAGAGAAGCAGAACCAACCAGGAGGGAAAGCAAAAGAAGCTCCACACAAAAGAATAATCCACCAGAGACGTTTCAAAGGTCTGTGAGGATTTCTCAAGCACCTTCAGTGTTGTTCCCTCCACCTCTACATCATGTCCTCGATGGGGATGCAGCTGTTGGCCAGCGCCCTGTGCCTCCTGGGTTGGGCAGGGGTCATCTTTAGCTGCCTACTGCCCATGTGGCGGGTCTCAGCCTTTGTGGGAACCACCATCATCACCTCCCAGACCATCTGGGTGGGCATCTGGATGAGCTGCGTGGTCGAGAGCACAGGGTTGATCCAGTGTAACCCTTACCAGTCTGTCCTTGCTCTCAGCGGAGACCTACAGGCCGCCAGGGGTCTCACCGTCCTCGCCATCGCTACAGGCGGCGCAGGTCTCATTCTGGCCTTCATTGGAGGGAAGTGCACACGCTTTTTGGATGATGAAGGAGGCGGGGTTAAGGGCAAGATGGCTGTAGCAGCAGGGGCAGTTTTGATTTTCACAGGGCTTCTGTGTTTGATTCCCACAGTGTGGGCGGCTGGGTCCGTGGTGAGCGAGTTCTACAGCGTCTCCACAGATGCTCAGCGGAGGGAGATTGGAGCCTGCCTCTACATCGGCTTGGGAGCGTCCATCCTGCTTATTCTGGGAGGCAGTTTGTTCATCAGCTCAGCATGCCCCATCAAAGCCCACACAGCAGACAAGAGCCCTTCTGTCCGCTACATGGTGGTCCGCTCCTCCAACGGGTCCACCCAGGCAGGTTCTCAGCGCAGCAGACTAGCACCAGCAACATCTCAGCCTCATCTCAGGTCTCAAAGCTATGATGGCGCTTTAACAAAGCTTCCGCTGTACACAAGGCCTTCCTGGGGGGAAGGGCAAGAGCAAGGCTTGAGGATGGAGTCAGAAAGATCATGGGCACCATCAACAAAGTCTCAGATGAAAAGGCCGGAGTCGACAAAGTCTGAATACAGTGAGGCGCCATCTCAGCGGAAAAGAGCAGAAATGGAAGAGAATTTATCAGTCAAAGGTGAAAATGAGGATGGGTCCTCAAATCCAGCGACAAGTACATACATATAATATGGACACACACACACACACACACACACACACAATGTACTGAATTTACAAAGCAGTGCAGTAGTTTTACATGCAAAGAGTTATTTAGAAGTAGTGTACTTAGTTATGACTGTGTACTGATACAAAGTAGTTCATTGTATTAAGTATAGTTATGTTTATACACCACCATGTTGCTTTGATAAAAGGACAGAAGAGAAAAGTTCTGGACTACATTTATTAATATGCAGGACTATAGCAGCTTTAACATGTTACGTGCACTAAAACTGAACTAAAAACAAAATGAAGTACAACAAACTAAATCCAGGTGCAAGTGAAGTTTGCTGTATACTTTTTATTTTAAAAGAACATTGTTGGCAATAAGTTTGACATGTTAATGTGGAGCATTACACTGGTAGCACTGAATAAGGATGGATCTGTCCACATTACAAATTTTACCTCAGACTTTTTAGCTTGTTTGTTTCTGCTGGACGTACAGAAAGCTGAACAAAACATAAGTAATAAAGTACCAACATATTTTAGCCTATTTTCCATCCCTACTTTAAAGTGATACCATTGGATTTTTTGAATCCATGTACATGTATGTCCTCATTTGATGAGTTATATAGCCATGAAAAACTCCACTTGTTGCACATAAAAAGTTACACTTTTTAGATTTTGCTAACTGTGAAATGTGATTTTATGTGTTATTTTGTTGTACAGATATTATTGACAGATATTTCTATGTTTACTTTTCAATAAATGACTATAATTTGATTGGGCAAACCAGTCTTTTTCACTAATATAAATGTACTGAAAAAAATGCTAACATGTCATACATCATAAGCTGAAAAGAGCCTTTACTTAAAGGACACAACATTCTCCTGGACTTTCAGTCTTGGCTATTCAAGACAGGACAAACTGGTTTGACAGAGAGTGTGTTTACCACGGAGGTGTGCAGGGTTAGAGGAGGGAGGCGCAGTGTGTTTGTAGAGCATTCAAATTCAGTTTCAGTGAATCATGTTTTTGGAACATGTGTCTTTTGGGTTTTGCTTATTCAAATGTGCAGCAGCATCATTATCTAGTCATAATCTATTAATGCCAGTTGTCTAAAATGCAAAGTCTTACTTTAGAGTAGACTTTGTGTAGATACACCACATAAACCTGTAAAATTGTATTTACATACATATGAAAGGGAGAGACTACAAAAAATTAGTAATACATAAGTAAAACTACACTGACGTAAGCCAAAATATTTAAATTAAGTTATGTGGGTTTTAACAATATTTGGCTGTACAGCACCAGTAGGCTACTTGAAAAACACTGCCATCCTTTGGTCAGTGGTGCACTCAAACACATCAGACCTCGTCAGATCAAAATAAATGGACTCTTCATCCATCCATCCTATACCAGGATATGTTTTTTTTTTTTTTAAGTTTTTTTGGGCCTTTTCGGCCTTTATTTTTGACAGGACAGATGAAGATATGAAAGAGGAGAGAGAGGGGGAATGACATGCAGCAATGGGCCACAGGTCGAAATAGAACACGGGCCCACTGCGTCGAGGAGTAAACTTCTATATGGGCGCCTGCTCTACCAACTGAGCAATCTGGGCGCCCATAACAGCATATGTTTTAATGTATATTACAAATATATTCAAGACATTTTCAAATAGCAACAGCTTTTTATGTTATTGGCATGTATTATACTGTACACCACCAGCACATTCATCCACAACCACCGGTGCATTTTTCTTGCAAGTCTGTAAGTAACATTGTAACCTAAACCATCTTCTTTTGACAGCCCTATGCCCAGATACATATGTTCTGATATGTATAAACACACACACTCAAAAATTATAGTAATTTATATATATATATATATATATATATATATATATATATACACACACACATTACACTCAAAAATAGTGATTTAGTATGCATACTGTTTAGAGAGTGCTTTATTTCACCGCTTTTCCAGTTTGAACGTCACTGTGTATCAGAGTCTCACTGACATTTGTGCTGCTTAAACCCAAAGTCATTTACCAGGCACATCATGCCTGACCTGTGATGCTGTTCATTTAAAATGGGACACTTGAAGTTAAAAGTGAGTTATTTGAATATTTTGTATCTTCTTGAGTTGTTTTGTACCTTTGCTGCTGTGATGTCGCATCTACATTGACGTGCAATGTGCTATAGTTTTAGTTTCTTATAGAGGTACACGGCACCAGCTATGTATCCGTCCTCCTGCTGTGACACCGCTCTCTCCCAGTCTTCCACCTGAGACACCTCTACACAAGTCCAGAGCCCTTCGTCCTCCATCTGCTTGAGCTCACGCTCCAGGGCGGCTTTGTATTCCACATTGTCACGGTTACTTCTGGTTGTCATGCAAATGTAGCCACCTAGTGGAAACAGGTGAGAGTGCAGTGGTGTTTTTGAGTGATTAAAACAGTACACTACACTACAGTGAGGAGATACTTATTTTCAACAAAGGATCTGAACTGCAGTTGAGGCAGCATAAAGCCAAAAAAAAACATATTCTCACCTGGTTTGGTGGACTCACACAACTCTCTGACGACACCAACCGGGACCTGACCAATACTCAGTGCTCCAACGATCACAACCACATCAAACAAACCTGTAAGAGGAAATAGAGGGGAGAGGTGATGGAGGGAAGAAGATAAGAGAGTTTACAGTACTATTAATAATAACACTAAAGATTAATACTATTTCATAACCATAATATCATGGATGACAAGAGCTTTTTTCAAAATAAGTTTATAAAATTGGCTAACCCACCCCAATTGAGGATCGCTTACTGAATCACAGTGGTGAATGTGTACAAAATTTAAATAATTGAAACAATTAAATTACCCCACTGAACAGGCAGCGGCTCCTCTCCCAGCAAGGACTGCTTCAGGTCCTGGTACAACCCGCTCTCTCTGGCCAACTTCAACATAGCCTCGCTTCCATCGATACCCATAAAATGTCCAAATCCATGTATCTTCATCTGTAAAACAGAGACACTTTTGGTTGTTTATCAGTCTTACTGGTCAATTCAAATGAACATGGAAACTAAAAACTTATAGAGATAGGATCTGTACCGCTTTAAAACACAAGAGCAAGAAGGGTTTGGTTTTAAATAAAAAATTTCATCCAAACAAGTTAATATTTGCAAGGAGAGAGGAAATTAACTGGAAATACTTTACAACACAAAAGTCACATTTTAGAGAAAATAGAAAAAAAGGTTTTGTTGAATATTAAATGATGTATTACTGCATCAAGACTAAAAGTTTGCAGTTGCTCCTTTTGATTCTGTTGTCCTTTGACTAGAATCCCATGCAGTGCAGGAGTTTGTTCTTCATCCTGTGAGTTTACCTGTTTGGCCACCAGTCCTGTACCACAGGCCACATCCAACACTAAAGCTGCTTCACGATCACTGCTGAAATGGGAGGAGATGCTGTTTGCTGCCAGACTTGGTGCACGGTAGTCCAGAACAGCCACATCCTACTCAAACAGTTTTTAGCACCAAAAAGAAGGTGAACATGAGTACAGTAAAGCTACATTTGGTTAAAAAAATATATATATATATATAAAGATTTAATAAGACACACAGATAGCCACATAATGATATGACCAGAGGTGGGTAGAGCCAAAAATTGTACTCAAGTAAAAGTACTGTTACTTCAGAATAATATGACTCAAATAAAAGTAAAAAGTAGTCATCCAAATAATTACTTGAGTAAGAGTAAAAAAGTACCTGGTGAAAAAACTACTCAAGTACTGAGTTGAGTAACTTCTGATTTATTTTTTAACACAATGCATTCAATCAGACAGACAAAAATACAAAATAATCATCTTTAGGCAAATTATAGTTAACCCAATCAATTAAATTAATTAAAATTAATTAATTAATAACAAAATAGCCTAAATTAAAATAATCCAGGTAAAAATAAAATCAATAAAATAATAATAATATTAGATAAAAGTAACACAAATTTCCAAACCTTTATACTTTTTTTTTTACCAGGCTCTGTAGACAGAACTAGAACAAGGTAATGTAGCTGCTGTTTGGCACTATATTACATATCGGCTATTTCTCGGCTTCTTGAGCCGTGTGTAATGTGCACAGCGGTTTGAATTATGTTTTTTATATTTTTTATTTGCTCTCACGATCGCTTCCACTGCCAGGGTTGCAACTGAAATAATAGGCTAAAGCAACGGCACATTATGGAAAGTAGGCTACAAGTGTAATTATGGTCAGATCTTGTGCCTGACTGACGGGGATAAGTGATATTGATAAGCGTTGTGATGTACGCATCTGCGTCAGCTTTTTTTTTGCCAGCTGTCCACCTGTTTTAGGAAGCAGAGACTGTGCGCGTTTTGCCTGTAAAACCGTGTCTGTGTTCTTCATATTTATGTAGAATTATAATTTGCTCTTCTTATGTAAAATGTGTGGCTATGGTCATGTTGTGCAAACATCGCCTCTTTTATGTGAACACGCGCCGCTAGATTGGGAAACCCTGATGGTTGATTGAACTAGTTATTAACCACTGTCGTGACACAGCTTGCGGGACCGCGGTTGTTAGGTTAGGTGAAGCCGGGTAATAAATAATAAATCCAGGACATGTTGATCTGGCCTCTGCCGACGGTTGATTCTGGCATTGTCATTTTAGTTTTTAAGCAGCTGTAAAGCTAACCTGTCCCGCCGCTGAGATTGAGTATGGTCACGTGACAAGACTGCACAACTACGTTTGATTGGTGAAACACAGTCACGTGGTAGAGCCTTTAGCGGAAGTCTCTCTCTCTGTCAAAATAAAACGAGGCATTACCATTGACAATGACGCGTAGAATACCAAAGAGGTAAAAAGAAAAGTAACGAGCTCATTGTAGCCTAATGTAGTGGAGTAAGAGTACAGTTTCTTCTTCACAAATCTACTCAAGTAAAAGTATAGTGATTTAAAACTACTCCTAGAAGTATAATTTTTTCAAAAACGTACTCAAGTAAATGTAACGGAGTGTAAATGTAACTCGTTACTACCCACCTCTGGATATGACATAATGATAGGACTGCATTATTTTGCTTAGTACTGTTTATCAGTAATGCACTTTCTGCTCAGTTTCAGCACAATATTATCAGTTAAAGTGCATTTCCTATACAGTAACTTAACCGGGCACATCAAATACTGCAAATACTTTACTGATATTGTTTTATTGTACTTCAGTTATCTAACCTGATCATAGTTCTCTGCCCAGGAGTTGTAGAAGTTGACCTTTTCTACTGATGTGGTGCTTTCATGAGCTGATAAGATGGTCGCTTTTACACTTTCAAATGTGTTAGTGACAGCTGCCATTATATACAAACCTATTCAAAGAAAGAAAGAACAAGACAAAACTGTCAAGTGAGAGTAATAATAACAGATATCAGAACTAAGCATTCTCACCGTTTTAAATTGCAAAAGAACAAAGAGAGATTGATGTTTTAAATGCAGTTTGAATAGTAATTAAACATCTGTTCAGCCACTGTGGAGATATAAACGCCAAGGGCAAGAAAACGGTCTTGCCTGCAAATTCGACAGCGTATTGAGGAGTATCAGATGGCTTTAAACACACAATAAATGAACACACATAGGTAGTCACAGTAGTGACAGTTACCTGTAGCTGGTTGTTCTGTTAGTAAGTTTTTCCTATATTAGAAATTCTTTGGTGTTTCCCATAGACAGTATGGAAAAAGAACTTCTAATATATAGACCGGCTTTGGTATGGACCAGGAAGCAATTGCAGTAAGTGGTTTATGTTACAAATATCCCTCAGTAAAGACTGTCAGGGTAAAGAAAGCCTGTGGCACATTTTCGCTTTTTGCTAAAACATTTTTTCTCTTTATCTGTCTGTGCGTTCTGTTACCGCTTCATGTATAATTTGTTTTTCTTTTACAAGCAGTAGCCAGACAAATAATTGTGCACCAAAGGTTCCACTCAGTGCACCTCAGCGTCCCTCCTGGTGCATTCACTGCCACCATCTGCCCTATTAAACCGCCTGTAAATGCAATATTTCCGACAACCTTTGAATGCGGCATTCACGCGTGCAGATACCAGGCAGATACGCAGTAGCGTTATCCCAGGCTGCTATTCGTGTTCCCACCTGTAGAGTGGGAGTCAAAACAAAAATCTTCTGGAAAGTCCTTCTGATGTTTAGCTCGTAGCTGCCGACAACGTTAGCAGAGTTGTTTCCTTAGTGATAGTTGAAATAACCCTAATCATCGACAAAGTAAATTCGTTTGATACATTTAATTATGGAGATCTCTCAAAAGTTCCGCTCTTTGTACAACTTCTTTTGGCCCGTTTTCGTGGCATAGTTAGCTGGAAAGCTAACGCTGTCTAGTAATTATCAGTTAACGTTAGCTTAGCATTGCACTTCACAACAAAAAAAGCCCAGCAGCCTCTTCTGAGCCTTGTTGGACGGCAGAAGTTTGTACCTTTACTCGCTGGTAATGGGCCTCTTCTGCATTTCATCTGCATGTTGTATTTAACAAAGAAATACGTTTTTCTGTAAAACCGCTTGAAACATTAAATTCCTATCGTCTGATAGCTAATTCCCAGATCCAAAACCACTTCACGTTAGTTACAGTAGCTGTCAGAACGATGGGTTGAATCACTCCAAAAGTTTAAAATTGTATATTAAAATACAATGATTAATTTTAGTTACTAGGTGCATCCTTCTTATCACTTGTAAAACTTCATGTTTTGTCCTGAAAACGCCTACTGTTGAAATGCTTCTTTTTTCACAGGTTTCTTTGACACCAACACCCTCAAAATGTCTATCCTAGGATTGAAGAAGAAACAGCCAAAGACTTTTAAAGTCAAAGTTATCACTATGGATGCGGAAATGGAGTTCAGCTGTGAGGTATGGATTTATTTTGAAAATATGTTAGCCTGAAGGGATGCTTTATCTATATATCTACCTGTATGGATGAGTGTATTGATTCCAGGTCAATGTATAACTATGTATTGTATGAATGCATTTGTATGTGTATCCCCTATTGGCTCACATTAAATTAGCCATCTCAGATTCATGGACAAGCTCACTGAAAAATAGCCTACAACATCCTTTGCTGTGATATGTACACTTTTAAGATGCCTTATGTATCAGTTTTGAATTTCCAGCACCTTTTGCTGTACATTTAGAAAGAAGGAGACAAGAATGTCCCCGCAGTTACGTATATAACCATTCTTTTTTGCCACCTAAGACACATACCTACTGAAGGATGTCATACATCAGTCAGGCTTTCCCCCTGGAAATGATCTAGCAGATGTAAGCTATCTAGTTCCTGCCGCATCTCGTGTTGTGATTAATTTAGCTAGAACAGTCAAAACGATTCGGCAACAGAACGAACCACCAACATTCTAGGGCTGTTCTCAATTGAAGAAATTCTTAGTCAACTAACACTCATTCAATTGTAATGATTAGTTGATTTAATCGACAGATCTGTAAATCTGAGTTTCTCCGCAAAGAGTCAGGCAAAAGCACCACTTTAATTGTTGTGTTTAACAGAGATGTGCTCGTACGTTTCTTGGAAATAAGTCATTCAGCACGAAAAAACCATAAAACATGACTAAAGAAATCGAAGTTGACTAAGACCAAAACGACCGATTAGTCGACTAATCGACTAAGAGGGAGCAGCCCTACCACATTCGTTAAATATATGACATTTGCTGTGTGAAATAGTGCCCCTGCATTTTTCTCGATAAAGTGTATTAGTGTTTTATTATGTTAGTGAAGGTGGTCTTTATTTCAGGCGGTGGCCCACCTCCGCTATAAAATACTAAAGAAACCCTCACAAATCAAGATTCTACCATAAAGATTAAAGTGATGTTTTGTTCTATACAAAAAGAGCATGAGTTATTAGTTTAAATTTGAGTTGCTTTTAACAGTACAGAAATGGGTATAGAACAACAGCTGCAAAACAACACATTTGCTTTCAGCATCTTAACTCACTGGTCTCTTTATCACTCACTGTTTGTCTCAGGTTAAGTGGAAAGGTAAAGACCTGTTTGACCTGGTGTCTCGCACCGTTGGTTTGAGGGAGACCTGGTTCTTTGGACTCAGGTACATCGTAAAGGACACCTACGCCTGGCTGAAACCAGAGAAACGGGTGAGTGAAGGGGTCAACCTGTGAATCTGGCTAATGAGGATTCCAAAACAACACATACCTTGAGCAATATGCTAGATGCCATGTGGTTAAAATGTTTTGGACAATGCAGATGATTTGTATGTGTTGTGCAATATTTTACAATGTGAGGCTAATCTGGGTTGCAGGGCTGCAATTTATGAAAAATGTCATTATTGATTATTCAAATTGTTGATGAATTAGAAGTCAAACAATTAAGCAATTCATTCCCTAATTGTTTAGTGTGTTTCTAGCAACTAATTACACAGACACTGATCATGCCATGACATTCAGGCTTTAGTGATTGTCTGGTATAATAACTTTGTTATTGTGCACTAATGTTTATTTGTTCACCTAGGTCTTGGACCAAGAGGTTCCCAAGGACTCTCCCATAACATTTCATTTCCTGGCTAAATTCTTCCCAGAAAAAGTAGAAGAAGAGCTGGTTCAAGAGATAACTCAGCACCTCTTCTTCTTACAGGTAATATAACCGATAGCATTTCTTGTAAAATAACAGCCTAATCAGTTTTGTACATACACATTTTTAGTGTCGGTTTTATTTATTTTATACGTAGGAAGAAGAATTAATTTCCAAACCTGAATGAAAATATTTACTTGGTTCAATACATGTACATACATGTCTTCAAATTCTTGTATAGGTGAAAAAACAGATATTGGATGAAGAGATATTCTGTTCCCCTGAAGCGTCTGTTCTGTTGGCATCATATGCTGTCCAGGCCAAGGTAAGAACACTATGCAAGGTTCCTTACTATCATTTGCTGCAACTACATTTTGCTTGTCCTACCTGTATCTCAAAACACATTGTCCATTAAAGTCCACCTTTGCAGTTAATGCTTCATGTAATTACACTTTGAAATACAATGTTTTGATCAGTTTTATGCAAAGAAGCTTATGGGTAACCAACCAAGTATAAAATAAATGTCTCCCTTTTGGGTACTGATTTTTTTTCTTCAAAAGAAGATACAGGGCAACTTATTTAAAGAACATCTATGTGATGGTGCAAAAAAAATCTGTATTTTATTTACAGTTAGACTTATACATGCTTTAAGTTTTGCTAATGTGCAACAGTAACGTCAACATTTCTTTCTTTTTCTTTTCCCGTTTTGCCACTGTCTCCCCCTCAATCTCAATTACAGTATGGGGACTATGACCCAAACTTTCACAAGCCGGGCTTCCTGGCACAAGATGAGCTTCTGCCAAAAAGAGTAAGTGCACAGTACTATTTGCATATTTGACTCTCGTTCACTTGTAGTAATTTTCTGTTTGGTGTGCTTTCTTGTTACAGATGTTAACCAGTGTTTGTGTGCTTGGGTGTGTGCATGCAGAATATAATGTTTTTCCTGTGATCCTGTGTCTGTATCCCAGGTTTTGATGCAGTACCAAATGACAGCTGACATGTGGGAAGAGAAGATCACAGCTTGGTACGCAGAGCACAGAGGCATCGCCAGGTAGGACTGACCCAGGAGGGCTTTTGAATTCCAGCATGTAAAGAGAGATTAACCTCTTTACAAAAGGTGTAGTGCTAGATTCTGTAATTGAAGTGTTATAAATGTATAATGCTTTGATATGCCTTCTTTTCCTCATTTGTACATCGCCTCATACAGGGATGAGGCTGAGATGGAATACTTAAAAATTGCTCAGGACCTTGAGATGTACGGTGTCAGCTACTTTGCCATTACTGTGAGTTTAAATTACTCTGCCTTAATGTTACGTCAATTTATGGAACTTTTCATGGTCATTTGACAAATGCAACCTTAATCATTACTGTCATGTTGGTTTACGTGCATCTATTACATGTCACACTGACAGCAAAATAAGAGGGACACAGACCTGTTACTTGGAGTGGATGCTCAGGGTCTTCACATCTACAGCCCCAACAGCAAACTCAACCCTAACAAATCCTTTCCTTGGAGCGGCATCCGCAACATCTCTTACAGCGAAAAGGAGGTAAATGCAAGCAGTGGACTTTTTTTTCAGTCAGGACATTCTGCATTTCTTTTTTTCTCACATCCCTGTCACTTTGGAAGAGGTGGAAAATGGGTGTGATATCTCTTGGCATCAACTTTTTTAGTTTTTAGTTGTTTAACTGGATGAAATCCACATCCATAACTATTTTGTTATGAAAGTATGGTTGAATATTTTGTTTTTTCTATAGAAGCAATATAGTGCAAAAGACAATACAACTGCCAATGCATACAGCTGTTCATGAAACCTACAAAAGTTCAGTACAGGATTTTCACTCTAACCACTTAGCTGTACTGTTCAAAGCATCAAAGGCATCAAAGCTGGGCTGTCTGTCAGTAGTGCAGAAGAACTGAGCTTTTTAACTTTCCCATGTTGCAGTTTACAATTAAACCCCTGGATAAGAAGAAAGATGTTTTCAAGTTCTACTCATCTCAACTGCGTGTCAACAAGCTGGTTGGTTTACCTCTTTGTCCATGTAAATGTTCAACTATAACAAACTTAGAAGAGAGTTATGTTAAGTAAGATAATGTTTGTATTGCCTGTGTCTTCAGATCCTGCAGTTGTGCATTGGTAACCATGATCTATTCATGAGGAGGAGGAAGGTGGACTCCATTGAAGTGCAACAGATGAAGGCTCAAGCGAAAGAGGAGAAGGCCCGCAAGAAGGTCAGCACTCTCAGCTCCACTGGAGCAATTAGAATAACAGATTAGATGTGATGGTCGCTTTGCATACAGTCATAATTATCATCAATGATCATGATTGATTGTCTTAGCTTTAATTGAGAATATTGGCCTCTATTTAGATGGAGCGTCAAATCCTGGCACGGGAAAAACAGATGAGAGAGGAAGCGGAACGGGCAAAAGAAGAGATGGAACGAAGACTTTTCCAGCTGCAGGACGAGGCACGACTGGCCAACGAGGCACTGGTGAGAGCTTCATCTTTGTCGTTAGAGAATTGTTGAATCTTCCAGACTTTTGGGTGAGCTCTTGTTTTGGCAACAAGCTTTACATTCCCGTTGTTAATTGCATAACGTCACAGAGCCTGCTTCCTCCATCGTGCTAAGGCCTAAACTCTTACACAAATGTATCTTATATTAGTTTGTAAAAATGCTTTAACAATGCATTTTCTCCAGCTGCGATCTGAGGAGACAGCGGACCTGCTGGCAGAGAAGGCCCAGATTGCTGAGGAGGAGGCCAAGCTGTTGGCCCACAAGGCTGCAGAAGCTGAGCAGGACAGGCAGAGGTTTGAGGTCACCGCCATGAAGACCAAGGAGGAGAAAAGGCTGATGGAGCAGAAGATGAGGGAGGCAGAGCAGCTTGCTGTCAAACTGGTGGAGCAGTCTGAGAAGAGGTCTAGAATCATCTTGACTAGTGTTGTCTTATGCATTTGTTTTAGTTAATTATTACTTTACTTGCAGCTTTTCTTTAATACATTACATTATCTTATTTTTCAATTAAAAAGCCATCTTATTACGTGTATATAGTATTAACACTATTACTGTCTTCCATCACGCTTGAACTGACAAAACCTCTGGTTCCAGGTTGAAGGAGGCAGATCACCTGAAACAGGACCTGACTGAGGCAAAGGATGCTGAGCGGAGAGCCAAACAGAAGCTGCTAGAGATCACCAAAACAACATACCCTGTATGGTGATGATGATGATGATACTGCTGCTTGTGTGCTCTTTGTGATGCCTTTGTTACTTTTTTTGTGGATCAATGCAGCTTTCTTGTGTTAAGAAGGTTTTTATTCAATATCTCAATTGAATATCTCTGAAATAAAAAAATGACTGTACTGTAATCATTTTGTTACAGTGCATCCTACTGTCTTACGTTCTGCAGTCTCGGTTGATGCTTTTAAAAAGCAGCTGAAGACTCACTTGTTTAAACTCGCTTTTGTCTCATATTTGTAACTTTGGGTTTTTAAGTTTTTTGAATCTTTTATTTCCATTGGTATTTTATTTCTTCTTCACTTGCTCATTTACTGTTTGAGTCTTACTGTATTTTAACAATTTTTATCATATGAATCACTTTGTGACTTTGTCTGTAAACGGTGCTATATCAAATAAACTTATTATTATTATAATATTATATTAAGTTAAAAACTTTTTTGCCATTGTGTGTCAACAGTTAGTGTAACTACCTACTTGACATCTGTTTGCCTGTCTTCCAGCTCATAGCAGCCTACTCTACTCCCCCTGCTCCTCCTGAAGCAGCCGACTTTGCCTATGAGTCGGCATCTACACGCCTCGACTTCAAGGACTCTGACATGAAAAGGTTGTCTATGGAGATCGAGAGAGAGAGGTGAGTTCAAATCGCCTGCAACGCTTTAGAAAGACAGTTCCGATCTGCTTGTGTTTAATATCTTGTCGTGCATGAATGCAGGCTGGAGTACATGGAGAAGAGTAAACACCTGCAAGACCAGCTGAAGGAACTGAAGACTGAGATCGAGTCTCTGAAGCTGGAGGAGCAGCAGCAACAGGCAGGCGTCTACAGCCTCCGCAATGAGGCGAGGGGCTACGTCCAGGAGCCTGTCTACATACCTCACAGCAACGTACGTATGATCACTTCATACCATCTTCTTCTTTGTATTATTATTATTACTAACATTATTAGTTTTACTGATGATTGGTTACCGGTCAGAATGTCTAATAGAGGAGAATAAACCAGTACATCCAGCTAATATTGTCAAGTGTTTACCCACTGTCTACCGCTTTATAATAATGGATCTGTGTGTATATTTTTAGATTTAAGATTTGGAGCATATGAAACACGGTAGTATTAATTGCATCAGTATTAATATTTACATAATTGCGCACATACTTCTTATCTTGGAGTTTCTTTGTTTTGATTTCTGCCATCGCTCATACTCGCCTTGTTTTGCAGCGAAACTCTGCGTACATGTCTCAGTCTCAGATGGCCTTCTTTGAAGAAGTGTGATCCTAGTCCTGCAAGTTGGGGAAGGAGGGCACCGGCTGTTGTGACTTTTCTCAAAATGTTTGGTTCATTTTTTACCTGGCTGAAACTAACAGACAGACACTCGCGTACACCATGACTGTGTGCTTTGGAAAGACTTTTAATCTATCCTCAACAACAAACAGCCACTTTTGGCTGCCTGCGCAGGTTGTCATGCTAGATTGTACCACCTGCTACACTACAGCACCTTCCACACTTCTTTTATATAAAATGAACACATTAATGTGTGTATCTAACACTGATTCAGGACATGGTGCTGAGGATGGATGTATGGATGAGTTGCTGATATTTTGTTTGTGGTTTTAAGGGATGCTTAGCTGTAAGATGGTCAGATATAATATTGTAACCTAATGACAAATTCTACATTATTGCCTTAACAACATGTTGGTACAGAGATTGAGGTTAACATTTGACACAAAACGGCTTTAGGCAAAGTTCCTGCCTCGGATATAATTAGGTAAATTTTCAGGCTTGGGGAAATTCTGAAAAGTGATACATATGAAATTAGACTTTGTAAATATGGTCATTTGCTTTCAAACCAGCAAATTGTTTCCTAAACTTTTGAAAATAGTAAATAAAAAGCCCACGTATCTGATTATACATTTACCAAGCTATTGTTGAACACTACAAATACACTAAAGACAACTCTCAATGTGAAGATTGACATTGTGAACTTGCACATAAAACGGAATTTATAAAAGTAAGTCATTGCAACCCACAGAAAAATCTAAATCTGACCAGCAGATGTGTGCAGGGACAGTGTCTGGATGTGACGCTCCATAACAATGTTAAATGCAGTGTTTGATCTTTCTTTTGGTCTTTCACTTGTTTTTTTGCTGTTTCTGTTACTTGGCTCGTGGACTGCCTCTATTATTAACAGCACACAAGTGCCTTTATTGTTTATAGTGCCTCATCGTGGTAGTTGATAGAAATGTAGTATACAGTTATAAGCTTGAGCTCTGCCATTTCAAATTTTTATATTTTGTATTCTAGACTGTTGATGTGCCTTGAACTTTTTTTTACTATTTTGATTTGAGTTACTAAGGTTTTATTTGGTATCATTGTGCTCATGCGTCTTAGCATTAAATTAGGTGTACTTTAAGTTGGGGGTTGATGTCATACCCTGAATTGTTTGCAGAATAGCAGATTCATGGCTTTCCTGTTTTCTTTTACAGTATGTCCCTCAGCTCATGTACAGTACCTCTCAGGGTTAGTGTTGGAGACAATCACTGCTGGTAGAATGTAATTGTTTTTTCCCTGAGATAAACAGTATGGCATCCATTAATGTTTACCTTTTTAAACAAGCGGTTTTCATTTAGCTTGGTTAAGTCTAGTTAGGCCTGCACGATTCGGGGAAAAATATGAATCACATTTTTTTAACTTAGGATTGAAATCACGATTCTCTGCCACGATTGTTTACCTCACAAAGTGTAATGTTTATTGCACACATGAACCATGACAAAACAAAACAAATTGGCAGTACCAAACATAGATTATTTTTGGCACCTATAGCACATTGCGCATCACCACAAGCCTGTAAACATAGAGGCTTCAATAAATAAAGTAAATACTGGCCATTTAAGTAAAGTAGGCTACCAAAAATAGTGACATTTAACCCATTGAACTAAATATGACCCTGATACAGGCTCTCTCTGAACTCCTTGAACATGTCTTTACATAATTAAAACATGTTAATGTCAAATGCTTTCAATAAATTAATTGAAGGAGAAAAAAAGTCGTTTAAAAATTATATCGCGAACAGGGGTTGAATCGAGATCGCGATTTTATAACTATTTATTGTGCAGGCCTAAGTCTAGTAGTAATTCACATTGTAAAGATTTTTGACAACAGCGTGTGCGCTGCATTTCACAAATCTAGAGGTGGGTTAACTGAGTGAACTTTTATTCCATTACACTCCTCATTACATCCTCAAAAAGGGACAGGCTGGATACCAAACATACAGCCAGAAATTCTGCATGTTAGTTTATTTGGACCGCTCTGTGAGACTGACATTATGATAGACTGAACAGTGACGAATAATTGGTTCATTATTGCCCTTCATGAGTAGGGCTAATCTTGGTCTTGTGTAAATGGTATTGTGTCAAATGTCCAAGTGGAAGTGTTCTTTTTTTCCATCAACGCATTGCTTAAGTGCTTCAATTTGCATCTTTGACCTTATTTATTTGTGCTATAAATCCTTAAATAACATCACCATACGTGTTTTTTTTGAGTTCTGTAATTGTAAAAAGAATTATTCTTTTTTTGTTATTTTAGAATGGAATTTTCTAGACAAATTTGAGTCCAGTGTTAAGAAATGATTTTCAAGCAAAACTAAATTGTACCCTAGGGCAGTGGTTCCCAAACGTTTTCATGTCAAGGACCCTTAAACGGGTACAAATTACCACAAAATAGACCACAGCCCCAACTGATAAGATTTTTAGATGTTAGATTAGATGTTTTATTATAGAAAATGTATGAAATCATTGACCAAAATAGTCACATTCTGTCATTGCGTTAATTAAGGATGGAAAACTATTCCCCTTTTTGCTGGGGACCCCTTAAGCACCCCTCGGGGTCCTCGTGTTTTGAAACACCTGTTATGATTTAGGACTAAAAACTTATTTTAGTGGAAGTAAGTTTACACTTCAGTCTGTCAGAGTTTCACAGGTCTTTGCAAATCAAGCCCATTCATTTGTAACTGAAATGACATGAGGGCGGTATTTATACTATTCTGTGGAGATCAAATGTAGCTAATTATCACAACATCCAGCTTTACAACCAACTCAATTCATAATGAGACGGTATCATAGTAAAAGTGTTCCACCAGCCTGTAGCAGCTTGTATTTTCTCACCAGCACAGAGCTCATACTGAATCATCTATGGCTGAAATCTTTCCCCCCGCTAAAAAAAAAAAAAAACTCGGAAGTTAAAGTTTGAGACTATATAAGACCGGCCAACTCTACCACTGTACCTTGGTGAAGACGTGGAACTGCTGTTGCTGCTAGGTCTGTGTGGGTCAGGGGGGAGGGGAGAGGCCTCGGCGAGGTGGGTGAGATCAGCCAGTTTCAGGAGACCGCTCCAAGCGATGCAGGTGAGCAATCGACCGAGCGGACCACAAAGCAAACCTCCCCTGACATCTGGGCAGAGGTGAGGCCGCTGAGAGACATGGTGGTGGAGCTGAGGAACATGGAGGCCAGAATGAAGGATAGCGAGAGCCTGGTGAATGAACTGAAAACAGCTGATCCTCAACATGGTGCACATGGAGCTGCTGCTGAGAGAGAATTCTGGTAAAGACTAGTCACTTTTCCTTTTGAGTGTTAATAATGTTCTTTATGTGTTAAACTGTTGTAAAGTGTGTAATCTTGTCAGGAGCACTTACAGCACTTTCTAGTACATTGATTAATTCAACATAAGATGAGGGTCAAGATACTGTATTATTTATTGTGCATTCTTGTGTTTTATGTTGGAATGCATCACTTGAGTGTCACAACTAGTTTTGTTGTATTCCTATGCAATGAGAATAAAGGCTTTTTGATTTCTGATGTTAACAGTCTGCTCTGAAATTCCCTGTCTTTGCATTAACTCTAGACTTGCAGACCAGACTGAGCACCACTGAGAGGGAACTTCTCGTTAGCAAGTCCAGGATTGACCAGCTGGAGAGAGAAAATGCAGGTGATGATTGTAACTTATACACAACACAGACACACACACACACACACTAATGACATTCACTTTTGTGTTGACAGAGAAACCAAAGGTGTCTTTTTACACAGCTCTGACTGATGCAGGATATGTTGGACCACACAACACAGACACCACACTGAAATACAGCAAGGTCTTCACCAACATTGGCAATGCTTATAATCCAGCTACAGGTAATGTACTGCAGGGCACATGAGCATGTGTGGTCATGTACATCTACATAAATCAGTTACTTTTTTTCATGTTTTACTCTGTAGGTTTCTTCACAGCACCAGTCAAAGGGGTCTACTATCTCCAGTTCACTGTGTGTGGTAACCACACAGGTCTTATGGGTGTATTTGTGTTCAAGAACAACCAGGAGATCATGCTTACTGATGAGATAATGGAAAAAGCGAGTGTTGAGCATGTAACTAACTCTGTTGTCTTGGAGCTGATATCAGGAGATACAGTTCACCTGGTTCTCCCAAGACTCTATTCTGTCTATGACGATACAAAATAACCACAGCATCTTCAGTGGCTCCCTTCTCTTCCCACTGTGACGATGTTGTTTAGGCTGCTGTGTGATAGATTTGTCACAAATACTGTTGTTATTGGCTACACTGTGAGTCTTTAGAACTGCTGATATATCTCTGCACCACTGTCTCCAAAACAAATGTTTGTACATTTACTGCATGTATCAAATAATGTGATTCTGAATCTGACTTCCGTTCCTTCATTACATGTAAACAATATTAAAATAAATCAAACACTCATTAAAGTTGTTTGTAGATAAACAAAGTCTATGTTGGTAACTGTCAGCACAAGTCATCATCACTGTCACTGTAGTCTCGCTATGCCAGACCATCCACACGTTGGGGAGCGGAGGAGGCTCTGGCTACTCCACACTCCACCTAAGCGCCGGACGGAGCCACTGCAAAATAGTCATGTGAGAGCAAACTTAGATTGGACAGATAGTCTAGCTAGATGTCTCAATTTACCATGCAGAGATCTGAGGAGCAGTTAACCATAGTCCTCAGAAATCCACCAGAGTTTAAAATAGCCCCAAAAAAAAAAGAAAGCGAAAGGAAACGGAAATCGGCGAAAATACATGCATCCGGCAGATTTTGCTGCAGCACCGGAGCAATCCTGGAAGTGGAACGTCAAGGATATAGACTACTGTCACTGTGTCACGAGCCAAAGCATTAAGAGATTATTGTATCACAGTTTCAGAAACATTCCAAAGTTACATATAGTCACTTTAAGTAAAAATACCATTACATTCATGTAAAAATACTTGATTACAAGTTAAATTCCTGCATTTAAAAATCTTACTCAAGCAAAAAAACATAATTAAATGTAAAAATAATTTACTGCAGCTGATACATTTCATACAGAAGGGTACAGAAGAGGATAAGAGCCACATAAAGTCAGAATTCTGAGAGAAAAGTCAGAATTCTGACTTTATTCTCAGAATGTTGACTTTATTCTCAGAACAATCAATTTTTTCACATGTGGCCCTAATCTTCCTCCCTAACAGGGAAATACCGCCCTCCATTGATAGATGTTTGGCACTGCATCAAATTGTTTGTATAGACATCTTCACTTCAGTAAGAGGGCATGGGCTTGAACAAATATGTATTTCTCATTTTGAGTCAATATTGGAGATTTCATTCAATCATCAACTTTTAGTCAAACTAACAATCTGTTTACATAAAGAGTGAACATAATTTATGTAGTTAAATAAAACACCAAAAAGCAACAGGAGAGCTAAACCTCCATCAACACAGCACAATCCTTTACATTTGTTATTTCACCTGCATTTGGATCTGCAGCCAGATAAACATATGGAAAATAATGTGTTTAACACTTATAGGAGTTTATGTCAAATAAACCACAGCCACAATAACTTCTAGTGTTGGTCTATAGTGCCTCTAAAAAGTACTTTTTCATGTTTTATTGTTTAATGTTTTTAATAACCAGAAATTAATTTGATATCAAAGTGAAGTCCAGTCTATAAAAATGTATCTAAAGTAAACTAAAACATAACCAAAATACTATAAAATACTGTATAATCAGCAATCTAAACAAAACCTTTACAATGTGAGCCATTAAAATGCTTCAGGAGAGTTTGTACCTTATATCTACTAAGAGTGAATGTATGATTATCTGACCCTGACCTTTGACCCCACAGTTCAGCGGTCTGAAGGAGCTTATGTTGTCCAAACTCAGTTAAAGTATTTTAGATTAACACCAGAGGGCTCAAGAGAACACATATTAACTTTCTCTTGGCTTCAGTGATTCAACAACAAATAATATATAAGATAAGAAGTAAAAATAAAAGATTTTGGGGCGCCCTATGTAGGCTGTGTCCTTGGCAGCGGCCAGGGTTCGAATCCAACCTGCGGCCCTTTGCTGCGTGTCATCCCCTCTCTTTCTCTCCCCCTTTCCTGTCTATCCACTGTCACTATCGAATAAAGTGAAAAGTCCTAAAAGGGCAGTTCTTATATTAAAGGGGTGATAGAATGATTATTTAGGGTATTTCACACTGTTCCTTATGGTCTCCTAATGGGGTATGTAACATTGGTTGGGCTGAAAATGGCCTGGTTGATATTTTATTGGCCCTTATGCATCCCTGTGTTTTGGCCCTATTTGTAACAAGAGCTTTTCTTCCAAATATGGTATGGTCATGAATATTTAGATGAACTGCGCGCTGATTGGTTGAGCGACTTGCCATACGCATACATTAGAGACGCGCGCTGATTGGTTGAGCGAATCCCCAATACACATTAGAGAAGCGACAGAATCTCATATTCCAGACACTGCAATGTTTCATAACCAAATTCACTTCTGAGACTTTTTTAAGCGAGAAATCAACTAAATAAAGCTGAAATATGGGCCGTTTTACAAAAATTGATGGCTAATTGCAAATTTGGTAAGACGCGGTCGGACTTTAGGAGCTCCACACAGTCTGACGACAGGGCCGCTGCGGGCTCCATACCCAGGGCAAAGTCACCCTTTGTGGATACTGCACTACGGGGCTCCGCGGCCAGCTGCCGCCATAACTAAATTATATTTACAGTTTGAATTTCGTCACGCCACTTATAAAACATCATTCCCCAATGTCTTATAAAGCTAACCGTTGTGTCCGATTTGATTTTAAGGCATTTTTATGAACGTGAGGCGTCTTTGTAGGACGAGCAGCTGCTTGCTATATGTCCCATTCATTACAATGGGGAAATACCGCAGCTAGCTAGCTACACTATCGCCATAACTAAATTATATTTACAGTTTGAATTTCGTCACGCCACTTATATAACATCATCCCCCAATGTCTTATAAAGCTAACCGTTGTGTCCGATTTGATTTTAAGGCACTTTTATGAACGCTGGTAGGCCTTTTGTAGGACCGAGCAGCTGCTTGCTATATGTCCCATTCATTACAATGGGGAAATATCGCAGCTTGCTCACTTTCGCATAACTAAAGTATATTTACAGTTTGAATTTCGTCACGGCATGAATATTACAGGTCCTCAAGGTCTTACAAAGCTTAGCTAACACTTGTCCGATTTCGGATTTCAATTGAAATTTTTTTTTGTGAATGTCAGAGTTAGGAGGAGGCTAGCTAGCTCTCATTGATGGACTCCATCTCACCGCGGCTCTATCAATGAGACTCGAGGACAAGAGGCGTTTATTTCCCCGATTATTTGTTTAAATAACTCAACACACATACCCATTATAAGATTAACTGGAACCTGCGGGCTGGCGGTAAAAGATTGCGGCGCGCAAAGCTCGCTGACACTGCAGTCAGGGCGGCGATGTAGCAACCCAGGCAGCACCAACACCGGCACTAAACTCCGACACACAGTCGGAGAAAATTTGCAATTAGCCATCCATTTTCGTAAAGCGGCCCATATTTGAGCTTTATATGGTTGATTTCTCGCATAAAAAAGTTTCAGAAGTGAATTTTGTAATGGAATAGCAGAGATCTGCGTGACCTAGATTCAGAAGACTACCCGATCTCAGGTCAGTTGTGTAGCCTATGTAAATGTTGGGGCGTGACCGTTCTCTTAATACACCCATGGCTGTGACAAAGGTTCCGGTTTTTGGGAGGTTGACTTCGCCCGTTTTCAGCGGCAGTTTCAAAAAATGAGATTTTCATAGTAAAGGGGTGTCAATGGGATTTTGAGCTTCTATGTATGTCCTATTTACCCACCGAACTGTCGTTATTCAACTATGACAGGGTAAAATCGGTTTTGCATTCTATCACCCCTTTAATGTATAATATATCATAGAGAATGAGATAAGTAGTGAGACTGTTTGACTCACTTCACTCAATTTAACCAGATAACCCTCAGTCACACTAAAGGTCTCAGCATTAGGATAATTGTGTTTCTCTGTTTGTCTGTGTGTGTATTAATGAACACAGTGTATGCACAGCTGTGACTGCATGAGACGGTGTCATAGTAAAAGTGTTCCACCAGCCTGTAGCAGCTTGTATTTTCTCATCAGCACAGAGCTCATACTGAATCATCTGACCTTGAATCAAACTATCAAACAAAAACACTTGTTGTTTTTCCCATTCGTTCAGCCAGCGGAAGTTTGGAGACTTTATAAGACCGGCCAACTCTACCTCTGTACCTTGGTGAAGACGTGGAACTGGACAATGAGGGTTGTTCTTGGTTTGCTGCTGTTGCTGCTGGGTCTTTGTGGGTCAGGGGCTCAGGGGGAGAGGGGAGGCCTTGGCGAGGTGGGTGACATCAACGAGTTTCAAGAGACGGCTCCAAGCAATGCAGGTGAGGAATCGACCGAGCGGACCACAAAGCAAACCACCCCTGACATCTGGGCAGAGGTGAGGGAGCTGAGAGACATGGTGGTGGAGCTCAAGGTGTACGTGGCGATGCTGCAGAGAGAGAATTCTGGTAAAGACATTTACAGTACTTTGTAGTAAATTTTTAGGATTACTTCAACAGATAAGATGAGGCTCAAGATGCTGTATATCATTTGTTGTGCATGTTAACAGTTTACTCTGCTCTGAAATTCCCTGTATTTGCATTAACTCTAGACTTGCAGACCAGACTGAGCAGCACTGAGAGGGAACTTCTTGTTAGCAAGTCCAGGATTGACCAGCTGGAGAGAGAAAATGCAGGTGATAAAGTGTGTCAGTGCACTGATGCACTTATTGTGAGTTCCAGAATACATCTTTAAATATCTATAGATTATGGATAAGATTATTCATTTGCATTTATTGAAAAATACAAGCTCATTGTGTTAGTAATAAATTAATTTAACCTTTCACAAACAAATCAAACGTCCTCTGTTTTTCAGTCCAAGCCACAGAACTGAGATCTTTGGAAACTAGACTGACTGCCACCGAAAGCAAAACAAGTGACCTAGAAAAAGAGAATGCAGGTATTTCACTGACAAACATGATGGTTTAATACGTTTCATGGTTTGTTATTTTCTATGCTTATTATTACATGGGACATATCATGAAAACTCCCTTTTTAGTGCTTGTGCACATACATTTGGGTGCCTACAAGGCCACAAACTGAGAACTAAGACAACCCAGTCAGTTTTTTGTGGGCTGCCTCAGATAACATTGGATTCAAAAGCCATTCAGATTTGTCACCCCATTCTATGTCACATGCAGGCTTATAAGAATAAGCCCCCCTCCATCTGAGTATCTCCACCCACGGCTTGAGATCTACCTTTGCAATACAGTTATATTTAGATAGACAGTATAAGAAAAACAATGTGTTTTTTTTTAAACATTAAAGGGAACCTTTGGTATTTTTCAACATGGACACTGTTTTCTCATGTTTTTGTGCCTAATTGACTAGTGGGGACAACAGTTTTTGAAAAGGGTCCAGTTTAGAACGAGAGCCCCGTAGCCTGCAGCCACAAAACAGTCAATTTAATCCTATGGTGCAAATGCGCCTCATTAACTCCAACACAACAAACTCTTCCTGGCAATCTTCTCTCCAACTCTCACACTACGCTGTGTTACAGTAACAAGTCACCTCTCACGAGATTTCAGTATGAGACTACTGTTTGAGTGAGACTTGTTAGCCACAGTAACAAACAGACAGGATCAAGTCATCAAATCTATTTTTCTGTACAGTCCTTTCCATAAAAGTTGTCAGACACGTTTAATATCAATCTGAGCCCGTTTGTGGCCATAACAAGCCCTTTTAGTGAAAGTACATTGACGGTGCGTGATTGACCCTTCGCTAAGCCCTGCCCTCCTTAGTTACTGTTGCTACACCTGAGTAGTGATGACGAACTGACCGAAGAGCCGGTTATTAACCCGATTCGTGTCACTGAGCCGGGAGAATCGAGTGGCATACGTCAATGAACCGACTCACTCCTGTTTTTTACCTCATTAGCGCCTCCACTGGAGTGGTGGTAGAATCAATCAGGAAATGGGCTACCTCGAGCAGCACGATTCATTGGACCGAAAGAGTTGTTAAGAGAGTTGTAGAGACCGTGCACCCGGCTACTGCCGAGAGTCTGCACTGCCGAGAGTCGAGACCGAATGTAACCGTTAACAACCGCTCGAGTATATAAGCAAACGGTTTGTCTAACGGTTCTCGGCAAGTTTGAGTTATTAACCAAGCCTTGTTTCTGATGCATCTTAGGTGATTGTGTTCGGAAATTCACACATTATTGATTGGGAAGTGCATCACATACAAATACACGTTATCTTAGTTATGTTAAGTTAAATGTTAGAGAAGTGAATGTTACAGGCTGTCACGAGCAGACCGGGCGGGCACCCGGCTACTGCCGAGACCAGGAGTAGCCGGATGCCGCAGCTGCAGGCACGTGAACCGTTGACCGAATCTATAGACTCGGTTCGCCAACCAACAACCGTCCGGTTGAACCGACTCGCGTAAAAGAGCCGGTTGTCACATCACTACACCTGAGCAACAGTAAGCCTGTGGCTGCAGGCTACAGTGCTCTCGCTCAATAGAGCTCAACAGTACCGCCCCTCCTCCGAGAGACCTTGGGTTCCGGAAAGTAAATTTCCCATTAATTTCTCCCATTGACGTCTGGAAAAATCCGTATATAAAGAGTTGAGTGAAACAATGAACAGAAAATCCAAAAAAAGTCAAAGGTACAAGACTGTGTACATATTTTCATTATCGAGTGAAGGAACTACTCCTCCCATAAACCACCGTGCACCACTGAATAAAGGGCGCTAACGTTAGTTTAGCTAACAGCTAATTCGGCTAACCGCTAGCTGAGACAGCATGTAATAACTTTAAAAGACCCTCAAAATAAAACCTGACAATAACCATTAAAATACAACAGCTGTTACGTCAGCTGTAGCCTGCTTTTCTTTGAGTAAACATTATTTTAGACTGAATCAAGCTGTAAGCTAGCAGTTAGCCAAATTAGCTGTTAGCTAAACTAACGTTAGCTTCCGGGTAGAGGCTAACGGCAGAAGCGTGGAACAAATTGTGATTCGTGCAGTGTTGTAAATCCTTGTAAAACAGGATTAGCATCTTGCGCATGATGGTTCAGTTCCACCAATCAGGATTGTGGGTAATGGAGTATTTATCCAAGAAATCACGATTAAAAGACATTTATCTCAAAACAAGGTTGGTGCCCCATGAATTTTTGGCGTCTATATGAACATATACAATCGCTTAGTCATGTCATAGCTGGTTTTAAGTCTACCTTCGACAGTAACGATTTTATGGCTTATACTCCAATTGCCAATGGAGAAATTGCATTGTATTTTTACTTCCGTAACCCGCTGTGGGTGGGACTGTTGAGCTCTATACTGGACCAATTTCAAAATGTTTTGCCTCATTAGTCTCCAGTAATACCAAAGGGTTTTAGTAGAAATCTAAAATACAAGTATGAACCTGAACATGTGCATGATAGGTCTCATTTAATATCAGGTCAAATTTTGACCTGATGGTGGCACTAGATGAAAAGTTAAGAGATCACAAAAGTGATTGCAATTCATCCTGGAGACCATGAATGTCTGTCATCAAGACACTGTATATTATTTGTTGTCAGTGGTGGAATGTAACTAAGTACATTTACTCAAGTACTCTACTTAAGTAGAAATTTGAGGTACTTGTTGAGTCTTTTCTTTTCATGCCACTTTGTACTTCTACTCATACATTTCAAAGGGAAATATTTTACTTCACTACATTAATCTGACAGCTTTAGTTACTTTACAAATTAAGATTTTTGCATACAAAACACATGTAGTTTATAAAATGTTTTATTACAACCTACAAGTCCGTCTTACAGTTTCTCGATTGTTCAAATTTTCTGAAAGCATGCCTCATACTCTCAGAACTCCACACACACACACACACACACACACACACACACACACACACACACACACACACACACACACACACACACACACACACACACACACACACACACACACACACACACACACACACACACACACACAACCCCTTAATGCTCCTGCAAAATGAAACTTTACATTCAAAACAATGTTATTTCTTCTCAAAATAGTATTTTGTTTTCAAATGACACACACAAACCATCATATGAATAGACATTTATAAGAACCAGTTGAACACTGATGTGCTATGATGAATGGAAAACACTTCTCTCCATTCATCATAATGACTTAGGCCTTTTTTTTGTTCAGCATTACACTTACTACAGACAGTACATACATAAGTGTGTTGTAAAATATTTGAGAATATTGTTTTTATACTCAGAACACACAAATACATAGTAATACATTTTATTTTCCCCACAAATAAAAATGTACACAGTGTACGTCCCAACCAACACAAAGTTGCACATACAGTGGTCTACATACAAAACAGAATAATTTACTGTATACAGTTACAGTAATGTTTTCCCTGGCCAAGCTACGGGGGAAATATCGCCTAGCATGGCGAATCCAGCCATGAAAAGCAACAACTGCTATATCTCCACATGCGTCTTCCATAGCTTGGAGAAGGGGTATATGCGTTTGCAGATTTCGGTCATACACTTTCCATCTCCAGGCAGAAAAAAATCCCTCAATAGGATTGAGGAATGGAGAATATGGAGGGAGATAAACAATTAAAAAGCGTGGGTGGGCAGTAAACCGGTTACGAACCAGAGCAGCCCGGTGGAAACTTACATTTTCCCTAATGACAACATACCTGAGCTGCTCTGGGCCGTCTATCTGATCTGGTGGAATGAGTGTGTTGTGTAGGGTGTCCAGGAATGTGATCAGATGGGCAGTGTTGTAGGGGCCAAGGGTAGCATGGTGATGGATGACACCGCGGTGGGTAATCGCTGCACACATTGTGATGTTCCCTCCGCGCTGGCCTGGGACAACAATGGCACACTGGACGATGATATTCCTTCCCCTCTTTTGTCTTTTTCTGAGGTTGAATCCAACCTCATCAATGAAGATGAACTGGTGCTCCACTGCAGCCACCTCTAGCTCAAGGACTCTCTGAAACACACATGTATGTTTCTGACAATATCAGAAATAGACATGGAGTGGTCACTATTGTGAAGCACAAATCATTATGATTACAATACTGAAATATGTATAATTTATACAGTGTTGGGAGTATGCATCAGTTGTGGGATTGTATAGGACTCACTTGCACATAGTTATATCGCAGTTATTTGGCTCTTTCTGCTCCCTCTACACGGAACAAGTTACAGAAATCCATGAAACTTACTGAGCTGGTCTCATTGGTCACTTTTAAGAGGATGTTGATTGACTTGGAGGCAGCCACATCTGGCTGTAGATGTTTTGCCTGATGTGTTTAGGATTGTTTCAGTTTCAGTTGTTTTATGTTTCTAGTGTTTTTGTGTTTCTAGTGTTTTTGTGTATTTTGTGTTTGTATGTACTGTATGTGTGGTTGTACTGCTGCCTGTCTTGGCCAGGACTCTCTTGAAAAAGAGATTTTTAATCTCAATGAGTCTCTTCCTGGTTAAATAAAGGTAAAATAAATTAATTAATTTAAATAAATATATATTTCTGTGCAAGACACGATCCAGTGTTGATAAGCTTACCCTATCAATATTTTAAAATATCACATTGTTTTCTATTATTTTTCTTTGTATTTGATGTAATATGGCGTTATTTTCTAGGACCATGTTCATGATTTCAGTTTCCTGTTCAGGAGACAGAAGACATTCCCGACCACCTTGAGTTGGTAATCTTTCAGTTCTGCCAAACAAATAGTAAAATACTGTAAATACTGTGTAGGAATACAAAGTAGGAATACATTTCCCAAATACTTGAAACATACTTTATTTTTACAGTCCTACAGTACAGTCCACAGGCAATACTGTACTACTGTACTCATTGAGTACTCTATTGATATGCAGTACTGCAATTTTCTAGTGAGAGTAGATTTCTTACCTATTCTCATTTCGGAAAGTCCGGATGATGGATGCTACAGTGTACCTGCTCAAATTTGGCTGTACTCTTTGCCTAGCCTCCCTCATTGTTAGACCATGGTTGACCACATGTTCAACCAAAGTGGCTCGGATCTCATCAGAGATTACTGTCCTCGTCCTCGTCCTCTCACTCTCACTCTCACTCTCACTCTCACTCTCACTCTCACTCTCACTCTCACTCTCACTCTCACTCTCACTCTCCTGGCTCTGCCTCTGTTTCCAATGTTGGCATCCATTGCTCCAAAACAGAAGAGCTCACCTGTTGCCCTTTTATGCTAAAGCTCTGATTGCTAATTGTAAAACTGTGTGCCTGGTGTTTGCCCATGTGATGAGACAGTGTGCATAGTAGGCCAATCTAACTTTAGAATTTGAATAGCAGTGTGTTCCTTGTGAAAACAAGAGATTTTCTTCATGGAAATTGTGCCAAATGCAGAGAATTGTGTGTAGTGTTTTGAAAAAATTGTGTTTTAGAACTGCAATGTGAGTGTAAAGCAGGTATTATGCTTGTAGTTTAGCAGAATTGGTTCAGGGGGTTGGTGCATGAGTTACATGTTGTGGTCATTGTGTCTCAAGTACCAGTATTTGTGTGTAAACAATTGAGAAAAACTGTAAATGATTATCAGATTAAACACGTAGTTGACTGACAGAACTGTTTTTATCGTTTACATTTTCTAAAATGTAAGGATTTTTCTACATTAAGTACTTTCAATACTTTAGGTACATTTCCTGATGGTACTTGCATACTTTTACTTAAGTAACATTTTCAATGCAGGATTTTACTTGTAACAGAGTATTTTTACAGTGTGGTAGTATTACTTTTTCTTAAGTAAAGGATCTGAATACTTCTTCCACCACTGTTTGTTGTGCATGTTAACAGTCTGCTCTGCTCTGAAATTCCCTGTCTTTGCATTAAATCCAGACTTGCAGACCAGACTGAGCAGCACTGAGACTGAACTTCTCGTTAGCAAGTCAAGAATTGAACAGCTGGAGAGAGAAAATGCAGGTGACGATTGTAACCTCTTATACACAATACACACACACACACACACACACACACACACACACACACACACACACACACACACACACACACACACACACACACAACCTGTTTAGTCCAGGTGAAGTTTTTAGACATACATTGATGTTTTTTTGTGTGTTGACAGAGAAACCAAAGGTGGCCTTTTACACAGCTCTGACTGATGCAGGATATGTTGGACCACACAACACAGACACCACACTGAAATACAGCAAGGTCTTCACCAACATTGGCAATGCTTATAATCCAGCTACAGGTAATGTACTGCAGGGCACATGAGCATGTGTGATCATGTACATCTACATAAAGCAGTTACTTTGTTTCATGTTTTACTCTGTAGGTTTCTTCACAGCACCAGTCAAAGGGGTCTACTATCTCCAGTTCACTGTGTGTGGTAACCACACAGGTCTTATGGGTGTATTTGTGTTCAAGAACAACCAGAAGATCATGTTTAATGTGGAGTGGAAGGAAGCAAAACTTTATAAGTATTTCACTAAGTCGGTTGTCTTGGAGCTGATAGCAGGAGATACAATTCACCTGGTTCTCCCATCAACCTATTCTGTCTATGACGATGGAGATAACCACAGCACCTTCAGTGGCTCCCTTCTCTTCCCATTGTGAGGATGTTGTTTAGGCTGCTGTGTGATTGATTTGTTACAAACACTGTTGTTATTGGCTACGCTGTGATTTACTGCATCAACAAATGTGAATCTGACTTCCCTCTTGTGTCATCCAATGAAAACAACACTCAAATAAATCAAAGACTCCCTGAATTTGTGTTTGTTATCATTGAGTGTAGGTCTTCATATAGAAACTTTACCTGAACTGCACTGATGTTCACATATTGAAACCTTTTACATTTAAATCTGGACAATGCTGTAAAGCCTGAGTGGGTTTTTTATTGATACTCTACATGAGCCATATTAACCCAAGCTGGGATGAGGGTTGGTAAATGAAAGAAGAAATCTATGCTGGTAACTAAAATATCATAATTTGTGCAATGGAAGAAAGTGAAGCAACCTTAATTCAAACAACAGTTTTCTTGCCTGCGTAGATGTATTTAGTTACTTTCCACTATGCGAAACATATGTACAGTATTTTCCCTGTAAGTGAAAGGTGCCTCTCCATTTATAGTAGTGTGTTCTAATGAAAAGCAAAAGAAAGGGGGAAAAAATACAAGAAAGTAGACAGTAATAATAAAATAAAATAGATTGAAAAGATA
Organism: Perca fluviatilis; assembly: GCF_010015445.1. Classification (NCBI taxonomy): domain Eukaryota; kingdom Metazoa; phylum Chordata; class Actinopteri; order Perciformes; family Percidae; genus Perca; species Perca fluviatilis. Next base: position 17,940,411 of record NC_053127.1, read on the forward strand.
AATACATGTACACTTTTAATATATAATTAATTATATGATCTTGATATGATATATATATATATATATATATATATATATATATATATATATATATATATATATATATATATATATATATATGATATGATTTTAGTGCATGGACTGTGCAACACATTAGAAAAATAAAATGGAAATGATTTCCTCCTTGCCTTAGTTCCTCCATACTTTTTTTTTTTTACGTGTGTAAAAAAAAAGAAATAAAGCTGAAATGATGTAGTAACTCCAGTAATAAAAAAAAAAGAAAAGAAACTTTCCCCATTACAGAATCCCTTTAGGGGCCTTTGCTGCATAAACTCAGTAGCAATGATGGATCCGCTCAGATGAGATTATGATTACACACAAAAAAGGATTTTCTAAGAAGTAAAGAGTGAGGGAGATAAGTGGATGAGGAAGAGGGTTTTCCCTCACAGGGACTCATCACAGAGTGATGTCCAGCGGCCACAGGAATATCAGATTGGGGAGAATGAGTATCATTCAGAGAGTTCATTTTCCCTGGAGATGGCTTTACTACCTCTATGGAAACCCTGAGACTGTTTCTCCCATCTGTTTTAGCTGTAATCTGTCCCATGGCATTTGGCACACAGATTAGAGTAATAGGAGAGAAGGGGCAGCGCCACATTTAGAGACTGTGAATTGCATTCTAGCGCTGACTGGAGAGGAAGGGCTTTAAAGACATAAAGGAGTGAAATCACGTCCTACATGGAGAGAAAGAGAGAACAGGCCTTTGAATGGGTTTTGCTGTGAAGGCATTTAAAGTAGTGAAATAATTGGATGCTGGAGGCCTCGTCTCAGCAAAAGCAAGAATGCAAACCCCATTCTTTCCATGAGTGTGAGGCATGTGGAGGAGGTAAAGTCGGGTGACAGGGGTTGTCATCCAGTAAAGTCACAACCAAGGGGTTTTAATATATTTTCTTTCCATATAACATACATGCAATGTAAACAGAATAAGGGCATTGTCATCTCACAGAATTGTATCTTGGGAAGAAGCCAAGTTATACACTGGTACCAGGGGATCTACACACTGTATTGCTTCTTCAGAGATATTGATCCTTTCATGGCTATTCTGCTCCACTGCAGATGAAAGCAAGCTGCTTCCACGCTTGGCATCGCCCTGGTGAACTTGGCGAGGAATGAATGAATGCATGAGAAAGAAAGGGAGGCAGAACAGTTGAATGTAATCCCATGACCTAGTCTTACTGCAATTGGGCTATAGTTTGAAGAACAATAGGACAATAACTGGTCAGGCTTACCCTTATTCATCTTCATTCAGTTTATGGTAATTGACTGAAGCAGAGTTAAGATTATTCAACCAATATTTCATTAAAACGTATCACAGTTGATCTATTGTGATTTATACTCTGTGCATAATTTGTGGTTAGTGTGGTTAGATATACTGGTGGCATCCCAGTTTCACTCTGTCACTTTTCCTGTCTCCTCTCTCAAAAAAACCTCTATATTCCCAAATGAAGAATGCTGAGAACAATTCTCCACAATGATGATTTGTACAGTTCTTACTTCTCGTATTTAGTATTTTGGACTGTTCTTGGATTTACAATCAAAAGACATGTTTAGGATTAGGTCCTGTATTATATGGATTTAAAGTAATAGTTCCATATTCTGGGATTTATGTTTATTCACTTTCTAGACACAAAGATTTAAACCACTGTCATGTTTGCAGTATGCTGGAGGTAATAAACTCAGGATAAAATAATAAAAAAGGGGGAAAGAGCTAGCCTGGCTCTCTCCAAAGTAAAAAAAACAAAAACAACTGTGTGTAAAAATGAGAATTTGTGGTTTTATGAGGAGACTATTTTGGTAGTTACAGTTTTTTACAATCACTTTGCTACTAATTTCTGAACCATGACGTCATTTTTCAAAACTCTAGACACAAAACTCACAACCAATGATCAAAATACACATTTTTCAAAACTTTAACACTTTTTTCAATTGCTTGGATACAATACACATAAACAAAAGATAATTTGTTCATTTAACAAAGATCACTTGTTAAATATGATAGAACTTAACATCAAAGTACTACTATTTCAAAAAGCAATTCACACATTACATTTCAGATAATTGTCTATTCATTTCATTACAATCATCCAACTATCAATCCATGCAACTACTCAAAATGATAAGTAACTGTTGCATTACTCTTAATACATGGTTGTATGGAAACAGACAAACAATATTCCATGTTTAGATCATGAAAGTTTCAAGATACAGAGATTCATTGTCACCAGTTAGCGTGGAGCATGAACCAATTAGAATACAGTATCTATGGATGTAATATTTCATCATCATTCTTTACTGTAATGTACTACTGTTTACCAGACACTGTTTCTTTGGTCCCATGTACCAACTTTTCAGACTATTTTCAGTATTGACAGTATTGCACTGTATGGATTCAGGCCCTTGGAATTGCTTGTCCAATTCTTCCAACTCGCTACTGATGATTGAGATATATAATTTACAGTCGTGAAAGAATTAGGACACCCATGCTAAAGTTGACTAAAAAGAGGAATAAAAAAATCATCTTTTGCAAATTGATCTTAATGCCTTAATTAAAAAAAATGAGGAAAAATCCAATCTTTAAGGACACCAATTTTCTTTGTGAATGAATAATGTATCGTAAATAAATAAATGTTCTTCCTTAAAATACAGGGGGCATAAATAAGTACACCCCTATGTTAAATTCCCATAAAGGCCGGCAGATTTTTGTTTTTAAAGGCCAGTTATTTCATGGATCCTGGATAATATGCATCCTGATAAAGTTCCCTTGGCCTTTGGAATTAAAATAGCCCCCCCACATCATCACATACCCTTCACCATACCCCCACATCATCACATACCCTTCACCATACCCCCACATCATCACATACCCTTCACCATACCCCCACATCATCACATACCCTTCACCATACCTAGAGATTGGCATGAGGTACTTTCCATAAAATCATCTCTCAATGCAAATGAAACCATCTATTAGACTAACTGAAATAAAACCATGCCAATCTCTAGGTATGGTGAAGGGTATGTGATGATGTGGGAAATAAATATTTATTTATTTCCGATACATTATTCATTCACAAACAAAATTGGTGTCCATAAAGGTTGGATTTTTCCTCATTTGTTTAATTAAGGCATTACTTAAGATCAATTTCCAAAAGATGATTTTTTTATTCCCTTTTATTTAGCCAACTTTAGCATGGGTGTCCTAATTGTTTTTCACATGACTGTATATATACTTTATTTATAGAGTACTGTATATATATGTATATATATATATATATATATATATACATATATATATATATATATATATATATATATATATATATGTATATATATATATATATGTGTGTGTGTTGTCGTTGCAAATGCGAATTTGTTCTCAATCGACTTACCTGGATATATATATATATACTTATACCACATTGGTCTGTAGTATTCTCTCTACTACTGCAGTACTTTTACAGGGATGTATTTACTTGTAGTACCATAATGAAACATGTATCACCTATTTTGTACTACAATATTTAATGATTGTACGAACGATGACCCAGTGAAACTAGGGGAACTTGTGTGTGGGTGATCTAATGTAATGTTTCAATGGTATTTCACAATATATTTGTTTTTTGAACCAGACTTCTTTAGAGATATGAATGCACAATCCAATGTTTTGAACATTGGATAGCCTGTGTTACAAGTGATGACTGTTTTGAGTTTTGTGTCTAGAGTTTTGAAAAATCAAATCAAGGTTCTGAAATTAGTAGCAAAGTGATTGTAAAAAACTGTAAGATCACGGCTCCTGCAATTTTGGTGAAATCTTTTGTGCTGATGGTGTACAGTATCTAAAAGCTGATAGCAAAGCACTAATGGTTGCTTTGTATCCCAATGCCCACCTGGCACAAAGTCGGTATACAAGCTTGTTTGATGGCTGCTCGTTACAAATATTGGGCGGGGCATGTTTGAGCCTGTTTGCATACGCTCATACTGTGTGTGGGCCATTTGTCTGTACCTGGCAAGGTATGGGGTTCCTCTAATCTGTTAAACTCTGGCAATAGTTGACTGCACGGAACAAATGGTAGATGCAGACTGACTGACTGATTTTATCTACAGGGCTTGTTTCAGTACGATTTGTGTGTGTGTGTGTGTGTGTGTGTGTGTGTGTGTGTGTGTGTGTGTGTGTGTGTGTGTGTGTGTGTGTGTGTGTGTGTGTGTGTGTGTGTGTGCGCGCGTGTGTGTGTGTGTGCGTGCGTGTGCGTGTGTGTGTGTTGTATCTGTATGCTTCTGTCTTTGTCGAGACAAACTTATATATGGGTATTTCTTTTGTTATACTGTAACCACTATGCCTTAGAGGGGAACCAGGCAGCGAAATGAGAACTTCATCTTGTATTGTTTATGCTTTCCATTTGAATTGACGCAGTGGGAATAACAGGAGAAAGAGATGCTTTAATTTGGTTCAAACGGGCCATTATAGAGGCTTTTTGGTGCAATCACAGAGAGTGTAGTTTCTTTAGCTGATAAACTTTGTCAATGAGATGCAAATCCATGCAGCACTAAGGAGGGAGAAAGGCAACAGAGCTAGGCTGAATGCACACACACACACACACACACACACACACAATATTAATGCCTAACTTTATTCTTGAAATTATTCAAACATGCATCCATTTGCAGAGACATTGCATAGTATAGTCTTTCTCTGTGATCAGTCACTAGTGATTTATACACCGTCAGTGTCAGCTGCAGCACACAGAGCTGTCTGGGCAATCCTGTGCACAAATTGAATCAAGGCAATCATCCTCACAAAATCCAATCATTCTGCAATACAGGTATTCCATGTGGGGCTTTATTCAATAAGAGAAGAATTGTATTCCAAAACATGATATATCCATTTCAGCTTCAAAATATATCACAACCAAAAGTTTGCAGTTTCATCGGTGAGATAAAAGTAAATGGGATTTAGTTTGTAAATGTTATTTTTACAACTAACGGTAACTGTTACATGTAAGGAATGAGGAGAATCCGAGTGAGTCAAAGTCACAGAATCAGTCGTTAAGCGTAAATTGTAAATATAATAATTACAAATTTGCATTTTTAAACATGTGGCTTCCATCCATGAATTTGTGCCATTTTGTCTCCAACAAACAAGTACTTCAGTTTGGATGCATATTATCAAATGAATTGTAATATCAGTGGTCGTAAAAACATTTAGTTATTTTCCTCCCTAGCTAGTTTTGATGTGTGACTACAGTAATACCGAGATTAGGCTACACATTTTTTTGTGGTGGTCACAGCGTCAGATTAGGCCATCAAAGACACAAAATTCTTTGCCATGTCTGACCAACTTTACTGTTCCACCAAATAGCACCAACATCACATGTTGTGAAGGTGGGCTCTGTTATTCCCTTCCCTGTAGCATAACGTACAGAGGGTGACAGCTGATGAATTCAGTAGGATCCTCATCTGAGTGTCATAGTCAGTTGGTTACAGGTTTACTGAAATTAAATCAAACATCGGTCCTCTTTGGCTTCACCTTGCTCGAAATTGTTTACTGAAGAGTGATCTGTGTGCCTAGGGTCAAGGTCATGGAACCAAAGTTATCGTTGAAGTTGTCTAACTTTGGTAAAAAAGGCAAAGGAAATCTGGAAACGTGGTATTAAAGGTATTAAGGAATGTTACTGTCGCCTTATGGTTCGCCTAACAGATTGGATGTTTATGTCTGCCACGTCTCTTACTTAAGTTAAAGCCACATGTTTTACGTCATCATTTCATTTAGGTTTGCTTTGCACACCCTTGTTGCATTTTCTATTTACATACATCAACTTTTTCATGCGTAAATTAAAACTGTGCATAATAACACATTGATGACTTAAAACAAGCAACAGTCATGCCTCATTTTCATTCCCAACATATTTGCATAGTTATCGGGCTGACATTGTGTAGGCTGATCCCAGCATAAGTCTCCTACCTTTGGAGAAACACCTTTCTGATACATTATAACTTGCCATAAAAGCTACTCGCACACTACAGTAACACATTTACAACAAGTCATCCTACATAAAAACAATGAGCCATATGGTCTCGTTGTCGCTCCGGTGGTTGGAGGTCACACTGCGTTTTGCTTTGCTCCGTAGATCTGATGAAGGTGATAGCTGTGTCAAATCAGATATTGATCTTGAGTGCTTCTGTGAGCTTAGCCTACGTGTGGGTACTCTTGTTGTTCCAGTCTCCCTATGATTGATTTTATCCAAAAGCTTTATAGCATCAATAAACCGCAGGTCAGTCTTTGATATTAAGGTTCCTCAGGGCATGTTAATAATTAGCCAGCGGCTTGTTGAATATTTGATCTCTTCTCTGTGTGTGTGTGTGTGTGTGTGTGTGTGTGTGTGTGTGTGTGTGTGTGTGTGTGTGTGTGTGTGTGTGTGTGTGTGTGTCATGCATTCAACTATATTAGTGGATCGATTCTCATATGTGTGGACTGCCTCTGAATGTGAAGGTTGAGTCCTCCTTATGCAGCTCACCAACATGAGGTGAGACTCTTGATTTGAGATGGACCAATAGGACAGGATACTGTCAAACAAGGAGATAATGAGGCAACTCTAACACATCATGTGTCTACTGATGCCATTTTTAATGCATTTTGTTTGGATGAGGATCTTTATAGAACTTGTTTTAGTTTAGCAAAATTGTTTTTACTGTAAGTCGGATATAAAAGTTCAATTAAACTTTCTTTGAGTTAACAGTTCCAGGCTTCAATTCCTTTTTAAATAAAGTTTATTCCCCTCGATCACTTTTGCAAATGAAATTGAAGATGTAAATGGCTTTTTATTCCAATCACCTAATATCCTATAATTAGGTCCCGAGCGCCGACAGCGGCGAAGCCCCTATTGAAACTGAAGGAATTATTATTATGGCAAATTAATTGCCTTTTTGAGGGGCTTAACATATTCAAAAACTCACCAAAATTGGTGGTCGCATCAAGTCTGGTGAAAATGTACGTATTTTAAGGGTTTCGGGAATAGCCGCACAAAAATGGCTCGCTAGCGCCCCCTACAAAGTTACAAAAATTGAGCCCCTACAGTACGTTTAACGTAGACAAACGAAACTTGGTACACATATGTATCATGTCAAGACGTACAAAAAATGTCATCGGAGCCATACCCTAAACCCAACAGGAAGTCTGCCATTTTGAATTGAAAGTTCAAAATTAGTGCGATTTTGGCCATTTCCACATGTCGTACTTTAACGAACTCCTCCTATAGATTTCATCCGATCTACTTCAAATTTGGTCAATCTCATCGTGTATAGAGTCAGTGGGCGGGCTTATGGCTGCTGCTGCTGGGAACAGCGGTCTTCTGGAAGACTTGGAGTTAAGCTTTTCTTTGAGAAAAGAACAAAGAACGGCACAGAAATCATTCTTAAAAAAGGAAGATGTGTTCGGAGTTTTGCCGACCGGATACGGCAAAAGTTTAATCTATCAACTAGCTCTGCTACCTAGTTCATTGCTCTGCCTGGTTGTAGCGCTATCCTTTTGCGTGCAGAGGGAATTTGAAAGACAACCGTTTATCCCGCCCCTCGGATTGAGCCCTGTCAATGGTGAGTTCCCAGACCCAACATCTTGATGTGGGTCTGGCTTGTCAGGCTAGGCCTGAGGGCATCTACAGGCCAAAATAGATTTTTGGTCATAGCGCCCTACGCTGGCAACAGGAAATGCGCCTTATATGACAAACATCATCCGATTTACATGAAACTTATAATGTGTAGTCTACATGTGATACTGAGCCGCCCCCTGTACTTTAACCATGCCCACTTACTCAGGCCACGCCTCCTTTTAATAACATTTGAACCGTTTAAGGTAGACCCTTGCGTGAGGTGTCATTGAACTCAGCAGAGACTTCCTTATTCATTGGTGATGCTTTGGCCAGCCCCATATGCTTAAGCCACGCCCCCTTTCATAACATGTGACCCGTTTAAGGTAGAGTCTTATGTGAGGTATCAATGAACTCAGCAGAGACTTCCTTATTCAATGGTGATGGTTTGACCCGCCCCCTATGCTTTGGCCACGCCCCCTTTATAACTAATGACCCGTTTCATGTAGACCCTTGTGTGAGGTATCATTGAACTCAGCAGAGACTTCCTTATTCATTGGTGATGGTTTGACCCGCCCCCTATGCTTTGGCCATGCCCCCTTTCACAGCTAATGAACTGTATATAGTCTTGTGTGAGGTATCATTGAACTCAGCAGGGAATTCCCTTTTCATTGGTGACGATTTGCGGTGTCTGAGTGCCGCACAAATGCACGGTCACAAGGAGCTGCGGGCAGAGGCGCGAGGGTCCGTCCATCACTGCTTGCAGCTTTAATTTATTTTTATTATTGTGCTTTATTACCACTTTACAAAGTCTAGACTTTATACTTTCTGTTTTCCCAGGTCAGGAATATTTTATTTACGATTAAGATTACATTTTTTACTATGTTGTTATTATTAGTTAGTTATTATACACATTACACACATGCCCAGGACCTATAAATACACTAATGGAGAGATGTCAGAGTGAGGGGGCTGCCCATTAAAGGCGCCCCGAGCAGTTGGGGGTTCGGTGCCTTGCTCAAGGGCACGCAGTGCCCAGGAGGTGAACTGGCACAGTGTCTATAAGTGTCTATATTCGATATTTTCTAACAATGTATCAAATAACAATATGAAAGAGAACCTACAGTACAGAGAACTCTTGCCTAAAGCTACAGCTCCCCTTGGCTTTACGGAGCTTTGTATTGAGTTTCAGCTCATTGTTTAGCTGTCTGGCCAATGACTTTACTGTTTTGGTTCATTTTCAGCGCTGTTATATTACATTTTTGGCTGCAGGAGACATCTGTTTTCAGCAAAAAAAAAACACCCCTAAAAACTCATTGTACTTTACCTGCACCAAACAGCAGACAGACAGACAGAGTCAGAGACCAGCTTGTGAACATAGTGGAGCATTTAGCAGAAGAGACAGTGATTTTCCTCAGGAATTGGTGGAGGCCAAAAGCAGAGCTCTAAGAGTGTGAATATTGGACCTACCTTCACCAGATGTCCAGAAACATGAATTCAAATGAATGATAATGTTGCTCCACGTTGGCTGGATGTGTATAAGCAATGCTTGCCATGTCAATTTTATAAGGCGATAAACGTGTCATGGTTGTATGTTTCTGTTTCCTGTTTTATTTTGAAATCTCTGTTTTCCTCCTTAGTCTTGTCTTGTTTTACTTCCTGTCTTGTGTTTTCCCACCTGTTTGATTTTTCTGCCCCGCTCTGATGTGTTTTCACCTGTTGCATCACTTGTCCCTTGTTTGCTCGTTACCTCTTGTATTTAGTCTCTGTGTTTCCCTTGTCTGTTGTCAAGTCATTATTTCTGTTTGGAGTGTCTGTGTGTTTTGTTGACCCGTTTAGTCATGGTGTTTGTGACTCCTGTGATTCCTGTTTTGTCTCTTACTTCATTTCTGGATTTCTTTGTCTGCCTTTGCTGGACACCTTTTGTTGTAAGGATTTTCTTTATTAAATGTTCAAGCTCTATTCTGCCTGGTCTCTGGATTTGGGTCCTACATTCCCTGAAGCTCATGACAGAATGACCTGACCAGTCATGGACCCAGCAGAAAGGCGTCTCTTCAAGGAGAGGGTGTCACAGTTTGACCGGACTGTGGCTAAACTTTTGAAATCTAAACCACAACTGCATGCTCCTATCCTGGAGAGGATTTCCTCGCAGCAGCAGTGGTTTGAGGAGAGACCTTGGGTGAGTCATTTTGTTCCCAACCTCAGCGTTATCAAGGAGAGGCTAGATGGTTTCCTTAAAACTAGCCCTAATGACTCACCCACCAGCCTGCCGGTTTCCTGGTCTGCCCCTTTGTCTGTTTCTCCAAGTCATGATGCTTCTCAACCTGGAGGAGAGGCAGAGTCTATGAACTATGTGAGTTAATTTGTGACCTGATAGAGTGGAAGGAGACTGACAGTGATTGCCAGAAGGAGGCAATCTTGTTGTTTGCTCGAGATAAGGTATCAGAAAAGCCCTGGTTTAAGGACTCTATTCCTGACTGGTCTAAACGCTTCATTTCCACTCCAGCTCATTCATCTGCTAAGAGGTTATGTTCTTCCAAGTCTGTTGGCTCCACCAAAGCTCCTCTTCAGATTCCCGGCCTACCTCAGTGCCAGCTAGCACGAACCAGCCTGCCTGTTGCTCGGCCTGCTAGCGTTTTGACTACAGGTTTTTTGTCCATCATCCGGCCTGCCCCTTTGCCTGTTTCTCCCAGTCATGATGTTTGATCTTTGATCTTTGTTCCAGTTTTATGCCATGTTGGCTAGAAAGACTGAGGAGGCCAAAGCAGCCAGTCTTCCTGCTGGAAGGAAAAAGTCCAGTACAGCAACTAGCAGCTCCCCTGACCTCCTGTCTGTCAGCTCAACAGCTTCCGGTTCTGCAGATACCCCTGACTACAAGCAATCCTTTGAGGGTACCCGCCTAGCCATATTCCCTGGGACCCGTGGAGGTCGTCTTCAGCCCTGTGTCCTCGCTGTTCTGCGGGCCAGAGCCAGAGTTGTCCAGTGGACCAGAGCCCGATCTGACCAGTGTTCCAGAGCTGACCAATGTTCCAGAGCCTCAGTTGTCCAGTGTTCTGGAGCTGACCATCCTCCCTGAGTCTACGCTGACCGTCCTCCCTGAGTCTACGCTGACCGTCCTCCCAGAGTCTACGCTGGCCGGTATCCCAGAGTCTACGCCATTGATAGGCACTCCGGAGACTTTGCCATTGTTAGGCACCCCTGAGGCTTTGCCGTTCCCCGGCGCCTCAGACTGTGCCGTTCCCCGTCACTTCAGAGACTGTGCCGTTCCCCGCGTCCCAGAGACTTTGCCGTTGCCCGCCGTCCCGGGACTCCTGTCCCCACTGTTCTGTCGGCGGTCTGGCCCACTCCTGCCCCCCATGTTTGGTCGGCGGTCCAGCCGACTCCTGATCCTGTTGCCGTGTTTCCTGTGACTGTTCCAGTTGCCTTGTTGGCGGACCCTGGCCAAGCTGTCTTCAGCCCCACTGACCCGTCGCCTGTCTTCAGCCCCACTGACCCGTCGCCTGTCTTCAGCCCCACTGACCCGTCGCCTGTCTTCAGCCCAGCTGACCCATTGCCTGCCCGGCCCTCAGAGGGGTTTCGCCTTTGTCGCTGGCCTCCTGAGAGTCCTCGACGTCCTGCTTGGCCTCCCGAGAGGCTCCGTCTTCACCGACCTGCTCGGCCTCCAGAGGAGTTCCATCCTCGCTGCCGATCTCCACAGAGTCTTAGCGGTCTTGTCCGTCCTCCAGAAAGTCTTTGACGTCCTGCTCGGCTGCCTGAGGGGTATTGTTTTTGCCGCCGGCTGCCAGAGCATCTTCACCTTTCTGTTTGGCTGCCAGAAGGGTTCCACCTTCGTCGCCAGCCGCCTGACGGGTTCCACCTTCACTGCTGCCTGCAGCCCTGGGGTCCCCGAGTCCCACTGTCCTCAGTTCCCCGATCCCTGACCTCCACTGTCCTCAGTTCCCCAATCCCCGAGTTCAGCAGTCCTCAGTTCTTGAGCCCTGCTGTAGTCTGTTCCAGCATAACTATTTCTGTTCTCCCTTATCCCTCCTTGAGTTTGTTTTTTACTTTGCTCGAGAACCATCATAACCTCCGATGGAGTCTAGACAGTAGTGGTGGTGGTGGTGAAGGAGCCCGAAGACCGGACTGAAGGAGTCGACGGAGCGTCCTGCAGGAGGAAGACCCAGGGTACCGCGGGTGACGATGACTGGAGGTGAAAGGGGAGGTGGAGGGTTGCATGCTTTGCCTGAAACGACAGCTGACAGCAGCACGGAGATAAACAGATTTAAAGCAGGGTTGTAGAGCTGTGATTGGCCCTTGGAATTCGTGGCCGATTCTGATTGGTTTAACAGGAAGGTGAACGCCTCCAACAGCTGATTCGATTTAGGAAGAGAGCATTGATTAAGAGACACCTTTTGTTGTAAGGATTTTCTTTATTAAATGTTCAAGCTCTATTCTGCCTGGTGTCTGCATTTGGGTACATTCCCTGAAGCTTATGACAAAATGTTGTGTTTACAGTGTGTTCCACTGCCTGCCAAAAAAATGTATTGGTTACTACAAAGTCTGTATGATCCTGTTGTCCTTAACTTGTCAAACTCATTACAAATATTGAGTTCCACATTCTCTGAGCTAATTACATTTAAGGGGGTCATCTGGAGCAGCCAATCTGAGCTCCAAACTCTGCCACCATAGAAAAAACTTCAGTTGTTTCATTTAAAAAGATGATTTAGCATTAACAAAGACAATTTGAAGGAGATGACTCAGCAGAGGAAACAGCACGCAGCAGCAGAATGATGGATGTTCTAGCCGGTTGTCAGAGGCTGACGTGTGTGAAGGATTTTTCCATGTTGTTTTTAAACCAGAAAATGTTTGCATGCATTTGTGCTGTTAGAGGACACCATCTAAAACATACTTGTTTTTATTATCTGATAAGAGAACTTGAGCTCTAGAAGTGCTTATCTAGACCTACATGTCACACTTTTCAAAAATGGAGATGGTAAAATAAATGTCAGGTTGCAGCTTATCTTTACAGAATTTCAATGTATTGATAACTGAGAGTGAGAGCAAGAAAGGGTGTGTGTGTGAGAGAGGATAGGCCTCTGTGTGTTTTTAGATATTTGCTTGCACTGGTTTGCACATTTAAAAGAGAATATTTTTTAGATGAACTAGCCGTTTCAGTCTAATCTTTGTTGCTTAATTGCATGTTAAATACTTAAGGTTTGCTAACAAGATCCCTGTATAGTCATATTAGATCCCCCACTTAGACTACAGTTGAAAATTTGCCGGCTGGCTAACACTGGCACATTTACAGAAATGTTAATTAATGTGTGTTGTCCTTTTTTTATTAAAAAGAAAGTTTAAAAAAAGATGTCCTTTTATATTTATGTGAATTTTCTCACATCCAATTTAAAAAGAGTTTATTGTAAAGTGAACTTTGACAGGACTCATGACTTCCAAGAAAATTAGCTACTCTGTCCTTTGTATCGTTGGTCTTCAACCTCCTCAGTGCAAATACAACAATCCCCCTTCTTCCAAACCTCTTTCACGTCACTTTTTAACACATCTGAAGCAGGACTGTAACCAATAGCTGTCTTCCACTACGGGGACTTAATGACCTGTAGCCTGAACTTTTAAGAGCTTGTAATGTGTGGGTTCTAGGTTTTGCCTTGTATTTCCACCGTTTTATACAAACCACAACATTCTGTATAATTGTTACGCACTTTGGTGGGCAAGTGTATGCAGTTGTAGGACTGACTAATTCACTAAGAGTATTTACAACAAAACATATTGTAAACACAGAATAAGCAAACCAGTCAGTGCTGCGTCTAATTTTCTGTTGAATTATGGGAACTTTTCCAGATATCTGGTTTTGGCTGTTGCAAATGCCCAGGGGAAGTGAGAGTATGTCTCCCGACCTAATCAGCTGCTATTAAAATGCCCTCAACCTCAGCTTTCCGAATAAACACAGAAGTTGTACTGAGAACCTGCTTGCATTAACGCAAGGATCTGGGTACCAAATCACCATGCAGAAGGAAGCATACTCATGGATGAGAGGCTTGTGACAGCAAAAGACGTAGACAATAGCGTCCTCCTTGGCTGAGCTGTAACATTCAGGTGAGCTAGCAGTATCATTTAGCTATAAACTAGTGGTGTACGATACTGCTAAATTTGGTATCGATCCGATACCAAGTAAATACAGGGCCAGTATCACCGATACCGATACTAAGTGTTTTTGTGATTTTTCCTTTAGATTAAGATTAAGTTAAAACCCAGGACAGAATTTCCAAATGCTGTATCTTACAGCCTTATTACAAATTATACAGCTTGCCGTTGTTTCGTTTTTGGCATGAAAATATAGCCACACAGCACTCCTCTTCCTTGTGTGTGTGTGTGTGCTGCTGGCCGTTGCTGGGCCTGGCTGGTTGCTTGCTTGTTTGCCTGGCGCCACTAAGTCACGTGACGGTACAACATCAAATCACAAGAGGGGGGAGGAGGAGCAAAGTGTGCCTGCTCTGCACTGTGACAGGAGCAACACTTGAACATGATGGCAGCCTGCCTCTTTGTCGCTGTCTCTTGTAGCTAATGTGACTGAGGGGTTACACAGACACCGACAGCCAGGACGCCTCTGTGATGAAACCACAGCAGTGCATACTGGAGAAAAGCTAAAACTAAAGTATCAATCTCATTACATTGGTATTGATCAATATTGATCAATATTAATACCAACGTTGGTATCGATATTATCGATATTTGGATCGATCCGCCCACCATTAGTATAAACTAATCTCCACAAGCTAGCAATGTCGGTCCATGAGCCTCTCTTCCATAAGCACCACAAGCCGAGTGCCATTTAGTCCCATTATGCGAGAGAAGATAGACATATCTATGTCCGATATCTACAACATTGGGTAACTCACACCAAAAAAATCTGAAATGATAAATAACACTACAGGTAAGAGGAAAATATGTATTTTTGATTTTGGGGGTGAAGCAAGAGGCGTTCAGGTATACCTATTTTGTTACTCTGCAGTTAGCTGTCCGCTAATGGGGAGCACCTCTCCATATTAAGTATGTCCTTGAGCCCTTCGTCCTTCTGATGTGGTCCTGAATCAGATTATAGACTCAAACATGCACACTGACAACATGCGTGACAAACATACAAAAAGCCGCATACGCACAAACAACAACACACACACACACACACACACACACACACAACAACACACACACACACACATACACATACACACAAACACAAACAGAGGCACATTTTCCCGGCCTTGGCCTTGTTTTACAAATTTCTAAAGTTCATTCACTCAAACTCTAAATTGTATCCACACTCTTATCTTTTTATTTCTTAGCCCATTATATCGCTGGCTCATGCTCTCCCTTTCATGACGAAGCTAATAAGCAGACAAAGACGTAGAAAAAAAACACAACCCTGGTTATTTCCATTCACAGCACCAGCGACATGTAATTGCAGAAAAACATTGCTGTCTCTTCTTCCTCACATGCACCACTTAAGTCTTAACCCCTGAAAAGAACAAATGATTGATGTCTCTCTCTCTCTCCTCATCATTATTCATCCAAGCAGTCTTTCATGTTCTTTGTACGGTTGCCCCACATAAAAAGAACGAGTGAATATTAACAAGAGGGTGAAGACACAAACTAGCCTTTAATTGTTCACTAGACATCTTTCTTCCCACATGTCTTTGAGCCTCTTGTTGCTGAATCAATACTGTGTGAGCAGACACACGTGAATGCATACTGACACACTCACAGCATAAACAAGGGCACACACAGTCATATTCACAGGAAAGCGATTGGGACATTCAATCTTCTTATGCCAGTGTTAGTATAGCTGCTGCAAAGAGTTTCTCAGGCTTTTGTTTGACTTTTAGAAATATTGTAAAAGAAAAAAATGCAGGCAATTCCTTATTCAGGCCTATAACAGATGACATCAGCTGTGTGTGTGTGTGTGTGTGTGTGTGTGTGTGTGTGTGTGTGTGTGTGCGTTGATGATGATGTGACACAGAAATGATCATCTTTATCTGTTCCGCTCTTCTGCTTGTTGTTTTTCCAGGTCTACTTTCCAGGACGGTTGGAGGTCTTTTCATAGAGCTGCTGCTATACATGAGATGAATGGAAACACTGGCCTCTGATTGGCTGTCCCACATCAAGGTGAGCTTGTCCCTGACTGCCTACCCCACCCTGTTCATGTGTCATTCGGCTTATACCGCCTGCATCAGTGGGACGCTAAGCTTTGCTGGTTACTTTATCTGGCTCCTTTTTGTGCTTTCATGTGATAGGAAGGTTTGATATCTGGCTTCTAAGCTGTTTTAAATGATGTGTTTTTTCATTTAAAAAAATCGATCATGGAGACTGGACAGGTATAATTATCACCTTAAAGTGCATTTAAAAAAATATATATATTCTATTTCCACTAATGGACACAAAACACTGCAACAGTTACTCTGACTACGCAATATGTTCAAATTATTTATTTAATGTGTATTTGATTGCATGTTAAAGGACAGCTGGTGTGTTTGTGAACATCTCTGCATGTTAACATGCAGAAGGGATGGTACATGTGTGTTTTTTTCTTCCTCAGAATCTGTTGACAGATGGCGATGTGCAGGAGGTGGCCAAGTTCAATGTTAACCATGACATGCACAAAAAGTATTTGTTTTTTTACTTGATTTCACTAATTTCACTATGAGCACTACAGTACAAACAGCTATCATACTCAGCCTCTCCTGGTCAGACATTATTGTAGCTGGGTTGAGATGTTGAAGAGTGTCCTGTTTGGTAGGATAGAGACCAATAAAAGCGATCTTATGAAGGCATTATTGACAGATAGAGTGACACGTTTATTATGGGGCATTAAACATACAACAGATGGGAACCTTTGCCCACTGTCGTAGTTCAAACAAGGGCATACTACCTTGTTTTGTTTTTTTATCCCTGGCCTTGTGTGTTTGTGTTTGTGTGTGTGTGTGTGTGTGTGTGTGTGTGTGTGTGTGTGTGTGTCTGTCTGTGTGTGTGTGTGTGTGTGTGTGTGTGTGTGTGTGTGCGTACTCAGTATTAATGAATCACACACTTACTACATCCTGTTCATTATCTCTTTCATTCAATGCAGTTCAAAGAGACATTGTTAGTCAGTAAACATGAAACAAAAAAGAACAAAAAAACTGGCAACAGGAAGCATATACACACACAACATATACTGTACAAAGGTAATAAGTAGTATGACCGCAAATCTATTGATGCCGCTTCAAGATTTTATACATTGAAAAGAAGAAAACTTACAAGAAGTACTTATTACCGAACAACTATGCATTTTGAGTGAGAAATCAGGGTTTTACCCATTGACAGATTTACCCTTTCAAAAACAGATCCAGTGGTTCCCACTTGGTCCTCTAATGTCCCTCTAAACTAATCTCACATAAAGTATATTTGATTTTCTCCTTCTTCACTTTCTACCTTTGCCTCTCTTTGTATTCATCTCTAGGTAGATGATTTCTGCTCTGTACAGCTACTCTCCGGGCCAGCGGAAAACCCCCAGCACATCAATCCTGCATCCTGGCAGCCCCAACGCTGTGGCAATGCAATGTGAACCTGTGTTGTGACAAAGCTGACCTCCTTTTTCGCCTCTCTGGGGATTGTGCCAGCAGGAGGTGAGAAGAGAGGATGGGGGAGGAATCGAGGGAGACATGGATGATAGGAAAAGGCAACTGTCGAACGATAAACTGAGAAAATTGGGTTGGTGGAAGGAAAGGTGAAGGAGTTAAATGAAATCTAAAGTAGAAGTACTGGGATGAGATGAGGAGGGTGAGGAGAAAGAGAAAAGGCTGGAAATGGTGTAAATTGAGGGGGATGAAAGCTCAAAGGATTGGGGTGAGTGGAACAGGTTACAGCCGATGGGGGTGGGTTGGGGGGTGATGGGGCAGGTGGAGCTCCATCACTCTCTCTGGTTTCTGCCTCCTTGTGCCTTTTGTTGATATACTGCCCACCACAGAATGAAGATTCCCTCCACGGTCATCTGCCTACGTCTCCAGTTTAGTGCTCCCTCCCAGGGGTGATATTGATACCTGAGGAAACATGGTGCATTATTCACACAAAAAAGGGTACTATTGTAGGTGGAAAATATTCTCCGCTTTGCTATAGACCAATTTAAAATTGACATCACGGTTTACGTTACTGCAGTTGCGCACCCATTATGGTGGCAGAAAACCAGTGGAAACCAATGATGAATTTATCACAGACGGCTGACTAGCTAGCTTGCTAATTCCACCATGCTTTTATGCTACACTGGTTGTTACAGAAAATGATCCAAACAAAGTTGTCACTCATCTGGGGATAGCAATGTGCTTTCCTACACTGTAACAAGAGTGTGTGGATAAAGCATTAAAATTGTTAACTGTAACTCATTTAGTGGCTGACTGGCTAGTTAGCTAAAGTATGGTAGAATTAGCTAGCTTGCTAATTCCGTCATGCTTTATTGCTACACATGTCATCACTGACAACTCAAAAAGGTCTATAGTGGCACTCCACAGTGTTATGGCCCTTGATCAGAACTTCCATGGAACAAAACAGTCTTTTATTGTCATGCTGCACTCTTTAAACGGTCGTGACTGGTACATTTACTGTAAAAAGTTTGATAATGTTGTCGTAGTAATGCGCTCTGATGTCAGCTGTGAGTTTGGTCCAATAAACATATGACTCGGAAAGCTAATATGTTGCCATGGCAATTCCCGTGGCACCTGAGTTAAATATTCTTTTCACTTGAGTCTGACGAGCTCGCCACACATGAAACGTGTATTTCCATCACATTTTCTATTCAGAGTCGGTTTACAAAAGGACACTTTATTTTATACAGATTTAGACACACACACACACACACACACACACACACACACACACACACACACACACACACACCCACACACACACGGTCCTCCTGGCTCCTTATTGTTTGTTTACTGCAACCTTTCTGCTCGTCCCCTCTCTACGCTCCTCTATCATTCACTCTTTCTCCTTAACTTCACCTTCCTCTTTTCTCTCTTCTCCCTCACCTCTTTCTCTCCACTACATCTCTTCCACCTACATAGACTCTTTTGCTGCCACTCTTTGCCACCTCTTCCCCGCTCTCCTTCCCATCACTATCCCTGCACAACCCTTCCATCCTCTCGTCCCCCTGCTCCTCAGTGATGTTTCATTTACTTTAATCTAATTTGCTGTTATTTAATTTAGAGAGCCGTGACTTGTGATGGCTCAGCAGGGATTCGGGGGTAGATGCACTGTCGCATGTGTGTGTATGTGCGTGTGCCTGTTTGTGTACGATCACCCGCACGTGCGTGCATCTACAGGACTGCAGTGTGCACACATGCACAGCTGTGCCCTTCGGCAGAGCAGAAATGTTTGATTTTTGCAGCCTGAGTTTGTTTCAGAGAAAACAAACTAACTTAGAACCATGCCAAGATGGTCATTACTTATTTACACGGCTGAGAGCTGGCTGAAAGTTAGGAGACAGTATGAAGAGCCGGATTGGATGGATGATGAGGGATAATGTTCAGATAGCCATTGTGGGGAAGAAATGATGGCTGCAAAATGAAAAGATGAAGCAGAGGAAGAGGAGTGACCTTGGAGAGAGCAGATAAACAGATGTATTGTGATTTATATGACTTCATGCATTATTGACAAAAGAATTATTAGCTGCAGGGAATAGTCTTCACTTGCAATAATCTCCGGACTGTTTTGACATGCTGCTATATATGCTGGCTATGAAGACAAAAGTGTATTGCCTATTTAAATTCTAAGGATCTAAGCTACAGAGGACAGATCCGAAAGACTGAGATAAAGTAAAGTGTTGTCCATGCAGTATTATCTGTGATATGTATCTGCTGAAACAAAATGCCTCGGGCACAGAGCTGTTTATTAAATTTTGTTTAACCCGTAGCTCAGAGGTGTCAAGAAGAAATACTTTGTTACATTACTTAAGTAGAAATTTTGGTTATCTATACTTTACTGGAGTAATTATTTTACAGCAGACTTTTTACTTCTACTCCTTACATTTTGACGCAATTATCTGTACTTTCTAGTCCTTACATTTTAAAAATAGCCTTGTTACTCCCATTTCAGTTTGGCTTGTTTTCATTCCGGCTTGTCAGCATTAAAAAAAAAGATTAAAAAAAAAAGAAAAAACCTATCCAGATAAATCGCACCATCCGGATAGAGTGAATTTGACTGTGGTTGGATGAGAAGTATAAACATATACCATTCCGACACCCTATTGGTTTGTATGCGATCCATCGCACCTGCACATGACACAAATCACGTCACACTCCAGCAAGGAAATAGCAGACATATGTAGCCTAGTACAAAGATGTCCGTGGCAGAGACTCAAGAGAACTTGAGTGAAATGTCCCAACCAGGCACCAACAAGGAGGCTGGTAGCCAGGAAGACCAGCCAACCTTCTACATCCCTGGCCGTACCTTGAAGAATTTTTCTAAATGGTTGGATGCAAAAACAGCTCCTTTCGAATGCGCTGCAAGCTCTGCGCACCCAAGTACCACGAGCTAATTGTTTCCAAAACTCGCTGTCATATTTGAAAAAGCATATTGATATTATTTTTTTCCCTTACATTACTTTTACTTTTATACTTTAAGTAGTTTTGAAACAGTACTTTTACACTTTTACTTAAAGGTCCCATAACATGGTGCTCTTTGGATGCTTTTATATAGCCCTTAGTGGTCACCTAATACTGTATCTGAAGTCTGTTTCCCAAAATTCAGCCTTGGTGCAGAATTACAGCGACTAGAGCCAGTCCCACAATGAGCTTTCCTTAGTATGTGCCATTTCTGTGTCTGTAGCTATTGAGGAGGAGAGGGGGGGGGGGCAAGGTGGAGGGTGGGGGTGTGGCCTTGACCAATTGCCACTTTGCTCGTTTGAAAGCCATGATGTCTCTCTCTCATTGGTGGGCTAAATTCTCTGGGCGGGCAAAGCAGAGAAAGGGGAGGTAACCTTGCTCCTTATGACCTCATAAGGAGAAGATTCCAGATCGGCCCATCTGAGCTTTCATTTTCTCAAAGGCAAAGCAGGATACCCAGGGCTCGGTTTACACCTATCGCCATTTCTAGCCACTGGGGGACCATAGGCAGGCTGGGGGAACTCATATTAATGTTAAAAAACCTCATGAAGTGAAATTTTCATGCCATGTGACCTTTAAGTAAAAAGCTTGAGTTGATACTTCAACTTCTACAAAAGTCTTTTAAAACCCTAGTATCTATACTTCTACCTGAGTAATGAATGTGAATACTCTTGACACCTCTGCCGTAGCTCCAGTCACATTAGAATAGTCCTGTCAAAATTTTAATAAAGTAAAATGTTTTTGTGCAGAATTGTTGAGTTGCTTTCAAAATAATAATCGGAAATACTGTACTGTAAAACCTTTTTCGGTTCTCTGGGGCAGTGTTTTTCAGAGTCAGAATCCACTCATTAGGCATTGCAGAATTGCTTGTTTACTTTGCGAATCATGAAGTTTTGAGCTCATATGAACTTGTAATCCTGTTAATTTTATATTCTCAGAGATCAGCAGTGATGCCGGCAATATTAGCATATCATGAATTAAAAGTCATGTAATCATGTTTTAATTAAAACATGATTACAAGTGTGTGTGTGTGTGTGTGTGTGTGTGTGTGTGTGTGTGTGTTTACGGAAGTGAGTCTGCTTTTTTGTGTGTGGTGCACATGAGTAACTCCAGCGTGAGTTTTTAAAGTAACCCCATTCGTGCTCATAATGCTGCTCACACAGAGACGGGCTACGGTGCTGCACTCTAACTTCTGTCTCATCTCATTGATTCAGTTACCTTTCCCATTTTTCGTCTACCTGTCTACGGCTTAAATTAAAACAGGTTCAGATGTGCACCATTACTGTCGCTTTTCATACAGTTATACACAAAGATACATAGAGATTTAGCGACACTCACACAAAATGTGTCCAGTGGAATGTTTTTATTAGTTTATTGACTCTGTCCATGTGTGTGTGTGCTTTTTGGATATAAATTCAGGCTGATCCAAACTCACACCATTTCGAAACCAGACGGGATAAGAAGAATTTTGCTGCATTGCTGGATTCGGGTGTCTGGAGGGATGATGGACTGGCAGCCGCCTGGCTCAGAAGAGAAAACGGACTAGAACAGCTTAAACCTACCAAGGTGTGAGATTTATTCATGCTATGTATGTGTGTGTGTGTGTGTGTGTGTGTGTGTGTGTGTGTGTGTGTGTGTGTGTGTGTGTGTGTGTGTGTGTGTGTGTGTGTGTGTGTGGGTGTGTGTGTATGTTTGCCAAGGTTCCGCTGATATGGGATTTCTGAAGGCTGATTCTTGATATTTTTGCATTGAAGGTTCCTAAAGCTGGATTTTTTGTGCATTACATTTGTGCATTTTCATGCAAGATTTCCATCACCTCCATTTATTTTTCTCAGGTGGATATAGCCTCTAAAATAGCATTTAGACAAATAACATCACGTTGCACTAAACCTTTCCCTGAAACACCATTAAACATGTAATTGTTCTAGGGTTTAGCAGCTCCTATTGAATGCTGGGAGAGACTGTGGGATAAATTGAGCTTTTAATTTACCAAAATATCACTAGATAATTAAATGAGGAAATGAAATCTGCAAAGAACATAAAGTATAAACCTGTGGATCAGTGATGTCCACAGTGAATGACACAGTGACTGACATATAGCAATATGATATATTGTAGTGGAAACGTGTGTGTGTGTGTGTGTGTGTGTGTGTGTGTGTGTGTGTGTGTGTGTGTGTGTGTGTGTGTGTGTGTGTGTGTGTGTGTGTGTGTGTGTGTGTGTGTGTCCATTTATTTAAGGGAAATGATGAGTCACCCAGTAATCTTCAAATGGAAGCAGTGTTACATTTTGAGGATACATCCATCATGTCAGTCTCCAGCAGGCACATGCAGGTCATCGGGGTAGTCGCAGTGCAGAGCTAACTTGTTAGCAGTTCTACCAGCCTCTCGCTTTGCCTGTCACTAATCCGGAGTTGTAATTTTATGGTCTGTGGACAGCAAGGGCGACAATCTATGTTAAAGTTACCATGGCTAATGTCATTACAGGCTGTCAAACACACTTTACTTTAGTTATTAAGCTGACAGCTTACAAACAGTGAGCAGGTGAAGCTTCATGAACTTTCTTAAAGACACTCTCTGTGTCCTAGTTGCATGGTATATACTAATTCAGACAGTGTTTTCTTTGCGCAAGTACAGCACATTCCAAGTGGGGAAAAAATGCTTGGATCAAATATGCTCACTAATGCCACCATGCAATCTAAAATGTCTCTATTTTGAGTGTGGTGCTGATGGACAGCATGTCCGCATAATTTAATCTACAAAGGAAACGGAGGAAAAAATGATGGGAAAATGGTGAATGGTGGTGTGATGGTTCTGCCAAAATATCTACATTTACTAAATAGAGTATATGTTATTGTATTTGTACATAATATGGAATGGGGACATGAATGACTGACTGACTGAATGTTTCTTGACATACTGTGATACTTTTAAAAACTGCACAGCCTTATAAAGTAGCCACTTGTATTGTTGTATCCAGTAAGATTTTCCTCTTCAATAATGTATTGTGATCACATTTAGTCACTTTCAGAGGCATAAATGCACAGATCAAACATTCAACATTAATAGTGTTATGACCCCTCCCTTTTCTGCCTGCTGTTGGCTTCTCTGGCTGAGCTGGCAGTATGGGAAGGGTCGTTAGTTAATTGGTGGACACCTGGGTAGGCCTCAACCAAGACTATTTGTACAAGTCATGTCTCATTGTTCTTTGGCTACCTTTTCCCTCTCCTAGGCTCTACATCTTTTGGTTTGGGTTTGTTTGATCTCTTTTGTTACAGATGTCATTTATCTACACATCTTTCACTCACCCACATATCACTTACACTACTGATACCATTGATTCCACACATGTCATGATTCCTATGTTAGTAGTTCATCTTGTTTCTTTAACAATAAGCATTTCATTTGGCACTTTAACCTGTTTGGTCTCACCTCTTTGTCACATGCATTGAGCCGGTTTGTGACAATATCTTTAAGATATTTATTCACTTTTGTTTGCAAGTACAATAGTATTTACTGAAATATCTGTTAATAAACATTGAAAACGTTTGCCACTGTTTATACAGCCTTTGACTATCTTGCTCTTGCTTTGGTGTACCAAAAAAGTCAAAATTTTTACACCTATCACAAGTCATGATTCTTTAAGTAACATAGCATGTACAGCGAATTTGTGTATTTTTGGAATATGTAGTGCCGTTGCACCTATCTACTGAACTATGGACAGGATACCTCTGGCCTTAGCCCTAGTGCCCCAAGCAAAACAATGCAAAACAAGCATTTTACTTTTCTAGTCCTCCCAAATTTTCTACAACCTATAAGTCAGTCATTTTAATGATGTGTAATAGTGTTCACTACCTTGTTTAATGCTTCAATGTCACATCTGCGGGCAGATGGGTCTGCACACACTCTTTTCTGCAAAGATTTGGATGGTAAATCCGGTCAGTGCATTATTCATGTGGTGTTGCAGACGTAACCTACTTGGGGGGAACTTTACGTTTGACCCCCAGCTTTGAGGATATTGTTGCAGGACATGTATTCATTTGTGTGTTTGTGTGTGAGGAACAGAGACAGATATTTGTATAAGCGCACATGATGGGCAAGCTTATTGTTTGACTGGATGACCATTAAACTTTAATGTTGCGATTGAGTTATGTATTTATGTCACAGGTCCAGTTTCAGCATTAACCTGTTTCACCATTTGATTTCTCTTGATGTCAGTCTCTTGTTCATTTGCCAATCATTTAGCCTACTTATTCATGTACGCACAGAAACGCGCCATGTCACACTTATCTGCTGATTGTTTTAGTATCTCCTCCTGTTAACCATCCTGGGTATAGGCGAATGTAAATCAAACTCCTTAGGGGTCTTAAAATTAATTTTCAATGTTGCCTGCGGCGCCAAACTCTGGCTGACAGGATCCAGTTTTTTCCCCATAGAAGGTAATTATTGCTGCAGGACTTGGAATAAGCATGGCCGGGATGTGGAGTGGAATGGATGATGACAATATTTAAATGCTAACGAAAATGAGGTTAGATTTAGAGGGATGTTGAATGTATTATACAGCAGGGTTGTGATCTGAAACCATAATCTGCTTCTCATGTTCCTGTGGCTGCCAGGTTCCCACTTCATGAGGGAGCAGAAAACTTGATCAAGGCAGTTTGCACTTTACAAAGTACAAATTATATAAGAAGAATTTGAAGTACCACACTTTTACGTACAGAAGAGGACCGTGCCTGCGGCTTTACACAGTTAATTTCCCGTTATCTCCAGCTGGAGTTGTATCATAATAAGACAAGCACATTATCGTCACCTTTCACTGTCATGGAGGAAATTAACTGCCATATCCATGAACTTTGAAATGCTAATGTTCTTGTTCAGAAGACCGCTATAGTGTGACCTCAACAGAGACTCTTTCAACTATAAATTCACTCTTTTTTTTTTTTGCTACTGCATAGTTCTCTTTTTTAATGTGGACCATTTAAAGTTGGGGTAGGCAGTTTTCTCGTAAAAGCAAAACAAACGGCAGAATTTGAAAATATAGCTCTGCCCCTACAGCATTCCCTCTCTGCCCCTCCCTCAAGACCAGCATGGGCCAATAGACACGCTTCATACACTAAAATTATTTTTTTTGGCATAAAAATAGTTAACTGTTTGCCTTAAAACACTTCTGGCTAAGAAAATATGGTACATAAACACACACACATTCATTGTCAAATCTTTATCAAAAGATTAGGTTTTCTAATTAGTGCAAGCAAACAAGTCGGACAGTGGTGGCCTAAAGGTTAGAGAAGAGAGCTTGTGGGGAGGTCGTTGGTTCAATCCCCAGACTGACAGGGTAAAATCTTGGGGGAAGTGAAAAGCCCTTGTCCCTCCCTCATTACCACCACTGAGGTGCCCTTGAGCAAGGCACTTAACCCCAACCCATCCAGTGGCCAACAGATCAGACTGTTCTTGTACTGTAGCTTCCAGGTATGAATGTGCAACTGTGTGAATGTGATCAGGGTGTTCCTGCAAAAAGAGAGGCTGCCTTCCCTGACCTCCCAGCTTTTTTTATATAAAAATGGCCATATTAGAATAAGGCCATCAACATACGCTCAACAAGCACTATACTTTTTTTTTTTAAATAACAGTAACCTACAGTATGACATGCCTGTTCTTAATGTAAATAGTAGTTTTTCCAAATTGCAGTATTTTAAATACAATGAAAAGAATATGGCTGTATTTCTTATCAAAAGGAAAAGTGCCACTGTGTTATTAAAATAAATAAATAAATAAACAAAACACACTAAGTGCAACATAACCCAAACACACACTGTACACTGTACACTGTTTTTAAAACAACACCGCTCTGTTCATTCTATTTTCATGTTCCTCTGCAAGAAATGTATATAGTTTATATAATATAGTTCGGGATTTACTGTGATGCTGAAATGTCGGCGAGAATGGATATTATAGCGTGGCTCGAGTAACGTTACTTTAATCATATGCTGAAACCCTGCATCCTCCACGACTGCATATCTTTTGCTATAAACCCGTCCAATGCTTTGGTTATGAATTGAATTGTGTCTGTATGGAGAGGCTGTTTACCCACTGTGGAAAGAAGGAGGTGCCTTTCCTACCTGACTCTTCTCTTTGCACTGTCAACAGACACACTGGCGTGATGTCTTCATAAATGCGGCATCATATTGGAAGTATTGCCGCTAGCTTAAGCCACACGGGTTGCACAGTGCTTGCACAACTGCCGATTTGTCCTCCACTTTTTTGTCATTGTCAGGTAATACAAAAGGCATGCCCCAAACTGTGACTAGTGGAGCCGTTCCATCCCTAACGTACGGTGGCCGGGAAGTGCAATGCAACATTACAAAGAATGAAACACTTTTACATTTTGGAAAACAAATTTACATTTTGGAAAACAAATTTACATTTTGGAAAACAAAATAACATTTTGGAAAACAAATTAACATTTTGGAAAACAAAATAACATTTTAGAAAACAAATTTACATTTTGGAAAACAAATTTACATTTTAGAAAACAAATTTACATTTTAGAAAACAAAATAACATTTTAGAAAACAAATTTACATTTTGGAAAACAAAATAACATTTTGGAAAACAAAATAACATTTTGGAAAACAAATTAACATTTTGGAAAACAAAATAACATTTTAGAAAACAAATTTACATTTTGGAAAACAAATTTACATTTTAGAAAACAAATTTACATTTTAGAAAACAAAATAACATTTTAGAAAACAAATTTACATTTTGGAAAACAAAATAACATTTTAGAAAACAAATTTACATTTTGGAAAACAAAAATAACATTTCGAAAACAAATTTACATTTTCGAAAACAAATTTACATTTTGGAAAACAAAATAACATTTTAGAAAACAAATTTACATTTTCGAAAACAAATTTACATTTTAGAAAACAAATTAACAAGATGCAAAACACTTTTACGAGTCCCGAAACAAATTTACAAATGACAGATTCTTCACGGAAAGGGAATGTACCACATACGACGGGAAGAGGTGTTGTTGGTGAGCGCAGTCAATTTGTGTTGTTGTGAGTGGGTATATGGCGTGAATGAAGTTTATGGTGACTTTACGTGTGGTCGGTGTTTGGAGTTTTATATATGACGCGGACCTGACGGAAACACAGGGAACGTATCGACAGCCGCGGCCGGATCGAAGCTACAGCAGGGGGCTGCTGAGTCCGTCTGCAGCTGCAGGACCTGGAGCTCACTGCCCATTCCTGGGAGCCAAAACCGACACCACGCAGCTGGAAACCCAGGCCGTATTGCTGGGCCCGCTGGAGGGAAGGGAAGCCCGGGAGAATCAGATCCAGGACTGAACGGAGCGGACTGTCACAGCCTGCTGAAGTTTAAATCACAGGTTTCCTAAAGGGAGTCTGGCGGGACTCGGACTGTGGACGACGAAACACGACTTAAAGTCTCGTTAAATAAATAAATACATGCAGAAATAAATGAATCATTAGTGGGGGAGTGAGCCTGGACATTTCAGTCTGTTTAAACTTCACTTTGAAGCAGAACCTCTTAGTTCAGAAGGGGGTGAAGTTTCCGTTTGTACTCATATCTGTGAACTGATTATAATAAATATTCTTTGTATTAACACATTAATTAGTCTCTTTGTCTTTTTGTTTAAAAAAACTAGAACATCGCATGAGATTTTGACGATTTATAGTGATTTTATTTCCGTTAGACCTTGCCTACATTGCTTGACGCTGATGCATTAAGGACGGCCCATAGACAGTATATAAGGCAGTGCCTCCCCTGTTCCAAGATGGCGGCTCTATTGACGCATTCGATCCATAACTGCCGTAGTCAAGGCGACATGTATACAAAAACCTCATCACTTCCGGTATGTGGTACATTCCCCTTTCCGTGAAGAATCTGTCATTTGTAAATTTGTTTCGGGACTGGTAAAAGTGTTTTGCATCTTGTTAATTTGTTTTCGAAAATGTAAATTTGTTTTCTAAAATGTTATTTTGTTTTCCAAAATGTAAATTTGTTTTCTAAAATGTAAATTTGTTTTCGAAAATGTTATTTTGTTTTCGAAAATGTAAATTTGTTTTCTAAAATGTTATTTTGTTTTCCAAAATGTAAATTTGTTTTCTAAAATGTTATTTTGTTTTCCAAAATGTAAATTTGTTTTCTAAAATGTAAATTTGTTTTCTAAAATGTTATTTTGTTTTCCAAAATGTAAATTTGTTTTCTAAAATGTTATTTTGTTTTCCAAAATGTAAAAGTGTTTCATTCTTTGTAATGTTGCATTGCACTTCCCGGCATTGAAACAGGCTTTCACCATCTGAAGGGACATTTGCATTTGTAGAACAGCCAATAGGAATATCCTCTCTCTGAATTGACCTGTGATTGGCCAAAGTCTCATGTCACAGGCTACATTTACTAAAGACTGAAAACAGTGCAAAGAGGATTGCAGAGGCATAGTTTTCTTTCAATCCACTTGAATTACAATATGCTGAATTACCCAATGATGCACAAAGGAACTGCCTACCCTAGCCTTAATACTGTTATTTTACTTATTTATTGAGTAAATTTGACTTAAAATTAAAATTTAGCACTTTTAATACATTTTACAGCATGTTGTTCCCTTATAGTTCTTGGCACTTTCCACTGTCAACAATCTAATTTGTGTCTGTCACTTCAGGCTATGTTTTAGTCATGGTCGCATTTATGTAGTGATTAAAGCTCAGGAGGCAGGATAAAAGTATATCTCTATTAGTAGCAATAAATGGTCTGACAGAGCAAACATTACTGGAAGAAATAGGGCAGCCACTTTTGATTGCCAACATGACTCCCTGTATTGATTTGCTGTGAGGTCGGAGTCCATGTTAGCGTGTCCCTGTGGCTCTGTTTGATGGTTTAGACTTCCTCTCATTCCTCTCATCTCTTTATATTTGTGAAGCCAGAGGTTTTGCCAATTGTCAATTCGCTCAGCTAACTTAGCAAGATCCATCTATGAATGTGAAATCCATGTTATACTCAGGGTGAAGTGTATTATCAGTCAGTCAGCAGGGAACTGCAACACAGCTGAAAATAAGTCAAGTTCTTTGACTCAGTGGATCGGTATCTATTGATGGAAACATAAAGAGGAGCTGCTGACATTTTGTTATTATGTGACAGAGTGATTTTATTTTCTTGTGTATGAATTGCAAATGTCCTATCTTTGAAGCATAATGAACAGTAAACGCATCCTCCACCTACAAAAATCACTAAATTGGATTTCTCAACACCTAAAAAAATTGTCCTTAACTCACCATTAGGTTTAAATTATCACCTGGTCAGTTGTCCGCCACACAGCTGTGCAAAGTTAGGACAGCAGATGGACTCCCTTAATATGGCGACCATTAGAGATCAAGGACCTGGATGGGACCCAGTAGAGGATAACCTGACACGCCAGATGGTTTGTTAACATAGAACCAGATGAGAAGCCATTGGAAACTGTTTGGAAACGGGATATGTGATGCTGCTATTCTCGCGTGATCTCATGATATCGTGAGAATCCAGTTGCCGTGCAAGGTAGAGGATTGAACTTTATAGTTTTCAATTGTAGCATTCCAACATTCACCATGTTGTATTTTGTAATCAGTGCTGAAACCGGTTGAAAAAGTTTACCCGTAAAGAACTTTACCCGCTTTGCTCCCCCTACAGGTTGGAAGCGGAATTGTCCATTACATTACATTATACAAGTTTGCCAGATCGGTTAGCTGTTTGAGTCGAATGAACTGGACAATATAATGTAATGGATAAATCCGCTTCCAACCTGTAGGGGGACCGAAGCGGGAAAAGTTCTCTAGTGTTGCTTTAATCCTACTGATGGGTACAAGGAACTTTCATTTTGTGTTGATTTTGAACAACAGGTTTTGTCCCCTGTGGACAAAACCAGTAGTGTTTCCATGAGCAGCACCACCATACCTCGCAACGATCTTGATGTCAATATGATATAGTAATGTTAATTTGACATATGTACTGTTCATACACGTAGGTTAGCTTACATGTAAGCCTACAACTAAGATATTTGGATGCTTGGTAATAGTTATTTGGTTGATTCTGCTGAAGTTATCAACATTCCCTTGTAATGTCTTCATAAGCCAACAGCAAGATATATCTCAGAAGCAATGGCAACATGAAATGGTACGTAGCTTTGTTTTAGCCACCAACGTAAAACCACATCTCGCAATGTATTTCATAAATAAAGAGGGCCAATTCAGGATGTGTAAAGAACCCTTTTAAATCCCACAATTCATCCATGACTCCTGTTTTTGCCTGTGCACCATCACTGTCCCGTTTAGCTTTTTTTTGTTCTTCAGACAATTCTTTTTTTTTTTCTCTAAAGAAAAAACTCCTGCTTCCCTTTAAGTGGCTAATACTCACTGTGGAATTGCCTATGAATATGTAAACATTGGCACAGCCGGTCTGCGTGCTGTAAATCGGTGAATCAGACCCAGGGTCAGGCATTAAGCATAACTAAATAGAAATCACCAATCCTCTCACTGATGGTGTCGTTTGCTTATGTAGGTCATATAGAGGCATCAGTATTAAATTCAGACTGTTTCATAATCAGTTAAAAACTCCTTGTAGTTGCTTTAAAGGAAAAATGCTAGAGGACTCACTGAATGGTTTGATGGGCTGAAAATGTGTTTATGGGTGTTTTAAGCCCCCAATGTCTCCTTCTAGGCAGCACTGCCTGGAAGGCACTAGGATTAGGCAATGGTTATGGTTATTGTTAGGTTTAGGGTTAAGGTTAAGGTTAAGGTTAGGGATAGGTGCCTTGAAGTCAATGGTCACAGCGCTGCCTGGAAGGAGACGTTGGGGGCTTAAAACACCATTGAGCTGAAAATGTGAGAGATTTTGGAGCAACATGTCAGACAACCTTGTAATCACCATTATCAAAACACCAAATGAGCAGTATATTTGGGAAGAATGGTACCCATCCCTCCAATAGAGTTAAGAGACTTAAAAGTATGACAAAGATCACTGACTCTGTTTTGGATTATTTCTTGAGAGACCTAACCGAAAATACCCAGTTTAAATGCATAAACATGTTTGAGTTTCTAAAACTATATAAAATAAAGTATAAACCGTACATTTTTAAGAAGCACATTACACCATTAAGCAAAGGTCTAGCTCTTGGATTAATTTAGGAGATAAGTTACCATTCAATGGATAAAGCCTTGGCTATAAGTATAAACATAGGGAAATAAAGATTACTTTTTATACTTCAAGATATATTACTCAATGAGCTGGACCTCAAGCTTTTGATGTTTTTATTGACTGAATTTAGGAGAAATCTACAGGTGTAAATTAAACAGCTAAATGTGTATTTTAGATGGGTTTTTTTTTCCCAATAATCTAAAATCCAAAATCTCTAATTGACCAGTGCTTGAAAAAATTATAATTTTGCCTGTAGTTTCTCTCCAAAAAGTCAGAAAGTGGTCATAAAGTGTTATTTTTGTGGGTGAAGTATTATAAAATTGTTATGATATAAGGGTTCATCAATCAACGGTGACCTATATCTTTGAAATTACATTTATGGATTTATTATAGACTTAGTGGTTATGCATGAAAAGGAAATATGCTCTTTATTTCTTTTATTTCTCTCTCAAGAGAATCCTGGTGCCTTTGAACAAACTCAAATCTAATATAAAATCACATAAATCGCATTCATGCAGTTTAGGTTGTCTGTAAACGCTGACATGAGGCGCATTACTTCATCTTCATTTGTCCTGCCTCTGCCTGAGAAAGCCTTTCAGCACCATGGACAGCGCCAAGAAATCAGCACCATAGATATGCGCGAATATATAGAACTTCCACCTTCTTACCATGATTTCTATGAGAATCAAACAGTAACTTTAATGACTTTGTATCTCTGATTGGCCTAATCTTCCCATGAACCTTCAAACCCCTAAGCTATCCACAGTGCTGTTAGAGCACCAGGGTGACTGTGTTATCTTCACTGAAGCCTCAATTCCCAGACAAACTGCAGTCTAGTGGCCCATTACACTTACTGTATTTACCCATTGCAATCAGCGGGAGGGAGATAGATTGGCTGGTTAAATAAGTTACTTCATAACATTTCAGGAAACGCAGTTTTCAACCTCAAGATCTGCAACTGAGCTGCTATGGCCCCACTGCTGGGGAAAAAATAGGCGTCACATAAGCTATTACATAATTAGTAGGCTATAGTAGAAGTAAATGGGATAGTGGTGGGGTATTCTAATCAGAGGCAGAGAGCGAATACACAGTATGACCAGAAGATAACAGGAGGGGATAGGTATAATGACAGTTATAAAAAAAAAAAAAAAAAAAGAGAGGTTTGGGTGGAGGAAGGTGCCTTGAATCTTGATGCCTGGCCCACAAAGAAGAAGATGAAGATTTAAGGATGGGTGGTAGGGAGGAGGGGGCATTAGACACACACACACTGCATCATTTAAGTACTGCGGCTGATGTCATTTCCTAAGCACCATAATTGGTCATCAATGACTCTTAAAGCTGTGAAGAATGGCTAAATTAATACACACGCACACCTACCCAGGGGAGAGGCAGCTTCACTGATCCATTGAAACCTTAATTGCTCGGACCTCACACACCCTCTCTCTCTCTCTCTCTCTCTCTCTCTCTCTCTCTCTCTCTCTGTCTCTCTCCGACTCTCACACACACGCACACACCTGCAAACAGTGTAGCTCCCATTGAGCGCCACGGCGTCGCATATTCCCCGCTCACCTATACACAGTCGCACCTCTGCTGCCGTGGCCCCCATGTGGCCCCTCCCTTACCGGACTGGACTGATAAATAGGTTAAATCTGTCACCTGGAGTAGCCGAGATAAATGCACCGGGAGCGTCCGGAGAGCCCTTCCCATCTCTCCGCTGTTTTACCGATCTGCCCTCAAAGCTTTCACCGGGCATCATCCCGTGTTGATTTGACAGAGAAGATTGAATTTAAATCGTGATTTATTATTTTATTAGAGGAGACCGGCAACAGCAGCAGCACCAGCTCCGGTTGTTAGACCCAGACCCGTGGGCGGTTGGGTGGCGTCCGTCTGGGCGAGCTGATAGGACGAAGATTTGGCACTCCTACCAACTGCTTCATCCCAAATTCTCAAGATATGGCGATGAGAAGTGAGATGTAGAAAACGGATGGGAGGCCATTCATGTGGGTCTTGGCTTCAGCTAAAACGGACAAAATCTTGCAGCACCACCACGACCATCATCCTCATCCTCCCCCTCCTCATCTAACCAGTTGATATTTTTTTAAACAACTATCTAAAAAGTGTGCAGCACATGACACGTTGGTGAATCCCCGAGGCAGGTCCCACACAGACTGCATGAGTCTATCTTTGGCTGTCGGACGGACTCCTCAAGAGCACAGGGCAGATGCAAACAGACTAAACACATCTTGGCAATTCAAAAGACCCTCACCATCTCCGCCAACGGTGTTCTAACCGAGCGGGGTGTATCTCACACCGGGGGACCAATCTTTTCAAAGGCAGGTAGGCTATACCCCGACGGCTAATTAGTGTGCCACCTCTGGGTTGGTGTGTTAAAGGTGATCAAGGTGATTACCTCGACCGACCGCCCATGCGTCGGTCCCGCTGATGGCCGCAGAGCCGCGCAGGCGACTGCACCTGTTGTAATCAGTGTAAATGTGCGGAGCGTGCTTGTGCGCGAGCGTGTATAAATAGACCTCTATGTTCGTGTTGACAGTCTAGTAGCTGTGCTGTTTTAATGGCTGACAACGAAATTATGTAGGCTATGTGTCTCTTTGCATTCCGACTATTTCAACTGCTCCTGTCTTTCCAGCTGTTTGCGTGCGTCGCGCGCGTCAGTGCGCGCTTTGTGGGTTTAATCGGTGTAATTAGGTGATTATAGGTCCATCACACACGCGTTATAAGTGTAATTACAGTATAATTGTCTAAACACGCAGTAGGACGTAAAGCACTCCATCACTATACATCATGCTTTGTGGCTTATCAACCGCTCTCCTATTCACTCAGGCTGTAGCAGCTCGCATATTGCTTCTGATAAATGGGGACTGGCTGCAGTCTAAAGCCCAATTGTATTCTCATTGCCAGATGCTCTAAAACTCCCCAGTCATAAAGCGTGATGGCCAAATCTGTCACCTGCCTCACATTCATCATCCGATACCCCGGGGGGACGTGCGTGGTATTGTTCAGTGTGAGTATGAGCATTTGGGAGGGTAGCGCGCATGAGTGTTTTTTTTTTTTTTTTTAAGTTTTTTTGTATTCTCAGACACCCAATTCTCGGTGCAATGTGGGTGACATGTAGCAGCGAATTTGAGCATCAGGCGGTGTGAGTCCAGCTGCGCTCCCTTTACTGCAGATGCGCGCGTTGTGGCAGACCATCGCGGGTGTCCAACTCTATTTCGGTCGGGTGGGACTCTTTTACGGTAACATCCAACAAGCCTCGGTTCAGACCACTGGACAGAAGATCAAGGGCGCACACGTCCACATCTCCTCGCGGGGATAGTAGTGAAGTACCAGAGACATTCAATTGGCGCAGAAGCTGGTGGTGGGGTCAGACAGAACGTGTTGTATGACCCAGGTTGACCTCCGGGAGAGACGGCTGTAGGCGATAAGATGGGCAGCCTATCCAGCGCCTCTGTTGAGGAAATGTTTTTAGAGTACTGCCTTGATGGGTAAGAGAGAGACAGCAGATATCACAGCTGTGTGGAGGCTGTCTGTCTTTGCCCAAGGTGACTTCTGGAGGACACTGACAATGTGACATTGAACAGAGACAGTAAAGAGAGCTAGTTATTTGATTTCCATTAATTGTTTTCATTATTGATTTAGCTGCAAATCTAGTAAGAAGCCATTTTTTTGTTGGTCGCCTGTTGCATGTCCTTCTTTGAAGTGTAGGATGTGCCTGCTGTCTCTTTTTTTGGCTTTGTGGTCTGTTTGACAAATCACAGAGTTGCAGTTTATCTTTATCCAACAGTGGTGCTTCAACGGATCAACTGTGGTCTCTCATTATTTTTGTCAGGCCCAGGCTGGCCTTATCTCCAGATTGGAGAAGACATGGAGAGCTAACTGTCGTTTTAGTGGCTTGAAGTGAAAAATTATTTGTTGATTTATCTTGAAGTCTGCCTGGCCAGCTAACACATGCCATGCACATCACAGTCCTTGGATGAAGTTAAATCACACAGTTTTGATGGTTTATCTGTGGTTCCCGCAGTAGTAACAACCTGTTTCCTTTGATCTAATGAATAAGGCTGTCATGTTGTCTTGTCTTGGCTGCCTGCTTGTGATATAAGCGCTGTGCATGCGCCCCTGTTGGGGAAAAATACTGTTGGGCCCTCTCAGCTCTTTTCTGCCATTCGCTGCTAATGCATTCCTCTCCATGGGGAGAGAGGGAGGTGAGGAAAAAACATGATTCTCCTTTCTCCCTATTCCCAGCTTAGTTTGCTCCTTTTCCCTTCATCTCAGCCTCTTCCCTCCAGTCTGAGCTCAAATGTGTTCTGATCACTACTCTGCAGACTTGAAACTCGGCTCCCTAGAGTGCGGGTGACCCCACAGTTCAAACACTGTTAGCCAGCCTGCTTTCATTTGCTCCTTTCATCCCCTTTGCACCCCATCCTCGCTCTCTCTTTTTCACCTGTCAGTCTGTCTTTCTGACACTCCTCTTACTGCTCTCAGCCAGGCGATGAGGCTTATCAGATGGAGGTTTTCTGCTAAAGCTGGTCCTTGTCAGCTCTCATGCCCGTCTTTGTGACAACAGTTTGTATTTTCACAAGTAGAAAAACCTCAATCCAAAAATATATGGGAAAAAAACAGGGAGTGAGTGAGAGAGAGAGGTAGAAAAAAAAGAGAGGTGACTGAGTTTGATGTATGTGTATGTGTCTCTGCTGGTTTTTGCCACGAGTGAGTGGGTGTTTCTGTCAGTGGAACAATTCTGAGAGCAGACGGACTGTTAAAATACATTCTCATATTAATTTCATATCATATGTCTTATTAATTTGTCCACTGATTAAATAATTGCTGGGTCCTGTTTAGTTTGAGGAGTTGGGGATTTCAGCCGGCTGTGGCTTATTTAACAGCCATTAAATGTTCATAATTTTTTCTTGTGACTCTTTTTTTAATCTTGCGATTAATTATTTTGTCATTACCATGAATATCTTCACTTGTATATGCACCACAGATCACAAATACATATTGATGAACTTCATCTTAATGTAAATACAAACCTACCTCCTCTTCCCACCACTGCTACCTGGTCATAAACATAACAATGGTACATGTACATCTCATATACATGCATGTTCCCAACATCTGTCTTACAGATGTACATGCACCCATAGAAATTTAAACATTGACATGTATTAATTATTTTTTGTTGTTGTTGCAGAAATACATGTACAAATACACCTCTTTATTTGTATATATGTGAGCATACTTACAATATACATGTATAAATCTGCTATTTCTGCTCATGCATGCCAACACATTAACTTAAAAAGCAGTATACACATATTCCCAACATGTTTACTTTAGTATATGCATGTGAACTGGCACACCTGATGGCCCAATTAGTCACCACTAAAAATAAACAACAAAATAATATATAATAAGTGAAATATGATGCATAGGCTAATTTGTCTCTACCTTTCTCATATTGGTAGTCATGCATTTCATATGAACCTGTTGCTACCTGTCAAATGTTACTGTCCATCACTTTAACATGTGTTGTGATGTGATTTTTTTTTTTTCAGTCAACCGTTTAATTTGCCTTTGTGGGAAACTGAAGAAAAGGGGCTCTTGTGTCATTTTGTTTTGTAAAAAAACCCTGATGCCACAGAGGGTTTAGTCTATATCCTCGACGTTCCACTTCCAGGATTGCTTCGTTGCCAACGGAAATTCAGCCAGGATATCCGTTGCCTTGGGCTTCCTTTGTGTTGCCATTTTAAACTCTGGTCGATTTATGAGGACTATGGTTAACCTTTTCCCAGATCTCTGCAGTGTAAATCCAGACAGCTAGCTAGACTAGCTGTCCAATCTGAGTTTTCTGTTGCACAACTAAACAACCTTTGAACGTACATGTTCCACCAAAATAAGTTCCTTCCAGAGGCAGCGGCACCGTGGCTTTTCCCGGTGCCTAGCACCACCCAAGACGATTGTGATTGGTTTAAAGAAATGCCAATAATCCAGAGCATGTTTTCCTCCCATCCTGGAATGCTGTGTGGACTAGCCAGACACTCCTCCGCAGCAGTGGAGGAAGGTCTGGCAAAGCGAGACTACAGAGGGTTTAATGTAGTAGAGGGGCTGCCAATCTCCTCAGTGATGATCATATTTATTAATTTAATTAAATCTTAAAATGAATTCTGTCTAATTAATTAATGTGACAATATTGTTAATAATATTGACATGCGTTTAAACAGCGGCCAATGCAACCATAAGTGATAATTATTGAAGAAGTCAGCAAACTGACTCCATGTCAGTTACACGGCAACATCTCTGTAAAGCTGCTAACATCATCCATCAAAGCAGCTGGGACCTGAGACTCAATCTGCAAAACAGATACATGTTAAATGTGCAGGTAGGAAAATTTTAGTCCAATGAATAGCTTGAAATGGTACAAAGGTAAGTGGTGAACTGCCTGACCTTAAAAAAAAGTAAGTTTACCCAAAACTGAAAAATAATGTACATTTCAGTATTTTTCAAAAAGGCCTTTATCAGGGAACAAGAAATGGGTAAACAATGTAAAGCTGTTCTGCAGCAATGAAGGTTGATCAAGCTTGAAAGTTGGTGCTACCAATTCCCACAGGTGTTCCAATTTATCTGGATTACTTACAACCCCCTCTGTTTGTATAAAAGTATTGTTGGAACACACTGTGGTACCATACCCTCGTGAGCATTATATGAACAGTATTGTACTGCAGAAACTAGTGTGTTGCTATAAAAATAGCGGGAAAAAGGCAATTAACAATGGAAGAGAGATAGACCATCATAACACTTAAGAATGTTGGTCTTTCCTACAGAGAAATTGCGATGAAAGTCAAGGTGTCAGTGAGTACAGTATTCTTCACCATCAAAAGGCACTTAGAAACTGGGGGAAACTCTGACAGGAAGAGGTCTGGCAGACCCAAAGCCACAACACAATCAGAAGACAAGTTTCTGAGAGTCAACAGCTTGCGTGATAGGCGGCTCACAGGACAACAGCTTCAAGCACAGCTTAATAGTGGTCGTAATAAGCAAGTCTCACTTTCAACTGTAAAGAGAAGACTTCGAGCTGCAGGTTTGATAGGTCCAGTTGCAGCAAGAAATCCATTGCTAAGACGTCAGAATAAGAAAAAGAGGCTTGCCTGGGCCAAGAAACATCGGCAATGGACTACTGAAGACTAGAAGAAGGTGTTATGTACTGATGAATCAAAATTTTAAATCTTTGGTTCATCACGCAGGATTTTTGTACGCTGTCGAGTAGGCGAAAGGATGGTTCCTCAGTGTGTGACATCAACTGTCAAACATGAAGGAGGAAGCATGATGGGCTGTTTTGCTGGATCCAGGGCCGGTGATTTGTACAGAGTGAAAGGCACCCTGAACCAAAACGGCTACCACAGCATTTTGCAGCACCATGCAGTACGGTCTGGTATTATAGTTGGTCAGGGGTTCCTCCTACAGCAACATAATGACCCAAAACATGTCCAAGCTATGCCACAAGATTGTAAGCTTAAAAATATGGAGTGGCCAGCACAGTCACCAGACTTAAACCCCATTGAGCTGGTTTGGGATGAACTGGACAGAAAAGTGAAAGAAAAGCAACCTACAAGTGCCACACATTTATGGGAACTTCTGCAACAGAGTTGGGAAGAACTTTCTGAAGAATATTTGATTTCCATTGTAGAAAGAAGGCTACTTTGATGAGTCAAAAATATAGAATACATTTTGGTTTATAAATTGATTCCATGATTTCTTTTTTAACTTAAATTGTTCATTTGTTCTATTCTTTCATTTCAGAGTACAATAAGACATTGAACTGCATGAATTTCAATAAAAACCTGGAAAAATTGGGGTGTTCTAAAACTTTTGACCGGTAGTGTATTTCATTAGAGCTCACAAACTATGTGCACATACACACTTTCCTGCACACATACACAGTGTCTGCTGTCCATCTCTTTCATACACACAGCTATTTTCACACCTGGTGTCCTCTACAGATCACCAGAGCAGACTTGCACCTGTCCCATGGCTCTTAACCTTTTACACTGTCTTTGTCATCACGCTCAGTCTGTGTCTTGTTTCTCCCTTGGCTCTGATCCACAAAGGTCCAAAAAGGAGAGGAGAGGAGAGGAGAGGAGAGGAGAGGAGAGGAGAGGAGAGGAGAGGAGAGGAGAGGAGAGGAGAAGAGAGGTTAATACTTTGACTATGTTTCCTGTGACAGAGACATCCCCACTCTTCTGTCTGGCAGCGGCATGCTCACAAAATACTCCCAGGATCTTTATCTCCTCCTCCCTCCCTATCTTTCTTTCTCTCCATTACCTCGACACTTCAGCATGTACTATTGGCAGGAATCGTACATGAAGCATATCGCCAGTGTCAAAATATTACACTGGGAAAGCCCTCAGACAGGCAACTCCCATGAATTAAAGTAGAGAATCGCTCTGATCATACGACAGCAGGGGCCATGGCTGATTGATGACCCGACAAGCCCTGCAAGTCTATTGGTGAGGTGTTAGTGGGGGGGGGGGGGAGTGAAAAAGAACATGCAGGAGAAAGACAGCAAGAGCATGATCGCTAGATAATAGAGTTCCTGATTGTACTCTGATGGTATTTATCAGAACAATAACAGTAGAATATTTTTTATGACTCCATTGAATTATAATGTGCTTACATAATTTGTCACTGTGATTCTGCCACAAGGAGACAGCGGTTTCTGAGCAGAGTGGAGGGAACAATGTTCCCTCCACAGGAGCTTGTGTTTCTAAAAATGGCTCATGACTGTGCTGGTAGTCGGGGTTTGAATATACATGCACACACTGAGACTCAAATCCCTCTTACCTGTAGTATCCTCGCTCACACACTCACATGCAATGTTTATTTAGACTATGTGTGCGTGTGCTCTGCAGGGAGAAGATGCCATTCCACCATGTGCGGGCGGGCCTGCTCTATCCAGACAACTACCTGAGCAGTTCCCTGACGGAGGGCAGCGAAGCCTTCCAGCTCACCAGCATCTCCACAGAGGAGCTGGGAGGTAAGTGTGCCTTCAGAGCAAGAAAGAGAGGGTGGGAGGTGGTGGTGGGGGCGCAAAGTAAAGTGTGAGGTACTAGCAATTAATGTTTCACTACTGGAACAATGCTGTTTACAACGCCTCAATTCTCCCGGGGAAAGATTTTTCCATTTAGCCATTCTGTCAGAGCTTGAATGGATGCAATGGTTTCCAATTATGCTGCTTAGGAAATAAAATCAGTTACAGGACTCAGAATGACAGAAATATAATATGTATAGGCTGAAGTAGGACACCAATGTATTGATATTGGTTTCCTTATTCAAGTTTTCAATCCATCACACATGAAAATTGATGCAACCAGCGGTCACAACGGCCTGTCTGGTAAATAGATTTTTATGAAAACAAAACTGCACTTTGACAATTTGAGCTAAAGTAAAGCCATCTGTTGTCTCTGTAAACAACCAAAATCATGAGTGAAATCCACTGTATTGAATGTAGACTTTTTAAAACAAGTATGTTGTTTTACATTCAACACACGATAGATAGCAGCTCAGTTTTTTGAATATATTCTTTTATTTATTTATTCATTTATTTTGTAATCTCCAGGCTAATAAATCCAAAGTTTACCAAAATGTCTAAATATGATCACTTCAAAAAGGACTCATGTGGGTGTTTTCTGGTACAACACCCTTATGTTTACAGGAAGAGTATGGTTTATTACAACATGGGTTTTATTTTTGTAGCTATGGCCTTTGGTTTTATCAGCTATGATAACTTACCAAATTAATTCCTGAGATATGGGAATATGACAACATTGCTAAAAAAAATGTCCAATGGGGCAACAAACATGATCAATCCTATTCTTTGAAGTGGTTCACAGTCAAGTTGGATTTGAAGGAAAAAACAAAGGCAGATAGTAAAACAACAACTTAAACTGTCAACATCCATACAGTATACAAACAGACTTCAGGATGCAACTTTGACCTACAGTACTCGCCATAGTTGTGCACACTTGCAGTTTTCCTGTGCATTAGCATTAGGGATTACAATACAGGTGCACTCACTTTCAGTATTACCTCCAAATAAAGTGGTATCTAATCTGGCATC
Organism: Perca fluviatilis; assembly: GCF_010015445.1. NCBI lineage: Eukaryota > Metazoa > Chordata > Actinopteri > Perciformes > Percidae > Perca > Perca fluviatilis. Next base: position 17,982,002 of record NC_053127.1, read on the forward strand.
ATTGTCAGCTTGTTTTCAACCTGAATGATCATCTGACTGCTTGTGCTTTTTGCCTCATTGGACATATTTAAAGCATATTTCCTATAGCTGTTGGCAAATAGGCTACAAATGTATTATAATTTATGGCCAGACTTAAGAAAATAAAACCCAAGTAGTAACAAACTGCAGGTTTTCAGTTCAATTCAATTTAAAAGGGCTTAATTGCAGTAGTGGAAAATGTACTCAGCTCCTTTACTCAAGTAAAAGTAACAATACCACAGTGCAAAAATACTCTGTTACAAGTAAAAGTCATGGATTTAAAATATGTAAAAGTACACAACTATAAGCATAAAAAAAAATCTTAAAGTACCAAAAGTAAAAGTTCTCATTTTGCAGAATGGCCTATTTCAGAATCATGTATGGTGATTATTGAAGCATTAATGTGTACATCACTTTTATATAGCAACTAGTAAATATGGGGCTAATTTTAATCTATATTTTAAATTATGTATTACTTATATACTGCTGGGTAGCTTGTGAACTTCCCCTGGGGGATCAATAAAGTTATTTATATGATAATATGATAATATATTTGTTGATTATCTGTTGTATTATTAATCTGAGTCAGGAAAGTAACTAAAGTTATCAAATAAATGTAATGCAGTAAAAAGTACAAGCACGATCAAGGAAGGCTTGTATCATGTGGACGTGCCAAATGTTTTGTTGTTATTACTTAGAATCCCTCATGGGGATGACAGAAACTATGCACTATAGCTTTAAGTACAGTACTTGAGTGATGAAAAGTTTCAAGAACAAAGCATCACTATACAATATGTCGAAATATTTGGACCCTTGTGTGGTGTTCATATTTTTGTTACATAGCCAATGTTCCCAGGTCTGGTGGTCCCACCACATTATTAGGCTTTTAAATCAATACAGCCATAACAATTTATGCAAAAATACTTACCAGATGTTTAGCTCAATTACCAATGATATATACATCATTTATGGTTCATATTTGCCATTTAACCCCTGTGAGATCACATTTATGATCATATGATCATTTTCGTTTTTTGGGAGAAAACAAGGAAATTCAATTATAAAAAAGGTAAAAAAAAAAAAATAGAAACAAGATTTTTGATAATTATTGGTGCTTATTTCTTAGAACTTAATCAGAACAGGTGAAAGTGCTTGAAATGTAACAATTATGTAACTTTGTGTGGGAATAGCAGGTGCAGAAATACAACATAGTTTCATAGCACCTACATTTAAATATACTCGAGTCCAGTAGACCCGAACACCTCATATGTAATAGTTATGTGTAGGGGGGGTGTACCATGTGCAGTCATTGAAAATAAGTTATTTTTTTGTTCTTCACAGAAAATGAGCCAAGGCCAATGAGTTTGAGTTAGAAGAAATAATAAATAGCATAATTTTTCTTTTAGTAGACATTGAAAACGGGTCCCACAGACCCAAACACCACACAAGGGTTAAATTAGCTTAAATGACACATATGAGTTTAACTTTCATACAGTCTATACAGTGTGTGTGTTTAGTGACTGCACGACTGACCGCAGGCTGAGGGATCCTGAAGCATATTGTACGTCATTGCATTTGGGTCCTGATTATAGGCTATCCTATAACATAACCTCACACGTGCTATTTGACCGGCTGCACAAAACAAAGACTTCTACAATGAGTGCATATACTTCAGTCGTGGGTTGGTTTGAAGGGAAAGAAACAGCTGATCGTGACACCGAGCTAGGACAGAGAGCAGAGAGAGTGTGTTTCTGTTTGTTTGTGTTTATACATGTGGCCTATTGTAGTTTGCTCGAATGAGCTTTGGTATGAAGTATTTTGTTGCATAAATCTTTTAATCCAATGTCCCTTGTGCACAACTTAACTCAACCCAGTTCGCTAAAACAGTTGCCTTGGTGTGCTGAAAGCAGAGCTGGTACAGCGACTGAAACGTCTCGCCATCATTAGTCCGGTTGGCCTCTGTCTGGGTTTTGTTTGTCAAGGGCAGCGAGAAGGGTAAAATAGTTTGGACCTGTGTAGCTATTATATGAATTGAATTTGGACTCTTAGACTCCAGACATCATGATGAGGCATTTTCTAATCCCTGTCAGACACAGATCTAACGCAACCAATAGGATTGTTTGATGTGGACAAAATATCTGTGGTGTTTGTTGCCAGCATTTGAAAACTCCTAATCCTACTTCAGAGAGATGCTGAAGGTTCTTCTAGGATCATCTGTTAGCGCAGATAGAAGGGTAGTTAATCACCCCTGTGTTGGATCGCTGCTATCTTTTTCTTGGTTGTAAGGTGTTTCATCAATCACAGTGAGAACATGTACAGTTCTAGGGTGTTAGATTCTTAATACACAGTCGAAACAGGCAGAGCTGCATGCTCATACAAACACACACACACACACACACACACACACACACACACACACACACACACACACACACACACACACACACACACACACACACACGGCATTGCACAGTAATAAATCAAGGACCAGCTCATTTGTACTCTAAATGTACTCCTTACTGTTGAGCTGCATACAAATACATCTTACTTTGTTTTGGGAGGCTGCACGCTCGCCCTCATTCCCAATCCCTTGCCTCTAATACTCACTTTATTTAGTGAGAGAAAAAGGGAGGCAGTGGCTCGGCGCCTGAGTCTAGTTATCAGCCGTCGGGGATATTTACAGGCTTATATGGGGGCTGCGACTAAACTTCGGCTCTCTCACGCATCTGACAGAGCAAAGACAGTCATAGAAGGCAGATCTGAGACAGACTTATTACACAGAGGAAGGAAGAAGTAGCATGTCAGGACAAGAATATTAATGACACACAGCCTGAGAGAGACAGGGAGAGATGAACTTCATTAAAAATATATTGTTTAAGGTAGGAAAAGGATTATTCATCCATCCATCCATCCATCCATCCATCCATCTTCGTCCGCTTATCCGGGTCGGGTCACGGGTGCAGCAGCTCCAGCAGGGGACCCCAAACTTCCCTTTCCCGAGCCACATTAACCAGCTCCGACTGGGGGATCCCGAGGCGTTCCCAGGCCAGGTTGGAGATATACTCCCTCTACCTAGTCCTGGGTCTTCCCCGAGGCCTCCTCCCAGCTGGACGTGCCTGGAACACCTCCCTAGGGAGATGCCCAGGGGGCATCCTTACCAGATGCCCGAACCACCTCAACAGGAAAATAATTAGTCTTGGGGAAATTGGGATTTCAATTCCGTTGTGCAGTAGGCTGTTACTCTTCATGATTGGGATTTTCCTGTAAAGATCTGCACAAATGCCAAATGCCAGCTGAAAACCCTTTCTTTGAAGTGTAGAGATCCATTGAAAAATGGAGAGCTCGCCCGTGAAAAGATGTTGAATAAAGACTCACAGAGTCTGTCCTGTCTCTGCTGTCTTTATCAAGTCGATAAATTCGACCACCTCCTACCCCAGCCCAAAGCTCCGCCTCCGCTCACAGAGTGCCAACTGAATGACAGGTCATTAGTCGGAGATTGACCAGGGTATTTTGTAAGAAGGTCTTCAGAGGTTTGAGTTATTCTGATGCACAAACAGATAAATGCCTCATGAAAAATCTGTGTTTACTGACAATTTCATGTTACAAGGAAGCATTTCATGTGGGAGGAGAGAGTCGGAAAAGCTCTTGGTACTGATGGTGGATATTGTGCTGTGGAGGGATTGGTACAGGTCCCGTGGGGTTTGTAAAATACAATAAGTATATAAAGATGTAAGAAAGACAAGGAGGGGGGAGGGAGAGTGGGAGATCACCCTCACCTTGATTTGTCTGAGAGAAAGGCTGCAGTACTTCCAGTAAATGGGAAAGCCTGTTATCAGCACCAGGGAAGCACCTTTGTGCACTGTACACAGACCTGCTAAAATCTGTTCATTCATTTCATCTGATGGATTAGTCAATCTCACTCACACCATCTGATGGCTCACTTTTATATAAGTCTAAATAGTCATTTAATCCATTGTTGGTACAGAAATAATGATTATAACTACTTTAGGGTGAGGGAATGATTGTGGTAATGATTTAGAAGAAACCAGTGCTGAATGGAGGTAAGATACAGGATGCAAACTGCGGTCACATAGTTTGACGGCCAAACCACCCTGTCCTCCTCCCTAAGAGGTTTTTCATTGCTTTGACAACATCACACTGTTTTTGCCTTCACATAACCACAAGAACTCCTTGCAAGAAAAATGTAAACATAACACATGTAATTTCCAGTATATAAACAAATGACCAATGCTGCTGTCGTTGAGTCTTCTTAACATATGTAGTATAACCAGAGGTGTATAAAGTACTAGAGACCCATGCTTGAGTAAAAGTACAAGTGCTCTATCAAAAAAGTGACTTGAGTAGAAGTTGAAGTGCTCTTTAAGCACCCCACTTAAGTGGAAGTACTTAAGTATTCAACATTTTTTGTACTTAAGTATTGCAAGTAGTTCATTTCAAAATGTATTACTCAAGTACTAAAACTAAAAGTACAAGTATTGTGTTATGTAGTTATTAAAGAAAGCAGTCAAATTTTGAATATCATATTGTTGGAGATCAACTTTTTACTTGGTATTAAGGCAGTCACAAGCTGTACATTGCTGGATATGAAGAAAGTTTCTGAAATAAACCCCAAAAGGTACATTCATGTCACAGCTGTTATAACTACTATTATCTGATATATATATATATATATATATATATATATATATATATATATATATATATGGGTTATTAATCACTTGTTAACAAATACTGAAATAAAACGTATGATGTAGTGGAAAGTTAGCAAGCTAGCGAAATACAGATCAACAGCTTCACATCACAGGGTCAAACGGTTAACATTCAGTACTCACTGCAGACTGAAACAACTCAGGAATAGATTACTCTGCTGCAACAATAACTAAATAGAAAGAGTACAAACTTACATTGTCTCTGACTTCTGAACGGGCAACCGTAATTAAAAGAATGTAAATTATATAATAACTTACGTAATTATCGTACGCAACTAACGTTGCCGTAACTACACACACTGTAACCTACACAGTCTCCGTAGCGTGAGGCATTCACAACAGTAACGAGTAACAATGCAGCACATAAAAAATGTATCGGAGTAAAAGTATTAAACACATTGAAAACATGTACTCAAGTAAAAGTGGAAGTAGGAGAAAAAAATAATACTCCAGTAGAGTACAGATACAGCCTTTTAGTACTTAAGTACAGTAGTGAAGTAGTTCTACTTTGTTACTATACAGCTCTGAGTGTAACAAGTAGTATAGACAAGGTAATGAGACTAGACACTTTTTTAATGGCAATAAAGAATAAAAATGAACAGATACTTGAATCTGCTGTGATGTGCCCCCGACCTTTAAGACACATAGAAAACAAGAAAATTAATTAAAAGCAAAGGACAAGTTAAGGATATATTCACATTTTACACCACACATGCCAACCTTGTCTCAAGTCTCAAACTAATTGCATAATATACAGCTTATCTATATAACTATTTCTGTTTGTGTGTATATATAATAGATTTTATTAAATACTCACTGGATGAAATCTGACCAAAATAATCTTTAACAGTAAAATGTGTCTTATTTCCCCAAAGGAAAGAGAGGAAGGCTGACAGACAGTAATGTACAGTGATATGTTGTTCGTTTGTCGTGCAGAGATCCGTGAGGCGTTTCGTGTTCTGGATCGTGATGGGAATGGTTTCATCTCCAAACAGGAGCTGGGCATGGCCATGCGCTCCCTGGGTTACATGCCCAGCGAAGTGGAGCTGGCCATCATCATGCAGAGACTCGACATGGATGGTGAGGCAATACATAAGGACACACACTTGGGTGTATGCACAAAGCATACATGCAGTCACACAGAATGAACCTTTTCATAAAAAAGCTGTTTAACATAAACCGCATGTGTGTAATGTTTGTTTCTAGTTGTTGTGTCTGTGTTGTTTTCCTTCCAATGAAAGCAAGCTGTATGAATATTCCTCTGTGTTAAATTTTTATGTGCTATAAATAAAAAAACACTTTTAAATGATGCCAAAAACATAGAATGTAATGCCTCTTGCTTGAAGTAAAATTAGATTTTGAGTTACAGTCTCCTTCAAAATGTTCCTGCAAAACTGTTTCTAAACTGCCTGAAGAGCAGCAGGTGGTCAATTTAAAGAAACAAAATTCCCTTGGAGACAATAAAGAGAGAACCTGTCTACTCCAGCTCCATTTGTAAATCCACAGAGGATTGCAATTACTCCTAAGCAGTCCCTGAATCACAAATAAGCCAAGTCAATCTTTTAACTGGTTCTTATCTGCCTGCTCCTGATTCCACAGCTCGTGGTAAATATCAAAGGTCAAAGCTAAAAGCTTTTTGCTTTTGCCTCCATGAGTAGTCTGACCATCTGAAAACTGCACTGCCATTTGTTCTGAGGGGACAGTATCTCTCTTAAAGTCCTCCACCTCTGACTTCTATCATCTCAATGTCATAAACCAACGACAGCAGTCACTGTCACAATTAAGTTAAGACTGTCTATTATTATTGGTACGGTACTTCAGATGATGAATTTTATGCCATTAAATCCCCTTTTCAATAATATTAATCCACTGATCTCTGGCATTATATTATTATCCTTCCCTCAGGTTTGAGTCAAAGTAGTCTTAAAATATAATATTCTATTATGTTAATTTAAAGCTGCATTTTTGAGAAACTGCAGTCAGGTTTCAGAACAGTTCTCTGATGCTGTTTGATACTAATAATATACTGTAGGTAATGCTTAATCTGCAATTTCCTAGTAATTTCCAAGACGTTTCCTGGAAAGAACTATGTAATTTGGCACTAATCTTACGGGGATTCCCTTAAAAGAAGTGCTCCATTCAAACCCAAGTAAATATAATTGAAAACTCTATTCTCCATATATGTGTGAATTGCATGTTGACAGATTTCACATTTTTGCATGTTCAGCTGGCCTGCTGTGCACTGACTAAAAGACTCCCTATGTTATACAGTAATTCATTAGAATTCATTCATGTTTTGCAAGAGTACCAATTGAATATTTTCTCTATTTTCCCTGTCCCATTGAAGGGACCTTTTTGAGAATTTTTCAGAAATTACAGACCCATAAAATAAAGTGTTATCCTGCTACCAATACTAACACAGCAGCACTGAGACTTGTGCAGGTTACATCTAATGCTTCTGATATGCTACTTATTATAGCAAATAATAAATAGAACATTAGAGAACACTGCACTATAAAGTATAATGAGTTTATACAGTAACTCAGTTTAAAGACATGCTGTTGTGGAGATGATCACTGAGTATTAATTCCACGGGACGCTGGCTGTTGATTGCTATCTCTAAAAACATGCAGCAGTAGAATGCATAATGCAAACACTTACAAGTTGCGATTGTGAAATGCAATTGTGAAATGTCCCCTGAATTGTCACTTTGACGCAAAAACAATCCCCAATTGCTCGCACACAGACACACACACACACAGGCATGCACTTGCAAAGGTGCACACACCTTATTTGAAAGGTGAATTAGTGCTGATAATGCATGGGTGTTTGTCACGGATGAGGGCACATCCATCTGTTGATCTATCTCAGGGTGCTTTTCTTTGTTTCGGCAAGCGAATAAACTTCAGCATAAAATGCATTATTTAGCTCCTGTCTGCCAGCCGTCCTATGTGTGTGTATCTGATTTTCTTGTCTTCTTTGTTGTCTTCTTTGTGTGTGTGTGTGTGTGTGTGTGTGTGTGTGTGTGTGTGTGTGTGTGTGTGTGTGTGTGTGTGTGTGTGTGTGTGTGTGTGTTTTGGTGTGTTGTGTGTGTGTGTGCTTGCGTGCCTGTGTGCCTGTCTGCCTGTGTGCGTGCCTGCAGGGGACGGCCAGGTGGACTTCGAAGAGTTCATGACGATACTTGGGCCCAAACTGCTGTCATCTGACAACAGAGAAGGATTCCTGGGCAACACCATCGACAACATCTTCTGGCAGGTGAAAGACAAGACCAACCTTCTCCTGATGCTGGAGTCTGTTTATCATCACTCTCAATCCTTATCACTTACCAGTTACATCCTTTACGCCTCCTCTTACTAACTCTGCCTCACCTCGCACTGTGCAATTCAGCAGTCAGATCAAGTCTTACATCCTTAAGCATAAACCCTAGTTTCTGCAGGGACTCTGCACAAACACACACATAAGTGCAAAAATACACAAACACACACAAACGCACTCTCAGGCCCCCCTTCTGCTTCTTCTGAAAAACAGAGACTTTTTTTCTTTCGACGCTGGGCCTTAAAGGAAAAGAGACCTGCTGAGAATTGAGTGTGTTTCTTTATGTGAGTATGTTTTGGGGTTTGGTTATGTGTGTGTTTATCATTCACGGTGTTGCAGAGGGTATTACCATAATAAAGATTTCAGGGATGTGCCCCAGAATGAGGAAAGACTGAGCTTGTGTGCTTTCAAGTGTCCAAACTGGGCTCAGTGGTGATTAAGGCTGCAGCTCATCTGCATGTTTTTTAACCTACTTGTTCTGTTTTTGAAAATTGTTTCGGAAAGAATATGTGCTGCTCTCAGAGTGCTTTTTTGCCTCTTAGGTAAGACATGCGACAATAATGAAAAGTGCAGGGTTTTGAGTGTGTGTGTGTGTGTGTGTGTGTGTGTGTGTGTGTGTGTGTGTGTGTGTGTGTGTGTGTGTGTGTGTGTGTGTGTGTGTGTGTGTGTGTAGAGAGGGGATTGAGTGTGAGGATGGCTGGTTGAGCAGGGTGACAGCTCTCAGGAAGCTGTTCTCTGCTTTTCTTGAGTCAAATGAGAGGAGAAACATTTAGAGGGTGACTCACTGAAATGAGGAGGTGTGTGTGTTTCAGGTTACAAACACATACTGGGCCACATTTACATAGACATTCTTTATCCTAGATTTCATTGTGCAATCACTTCAGGAAGTATCATTTAAAAACATTTATCTATGACATTCACACATCAGAAACTTGGGATTTAACATCAGAAGTCATAAAACGATAATTTCTTCCTAAATCGTATGAAGTGGAACAACTTTTAGAGACACATTGTATCTATGAAGGAGGGATGAAGCAATAGGGACTACAGATTGCCAGCCAGCAAAGCTGATAGAGATGAAAGAATAGAGAGGCAAGCTGGACAATATGTGGGGATGGGGAGCGTGGTGTTGGTGGTGCAGGGGGATGCCCCACATAAAGATACAGGAATATAAAGGATACCCATAAAGGAGGAGAGTGGGAGAAAATGAAAGAAGAGGTACAAGACACTGTGATTCATGAAGGTCGCAGACAGTGCTAGTCTCAGGGGTGATTTAAAATGTTCACCTCCCACAAAGAGAAAGACAGACTAAAAGAAAACAGGAAGGAGAAGGAAAAATAAGAGACGGAAGAGGCTGGAGAGAGAGGGAGCAAGAAATGAAAGTGTAGAGCGAAAGAATATAGGAAGAGAGGGAGGAGGAGGAGGAGGAGGAGGAGGAGGAGGAGGAGGAGGAGGAGGAGGAGGAGGGGAATGAAATGGTGGGAGGAAGTGTGTCTCTAGGACATAGGGAGCTGCATTGTGTGTGTGTGTGTGTGTGTGTGTGTGTGTGTGTGTGTGTGTGTGTGTGTGTGTGTGTGTGTGTGTGTGTGTGTGTGTGTGTGTATTTCACCCCAGAGGGAGAGTCTTTGTTTTGAAAAGCAAAAGATGGAAGAGAAGGAGGCACATCATGGTTGCCCATAATGATTTAGTTCAGTATGTTCAGATAATATCCTCACACAGTGAGATGTATAATGATTGACTTCTTCGGGTAGACTAGAGTTTGTTTTGTTTGTTTTTCCTCTGTGCGTCCACATGATTGTATCATGCTTGTTTGATTTAGTGTACCAGTGAAATGTCTAAAAAAACACGTTTCCACTGTAGCATGGTCTGAGTAAAAGCTCGGGATTTAGATATTTGTTTTGAAAAACTCCTGACTCAAGTTGTCTTATTTCTGCTGACAGTCAGTAAATTAGATTTGAAAAAGGGAGCATCCATTCTTCCATTGCAAATGAAGCTACAGTGCTTAAACAGGGAAAACAACTATTTTGTTTGCCAATATCACAACGTTTAGAGTTAATAAGAAATAGGTTTGCGTCAAGAGACTGCAGGCGCGAGGTTTGCAGAGGTTTCTTCTATCGGTGTACGATATCTGAAAAGTGCTGTTGTCGGTGTCCAGTCGTGGCAGATGTGTTTTGTTTTAAAAGCTACACACATCAGGAGCAGTTTTGGGGTTCTTGCTTAAGAACATTTGACACAACATGTAGACAGAGAAATTGAGTCAACCCTATAATAAATGCTGATTTCTGTTTATTTTATGCCACACACCGGTGCTGTTGTGTTTGGCTCTGGAACTAGACCTCCATGTTGTTAATTACAATGGCTCCTCATCGAAATAAAGCAGTCGATTGTCAATCATCTCCAAATAGTTTGCTGAAACAACATTGCTTTGTTGCACATAGATTTTATTTTAAATAGTTTGTTAATAGCTAAAACTGTTGTGTAGGCCTACCTAGACAACTTTACTGCAAATGTCTTCTCTGCACCGATCGCCAACACCTGTCTGCTCTGAAGGCATCCATTGCCATTCTCTCTCTCTCGCTCGCTAGACCACACTCACTCACTACGCACACACTGCGCACTGACCTATTCCTAAAAGGACCCACACCACTGTTATAACACCATGTTTCCATCCAAACATTTTTATGTGAATTATCTAGTTAGAAAAGCTGAAAAGAAGTGACAACTCCAGCGTAACTTTCCTCAGAGCTGTCAAATGCACCCGTAGGGGACCATAATTCTAAACAGATTTTCTATGCTGTATTCTGATAAAATGACCATTGACCTTGTTGCTGCTGACCTTTCAAGGCTCAACTAAAGCCAGAAGCAATGATGACATAAGCCAGCGCTGCGCTTTGCCTCTATGTCTACAATATGCTTTGTGCCCTACCTCGCGGTTTAACCTCTGAGCATGTGTAGGCGTGTTAAAGTGATGGCTCGGAGTAATTTCACCCTAGGGTCCTTTGCACCATGACCTCAAGCCAAACAACCCCCCAGAAGCTTTTTTCACCTGGGTCGAATATTGGGAGAGTTAGCGTTATCAGCTGAATAGCTTTGTGCAGGCGCTCATGGATCCAAGAGTGTATCTTGTACATTACCCCACTAATAATGCCCGAAATGATACCAAACTTCTACACTAGTACAAATAGGTTATGTACTCATAAAACAATGGATTGGAAAGTTTGTAAGTAAACCAGGAGTTTATTTAAATAACACTTGCCTGCTGGCTTCTGCTCTCTGCTGCTACCGGCAGTAAGAGTGCTTAGGGACGTCTACAAATTACAACACCGAAAAGAGATACAACAAAAATATTTATTAATTTAACTTTTTTTTTTTTAAAGTGCTGTAATACAACTAGCAGGAGACAAGTTATAATTGAGGTAAGTTTGGAGACACTACCTTATTTAATCATTAAATTAATACATATTTTTGTTGTATCTCTTTTCGGTGTTGTAATTTGTAGAAGTCCCTAAGCACTCGTCTTACTGCCGGTAGCAGTAGCAGCAGAGAGCAGAAGCCAGCAGGCAAGTGTTTTTTAAATAAACTCCTGGTGTACTTACAAACTTTCCAATCCATTGTTTTATGAGTACATAACCTATTTGTACTACTGTAGAAGTTTGGTATCATTTTGGGCATTATTAGTGGGGTAACTTAAGAAATACAAAGTTGGATCCATTAGCACCTGCACTAAGCTATTCAGCTGATAACGCTACTCTACGCTAACTCTCCCAATGTTCGATCCAGGTGAAAAAAGCTTCTGGGGGGTTGTTTGGCTCAAGGTCGTGGTGCAAAGGACCCTAGGGTGAAATTACTCTGAACCATCACTTTTAAGTCATTTTAAGCATTTGAAAAACCTCATCGTCATTTATTTTGGGTGAGCCTCTCCAGACAGCTACTGATGTCCGTTTATTTCCACAGTGTGAAAATCAAATGACTCTTTTAACATCCAGTCTGTACTCATTTGTGTCAAAAGTCAAGTCAAGTTATTTCAAGTTACACTTTTTTCTACCATTAGCATGTAGTTTTTATTTGCTTTTTCCGTCAGTATTGTTGTCAATGAAAACAGAGACTGAAAAGAAAGATGAAGGAAGCAGAGAATGACATATCTGGCCCCTGGAGTCTATAACCTGTTGGGTTTCTGCCCCTCACATGTGGAATACTTTGCTTCAGAGTGCATTTCATCACATTCAATTGTGACTGATTCGGCTTCTGTGGATCTAATTCATCTATTATTCATTTGTGATTGGCTGTAGCGTCTGCTTTCTTTGTTAAAAATCCCTGTAATTTTACACTAACATCTGTCCACTATAATATGTTTGTATTTGTGTACAGACAGTGTAGGGCACATGTATGCATCTTTGTATATACATTTTCCTTTTAGTTAAAGTGCTTTAGTACAGAGTGAGACAGAACTTGAAAGTGCTAACTACCCCCTGACAGCAGCAACTGCCACTAGACAGAAGAGAAATAGGAGAGAGCGAGTACAGAATAAAAGAAGCAAGGCTTGCAGGTTGTCATTATGGGTGACTTTATAGAGAAGGGTCAGAAGACAAAGCAGGTGGACGACTGACGAAACAAGCTTGTTCTGTACGAGGCCAGGCAGGATTAGTCGGGGGGACGGCATGTAAGCACCTGTTCTTCTGATTGATGTGTCCTGGCTCCTTCAGTATGTCACCGGTCACTGCTCACGATCCCCTGCTGTTTTCCTGTCACACACACACACACACACACACACACACACACACACACACACACACACACACACACACACTCACAGGCACACAAATACACACACACATCACGTATATAAGGTTCATTCAGGGAAAGGCAAAATGCTCAGACAGGTGTGCGTGTGTGTGTTTTTGTGTTTTGTGTGTGTGTGTGTGTGTGTGTGTGTGTGTGTGCGCTTGTGTGCGTGGATGTCGATGTCCTTCAGAGACCTGGCAGGAGGAGAAATCGCTAACAGGTAGCAGCTCCACTGTGGCTTTCCCCCCCCTCAGACAGACGGACAGGAACATTGCACATACTCCGTGCTCCTGCTCTGAGCTGTCATGTTGTGTGTCTTGCGGCTGCAGTCCAAAGAGTTGTTTCTCCATTTCCCAGCATCCATTCAATGCGGAGACAGCTTTGGGAAGGAGAGCAGAGATCAAGAAGCCCAGGCCCTCCACTGCCACTCAGCTGCCACTCCCTGTTTCTTTGCTCTGAAGTGCCACACAAGGTTGCATGAGTCTGAGCAGTTAAACGGAAATTTAGATAAAGATAAAACAAATCATCATTATTGAAAATATATGCCTGTTTTTAATGACATGCTGCTTTTTGGATGCTTTTATATAGGCCTTAGTGGTCCCCTAATACTGTATCTGAAGTCTCTTTCCCGAAATTCAGCCTTGGTGCAGAATTACAGCCACTATGAGCCAGTCCCACAATGAGCTTTCCTTAGGACATGCCATTTCGGTTTCTGTAGCTTTAAATGCTATTGAGGAGGAGAGAGGCGGGGCAAGGTAGAGGGGTGGGGGTGTGGCCTTCACCAACTGCCATGCTTCGCTCGTTTGAAAGCCATGATGTCTCTTTCTTTCTCATGGGTGGGCCAAATTCTCTGGGCGGGCAAAGCAGAGAAAGAGGAGGTAACCTTGCTCCTTATGACCTCATAAGATTCCAGATCAGCCCATCTGAGCTTTCATTTTCTCAAAGGCAGAGCAGGTTTACACCTATCACCATTTCTATCCACTGGGGGACCATAGGCAGGCTGGAGGAATGCATATTAATGTTAAAAACCTCATAAAGTGAAATTGTCATGCCATGGAGATTAATCTGAGATTAAGTTGTTGTCCAGTGTAAATCAATGGGGAAAAAAAGAATGATTAGATTGGAATCAACACACATTTACAGTGCTTCACATCACTGCACACAAAACCAGACATTCAAAATACATAAAAAATAGACTCAATATTCCAGGTTTAATGCAAACATAAAATAGGTGTTTGCGTGTTTCTTATCATGTGTATGTATACATTTTTGTAGATCCCATCACACCTCTAAATTATTGCACTAATATCATGGTTATGTTCTAACTGTTTTGTTGCAGTGTTGTAATTTTACATTGAACACCAAAAAATAGAACTGGGCATGATTTAAACTTTTCGCGATACTAGTGCAAAAACAATACCTGAGTTTTGACCTGAGAAATGAGCATCTTCTCATCACCATCACAACTTTTTTATGTCTCTACCACAATTGTCTGCCAGTTCTGTTTTCTCCCTCTGTCTCCCACTACTTCCTTTGTCTCATTTTCTCTGACCTCACCATACTTTCCTTTTTTTCTCATCTTACACTATCTCTCTCTTTCTCTCTAGATATATACCCATTATTTTCTCCCTCTTTGCCTCGCCTGTCTCAGTATGTCCATCTGTTGTGCTAAACCAAGCGACTGATTGTATGTGAGGCTGTCAGTGAGGTACATAATCTGAACATAGATGCTAGTGGGTTTGAGGTTGGTGTGTGCATGTGTGTCTATGGATTGTAGAGAAAATCTGCTGGGGGGACTGGAAGGACATGATGTTTTGAAAGGGCAGACAAAGGAAAGACTAAGATTCAGACTTTGAGTTTGTGATTGGTCAGAGTTTATTAATCATTTTAAACACAAACATGCACACACAAATGAGAACACAACCACCTACAAGGACGTAAATGTGCCAGTATTTCCATTGTAATTGATACATCCATTAAACAAATTGTGCCTGCATACATATACCCCCCTTTATCAATGCATACAACCATGTTTGCATACTGATTCAGACACCCAAAAATAGCACCAGAGATGCGTAGGCAAACATGCTGCCGTTACATTACAACTGACACCTTTCCTACTTACATACTGTACCACTTTTAGGCAATATAACACAAATTCATACATGGCATAATTTTGTGCAGCCTGTACATTTCACACCTCATACTTCTATATTTATCTGCCCCCATAAAGCCAGGTTGTTGATGACTGTCTCTGCATTGATCGCCTTGTGCCCCTGCAGTTTGACATGCAGCAGCTGTCTTTGGATGAACTGAAGCAGGTGCTGTTCCATGCCTTCCGGGACCACTTGACAATGAAGGACATAGAGAACATCATCATCACCGAGGAGGAGAGCCTCAATGAAAACTCAGGGAACTGCCCTGAGTATGAGGGAGGTGAGGAAGCTGTTCTCATGGAAATTTTGCTGTTATGAATACTTACTTATACAAAGTAATTTTGTATTGTAGTTAAATGACATTTTACACAGTAATTTGAAACTGAGCTAAGTAAATGTAGGCCTATCCATGACCAAAACATTCTCCTAACATTAATCTAAATAACTAACTGTATGCTTAATCAAATTGCTTAAGGAATCATTTAACATTTTTGGAAATATATTTGACTTTTTGCAGAGTTGGATGAGAAGATCAATACTACTCTCATATCTGTGCTAAGTATGGAGCTAGAGCAAAAAGGCTATTATCTTAAAGGTCTCATGGCATGACTCACTTTATGAGGTTTAACCACAATGTAGATTAATGTAGTGCCATCCCAACTCTGAAATTCCTGTCTTCCTGAAGGTGTATTTAAACTCATGCTGGAGGCGGTAAAGGTGCTCTAAGTGATGTCACGCGTTTTTTAGGCTACAACATACAGCAAACATCTCCTCACTATCTGCGAGCTGCCTGTGCCCTGAACACACTGTAAAAAAAAAACGCGTTTTCTGTAGACAGCCCAGACTCCACAAACGGCAACAAAAATAAACTGGCCAACCTGCACCACAAAACATAACAGTCTTCCAGCGTTCCAGCCAATAACCGACAAGAAGGATTTGGGGGTGGGGGTTGGGTGGTTATGCGCGGGAGCACAGATGGCAGTCAGTACCCAATCCGTTCCACCGGCACGATCCGTTCTGCGCATGTGCAAGATGACACGTATGCCATGACGTATGCGCAGATGATAATACTGTTTTACGACCTGCCCAATCTGTTCCATGCTAGCCTGAGGCTAGCCTCCACCGGGATAGCTAACAGCTAATTCGGCTAACCGCTAGCCGACAGCCTTCAGTCTAAATTAACGCGTGCGCAGAACGGATCATGCAGGCAGAACGGACAGCTAGATTCAGTCTAAAATAACGTCAAACATAATGGGAAAAGCAGGCTACAGCTAAATTAAGACTTCACAGTAATAACAATAAAGACAAGTATTGAGTGATTGTATTTTAAATGAGCACAAGTAGAACTGACGTAACAGCTGTTATATATGTTAACGTTTATTTTCAAGTTTTATTTTGAGGGTCTTTTAAAGTTTACATGCTGTCTCAGCTAGCGGTTAGCCGAATTAGCTGTTAGCTAAACTAATGTTAGCTTAACTGTGGAGGCTAACGGCAGACCGCTATAATCACCTAGCAGTCTGCCGAATTAGCTATTAGCCAAACTAACGTTAGCTGGAGGCTAGCATGGGAACAGATTGGGTAGTGTCGTAAATCCTCATACCACAGCACATGCGTGAACATCTTGCACATGCGCAGAACGGATTGTGCAGGTGGAACAGATCGGGTACTGACAGCAGGGACGGGATGAGGAGGAGGGAGGGGCAAGCTAGCCTCGTTTTGTTTGAAAAATACTTTGAACGTCAACAAGAAGTGCCGTCACCCAACATCGCTTAGAGTACCTTTAAGCTTAGCTTCAATGGAAACAAAGATATTGGGGGCACCGTAAACAAATATGCTTATCTAAATCATGAACCCAAAACTTCAGCACAGACTGAAAACAACGTCAGCCTGAATATTCTGCAGTAGAACCTATCCTTAGGTGTGTGCATATAAATGAGAGTATGTGTTATGTGTTAACTTCCTCCCCTGACCTTAGCGGGATGGGAGCACTTGAGGCAGCACTGTCTTAACATAGGCTACAGCTCTTACATCTCCCGTCTTCTATGGAGACACAGAGTTGAACTACTCCTCTGCCTGAGACAGGTTCTGACCTACTGCTGTTATGTTGGACACTGACCTGAATGAGACCTGGGGTACCACTGTCTCAACTTACACAGTATATGAGTTCGTAAGCTGGAAATGCCACCACAAATAGAAAACTCGTTTTAAAGTATTTGTTCAGTTAGAATAAAGTGGAAATGACTAGGTGTTGTGCTGAGGGTGATGAAAACACTAAAACTTTTTAATCAAGACTTTTAAATGACTTGCTTGGAAAAATTCAAGGTGAAATCACTTATTTTTAATCTGCTGCTCTACCAACATAGACATCCACCACAGAGGTTTCATCTGTAATGGGCTGATCCTGAGAGCAAGCTCAAGAATGCTGAGGCATATTCAAGAAAACATACGTGATATTTAAATGACATCTATTAACCTCAAGGTCATGTATTCATTTCTTTGCGTTTCAAAGCCAAGAATGAGATGGTTGACAGGTTGTGAAGGTTTGAGTGCCTAAGTAAAACAAAGAAAGCATGTTTCTTGAGACATAAGACTGTTATGTTGCTTTAGGGAGAAGGGGGGGGGGACTAAATCTGACCCTGTGTTAGTTATGGTGCAGAGCTAGAAATTGCCTTTCTGCTGTGAAACATACACAAGTCAGACTAGGACAAAGGTAAAGACAGATCAAACACACTAGAAAGCTAGGAAAGTCTTAATGAATCCATTGGGTACTGGCCTACAGTCTCAGGGAGACCTAAAAAGAGACAGCCTGGAGGAAATGAAAAAACTAAACAGAGAAGGGACCGTGAACGAGAAGCTAAAAGGCTAAAGAAGGGATCAGGGAACTGCTGGCTTGGCACTCTCTTTCCCAACTTTTCTAGTGTTGAGGGAACGAGTTAGGGAGAAGAAACAGTAGAAAGGCAAAGAAAGAGAGGATAAGTAGGAAAGAGGGAGATAAAGAAGAGATGAGGAGGTAAAGAGCCTCTCTTGTAAATAACAGCTGCATTACTCTCCACATTTAACCCTCTTCCCACATCCCCAACTTCTCTCTTTCATGCTTCCTTCCCTCCGATCTTCTTCCTGTCCATCAGGACTTCAACGCCTTTCACAATCCCTCTAAGATCCACGACTCAGAGCTCTGAGTTGATTTATTGATGCAGCGTGTGATTCTAACAAACTGAGACAATGGGGCTGACAGAGAAGGAACTTTTGGTTGTTGTTCTTGCTGCAAGGCCTGTTGGAGGACACATCTGTCTCTACTCCTTATCCTCTTTCAATCTCATGAATTTATGTCTTTGGGGGAGAAAACTGACTTTCAGCCCACACAGATGGGTAGCAGAACAGTAAAGTTTTCCGTCACTCCTCTTTTCTTTTTGCTGAAACATAGAGTTTTAACACCAGATTGTGCCCCTCATGCATAATTTTTTTACATTGGAAACACAAATAAGATAAAAAACATGGCAACTTGAAATGTTAGCTGCTAGTTCATCCACATTTGTTTGGGTTAAAGAACAGAGTTGCACCTTGAAAAAACAGGTTTAAATTTATTTACTTTAACTCAAAGGTCCGTTTACTAGCTCTTTCAAAGCTTTTGACTGCCTAAGTGGCTCAGGTGTCATCACGTGAGCTTGGGTTATGTGATAACAAATGTAAATGGCCTCCTTGATCTTTCTCTGGCCATGCACTGACTCATTTATAATGATGCTTACTTCCCTGAAATACTGTTGCATGACCATGCTGTTTAGTAATGTACTGTATGTACTGACAGAATTGTATTGTTTATAGAATATTGTTTGGACCTAATGTTTTTACTTGATTAGGTAAAGCTGTAGTTTGACATATTGGGAATTACAGTTTTCTTGTTGACAATTAGATAAGAAGATTGATACCAGTCTTTATATCTGTGCAATAAACATGAAGCAAGTGCCGGCAGATTGGTAGCTTAGCTTAGCATAAAGACTGGAAACGGGGATACAGTTAGCCTGGAGTCTCTGCTGGTTTCGTTGCGATTTTTTTGTACAAATTAAATGCAACTTTGTTTAACCTTTGGACAGAGCCATACTAGCTAGTTTACCCTTGCTCCCAGTCTTTAGCTAAGCCTCTCCTGGCTATAGCTCCATATTTATCTATCTTGTTATCTGACTCAGCAAGAAAATAACTGTAGACTAGTTACCAGAATGTGAACCGAGTCCTTTAAAGTTGTATTTTAGCTTTATTTTGTATCATTATATTGAAGTCAATAAACTAATCTATTAACTAACTATTAATTGACTAAATTCCTAATCACCATCACATGAGAGGCAAAAACAAGAGCTAAATATATATATTTCTCTTCTCTTTCATTCCTCTCAGTTCATCCTAAGAAGAAGAATCGGCAGACGTGTGTCAGGAAAAGCCTGATCTGCGCCTTCGCTATGGCTTTCATCATCAGTGTCATGCTCATCGCAGCCAATCAGATGCTGCGGAACGGCATGGAGTAACCAATTGCACTGTGAGCATGGGGAGTGGACAGAACAGCCATGACCTCACGTCTTGTCTTTGCAGCCAAAGTAGGACCAGCCACAACCCGGGCACTTCTCTAAACAATCAGTTGAGTTTTTGAGTTTAATTTGAACTTACCTTATAGAAGCAGACACTGTTAGTTAAATAAAGAGATATATATTTGTTTTGCTTTGAAGATGTCACCATGTATAGTTATTGGACTGACAATAGGTCAATAGGATCCTAACTGAAAAAAAATATTTTGTTTTTATATAAACCGTGAGAATAAATGGAGGGTTTTATTTTGACAAAGACCACCCTTTAGAGTTGATTTTCTAATTACTGAAAAATGTTTATCAGGTACTTTGAGCCATTCCTAATTTCAAAACGAACAGTGGTTATTATGAACAACGGCATATTTACCCTCAAGAAGTAGCGTTGAATGTGAGTGAATGTGAGCACTGAATGTTTAGCACAGTATTTCAATGCATAACAAATCCCTCTCATCTCATATAGCCATTTATAAACCTCACACTTTATGTGAAACATCAAAATCCTCGACTGAGTCCACTAATCTTGGGACACATGAAGTCTTGATGTGTATCTACAACAAGAAGCACAACTCAATACTCAGTAAAGGGCCATTTAAGAATCCTCACTGTCCCGCTATGTCCTCTACTATTGAGTCTTAGCATTGATTGATTGATTGATTGACTTAACATTTTTAAATGACCACACATTTGTGTGGGTGTGTAAAAGACAGTACATAATGTAAGCTCAGGCTGTCTGAGAGGTGTAAAATGAAGGAAGAGACCAAAATCAAATAACATTGGAGCTACGGTTTTGGTTAGTAGTAGAATCAGTCTGAGATAAATTCCGATATTTTTAGTTATGTGCTGGTAGACAATATTTTACCTTAGCATCTCATTGTAATACTGCCCAACTGTGGTAAATATAAACCACACAAAGAGCATGCCAGTATATACACTGCCATATCAAATATTACTCTAACTCCCATGGATTTAAATATATAAATAGTACTACTTATCTTGTGTAATGTATTATACTTCTCAAAAGCAGAATGTATAAAGGGTAAAAACTAGTGAGATAAATCAGGGATGTACAGTGGAGCTGTGTGTTTTCTTGGAAAAGGTTGTAGTCTAGTGGTTAAAATGAGAACTGCAGCTAAATGCTTGAACAGCCATGTTTACAAGGTGTTCAGAAGTGAAGAACAACGCCACTGAATTTGAGCTTTGATATGTGTTGTGTCAAAATCACAAGGGCAGTCTGGTCTGTATTGGTGAACATTAACTATTTTTAATGGCAAAACCAAGAATATCTTTTCCCCCCACAACCCAAATTGTGTTGTCGCACCATTCTTCAGCTCAGGGTTGGATGAGAGACTAAGGGCCCTATCTTGCACTCAGCGCAATTGCCTTTGTACACCGACGCATGTATCATTCCTATTTTGCCGCCCACGCACAGCGGACTTTTCCCTCCACAGACGCACATCGGTAAATTAGGGAATGTATTTGCGCTCCCGGGGGCAGTTCAGCGAAAAGAGGAGGCGTGTTCCGGCGCAAACGTTACGTGGTGCTATTTTGCAGTTTCAGAAAACAATTCCGCCACTGACCAGGAAAAACCTGGTCTAAAGTCAGTGGCGCTAGTCTAAAGTCAGTAGTAGTGATGGGCATTCCGGCTCTTTTTCGTGAGCCGGCTCGTTTGACTCAGCTCACTGAAAAGAGCCGGCTCTTTTGGCTCACAAACGGCTCTTTAAAAAAATGAATGTTTTGACTATGATAGGTGTGAAAAACAATTCTATTTAAATTATTAAATGAAATCATACTATAAATCATACATAAACATTTGCATTTAAATTACAACTTTTTAATGTATAGAAACAACATTCAAAACAAAAGAACCCATATTAAAGAAAAATAAATAACTGAAAAGGATTAAACTGGTCCCTCTTTTTCTCTCTGTTTTGTTTTCAGAGCTGTTTTTCCTCTCCTCTGTCCCTCTCCTCAGAGTTTGACAGTGTGTGTGTGTGTGTGTGTGTGTGTGTGTGTGTGTGTGTGTGTGTGTGTGTGTGTGTGTGTGTGTGTGTGTGTGTGTGTGTGTGTGTGTGTGATGGCTCGGCCCTCCCCTCATGCCGTATTGCCGTATAATTGGTTGACACCTTGTGTATGATTGACAGGAACAGAATGTGAGGCTGATCAGACAGTCGAAACTAATGTGTGCCTATATAATTATTTTTTTGTTCTTTGAATTAGTCAATTATTTTAAATAAAATAAAATTCACTCATTATTTCATTATTACATAATGATTTAATTTCTATAGGCTATATTTTTAAAAATAGAGTCGGCTCTTTGGATATGCGAGCCAGCTCCCGTCGTTCCCCTACAAGAGCCGGCTCTTAGAGCCGACTCATTCGCGAACGACCCATCACTAGTCAGTAGCGCGTTATTCAGATGCTATTTTAGGGACGAATGCTTGGCCATAATGTAGCGTGTGCACAACGCGCATACACTTCTCTCATCTACAGCAGTTCCCATTTTTGAAAACCATACATAATTACAAAGAAAAATATTACTTAAAAATTGTAAAGTTTGTAAGTACACCAGAAGTTTATGTAAATATTACTTGCCTGCTGGCTTCTGCTCTCTGCTGCTGCTGCTGATGTTACTACCGGGCAGTAGGAGTGCTTAGGGCCGTCTACAAATTACTACACCGAAAAGAGATGCTACAAAAATATTTATTAATTTAATGATTAAATAAGGTAATGTCTCCAAACTTACCTCAATTATAACTTGTCTCCTGCTAGTTATTCTACAGCACTTACTTTAAAAAATAAGTTAAATTAATAAATATTTTTGTTGCATCTCTTTTCGGTGTTGTAATTTGTAGAGGTCCCTAAGCACTCGTCTTACAGCAGCAACAACAACAGCAGAGAGCAGAAGCCAGCAGGCAAGTGTTATTTACATAAACTTCTGGTGTACTTACAAACTTTCCAATCCATCGTTTTATGAGAGCATAACCTATTTGTACTACTGTAGACGTTTGGTATCATTTCGGGCATTATTAGTGGGGTAATGTTAAGAGACACTTCGGATCCATTAGCCCCTGCGATAAGCTATCCAGCTGATAACGCTACTCTACGCTAGCTCTCCCAATGTTCGACCCAGGTGAAAAAAGCTTCTAGGGGGGTGTTTGGCTCGAGGTCATGGTGCAGGGACCCTAGGGTGAAATTACTACGAACCATCACTTTAAGGAGACGTGATGTTGAACTACGGTGGGATTGGACACTCCGGCGGGATCTGGTCCGGGAGTGGCAATGCGCGATGCGCTCCCGGTGGAGCGGGTGGACAGAGATGGAGTGGGGGGAGGAGGAGGAAGGGGCACAACAGGAGCAGGTGGTGCGTTTTGAGGCCCATGCTGCATGGCTGCAGCAATCCTCTCCAGACTTGAGGAGATGCGCCCGAGAGGCTGCAGCAACATCGCCACCCGCTCAAGACGGGCATTTGTTACTTTGCCGCATCCCGGGCAGCTCCCGCTGGCGTGTGTCAGGCTATGGTGTCAGGCAAATCCGCCGTCATAATAGCAATCTGCCATGGAACAAGCGCGCCTGCTCTTAAAGGGAATGTGAGATGACGCTCTGATTGGTTATTTTCACGTTACGCCCAAACCACACCTAGCTACTTCAGACCAACCCATTTAAGATTTGCGTCGGGCGCAAGAGTCATTTATCCCGCCGTTATAATAGCAACAGCGCCCGAGATCCATCCACAAAGCTACTTGCGTTTCACACTTGCGTTTCAGATCGTTAAAATAGGGCCCTAAAGGTGACTGCTTCAGTACCTGTGGTAGTTGCTGGGGTCATATCTATGTTTTATGGTTTAGACCTTATAGCACTACAATTGTATAAAGCTTACTGGAGTGAAAAAGATTGGACAAGACCTTGTCGGATTTTACCATTATGTTAATCTCCTTTTATAATGGAGCCCCCCCCCCCCCTCCGAGGTTGAACATCCCAGTGACACCACCGATTCAATTTCAGAATGTTTTTTATGTGGGTGTCGAGCTGAGCCATAAAGAAATTGTCATTGTTAATCTACTGTTGGTATAGTATCCTAATTATAGGTTCCTATTATGTTATTGTTTTCCAAATGTAAAAGATTTTCAACAAATTATCATTTAAAACTAAGAATATCTGAGATCACGTTTTTGTTAAACACATTTAAAGAGTCAGTGGAACACAGTTCATTACAGTGAACCTAAGTTCTATTATTTTATGTGATTATTTTTATGATAGTAATAGATATAGTAAACATATTTTCGTTAATATTGTGACAATTATTTTAACCGATTCGCCCAGCCCTTAGTTGATGCCATCTTTGAAATACACTTGTTGGTGTTCATTGCTACTGATTGCAACATGTGGATTCCTAAATTGTATGGTGCTCCCCTCGGACATGATTGGATTAGAGACTGATTTGTTCTTATTACTACCTTGGAGCAATTATTTGTTGTTTGTCTAATGAAAACAAAACTAGATATTTCAACCAAACTAACGTGCAGCCATGTGAGTTTTTACGCTGTCCAGGTCTGACAAAATATAATGGGGAGAGGGCATTCTCTTGAAATAAAAAAAAAAATTGCTTTGTAAGATCAAGTATCACAGCAAAAATGTATTATACTGTAATTCAGTATGCATGTTGTTATTTAGATTTTCATGTCTTTGAAAGACAAGGAGATCCATTTAATGTTTCTTTGTGGTGGCACAGCCTTGGTTTAAATGTAGGTATGTATGTACTACTGTCACATATTTGACTTTCCAGTTTATACTGTAATAGCCATTTTTTCTAGTTTCTACCAGCTATTAATCAAATCAGAGTGCAGGAGAGGGCATTTTCATAAATATGCAAATACAAGGTCACATCATAATCATCATCATCATCATCATCATCATCATCATCATCATCATCTCTGTTTCACATCATCTAGAGTAGAGTCTGTAGACCTCACTGTGGATGGTTAAAATTTACATTGAATATAATATATTGTGTGTTTTAGTCACATTAGGTTTTTATTGAATCTTCTCACTGCCTCATAGTCCTCTGTAAACCGTTCTATGATGTATGCTACACTTATCCTTGTGAGTCAGTTTATGTCTTTGATATTCTCAGCACATTGACATTTGACCAGTGGACCATGTTTTCACCTTTCTCTATTAGCATCATGGTCCTTTTGAAACCAGCATAGACCACTTTATCTTAACAATTCTCTAATAATTGTGCCATTCAGACCATCCTTGCATGGCTATGTAAGGGGTACTTGTGTGGAAGACCTTTTATCAACACTTTTTGAAGTTTACATTATTATACTGTATATCTGTAACAGGACAGAATTAGGTTATGATTTTCATGTTTTTGAAAGTTTCTTTTGAGATTTGTTTTTACCAAAACATGTTTTTACCTTGTAGATTGTATAGAGATAAAACTTAACACAAATCCAACCTTGGCATGCTGCTTAGAAAAAGAGGAAAGAAAACAGCAATAGTCACCAACTGAATGGATATTTATTTAAAAGTACAAATAACATGTTTAATCTGTTTCACCTAAAACAATATATATATCCATATATGTTTATGCAATAAAACCTTGTTTTTATATAAATATAAAGCATCTGTGTTTAACTGTGAAAGATTTTTGTGCCTTGAGATTCTGAAATAATTTTTGACATAATAATATAATAATTCAAATGTTGCTCAAGACCAGCAACATTTACAATAATAACTAAACAATATTACACAGTAAAATAAAGGTAAAACATTCTTAAATAAGGCAATGGAATTACATATAACTTTTGGCTTTCAATAAGCTGGTGAGCAGAAACATTTTCACTGACTGTTCATTGTTAAACTCATTATAAACCTGGCTTGTTGCTTTTCTTGTCACTTCTTGTTATCATCCTTGCTGTGTCATTTTAAATACTAACCCTAAAAATAGAACAAATAGACAACGCAGCATGGTTTTCACTGAGTGCCCTTTACTGCAGTTTCCCATGCAGGTACCAGAGCGTACATAAAGGAGCTGTGAGTCAGAAGAGCAGCCTCTTCAAGTGCAGAAATCTCACTGCTCTGACATCACCTTCAAACAATGCATGCAGGTCATGTAGCACTACAAACATAACTGCTTTGTGTGGACTAACCTTGGCAGGTGTGACAGACGTGCACACAAAGGTTACCCTTGAGATTTTCATCTTAAAACTATTTAGCTGGATGCAGTATGTGATGGCTAGAGGTGAATTTACACCTTTGTCAACATGTGAGGAGTGTCCTGGAGGAGTGAGGAGTGACACCACCGATCTGGCATCAGCACTCACTCTAAATCATGATAATTAGGGAACATAGGTCAAATGCAAGTGAGAATAGCCTCATAGAAGATGCACTCAAACCCCATTAACTTCCAGAAAATAAAGCAAAACATGTCATTAAGTGGACAAACAAGGCATTGTGCTAAGTGCAATGGCCCAAGGAGACATTTACAGCATGCCTTACTTGCAAATAATTTAGTCTGGTTTCATCTTTGTGGAGGTTGCACTTTATAATACGATTCCAACTTGCTCAATTACTGAATAAGTGATCAAGTAAATGGACACGTAAAATAAACTGTACATGATCTGTCTATACTGCAGTGTGCTCCTTTTATGTCATTATTCATGTTGGTATATTGTGAATGCAGTTATCAGGAGAGTCATTGATGACATCAGTGATTCATTTGAAGTCATCATGCAGAAAGGATCACCTGTGAAGAGTCGCCAGATCATCTCATCTGTCGGGGTAACCAAATGAAAAGGAAGAAAATCCAATAAAGAAGTCATTAATACTTTTATGCATAAAAATCACTTTAATATGAGGTATTCATTGCATGTTTGTTGCTCATATGAACCTCTGAAACAAAGAGTTTATCTAACACATATATGCATGCACAGACAGCATCAATGCAAAACACTGTACTTTCTCCTAGCACTTTGAAACTGATCAAACGATGACATCCAGCATCCAGTTCAACGATGTACACAAAAAAAATTCTCTTATGTCAGTTAGCATTGAATAATTTATTATATGCAACACTGGATCGGAATTAAAGGGGGGAAAAGTCATTTACACCGGTAACACTGCTTATCTATTGTTCGAGTAGAATTTGGCTTACAAATATCATAAAAACACTTTAAATTCTTATGTCTCCAAAAGTTGAAACGGCTCCACAATGTAAACACAAAAAGGATAAAGGCACATGTCTAATAATGTTTTCTTTTACTTAAAAAAAAAAAACACAAGACTCACTTGATGACTCAAATGTAGTTCTGAAAATCTACACTGCCTTCTGTGTCGTGGTGTGACTGCTGATGGCAGTTATTTAAAAATAAATAACAGCTGAGACGATGTAAAATGTCCCAAACTGTAAAAAAGATTAGTCTTTGTACAGTAAAACAGCCTTTTTAATATCCTTATGTCTTCTTGTACCCATTAAGGCAAACTATAATACTATTCAAATGTTGTTAGCTTGGTAGCTTAGTAGTGTAGCTGCTGGATTTCTGAGGATTCAAGTAGAGTACAATGAAAATACAATGAATGTGAGAGAGGTTGGTATGGATTGATGAGGTGAAGTCATTGTACCCTGATCCATGACAGACTTTGGCACAGTCTCCTCAAAAGACTGACAGTCAAAAGGTGATGAGAGAGAAAAATGAGACAAGAGGTTGCTGGTACGGGTGAAATTAGGTACAGAGGTAGGAATACAATTGTAGAAAGAGAGGACAATGGGAAGGGACAGAAGAAAAGAAGAAAAGTTTAAAACTCTGTGTGTAGGTGACTGTAGTCTCGGCTGCCCATTGGGTTCTCGCTGGGTTTCATAAAGATACCCTCCATGGCCTTCCACAGGCTGTGCTGGCTGGGGCTCGACATGGCGTGAACTTCCCTCTGACCGTGGATCGGCCGTCCATACTGCTCCCCTGTCACTGATAGTAGTGCATCAGTGGCCTTGTGACGGAAGCGGACGGCCTCCTCGCGCTTCCACAAAGATCCCCCACACAGAACTGTCCACTCGTCCAGGTGGTCTCCTTCCCCTTCGTCGCCAAACGCACTCACCTCCTGTGGGCGAGTGAGAAAGAGATTAGAAGAGAGGAATAGAGGAGCAGATGAGGTACCTTGCTTTTGTAAAAGCTTTTTGGGTCCATTTTACAACCCCTAACTTTAGAGACATAATACCTTTGTTTGTTTTTTATCTTTTACCTTCTTCCTGCTGCTAAACTGGAGCCATCCGCTGACTTACATTTTTGTACAACAGGAACAACTTTCACAGACCCAATGATTTACCAAGCTAGATATGCCAACACAGCCAACATTAAGACATTTTTGGTTTTGTCAAACTCTCTGTTGGCTGTCGTACACCCTTTGGTCTCCAGTGCAGGGTGTACTGACACCATTGACACCAATGTATCCAACATCTTGAGTGGATGAGGGAGTGCATATTACACTGTTGTTGCAGTGCATTGCAGAGATTGTACATAAAATCTCTTCTATTGTGGTATGTGTAATTTTGTATTGCCATAGTGATAAAAACTCTGACTTGGTACATGTTCTGGAAACCAGGGTTGAGAAACTGCTTGCAGATAAAATAAACAGACAGGGGTTGTCTATTTTCTGCCCATACCTATCTGCATCATGACATTGATGCAACAATCCTGTAAATCTAAAAGTGCCATAAAGCAGACCTATTTATTGATTCACAACATTGTCCACAATCATATAATACACTCATGGATGTTAAAGGAATAGCTACTTTGGTATAAACAGTATACCAAAGTGTCTGACAGTTGACACATTTCTTTTAATCACCTGGTACACATCTTCCAACCCCCTTACACTTTGAATGAACAGTGTTTTCACACTTTCTCAATATTGGAGAGGTTTTTTCTGACCTAAGGCTGTTTTCTCAGAGAGTGTGGTGTGTGTAAAAGTTGCTGTCAACTCAGGTCCACCTCAAAATGTTGGTCTGGGTTTCACTAGATGTAAGCATCAACCTCTTGGTATTTTACATCTCTGATTACATATTAGTAATAGTAGTACTGCAATTAATTTCTCAGTGGTTTTAACTTGGCAGGGTATAATGAATTATAATAATATTTACATTCTCCCAATCAACAATTAGGCAATTAGGCTTTTTAATTAGGCTGGAAATGTCAAACCATATCTGCAGGGAGCTATTTTGATAATGCTTCACATAACACCAAACCTCTCCTCCTTCCCCATGTACTTTTCACACCACCCACCTGGTTAGAGGACAGCGGGGAGGTGAAGTAGTGGCTGTGCAGGTTACGGCCTGTGTTGACATGGGTGAGGCGAATAGTCTGCTCGCACTTGACCGGTGTGCCCCGATGGCACAAGGCGTCACTTGTCCCACGGACACTCCAGTAGCTGTTACTGTCTTCCACTGCAGTCACCCCTGTTACAGACTGCTGCCCGCTACCTGTATCTCACACACACACACACACACACACACACACACACACACACACACACACACACACACACAGAGTGAGCATAGACTGTTACAGAGATACTTAAAGCAAACAAACTGAGGGAAAGTGAACAAACAAACCAGGCTAAAAATGCAAATGTGAATGATTAAGGAAGTTTAAGACTGTTGGCCAATACTAAACTCAATGTGGTCATGGTATGAAGGTCAGAAAAAACACTTGAATTGGTGATTGTTGTAACTTGTATTGGTTTTTGACTTTGAACCAAAGGGCTCATGTTGGCCAACAGCAATTTCAACAGCTCAAGTGGTTAACTTTGAGGGCTAGAGCAATTTGCAGAAATAAGATTTAGGGCTGGTTAAAAGAGCTTTTCTAAGGAAAACGTTAATCGTGTTTATATATACAGTCTTACATTTTCATCATTTGAGTAAATATTTGCTTTCTAAATAGGCCTTTCACCTAAAAGAGGTTAAATGTTAGTGTCATCAATCTTTTATGTGCCACGTACTGTTTGACTTGTAACACAAGAGTCAACATGAATAATGTTAAATTGACTGTACAATACAATATAATATAATACAATTTACAATACAATAATAATTACAGAGGTGGGTAATGGTAAATGAAATCAATATTAATGTAAAACCCGATGTAACGGTTTATTAATGCGTAATAATCGTTGAATGAGAGGAAACTCACCGGATCCGTAGCGTACGTCGTGCGAATGTAGCCTTACATTGTGCTTTATATTTAACAGTTTAAGGACAGATCCGCATGTCACAAAACTCAGTTCCGTACCGAGTGACAGCCCAAATACACAGGATAGCAATATTAAAAGGATTGGTAGAGAGTGTGGAAGAACAGCACAACCTGAATCTAAGTTACCCATTCCTACTAAGAAAGATCCCAAGCAGCTGCCGATGCCTCTCTAAAATTTGTATTATTTTACGCTACGTCATTATAGTGATACCGTATGCCAAGGTGAAGCTCAGGAAACAGCGCCCCTAGTGGCTCGGCATGGTCACTGTAAAGACCTTACTAAAGTTGTGATTTATTTTAGGTTTATTTGGGGTTTATTTGGCATCACTGTGAGATATTTATGATAATATATATCCCCACTAAAACTAACAGCAGTTATACTGTACAGTCGTATTTACTTGTTTTAAATTGACTTCAAAATACTGCTGCTTGTTTACTAATCAATCATACAAATCTGTCTTGCTCCAGACTTGAACCCTCCAGACTTTTTAGGTCATCAGGAATCGGTCTTCTAACTGTTCCTAGGACCAAAGCAAACATGGTTACGCTGTTTTGAGTTATTATGCTTCACACCATTGAAATAAACTTCCAGAACTCTTTTATAATGGCCTCTACTACTGCCTGGTAAACTATGCCTAAATCGCTGCTGGTAATTTGCACTAACGACCTCTTGTTGTCTTTGTACCTTTTATACACTTTTATTTTTTTATGTTCTATGTTCTTTTGTATATTTTGTGTAAAGCACTTTGAATTGCCTCTGTGTATGGACATTTGCTATATACATTAACTTGCCTTGTTTCGTTTTGTGTAGACTCAAGGTAAACCAGCAGCAGGGGGGTCTCACAATTGCCACTGAAAAGGATGGAAGTTCCCTCACTTGCACTGCAAGCTGTGTACTAACTCCAGAAGATGGCAGTGCTGTAACTTATTAAGAATGTAAGCTGCCGTTAAAACCCATAGAAGAAGACACTGCAAACTGCATCCCG
The DNA here is from genome assembly GCF_010015445.1 of Perca fluviatilis. Lineage (NCBI taxonomy): Eukaryota > Metazoa > Chordata > Actinopteri > Perciformes > Percidae > Perca > Perca fluviatilis. The sequence goes on from NC_053127.1 coordinate 18,012,810, forward strand.
GAATTGCCATCACGCCGCTCGTTGTCGGCCATTTTTACAAGTACAAGCTCCCCGAAACACAAAACACAACCCCGTTATAACTGTAAATATTTACGGAGTATACCACCGCAGTGAGACGTGTAAGTCCAAGTTCACCGTGGTCATTTACATTGTGCTGTTTAGCTATCAGCCATTAACTTACGTTAGCTAACGCTAATGCAGTCGGCTGTTGTTGTCGTTCCAGCTAATGCTAGGCTAACGTACTGGTATGCTAAAGCATTAACTAACGTTAGACTGTGGTTCAGAGGCCTTGGTCTATTTCTACAACGGCAAAATAGGTTCGGTTGTTCTTTTATTGTCAGATAATGTATTGCTATGTACAACAGCTAGTTCAAACGAACAACGTGAAATGCCAGCTTCTTTGTACAATGTTGCATCGCTAGCATGGGTATGACCAACGCTACTGAGCAGATTTTCCAATATAACGTCAACGTTAGTGTTTGTCGACCGACCGCTCATCAGGTAACTTTAAGATATAATTTGGATACCGTTAGCCACAGTTACATCGAAAGAAACCCGCTAAGGTGTTTGTTTGGTCATCTCCGTCGGTGTTGTGTTTGCGCAATGCGACATCGTTCGGGCTAGTTTTTTAAGCTCGCCAGCTAAAGTAGAATGGAAACCATCACCAGGTCAAAAACAAATATGAACATACAGTGTTGTTAATTATTATTTAATTAGTCTAACGTTGTTTGTAAATATCACAATAACCAAAATATTTTTGTGAACATGCCAAAACGCATTATCGTTACCTACATGTGTAATACCTGGCCTTTTCATATAAATTAGTTAGTTAATAAACTATTCAATACTCTTTTATATTAAAAAATGATGCAGCTTGTGTGAAAGGACAACACAGAAAACAGACGAGCATGATTGACCTCTTCAGTCCGTAAACACTCATGCATTGAAGTCAAACATTGTTTAAACCCACCACACTTTATTTTAAATTCTGGAGGAGATCCTAAAGTTTATAAAGATATCAAATATGTTAGACTGAATTTTGGTCAAACAATTACAGCATAACACTATAGAGCGTATCAATTAAGTTATTGTGTGAGTTTGGCTTTGTATTTGTGACCAGCCTGGAAACGTTTACTAACAGCCTCTTGCACTTCTCAGGAACAGCAGTCATGGCAGACTTTATTGATAGCGAGGCTGAGGAGTCAGAAGAGGAGTTCGAAGAGAAAGACCTAAAGCCTAAAAAGACCCAGAGGTTTTTGGAGGAAGATGGTAAGATTTGAATTGTTCAGCTCAGGGTATGTGCATGTTGTGTGGATCACTTATCTGTCATTCTTATCTTAACTGTCATTTTTCAACAGATGAAGAGGAGGAAGAGAACACAGAGGACCAGGATGAACGAGGAAATTTACGTGGACTTATTGATGATGGAGACGAGGAAGAGGGGGAGGAGGAAGAAGGACCTGCAAGAAGTGCAAGTGGAGCAGGGAGTGACTCAGAAGAGGAAGTAAGGCATCGACGTAAAAAGCGCAGTAAGTGCATCAGATGTTTTTAAAGTCATTATACAGTGTGTTGTTGTGATTAGTTTACAGAAGTCACGGATCAAAAGGGTGTATTAGAGCTCTTCGACACCTTTTGCCTTTTTTAGCCTGTTTCTATGATTCCGTGAATCAATAAAGGGTAAGAACTTATGTAACATTTTTATTTGATACCACCCTACTCATCACTGAGTGGCAAAGAATGCCAAAACAATTTATGAATGTGGAAAACTGTGATACAGAGAGGATAACAGAAAAACATTCTATAAGTAAAAGGCCATCAGAGTTGACAAATTTAATGATGATGATGTGTGTATGTTGGCTGAAGAAACTGCAGTACAGAAATTTTATAATTCTGTAAAGGTGTCAACATTACTTAGTTTGTTGACCAGAAAGCACTTAAGAGTTGAATTTTTTTTTACCAGGGCTGCAATGATTATTTTCCTTATCAATTAATCTGCCAATTATTTTCTATGCAGCTGTGAAAAACTGTAGATATTGCTAGATATTGAATGGTCTGTGAGAGCTATGTGGAGGCAATCCCAGCTGGGTTTTTTTTTCATTATTTGGAGTACAATCCCTTTAAATTGGTCAGTAGTTCTGATTTTCTAAAACTCCTAAATATTACTATAGTCTCATAGTGATAATATATAATTATATATTGAATAAAATAATAATAATTCCCCAATATAATACAGACTTGTGTCACTACACCCTGAGGAAGGCTCAAGCCGACACTCGGTGTATTTTTAATGTCTTGCTCTATTTATTAAAGGCTTTTTATCACTTTTCGTAACCAATCTTGAGTGCCTGGACTTGTTTTTTATGACTTTTTTGGTCATAATTCTTCTTCCTTTTTGTATAATACGTACTTGATTATTAAGGTGTCAATTTAAGATGTATCGCCATTCTGAAATACTGCAAGTACATTTTTCTGGGTCTTACTTTAGTACTGACTGTGCTGAACAGTATATTTTAAAGTGAGATGAAATACCATTCTGAATAATCAGAGTAGACCTTAAAACATATTTCTGGCATTTGTTTATTGGGCAGGTAAAACAACAGATTGCCTCCCCCTTTTCTTGCTTCCAGCTCCATATGTTATGGAGCCAGATGTGCCCACATATTGGTTGCATTAACCTCGGCAGGTGGTGCTTGATCTTTGTTCTCTGCTAGTGTGGTGTATAATCTTCCTTCATATTTTTGCTTTCTCGCTATCAAAGAAAGGGAATGTGTTGTTTTAGCCCCATTTACCTGAGAAAAACCCAGTTAATAGATAATTGCCTGCAGCAGCTATGCAGACTGAAAATATGGATTCTGAGTCATTGTTGTATACAGGTGCCAAATAAAAACATAATGATTTCTGTCTAAATTGTTCATCACAAAATTGTAAATTGTAATCATGAGTATCACTATCACACAAAAGCACTGTCTTTAAAGTGGTAGAAATAGTTTCCCCTGTCTGAGACTTTCCTTTTTGCAGATTATGACGACTACCTGGATGACGATGATCTGGACCTAATTGAGGAAAACTTGGGTGTTAAAGTGAAAAGGAGGGTATGAACAGTTTCTTATCCCTACTTTCTGTGTAGTAACGGTGTACAATTTTACCCTTTGGCCTCACAATTTTGTACACTTAAGAAAAGGTCATGCTAGCAGCGCTGATGCTGTACCTGTCTTGTGTCACAGAAGAAGAAATATGACCGTGTAAAAACACTCGATGATGATGAAGAAGATGATGATGAGAAGGACTTGATCGCAGATGAGATCTTTCATGGTGATGCAGAGGGCGAGCTGGAGGAAGGCGAGGCTGTAGATGAGCCTCTTCACCATGCAGATGACGATGAAGAAGGAGAGGATGAGGAGTCGGGTAGGCCAGGAATAACAGATTTTTTAGATCTGCCTTGGAGTATCTAAAAAGCTGAGAAATTATAGAGAAGAAACAGTAATATAAACTCAGTCCCACACTTGATTTCTTTTTTAATGATGTGGTATAGAATTGATTTGTTCTTAAATTTGTGCTTTTGTCCCATAGATATAGACGATTTCATTGTGGATGATGACGGCCAACCTATAACCAAAAAGAGGGGCAAGAAGTTCTCAGGATACACAGATGCGTGAGTGTCGTAGTTTATACAGCACATCTATCCTTTCAAAGAGCAAAAAGCTTATTTTAGCCTCCATTTTCCTTGCTATAAATGATCAAGTAGGGCCAATATAGCATCCTCATTTATTCAATTAAAAGCATTGATGTATATTTTGGAAACAAGACACTGAACACAAAATGGCAAGCTGCTATAAGAAAAACATAATCACTGCTTCTTCTCCTCTTTGCTGTTCATCCTCCCACAGAGCCCTCCAGGAGGCCCAAGAAATTTTTGGTGGAGACTTTGACTTTGCTGACTTTGACGCAGACACATACGACCAGGGCGAGGAGGAGGAAGAGGACCAGGATGAAGAGAGTTGGGACCGACCTAAGAAGCAGACCAAGAGGAGGCAAGGGAGGAAGAGCATCTTTGAAATCTACGAGCCCAGCGAGCTGGAGAGTAGTCACATGACTGACCAAGACAATGAAATCCGCTCTACGGACATGCCTGAGAGGTTCCAGGTGTGTTTGTCAGTGTTTTTGATGCTAACAGTGTTAGGGTGACTAGACACTAGTCCTATGACAATGAGGAAATTGGAGAATTGTTTCAGATGTTTCCGTACTCTGACATCTGACGTTTTTTGTTTTGTTTATAATGTCGTGATATAGGTCTTTAAATGTCATTCATAGTGGTCTTAAAATGGTCTTAGAGAGTATTACATTTGACTTGGTGAAACCTGCAGAAACCCTGGTTAAGCCTTGAAAGCCTATTTATTGTGTTTGCCTGATGAGTGCCTGTTTTCCTGACTCTGTTCTCCGTCTAATAGTTGCGATCTATTCCTGTTAAACCTGCTGAGGATGATGAGCTGGAAGAGGAAGCAGAGTGGATCTTCAGACATGGCTTCTCTACTCTTACTATCTCTATGCAGGTATGACCTTTGCCATACACACTCATGCAAAAAGGCACTGGCAAATTTGGTATTTTTGCATCAGTGTGGGGCAAGGAAAAGAATTGAAACGCAGGGCTCCAGCAGAGTGAAGTGCGTTGCCGGGACGTGTAGTTAAATTTTTAGAGAGGTGCATGCACGTCGCTCGGCCGTGGCTTGGTAGTGTTGCATTTTCCCATACTCCTTTCCATGTTCTCCTTCTCCATAAACAACATGAAATCAAGGAGAGGGTTAACTTTTCCCACTACAGATTTCCCGCCGTGGTCAGAAAGCACAGGGGAGACACTTTGTTTCTCTCGCTAGGCCTCTAGAGTCGGTACTCGCTCCGAAGCTAATCGTCCTCACTCTCTCACTCGCTCTACCACACACTCCCCACGCACACACACATCCCGGCCCTGCTTTTCTCTTAAAGAGATCGACACACACACCATTGCACAAGTATAAACTTCAGGCCACTTACGTAGGCTACGGCGAAAGCTCTGTGTGGAGCCTCTGCACAACCATGTTTTTTAGCTGCAGCTTCTTCTGACGAATTCATGCTTACGAGCGCTGCCATCTTCCTCTATTCTGACGCATTGACGCACGTTATGCAAAGCAGCGTCTTTTTTTTTTTTTTTTAATCGATGTTGATTACGTTGATGAATTGTCCCAGCCCTAATTATCAGTTGTAATACCTGGTTCGATTCCCCTTTTTTTTGATACATTGGATTTTATATCAAATCTATATCAAATCTAGCTTTCTTCTGTGCCCTAAACAGGAGAGCACAGATTATCTAGACAGGGGGACCACCACAAATTTCAGCAGGAAAGGCCCCAGTACAATTGCCAAGATCAAAGAGGCCCTCAACTTCATGAGGAATCAACAATTTGAGGTACAGTGGGCTCACCTTACCCATATGATGAATTTCCATTATCTGTTTCTTTGTTTGAGGTTTAATTTCTCTAAAAGCCAAAAATATATCTTTTAAGAAAAAATGCGTGACATTGTCGGAAATGTGACATTGCCATAAAGAACCAATTTTATTGTTATTTTTTTCAGGTTCCATTCATAGCTTTCTACAGAAAAGAATATGTGGAGCCGGAACTAAACATCAACGACCTGTGGAAGGTGTGGCAGTGGGATGAAAAGGTATAGTTGGAATTGCTTTTTTGCAGAAGGAATGGATTACAGATTAACGAAAAGCCATTGTGGGGATGGGTTGTTGTATGCAGGGTTCATACGGGTGCTTGAAATCCTTGAAAATGCTTGAATTTTGATTTTGTGTTTTCAAGGTTTGAAAAGTGCTTGAATTTTGGATAAAATGCTTGAAAATGTTTTAAATTGTAACTGTATTTCTTTCACAACAAATGCCTAACGTACTGAATAGTTTGTTTATTAAATGGAGAAATAAAATGTTGGAGAGCCTAAAATTAAACCTGCTCGCTGTGTGACTGCGATCTGCCACCACGCCAAGACCCGCCCTAGGAAGCAGCTCGATTGGTTTGGGTAAGGCATTTCACCTCGAGTGGTTAAGGTTAGGATAGCCAATTGGTCAAGGTTAAGCCACCTTGCGTAAGCATCATGGACACCTGGCCAATAAATGGTATTGAAGGGCGGGTCTTGGCGTGGCCATAGTGGGATTCGTAATATCGCTGCCGGGCAGGTTGTCGTTTCAATGAACGTTGGCTGGAAGATGAAAAATACAAATTATGGATTAAACGGGGACAAACCCTACGGGTTGCCTCTTGTAAAGTCTGCAAAAAAGACGTGTTCACAATGGGCGAGTCTGCGCTCTTGAGTCACATGAAGTAAGTTTCAAGTAAGCCAACTGAAGTAGCCTACTGTACACGTTAGCGCCAGTTAGCGCCGATTTGTTTACGTTAGTAACTTCTAGCTAAGAATTCGCAGGCTAAGTGACTGAGAGTACTTGCTGTGATAATGTAATTTTAGTAGTGCATGTCCGTTATGGCACGTTCATTTGTGGAATATGCAGTGAACATAGCCAAAGTTACATCACAGTAACTGTAACGTTAACTACCCTCAAATTAATACCTGCAAACGTTAGCCCGGTGCATAACAACAATTGTTGATTGCTGAACAGAAATCATGTCATACAAGTAGCCTACTGTAAGGTTGAGGATGGCCTTAAACGATATTTACACTGCTCTATTCCAGTAGATAAATGTATATGTCTTGGCAATGAAGTACTTTTTTTTCAATTAATATAGGCTATTTATCAGGCCTGTCAGTCTTCTGGGTTAAAATGGAATTACAGCTTGTTGTTGCACTGTCTCAGATTTTGTTCAAACCTTGTCTATATCAAGAATGTGTCCCAAAACCAAGGCCTGTAAAATATTTCTGTTCAAATCCTATGTCTTCATATTTTTAGCCCTTGAAATTACTAAAGTTTTACAGCCTGCAAATCACATTTTCTGGGAAGCAATATTTGGAAATTAATTCATAGGCAGCCCAAACTTTGTAGGTTGGAAGACAAACATGTCAATATGACTGAACCATTACAAGTTTGTACAGCATGCCCTAGATTTGGAAAAAAAAGTGTGGAAGGACATTAAGGGTAGCATAAACTTTGAGCAAAATCTAAGATGGTGCACCACCTTTTTTCCTGGATTTTGACACAGAATGACCCAGCTGCATGTCATTTGGCTCAGATCCTCCCACTCAGTACTCTTCTCCATAGCTTTCTTACTGTATGTTATGTTATGAACCATGAAGAGGTTACACATTTTAAAGGTGATAATTCAGGTTTAGTGAAGTGAATCTGTCGAATGATTTTGTTTGGGGTAATTGTTTTTACATTGACTCAGGCAGGTTAGATAGCAAGCAAAGTCTACTTAGACAGTGATACATTTAGAAAAATAAAACTTGTGTTTTGCTTAAATATCTGATCCTTCTGCTATTACGAAACACAATTTTGGCTGTTTATAGTATTATGTCTTAGCCTGGTTGACACCAGACCCTTCTCAGTTGTAACTGAGAGTGGGTCTGGGAAAGGTTCTTTGACAGTTCATTTCCAAGGGGGCGTCACCAACGGACGCCACTGAAATGCCTCTGGGCGCAATTGGATAGTCCTTCAACCAATCAGAACAATGATCTGAGTGACGCTTTTCACATCCAATATCCAACAAAAATAACGTGATTGTGGTTTTTGGTTCCCTCCACGCCCATAGACAGTACATAAGAAGTCCACGCCCTACTTTTTCCTTGCAGGTGTTGCATATTGCAAACTTGTTATCATCTGCACACACGCTGAAGAATGTCCAAACAGCTGACATGTTGCAGGTTAATAAGCGAGGTTCTCTACATGTGCAAAATAGCGCGGACACGCGCTTCACACCGCGAGCACTGCAGGTACGCGCCACACACGGCGGAAAAGTTGAGAGAAAGGAAAAAGAGACTGTGTCTCTGTCCGTGTGTGCGTGCGTCCTTGAGAACTGTAACTCGTATAACTTATGTTGTCAGTTAATTGTAACGTTGACCGCCATGAAATCGCCATATGTCAGACTGACCTGCAGCTCGCCGGTCATGGCCGTCATGTTGAATGTAAACAAAAAGCTGTTCACCGTTGCTGCGCTATCCTCGTCTGCGTAAAGCCCGCCTCAACGGTCGTGATTGGTGTTAAGCCCGCCTCAGCGGTTGTGATTGGTGCCTCAATTTTGAGGACATTGGAAATGGGTTTGAATGGGCTCTTCGCCAGACTGACCTGCAGAGCAAATCTCAAATTTGCCGGAAGTTCGTCAGGGTTTACCCAGGCTAATTATGTCTTTTAATGTGACAAAAACACTAAATAATATTTTTGACTATGTATTGACCTTGAAAGTGCTTGAAAAGTGCTTGAATTTGACCTTGGAAAAGGTGTACCAACCCTGTGTATGGAAGAGTGAATTCTCTAGGTGCACAGCCAATCCTCTAATAATCCCTTCTAAAATGACTTAAACATTGTTTTAAACATGATCAATCATTTGCTTTCATCAACGTGGCATACGTATGCCACTTCTGTATCTTTGACTTGATGTTTATCCACCAGTGGACTCAACTGAAGACTCGAAAGCAGAACCTGACCCGTCTGTTTCGGAAGATGCAGTCCTACCAGTATGAGCAGATCTCAGCTGACCCTGACAAACCTTTGGCTGACGGCATCCGTCCTCTGGACACCGCTGACATGGAGAGGTACGTATCGAGGGCTGAGACAGAAGAAGACCATCTCCTATGAACTGTAAATGTTTGAATGATTGCTTCTTTTCTCCTTTTTCTGTACCATTCAAATCTATTTTATCTTGTTCTATAGGCTGAAAGATGTGCAGACTCTTGAAGAGCTGGGTGATGTGTACAACCACTTTCTGCTCTACTATGGCCGAGACATCCCCAAGATGCAGAATGCTGCCAAGGCCAGTAAGAAGAGGCTTAAGAAGATCAAAGAAGTGTCAGAGGATGGTAAGATGGATGCGTCTGAATTGACCATTTCATTAGATGATGATGGATGGATACTGCAGAGTCGTTTATTTCTAATTGAAACAAATTTTTAGTTAGGAGCGTTTGCCTGTTTTTAAGAATTTGCTACATGACTGATTTTGGTGGGCTCCCTCTTTAGGTGAAGAAGAGGAATTGGAGGTAGAAGAAGAAGAAGAACCGAAAGGACCTGACCTCAAGCTGGCGTCTCGTAGAGATATGTACAGCATCTGTCAGAGCGTAGGACTTGGTAAGTCTCCTTTTTTACCCTGCACAACACCGTCTCAGTGTTCAACTATCCCTACCATATATGTATATATTTCTTATTTTTTTCCTAGCTGGGTATCCCTTCAACTTCTTTTCCTGTTTTTTTCCTTACTGCAGATGGCTTGGCTAAAAAGTTTGGTTTAACTCCAGAGCAGTTTGGAGAAAATTTGAGAGACAGTTACCAGCGTCATGAGACAGAGCAGTTCCCGGCTGAGCCCGTAGAGCTGGCCAAAGATTATGTTTGCAGCCAGTTCAGCACTCCTGAGACAGTGCTAGAAGGAACCAGGTACATGGTGGCCATGCAGATTGCTCGTGAACCTCTGGTCAGACATGTTCTCCGACAGACCTTCCAGGAGAGGGCCAAGATCAATATCAAGCCTACAAAGAAGGGCAAAAAGGTATGGACACTTTTAATCGCAGCATTTGGAAAACAAGATTCAAGATTCCTTTTATTGTCATTCAGCAAAACACTGAAATGTAAAGCATGAACGAAATTACGAGCATGGCTCCTTTTTAAAAACACAGATTATAAAACAACAAAGAAAATCACACATTTAATCCCAAACAGAAAGGTTTCTGAGTTTGCAGTGTGTGCTCTGGGTACAATTCTAAACTTGCATTGGCATCTGCTTACTTCCTGTAGGAGGTAGATGAGGCTCATTTTGCCTACTCCTTCAAGTATCTTAAGAACAAGCCTGTAAAAGAGCTGAATGGGGAACAGTTCTTGAAGATGTGCCTGGCAGAGGACGAAGGGCTGCTTTCCATTGACATCTGTATAGACCTTATAGGGGTCAAAGGGTAAGCACAGTGACAATACCGATGTCCACAAACTAAAATGGAAAAGTATCTGTTCAATGACGTTGCTCTGCCAGATCTGCATAGGATGAACCTCTTCAATCCAAATATGTGAATTCATGATTGCAGACAGACGGAGGATTAAGAAAGCTGGTCACTAGTCTGTTTTAAACAACCAGATGGAGGAAATCATAAATATACAAACATCCTGAGGTCTTACAATTTTTGTCAGTTCTGTTGTTGATGCACGTTCCTTGGTCATAGTACATTTACCAAACAGAGGATCTGATGTGCCACTTTAAGCAGCTGTATAGAAACCTAGCTTGGAAGTTGGAGAAAAAAGGAGGGTTGATCCCTCGAGTTTAATGTCTTTTTAATCTGCAGCTTATGTTTTTATCCACATCCTTTTAAGTAGGGCATGGGGCTTTTGAATTTTAACTGTGGTAATATTAAAGCACTCCCTTCTGTCTTCCCTCTGTTTGTCCTCAGGTATGCTGGGGACCAGACATACTTTGATGAGATCAAACAGTTCTACTACAGGGATGAGTTCAGTCACCAGGTGCAGGAGTGGAACAGGCAGCGAACCTTAGCCATAGAGAGAGCTCTCACTCAGTTCCTCTACCCTCAGATGGCGAAGGAACTCAAGAGCAAACTCATCACTGAGGCCAAAGAGAGCATTGTCAGGGTAATTTATCATGATATCTGTCTCCATTTATTGTAATATTGCATTGTTGTATCAGTGTTACACACGGAAAGTTAACACAGCAATCTCATAACACATGCATCATGTCTCTAAAATTATAGAGCAAAACAAACAATGTTAACAATGTATGTTCGATTAGTGTTATAACTTTAGAACTTGAGAACTCTCTGTTTCTTTCTCCTCGTAGTCCTGCTGTCGTCGGTTGTATAACTGGCTCAAGGTGGCTCCTTACCGACCAGATCAGCAGGTTGAGGAAGACGATGATCTGATGGATGAGAGTCAGGGCAAAGGCATTCGGGTTCTGGGTGTAGCCTATGCGCCCAGCAGGTATGTGTCCCACAGCATTTTTTTTTCCTCCTCGGATATATTAGGAGCTACAATTTTTGGTATTAACAATAGAGTGCTCACTTTTAAATGTAGGAGATATACTGCATGTTTAAATTGCAACCATATAAGACCAAGCAATGTTTGCTGCATAAAAGACATGCTGATGTGACAATATAGTTTCTTACTTTCAAACTTTGCTCCTACAGAGACACACCAGTTTTCTGTGCTCTGATCAACGGGGAAGGGGAGGTGGTTGACTTTTTGCGTCTGCCCTATTTCATGAAGAGGAGGAATGCCTTTAAGGAGGACGAGAGAGAGAAGAAGGTACACGCAGAGAACCCAGATGTGTTTCTGTACAGATGATTTTCTGTTTTAGGAAAACATGTTACTGGACTAATCTTTGATATGATCACTCATTTGTGTGTGTTTTATCTTCAGGCCCACGACATTGAAAATCTCAAGAGGTTTCTGTCTGGCAAGAAACCTCATGTGGTAGCTGTCGCTGGGGAAAACCGGTAAATAATTGATTTATTTTTTTATGCGCTGGAAAGATACATGTAGACATTTTGAAAATTTTTTGAACATTTTCAAGTTATAATGGTTCAGGTTGAAATGTTGAAAACATGCTGTGTGTGCAGAGATGCTCAAATGATCATGGAGGACATCAAGAGGACTATCAGCGAGCTTGAGCAAGAGTCCTCTCTGCCTGCTGTGGGAGTTGAACTTGTTGACAATGAATTGGCCACACTGTACATGAACAGCAAGAAGTCTGAGGTAAATACTTAACACCTTACCGTTGTTGTCATACACAGGCACAGACACATCAGTGGTTTCACTCTTCGACTATGGCAATTAACCACAGCAAGTTCACTAACCGGTGGATCAAAGATGTGGACCAATGCTCCCTTTGCTGCTCATTTTCTCCTGACCCTCTGCTTTCTCTCTGTGCAGGTTGATTTTAGGGATTACCCTCCCTTGCTGCGACAGGCTGTGTCGATAGCCAGGAAGATCCAGGATCCGCTGATGGAGTATGCTCAAGTTTGCAGCAGTGATGATGATATTCTCTGCCTCAAACTACACCCGCTACAGGTGAGACATTGAAGAAATTGTAAATTTGTGCTGTTTTTATCTCCATCTTATTGTTGTATATTGTTGAAGCATGGTTTCTTTAAAAAAGTATCACAGCCAGATTTACAGCCTTTCCTGTGACATCACTGACGGACTAATTGAATTATTTTTGTGTAATTTGGATTTGGAAACATTGGGGGTCTTATTTTTATTTTTATTTTATTTTTTTAAGGTTGGTTTGTTGTTTAATTGCTTTTTGGGCATTTGATAACAGCAGATAACAGTTCCCTTATACACATTTTATTCTCTTGTAGCATCACACAGACCCACCCATCACATATCGCAAGTTTTTTTTCAGTAACGACTATGAAAACTAGACGCTGTAAATTACATTACATGTCTTTTATCCAAAGCCACTTCCAATTAAGGGCTTTCAAGAATGAAGGTACAAACTCCAGATAGCAAACATCAAGTGCAAGCACATTAGCTTACAATAAGCCAAACTAAAAAGAGTCCCATAAAGTAAGTGCAACTGTTAAGTGAAAGTTTTTTATTTTTTTATTATCGAAGGTGCAGTCGGAAGAGATGTTTTTGAATTGAGCATGATTCTGCAGTTACAATCGCGTGAAGTGATTGGTGTCTTTTTTTCTTAACCGTTCTCAGGAACATGTGGTGAAGGAAGATTTGCTCTGTGCTCTTTACTGCGAATTCATCAACCGTGTCAATGAGGTTGGAGTTGATGTGAACAAGGCCATTGCCCATCCTCACACTCAGAGCCTGGTTCAGTATGTCTGTGGCCTGGGACCAAGAAAGGGCTCCCACCTGCTCAAGGTATGCGTTTGTGCTACTGTCAATAATTCTTGTGTCATATATAAAAGTATAGCGCCTTTTTCTGCTGACATGATACTCATCATGATCCTTGTATTTGTGCAGATTCTGAAGCAGAACAACACTCGTCTGGAAAACAGAACCCAACTGGTCACAATGTGTCACATGGGACCCAAGGTTTTTATCAACTGTGCCGGTTTCATCAAGATTGACACGGCATCGCTCGGGGACAGGTTGGTACCTTGTATAGGGGTCTGTTACACACCCCGAACCATCCAGATGTTTCGCAAAGTACTAATTCTACCATTGTCAGACAAGGCAGTGATCTAACATTCAGCCTGTGAGGTTATTTTAAATCAGCATTGGTTTGTCTTCTCTCAAACCTTCCACACAGTACGGACTCCTACATCGAGGTTCTGGACGGCTCTCGTGTCCACCCTGAGACGTACGAGTGGGCTCGCAAGATGGCTGTGGACGCCCTCGAGTATGATGAGTCGGCAGAAGATGCCAACCCAGCTGGAGCTCTGGAGGAGATCTTGGAAAATCCAGAACGTCTCAAAGATCTTGACCTGGATGCCTTTGCTGAAGAGCTTGAGAGACAGGTCAGTGTGTATGTTGTGGCTTTGACCACATGTATTCTGTTTTAAATTTAAATTTTAACAGCTTGAAAAATACTACAGTACAGAATACTTATTATATTTAGTTCAGAAAAAGGACATTTCAGACACCACTTTGGGTTTTTTCAAACATGTGAAGCCAAAAGAAACTTCAGCTCTGTGTCACAAGTTGTGTCATTGACGTTGTTTTCTTCTTTGTTTCGTCCCTGTAGGGTTACGGCAACAAGGGGATTACTCTGTATGATATCCGTGCAGAGCTGAGCTGCAGGTACAAAGATCTGAGAGTTGTCTACAGAGTCCCCAACACTGAGGAGGTCTTCAACCTGCTCACCAAGGAGACTCCAGAGACCTTTTATATTGGTAATACACACTGCACTGAAGTACACATGTTCATTTCTTAAATCAAACATCACCAAAGATCAATAATATAAAGTTTATGCCTAACCTTAAGCACACACAACGTTGGTGTGATAGTCATAGCACATGATGACTTGTTCAAAGGAGGGATGTTGCTGAAGTACCACTAACAGTGCTAGTGCAGCTCTGTCGGCTGGTGTGGTTTATGTTTGTTCCTCCTTTTCTTCCAGGTAAGCTGATCACCAGTATAGTAACTGGTATTGCTCACCGGCGGCCTCAGGGAGAGAGCTACGACCAGGCCATCCGTAACGATTCTACGGGGCTGTGGCAGTGTCCCTTCTGCCAGCAGGACAACTTCCCTGAACTCAGCGAGGTACCATCCACCTGAGTTTTCTTCTTTAGATGACTTAATAGTAGAAAACAGCTGAGAGTCTGACCTCTAAACATTATCTTTTTGATTTTGTGTCCCTGCTTTAGGTGTGGAATCACTTTGACAGCGGTTCGTGTCCAGGTCAGGCCATTGGGGTGCGGTCCAGATTAGATAATGGCGTCCAGGGATTCATTCCCACCAAGTTTCTCAGTGACAAAGTGGTCAAACACCCTGAGGAGAGGGTCAAGGTGAGGCGTTATTTGCTGTCGTCGTCATTGGTTGTGCTTTGCAGATGCTTTTTGATATTTTCTTTCCTTTGTTAATGTCACCTGTAAACTTTTTTGAATATTTCTGAGAGTTTGCAGTTGGTGCCAGTTAGAATTCCCAATCCTGACAGATCTATGAATAATGAGTGCCTATTTCTGCCCTTCCTGTCTTGTTTCCTTCTATTGTGGCACCTGTGTAACACTTGATTGCTCCTCTTCCCCCTCTTCCTTCAGGTGGGCATGACAGTTCACTGCCGCATCATGAAAATCGACATTGAGAAATTCAGTGTCGACCTCACATGCCGAACCTCAGATTTGATGGACAAGGCCAATGAGTGGAAGCTCCCCAAGGACAGCTACTATGACTTTGATACAGAGTCTGAAGACCAAAAACAGGAGGAGGAGCTCAAAAAGAAACAACAGCGAACACGTTAGTATAATAACAGGATTAATAAACGCTGTTTGAATCGAAATAGCTAATAAAACGGTACACTGTGCTACTTTTGGGAATTGTTTCCTCATAATACACTTTTTGTTTACCAAACATTTACTTCCACATCACTGTCCTCATACCATTTCTTTGCTTTCCCTCTGTCTCCAGCATATATAAAGCGTGTGATCGCCCACCCCAACTTCCACAATATCAGTTTCAACCAGGCAGAGAAAATGATGGAGACCCTGGACCAGGGAGACTTGATCATCAGACCCAGCAGCAAGGGAGAGAACCACCTCACAGTCACCTGGAAGGTACGAAACTGATAGAAAGGTACAAAATGTGGCAGTAACACAACATAAACCAGTCTGACTCTGTGTGATGTTTTGTAGGTGGCTGATGGCATCTACCAGCATGTGGATGTAAGAGAAGAAGGCAAAGAAAATGCATTCAGCTTAGGGCACACACTCTGGATCAATAATGAAGTAAGCCGTTTTCTCCTTCCCTTTGTTTAGCATGATCTTGTGCTCCATAATCAAACCTGCAGAAAATATATTGAGAAACATTAGTGTTGTGGCTGCTGCATGTTCTTAAATAGTATTTTGCATTCTCTGCAGGAGTTTGAAGATCTGGATGAAATCACTGCTCGGTACATTCAGCCAATGGCGTCATTTGCCCGGGATCTACTGGGGCATAAGTACTTCCAGGAGTGCAACTGGGGGAGCAAGGAGGTACTAATTTGCTTTAATATCATTCTTACTGTGGAAAAACATAACTCGACAGCTCATTTCATTCTGCTAACCGTTTTTGCCATGAGTTGCACCTCTCATATCTTCTTTTCTTTCTAATAGAAAATGGAGGAGTTATTGGTCAAGACAAAGAGGGAGAAGCCTACTTTTATTCCTTACTTTATTTCGGCATGTAAAGATCTGCCAGGAAAATTCATTTTGGGCTACCAGCCTCGCGGAAAACCACGGTGAGCAGAAAAGTTTTTGTCTCCTCTGTTTTCTGATTATTCACTGTAATCATTACATGGGTAGAAAATGTTGAATACAAAAGTTTGACTAATTTCAGTGGAAGCTGATTTAAAACGTAATTGTTAATGTTGCTATTCCTCAATAGCCTGACAAGCCAGACCCACATCAAGATGTTGGGTCTGGGAACTCACCATTGACTCAATCTGAGCTCAATCCTAGGGGCGGGATAAACGGGTTGTCTTTCAAATTCCCTCTGCACGTAATAGGATAGCGCTACAATCAGGCAGAGCAACGAAGAAGGTAGCGAAGCTAGTTGATAGATTAAACTTTTGCCGTATCCGGTTGGCAAAACTCTGAAGAATGATTTCTGTGCCGTTCTTTGTTCTTTTCTCAAAGAAAAGCTTAACTCCAAGTCTTCCAGAAGACCGCTGTTCCCAGCAGCAGCAACCGACTCTATACACGATGTGATTGGCCTGACCAAATCATTTGGTTTCTCCAGCTTGCAAGCAAACAGAGAGTGCCTAGACTGACCCTGGCTGCAAAATAAATTTGCTGCCACTAGAGTGCGTCTAGATTTCTAGGCTAATTCCTCAAAGCAGCTCACATTAAAACCGCAGAAATAGCTGACAATGCCATTTAATGCTCTAAATATCATGGACCACAGTGACACATGGTGACATGCAAAGGTCCATAGCTTCTACAAAGGCTCCAATTTGCAAATTGGAGTCACATCATACTTGTCGTGCCAAATTACTCAACACCACACAATTCTTATCCACTCTCCCACCGAGCTGCTCCACTGCCAAGATTATTAGCTCTTTACTTCTTTGATTGACAACAAGCCGGTTTACATATGAGTAGAACTGAATGTCAACATGCCATCTTGTTTTTTGTCTAGGGTTGAGTTTGTGACCATCACCCCAGATGGTTTTCGCTACCGTTCACAGATATTTCCTACAGTGAACGGACTATTCCGCTGGTTTAAGGACCATTACCAAGAGCCTGTGCCAGGTATGGAAGCACTATACCTAATGTTTATTGCTTATATTACAACCGTTAAAGGATATTGTGATAAATCGCATTGTCTTCTCTGTCAAAGGCATCACTCCCAGCAACAGCAGCCGAACAAGGACACCTGCATCCCTCAACGCCACCCCAGCCAATATCAACATTGCAGGTGAGTCCCGGTCTCTTCCACACACACACACGAACACACACACACACACACACATCCACATTTTCAGCATGAGTGGAGTTGTAGTACATTTGACTATTTCCTAATGTATTCCTTCCTCCCTAGACTTGACACGAGCGGTCAACGCCCTCCCTCGCAACATGACGTCTCAGATGTTCAATGCCATCGCCGCAGTCACAGGCCAGGGCCAGAACCCCAACACCACCCCTGCCCAGTGGGGGTCCAGCCAGTACGGCTACGGTGGCAGCACAGGAGGAGGAGGAGGGAGCTCCTCTGCTTATCATGTTAGTGCAGCTTTTAATGTTTTAACTACTGTGAAAGGAAAGTGTTTGTTTTGGAGATGTCGGTGGCTCAGACTGACCAAACATTCACTTTATAAAGGTCTTTATGAACTGTAGGCACCCACAGTGATACAAAATACATCAGGTCTCTGGTCAGATATTTGTAAAGATGCAATTTAAAAAAAAAAAACACCAAACCAGCTGATCTGGTGACCTGTCTGCAGATTCATGAGCCTAATAATATTTGTTTTCCAACAAAACTACAAAGCAGAATTCCAACATAAGAGACATATTATAAATAGGCATGGGCCGTTATACGATTCTTTTTCCATTGAACACAATGGATTTTATTTTTAAACACGCTGCACACTGGCAGGGGGACCGACTACTAAACAGCAGTTTCTCTCCTTGAAGACTCATAAAAAACAGATCATACCTTAGGAACGGTATGATGGAAAATGTTAGTGGTTTTGAAACCTTGACTTTTTCAAACCACGGTATACCTTGAAAACGGTAACAGGCCCATGCCTAGTTACCGTTTTGAGGAACTAGTTTGAGGAAATATTAAAAGTCCACCTGAAATTAATTAATCAATATTTTACTAAAAAAGATTTTTTTTTTTTTTTTTACTACTTTATTAATCCCTCAATTCTTTAGATTTCAGTTGGACCATTTCATGAGACCCTACTTATACATGAATATACATTGACTTTTCTCAGGAAACTCATTGAGCCATATTCATTACCAGTATGTTCTCTTTTGCAGGTATTTGCAACACCTCAGCAGCCCATGGCGACGCCCATGATGACGCCCAGCTACTCCTACACCACACCGAGCCAGCAGGCCCTGGGCACGCCACAGTACCCCGGCTCCACCCCTCAGTCCTCCCACTCTCACACCACACATGGCCACCCACACGGAAGCCATGTGTCACACCACAGCCATCACGGCCATCACAGTAGCCACCAAGGCCACTCATCCGGCACGCCGTCATCCTCCACCTCATCCAGAGGACGGACTCCACAGCAGCAGCCACCAAAGTAAGTGCAGAAGGGAACGTGTGTGGGCGACCTGGTGTACCTTAACCATTCGTTTCCTTAAAGTGCATCCTGGTTTAATTAAAGTTTGTGTGATCAACTAGTGTTACATTTAGTATAGCCTTTTCCTTTGATAGTCAAACTGATTATTCATGATTTTAGCAATTTCCCCAGCTTTATACAATTTGACAAGCTTAACAAAAATGCATCATCTGTATGGTCAGATTAACCCTTCACCTCTTAGCCACAATGTGTGATATACAACTCAAATCAACCACTTGTTAAATGAAATCAGTGAGTTGTTGTTTATCTGCCATTAGATGGTGCTAATCCCACAATCTGCATCATTTTAGGGCTAAGCAGCAGCCTTCCATTCAATATGTCACTGTCTTTGACTAAAACACTTCCCCTTCTGTCCTCCCTCCCTGCAGGGCCAGCGGCAGCAACGCCTCTGCAGTGGACTGGGGCAAGATGGCG
The DNA here is from genome assembly GCF_010015445.1 of Perca fluviatilis. Classification (NCBI taxonomy): domain Eukaryota; kingdom Metazoa; phylum Chordata; class Actinopteri; order Perciformes; family Percidae; genus Perca; species Perca fluviatilis. The sequence continues at coordinate 18,031,823 of NC_053127.1, forward strand.
GAACAGTGGCTGAAGGAGAAAGAAGCGGAGGGGCGGAAGAAAGCCCAGAGGATGACGCCACGACCGTCGCCCAGCCCCATGATCGAGAGCACACCCATGTCAATCGCCGGAGACGCCACACCCCTGCTGGACGAAATGGACCGATAGGACACGGAGGGGGGCGTTGCTACCCCCCACCCTCACCCCCCTACTCAACTCAACTCCATCCTTTGTACTGTTGTTTCATCTGGATAACCCTCCACCTTTTGTCTCTCCCACCACCCATCAGCCCTTTCATCCAGCTGACCAGTAGTTGGACCCAGTCCATCCAGCTAACTGTCCATTCATACGCTCTCTTCACCTCCTGATATTGTAGCTGCAGTTTATTAGTTTGGTATCATGGTTCATCTCCCCTCCTTCCTTCCTCTTGTCTTCCTAGTATACCCGTCTCCTCCCAGATGTTTCACCTCCTGACCTCCAGCCCACTCTTCTGGCTGCATAGTATTTTGTACAGTCAAATTAACACTGTATATGTCATGCAGAAAGTCAGTACAATGGCAAAAAAAAAAGAAACTTGAAATATCAGACAGCAGTTACATATAGGATATGGACCTACACAAACAATGTCAGACAAGCTGTCCTTTATTTTTGCGATTGGTTTTTAGTTTAATCCATGAATGGTTTTGACAGAAGGGCAATGTTACTGTTTCCAGAACCCACTGTTCCTCCTTTCAGGTTGGTGGATTTTTGCGAGCAGTTGCCAAAAACACGCTTTGCCAATCCAATCAGGAAATTTAATTTTTGTATGGAATGCGTCAGAATGAATAAAGACTGTTTTTTTCTGTTTAAACATTAAGCCTCCGCTCTTCACATCTGTCAAAGCAAACACACCTGTGACCGTACAGACACACGCACGCCGAGTGTGACGGTTGAGGCTGACTTAAAAATCTAAATGAATTTAGTGAGAAACCTTCATGTCAGCTTGAGTTTCTCTCAAAAATGAGTTACTGATAGTTGTGTGGCTCCACCACATGCTGTATTATGATCAGCTGACTGTATTTAGGCTCCTGTATATAGCCTCTATTGCATTGTTGACTTTTCTTTGACCTATCCGAGAATGCTGTGTGGGCACTAACAATCTGCCACATTAGAGCATCGTTAGAGGTAACTGGTTGTTTGTAATGGCTTCATCTGCATTCATGCAAGGCAGTGCAGAAGAAGTTTGTTCACATTTTAAAACCGTTGAAGTGGAAGTACCCCGTCGTCTCAGAGGGTCATTTTTAAAAGTTAACATACATTTGGATCTCTTGTGTCTTTAATGTTCAGTGGGCATTTCACTTTTGACACTGGGTTAGTTGCCACCTTGCAGGATGTGATCTCCTGATGCACTGCTGCTGCAATTCAGTCCAAGACAGTATCAACAGTGAAATGTATGTTTCAGTGGATGAGTTTAAATTTGAGTGCGTAAGTTCAAAACCGTAACACTAGAAGCTACTGTCAAACTGACTCCCCACTGCGTGTATATCCTTAAGTGTAAAATATTCTGAACTGCACGCAGCTATTTCAGTAGTATGAATATATATTGTTGTTAGAAACACATTGAAGCTCTTGTGTGATAGTCTTGCGGCAGTTTTAAGCCACTCTGCATCCATCATGACATATTCAGCTTTTCTTTTTTGTTGCTGTGCCTGTGTGCCACAGTACAAACAAGCAGCGCTGATATTCAATGGTGTGCTTCATTTTGCAGTGTGCAAATTATCATGGTCCCATAATATGCATCTTGTTTAAAATAATGATGGTTTTTGAGTAAACGTATTTGGTTTTAAGTCTCTTGCCAGATTAAGATATTGCATCTTTCGAAGCAAGGCTGTGATTGGGACTTGGCAGTAGTCTGTGATAGAGCAGAAATGATGTCTCTGGCAGTGCTGATGACCTTTTTTACCTGTGATCCCTTTAATAAAAGTGTTCATATTAAACCCAGAGTCTTGTTCATGCTAATTTGGGAAACAAACTGGCAGTATGGACATGTGATGTAGGTGTACATATACATACAGTATAGTCTGTGTGTTTCTTCACGGTAGAAATATGATTACCTGGGAACAGAATGTGAAGAATGTTCCCAACCTTTACAATTCATTCACGTTCTATCTAGCTTTTCTATTTCAACAGAAAGACAACACTGTGATCAAAACAAATGTATTTACAATTCATAATCCATGAGCTATAATAAAAGTATGTTTAATTGGAGAAAAAAGAGCATATGTAGACTTGAAGACTTCTTCCTCCTGTCTGACTGAACTGAGTGAGGAAATCAATTAGTGTGTTTCAGTCCCTGCGAACAATCCCTCCATTTTCGAGATCATGAGAACACTGATGTCAGAGGAGAGAGATGCAGTGTGGGAATGACTGCGGTCATGGGAGCCGGCATATGCATCACATTAGCAGCACAGACACATGACAGTGAGAAAACCAAAAAAATGCACTATGTCTGGTACTGCTATTTTCTCCAATGCATGAGAAAAATGTTGCTTCAGACAGACAGACACTCGTTTATGAAAGCAAGGGCAGTTTAGTAAAAGATCTAGTGGAGAATAATCATTCTTTTTTATATAAATGTTAACAAGCATCTCACACAGCTTTTTTTTTTGTGGTAACCCCCAACCAGCAGTCTAAATATTCCTGAGAGGACTTCTTATTGTGTAAAGCCTCAACTTAGAATTAATTATGTCAAACCTATAACCTCCTCTCAGGCTATTTGAAAAAAACATCACACATACACAATTGCAACATGATTTAGTTGATATGACATTGCTTTTTAAATGGTCAATTCATGATAGCCACACTGAACATGCTGAGTCCATATTTCAGTTTAATTTTCCCCTTCAGTGTGATCTTTAGTCAGTAGGCCTACAGTGTATCCAGGCAGTCACTCTCTCTCTCATCATCAGCAGCAGTTGGACTTCCTTTTGGTAGGTTTGTGATCGGCTTCTGTGAGCCCTGTGTGAAATGCAAATAAAGAATAAAACACTTTTCACATTTTTGGCATTCAGATAAACAATGTGAGCTACAGTAGGAAGGGTATGTATGATAAAGCCAGGCGATATGTGTATTTCTTACTGTCAGCAAACCCCACGAAAACTTCAAAACCAGCAATGAATTTATCCTGAGAACAACATTGTCTAAAAACTATTAAAAAACATGAAATGAGCGACACTGTTGTACTGGGAGACATACTCCTTCATTACCATGAACATGGGCAATAAAGATTTTAAGTATATGTGAGATGCCGTGTATATGTGAGAAGAAAATCACTTTGTGATTAAACTGCTCACAACGTAATGTGATAATACACAAACATAATCTGTGATAAGAGGTCACAAGTAGACAACTAGTAGCACTATGGAGGGTGGGCCCGTTTTGTTTGTCTCGTGCAAATGCTTATGGATTCATGTGACCCAACAAACATTCCTGACGCTGGTTTCACGCAATTGCACTGACTGCCAGTTGGTGGCGGTAACACACCAAAGCTTTGAAATGTTATGTTTCATGATGAAGGAATGCATTCAACATGTTTGTTAGACCTCAAGGTGAGGTTGAGGTAAGAAACATTAAATGTAAAGAGAACTTTTTTGTTCACATAAAAAACTCCACAGGTCACCTTTAACTTCATGGGCTAACAAGCAAAAAACTGACCACTGAGCACTGAATTTGACTAATCCGCATCTGAAAATAGTCCCAAGCAAATACGTTATTTACTTCTGTTTACTGTTTAAGTGATGCTCGATTTTTAGCATTACTTTTTAGCATTTTAAAGAGTTACCTCTTCAATAGGAACAAATGGAGTGCCACAGACAGAGTATTGAGGTGTGGAAGATGGTGTAATGCATTGTCTATTTAGCTTTGATCATAGATTTGTTGACAATAAGGAAAAAACAGAATAACATCCATCTTGTGTTGTGTGTCATATGTGTCATGAGAAAAACTGATTTTCAATTGGGAAACTAATTAGTCGGTAAATGAGTATAAGAGAAAGATACAAGTATGATGCTGCCTTCTTAACAATGAGACTTTATTGAGCAAACTGACTTACTGATAATGTCACCGACGTGCCTTGAGCCACTGTTCTCAAGCTCGGACAAAATGTTGGCCTCAAAAGTCAGAGAGGCCACACGGAAGAAGAAATCCCTGACACCATCTCCTGGAACAACACAGAGACAGAGGAAAGAGTTTAGTAAGATGGAAAGGGGTTAAAAGAGAACATGAAAAGCATGTGGGGATGATGACTGATGGGGATTTGTTCATGTGTGATTGACTCCCACCTGACTTGGCAGACACAGCCCAGTACTCGGCTTTGATTTCCTCAGAGAGTCTGATGGCTTCCTGCTCAATCTGAGCCAACTGGTCAGGAGACTGAGGAGTGAAACACAGACAGAGAAGTGAATGAGAACAGGGAAGGAAAGCTTCAGGCCATTGGTCACTGTACAGTAGAATTAGGCTTATTAACTAAAAGTGAGATATTCAGAGCAGCAACAATCAGTCGTTTAGTTTAGTGGTTAGTTTATTGACAGAATATTATTCGCCAACGAGTTTGATAATTAAAGCAGAAATGCCAAACATTTGATGGTTCCAGGTTCTCAAATGTAAGAATTTACTGCTAACACTTTTTGGTAAACAAATATTTTTGGACCGTTAAACAAGACATTCTAATATCACTTTTAACTCTAGGAAATTGTCATGGCAATGTTTTACTGTTTTCTGAAGTTATATGGACCAAACAATTAATCAAAAAGTATTTAATCAATTAAAAACCCTGATGATATTACCGAGAAACAATAACACATGCGGGGGACACACACAAACCAAAACACGCACGCACGCACAGAGGCTATAATTAAAATTATTGCTGGTTAATTTTCTGGCGATCAACTAATCAATTAACTGAGTCAATTTGATTATTTTCACCCACACTGAGGTCCTTCTTGGTACCAACAAGGAACAGTAAAACACTGGATGGGTCGTTTTCTTTCATGGCATCCTCCAGCCACTGCCTAAACACACAAAAACACACACACACACACACACACACACACACACACAATTATAAGACTCCAAATGGCATTTTAATAGTAAAATAATTAGATCAGAATGGGTTATTCCTTACCTGGCATGTGCTAAAGAGCTCAAACTGCTTAAGTCAAACACCACTATAATGGCTGGAGGAACGTAAAGAGACAAACAGCATCAAGAGAAGTCAAACATAGAGCATGATGAGAATGTGTTATGTATGACGACACTGTAATTTTAAGATGAGAGGTGTACTATAGAGACTGAGCTACATTCACCTTGTGCCCCTCTGTAATATGTTGAAGCAATGCATTTGAAGCGCTCCTGACCTGCTGTGTCCCACCTGAAATAGATCAGATGCAGATTTGATTGTTCTTGGTGGGATATTTGGTGGAGATGAAGGGAAGAAGGGAAGAGAGAAGAGCTGTGAGATGCTGTCATGTCCAGCGGTCATGATGGTTGTTTAAACTAACATGCAGTGTCAGTTCAAAATGTTGAAATTAAATGTTGAATATAAAGCCACAGTAGGCATAATTTAGCAATTATCAGAGTTATTCAAACAAGACAAAAGTCTACAGCTACGCTAGCGACTCTGTGAGGCTGCACTTCCAGTATGCACTGCTTTGAGCTAAATGCTAATGTCAACATGCTAACATGACCATGCGAAGATGCTGATGTTTAGCAGGTGTATTGTTTATCATGTTTACCATCTTAAATAATTTGCTTAGTAGCACTGACTGTCATTAGTTTTTTGGTATAAACCAAAATATTGGACAGATTCATATTTTGACCTAATGATAGCGCTAGAGGTACAGTTCAGGCCCCAATCAGACTGATCGCGTTTTAGCAGCCTTGGGTGGCATTTTGTAATTGTTTGAGAGTGAAGCTTTTTGCTTGCTGCTTTTGCGTTGATGAGTGCCTCTCGTTTGCACCTCGCGTTTTTGCAAAGGCGCCCTGAACGCCTCAAGTTGAAAAAACTTTAACTCAGAACGGAAAAAAGCCAGATCATTTCACTTAACAGCAAAATAACAGTTGAGGATGGGTGATTTGGTGTTTGCCTAGCAAGAATAACATTAAGCTGCAACTTGCATCACTCTGTCTGATCGGGACCTAAGTCATCACCAAAGTTATTACAATTAACGAATGACTGAACATAAATGTTTGTACCAAATTCCATGAACCCATTAGATATTGAGACATTTCACTGGAAACCACAGTGTCGACCTCATGGTGGCGCAAGAGGAAAAGTCAGGAGATCCCCAACATTAGTTGGATTCATCCTCTGGGAAACATGAATGTCTACACAGACTTTAATGGCAATCCATTCAACCGTTGTTTACATGTGTTCATCGCCATCCCTACATTCACATGACGCTATAATGGCAAAAAAGCTCAACAAGGCCCTCTTGGATATTAACCTTTAAATAACACAAATTGTACAAGCGTACACTTACATGCACTACAGAAGCCAACATAGTAAAGGAAAAACATAATTATTACGTCATTTAAGGCCCCCTTTTAAGTAAATTCTAGAGGATGTTGTATGCCCTCAAAGGTATCATGGGACTTCATGTATATTGTCAATTTTAACTTCATCATGATATGTGATCAAATGAAGGTCAGATAGGAATTAACAAACAGACCTTGTTGACCCATGTGACCCTGATGATCAGTCAGCGCAGTGAGTGAGTTAGCTTGTTTAAGGCTCAGTCTATAAACTGAGTGTTTCTCTGAGGTCTAGCGACATACTTACAGCTGTAAACTGAAGGGAACACCAAGAACTTCGAAACGCTCCATCTCAAAATCCACCCCTATGGTTGCTTTGTAGTTCTTATCAAACGCACCCTTTCGAAACCTTAAAGGAACAAAAGAAACAGAGAGAGAGAGAGAGAGAAAAAAAAATCTACTTTAAAGCTGCAACTAACAATAAATAACTATCTTTTTACTATTAAAGGACAATTCCGGCACAAAACGAACCTAGGGGTTAATAACAGATGTGTACCCACTCGATCGCTCTCTGGGATATGTTTTCATGCTAATCGAATGTGCTTGTAGCTTGAAACAAGCTAGCGCGGACCGCTGATTAGCTTACAACGCTAGTATTCGGGGCACAGGGAAAGTAAAAACAAATCGCTATTTATACCACTAAAAAGGCTCAAAATATCACCACACTTCAACGGTAGCATAATAAGGGTCCCTAAATGTTAACCGAAGCATTGAGAACTTTGTAAGTGTACAGACTGTTTATTAAAAACATAGTTTAGAAAGACAGTGGCTCCCAAGACGGCGGTCGCCTGTATACGAGAACGCGACTGTCTACATAATAGGGGTGGGTGATATGGACAAAAAATAATATCTCAATATTTTTGGTGATTTTGACGATAACGATAATTAGACGATATCCTTTAAAAATGTGTTTTTAAAAGTCCGAGTTACTTAATCACTGATGATAATAATGGGCACAATGTTGAATGAAAACTGTTCTTATTTATTTTCTTTAAAATGTTGACATTAGTGAATGTGTAGCTTTCCAATGCGTGTTTTGAAATGTTTTAAATTTAAATACTCGATAATGTCAATTTGCACATTGTTAACACAACAATGATGATATTATCATAAACAATATATATCACCCACCCCTACTATATAATCTATCTTTTTAATAAACTGTCTGTACACTTACAAAGTTCCCAATGCTTTGGTGAATTGTCCTTTAACTAGGCCTATTTTTTGATTAATAATTTTGTTTATAAAACGTCAGAAACATTTGTGGTCCTGAAGGAATTTCTTAGAGTTGATCCTTTTGACAGATCAACAGTAAAAAGAAATCTAATCTAATAATTTACTACTATCTCAACTGATTAATTGAGTACTACATTATTGGAGAGAAAAAAAACACATACAAGTTTGTAGTTACATCATAGTGACAGTGACTGACATTTCAAGATCTAATAAAGCCATTTAAATTAAGAATGTCTCCCTCCTGTATGGAAGTGACTCACACAAACTCAGTTAAAACCTTTACTAAAACCAATACTTGCGGACATGAAAGAACAATCACAACTTGCTCAATTGAACCAAATGCCTTAAGACCTCTCTCCACTTTTCTCTCATAGATGCAGTTAAATGCAAGGCGATTTGTTTTGTTTTTGGTTAGCAACCTCTACTTCTTCTACTGTTTACTGGTGGATTACAGCCTATACCGCCAACTTCTGATCAAACTATGCTGTAGCCTAGTTTATTTGCTCCAAACCAGTCGTTGGAAATACACCTAATTTGCATTTCTTCTTCATGAGAAGGGACTGCACAACCTATACACTGTTATTGGCTGAAGGTTACACACCCATGGGCTCTTTGCTGACACCCATAAATGTCCCACACTGAGCAAAATAAGAAGAAAAGAGAAAATACAGGCAGAGGGCAGGGTCTCTGCAGATACAGACACCGCCACACAGTTTATGGGTCATTGTAAGATATACTGCATATTATAGCTAAGATAAAATAAGCATTCATCTGTAATGATTTTAGTCTTCTAAAACAGTATGAATGTTATTGATTTATGTAATGAATTTTAATGAATTTTAATGAATTTTAATGAATTTTAATGAATTTTAATGAACTTCATTAACATTTGTAGAACTATAACCTTAACTTGAAACGTGATTAGGCTAAACCATGTTTTTGTGGAAGAAAACATTGAATGATGCTCTAAAGAACTGCAGCTGCATAAGTACAACTACAGAGGAAACACTCCAACAGCTGATACAGTTGAAATCAGACCAAAAATGTAATAACAAATCTAAACACATAATCCTTTGATTGATCTAATTATTCATGATTGCTTCTTACCTGCTGATCAGACACGTTTTCCCAACTGCAACATCTCCCACTACGATGACCTTGGCGATATTCAAGCTGGCAACAGAAAGCCAATACTGTCATTCTACACTCCGTACAACAAAAGCCTAACAGCATGAAACACACAACAACTTGATGAATACCATGCAGACATCACTTAACTCCTCTAATAGGATAACTCACAGCCCCCTTAAACTTTCATATTTAAAAAAGCAGTAACTTCAAAGACTAACTGCATGAAGCCCTTAATGGTCCTCAGCCTCCTCTTACATGAAAGATTAATCATTTTAATAACTTAATTAATTCAGCCTGACTTCACAACTTCAGGGAAATTTGTTATGATTGACGCATTCTTAAGCTTTTTACTGAGAGTTTGATTTCAGCACGTATAGGCAGTTGGGTTCCAAATCTTTCTTGCCAAACAAAAAATCTAAATATATTAAGTCATAAAAGTACTGATTTTGTGTGTAAGGCACAAGGTTTTCCACATAAATCTTATTATCAGAGAAAAAGGGACATAATAGCTCTGTTCTTACACCAAATGTGTATTACTACACAGCTGAAAAAAGTCCCCAACAATGCACAAATTACTCCTTTTCGAGTAATGTTTGCCAAAAACTGCAGGGATTTAGGAATTTACTGACATTTTTAATAAAAAACAAACCAAAAACATTACAAACATGTCACGATTACAAATGCCACAGACAGAGAAGGGAAGCTGAAAGTATTGAGTTTTTGAGATTTGCTGGCGAGGTCGTCAGCTGTCAGCTGATACAGCAGACATTGCATGACTTTCAAGTCACATAGCATGAATTAGTTCTGGCCCTCATTTCATTAAAACACATGTCACAGTGTGTATAGTAGCAGGAAGGGCCGCTGGGTGTGTTGTCTTATTAACCCTTCTGTGATCTTACCTCACTGTGTCTTTCTTGTGTACCTGGCAGGCAGCCTGCACCTGTGGGTGGAAGCCATCTTTGGTGTGCAGCGCTGCATTCGGACTGAAATACTGTAAAGAGAGTGGGGAGAGGAAACAGAAAGAAACAAATTAAAAAAGCATTTTGGACAGTAAAATAAAAAGGGGGAAGGTAGGGAGGGTTACACTGAATGTGTTTTCATGGCTAATAAAACAATCTTAGAAAATAAAAAAGGAGAAGCAGCAATGTCATAAACTTAAAGTTATTATAATCATCATCCTTCAATTGTTGCTGTCCAGAAAAAAACTTGTATTTCCAAAGAATCAGCTTAACATTAGGCCAAAATGTATCTACATGGCTACATTCAGGTAGTGAACCTTTCTAAACTCGCAAAGGAGCATTAAGGACATTTAAATGTCACCAAGGCTGGAGTTACAAGCTTTAGTGAGGATAACAACATTTTGCAAATTTGCAGCCGTCCACTTTTAGAGAAACAAAGAGCAGCTCTAAATCAGTGGTGGAAGAAGTATTCAGATCCTTTACTTAAGTAAAAGTACTAATACCACACTGTAAAAATACGCTGTTACAAGTAAAAGTCCTGTATTCAAAATATTACTTAAGTAAAAGTCTGTATCATCAGGGAAATGTACTTAAAGTATTAAAAGTAAAAGTACTCAATGCAGAAATATCCTCACATTTTAGAAACTAGAAAACGAGCATAACGGTTCTGTCAATGAACTAAGTGTTTAATCGGCTAATCATTTCAGCTGGACTTGTGTTTTGTGTGCAAAAATCTGTAGTTGTATCTAGTAACTAAAGCTGTCAGATTAATGTAGTGGAGGGAAAAGTACAATATTTCCCTCTGAAATGTAGTGGAGTAGAAGTGGCATGAAAAGAAAAGACTCAAGTAAAGTAGGCCTACCTCAAATGTGTAGGCCTACAGTACTTGAGTAAATGTAGCTACATATTTAGATTCCACTACTGCTCTAAATAACCTCATCATCAATCAATAGTGTGTGTGTGTGTGTGTGTGTGTGTGTGTGTGTGTGTGTGTGTGTGTGTGTGTGTGTGTGTGTGTGTGTGTGTGTGTTACTAACGTTTGGGAGCTGATTAATGATCCGGTCCTTCTTCACAGGTGGCAACATGCTGCTGCTGTGGATCAATGCGCGCGCGCGCACACACACACACACAAAAAAAAATAAACACACACACACACACACACACACACACACACACACACACACACCCCTTCAAGCTGCCACTGTCACGGACAGCACTTTTTTGTATTCACTTAACTATCTTTTTTTTTCAATTTTTTTTCTCAAAACTCCTTCCACAAAACCAGGGGAGGAAAGAAAATGTCTTCCACGTTTGCCTAAAAAAAGGCAGATATCAGAGTGTTAAATTGTTGGTTTCAATATCCAGACTGTACAGTAAATCAGAAACAGTTTGCACTGAACTAACATCAGCATATTGCCCCTGATGACATGGGAAAGTGTAGATGATTCAGGTTAGACCACATGAAGGTATTTTCTTGTTATATGGTAACACTGCAACCTAAAAAGCATTTTATTTTTCTAACACATTTTGTCATTGGACAATTTGTAGGTCAAGGTTTATGGAAGGTGTGGTAGAAACAGAGTATGTTTGCAGATATAGCACGGAGCATCAGCACAGCAGGAAAACAGTCTAAAAACAGAAGGTTTAACTAAGTTTAACAACTTTACCTGAAACAGCTGGATGGCAAAATGCTGAAGGAAATGTGTTCTGGGTGTGGAGATGAGATGTGATATCCAATGCCTGCCGAGAAAATAAACCCAGAACAAAATGACGCTCAGAGCAACTAACAGACTGACAGCAGACAAACAAGCATGCAAAATCCGTGTTATAGTGAAAAAGCGCCATCCTGCGGCCGCATGGTAGCCTAGGCTATTTCACCTAAATTTCCGTAATAACTTTATTTATGTAACTCCAAATAACATGTAGCCGCATTTTCTTTTCTTTTTTAAATTATTTAAATTCTTTCTTGTTTAATTACCTTGTTTCTTTGAATTACATTTTCTAAAGTAGGTAGCTAGGCAGTCTTTTTGTCCCTCTTTATTGAACTATGAAGAAGTCATACAATCAAAAAGCATGAGTTTTGAGCAGCAGAACCAATATTACCGCAAAAAAAATTAATAACATAAAAAAAAAAATTGTGAGGACTTTGCTTAAAGTTGTACTAGGTATTTACTTTTCATACATTAAAGTATAATACAAGTTCAATAAAATAGGCTATGTTATCAACGTTTTGAAAAGATTGACACTTTATGTTATCTTTTTTTAGATACATTTTGTATTGTTTTTATATTTTTAAACATTCAGAACAGACAAACATAATTGAACAAGAACAACATGTCATTTATTTTCTAATGTGTAAGTAGCAGGTGCAGCTGAGGTTGAGTTCATTTTAACTAATTTCTACACTGTAAGTAGAACCGTCTTAGTTTCACCAAGAACATGTCATCATGTTTCATTATGTATTTTATGTAGGTTAATTAATCAGCAACGTAACTTCTAACTAGCTGCCAAATACAATTGTAATGAAGTAAAGGTATTGTGGTATTGTATTCTTAAATGTAGTGGAGTACAATTATTAAGATTAAGATTTTAATAATTGTATATATATTTAGTAAATAGGCACAGTAAAAAAAAAACGGTTCTGTAAAAAAAACACAACATAAAGTCGTGATATAGGCCTACACCCTCCTGTACTGCAGGTGGCAAAAGAGCGCATTTTAAGCTGATTTTAAGTCGGTTTAGCGCGCCAGAACTAAAGAACAAGTGACGTTTTATTCCTGCGACATTCAGCCTTTAAATACTTCGCTACCACGACGTTGCTGCCTCTTTTCAAATCGCCTGGCAGTCTGGACTCTTGCTTGTGTGTTAGTCCCCGGGAAATGGGATTCGACTTGTTTAGAGTGGTCAGTAAGTACAAGACTACAGTCCTAACCTAACAACACGTTAGTTGAGCTGTGGTTTGGGACTTTAGTTAAAACGTGGTCTCTGCTAGCGTCAACTGTTAACGTTAGCATTGTCGTGACGGGCCTCAAGCAGCCACGTGGATCCTGCGTGAAGCCCACTCAAAGATGAAAAAGAGACAAAGTGAGATATATACTTTTATTTATTTCAGTCTCGCTTATAAAGGGTTTGTATTTTACTGCTAACATTGCAATGTTTGTACCTCTAATCTCGTTTTTCCGGTAAAAGTAACGTTACTCAGTGTTCCTAAACGTCCTCATCGATCTGTTCTGTCTAACTCAATGGTTTAACTGTAATTTATTTAAATATGTACTCTAACGTTGTGGTGAAACTTAAGCCTCGTTGCTTCTCAGAATAAGTAAAATTACTAGTGGTTTCAGAAACATTCAAATGTAACGTTTAATATTTTATCTGCCAGATAAATACGTGTCTTTGTTTTGTGTAAAACCAAATATTCTCTTAACCATTAGTCTTGTCCTTCCACAGGTGGATGTCACTCTGCAAGTGTTGCACTTGATAAATGGGGTATCTTGATGTCCCTGCAAGGTGAGTTGCAGTGAAGAAAATTACTGTTTTAATGCAGTTGTCAGTGATGAAAACTGTGAATAGGAAGTGCCGTCTGATGCGACAACTGACGATGTTATATACTCACTGTTCTGAGCCTCCAAAACTGCAATTGATTGTAAGTGGTGATCAGTCCTTAAAAACTGGAAGTTACTTATTGATGATTTTTTTTTTTTTTAAGACTGGTCAGAAGACTGGGTCTCATCAAGATGATGGAAAGTCAAGATGGAGGTTGGTTTAATAATGCTGTTATTAAAACGTGCTGTAGTTTTAAATGTAGTGATGAAACCCAAACTGAAATAGCTGGAATTACCGGCAGATTGTTCAGTGGTGACTCTCGGTTTTCTGAACATTAACTAAGGCAGTTCTGTTAACTTTCAAAATGGATTTAGACTAAATGTAACTAATTTTGTTTTCTATGACTGAACAGACTTGTGAGCTGCCATAGGATGTTACGCTTCATATGGTCCTAACAGCTGACTGAAGAGGATTCATTTGAAGCAGGTGAATGCATGATCTGTCCATTAAAAATGCCAACTGACTGCTTCTGTTGTGATGAAACCCAAACTGAAATAGCTGGAATTACCGGCAGATTGTTCAGTGGTGACTCTCGGTTTTCTGAACATTGCAGTTCTGTGACCTGTCAAAATGGACTAAATGTAGTTTTTAACTCATTACTTTTCTTCTGTAGCTGAAAAGACTTGTGAGCTGCAAAAGAGAGATGTCGCCATGCAGTGCTTTGTATGCTCCAAACTAAACCAGCTGACTGAAGACCTTCACTTCGTGCAGGTGAAAAGGCATTTATTGGTCATTAAAATGGCAGCCGACTGCTTCTGTAGTGATGAAACCCAAACTGAAATAGCTGGAATTACCGGCAGATTGTTTAGTGGTGACCCTCGGTTTTCTGAACACAAAATTGCGAAATATCTTGAGTGGACTTGGATCAGTGCTAGTATTCACTTTTTATTTTTGTTCTGGTTTCTCAAGGTTGGCCTGGTGGCATAAGACTTCTCCTGAAAGTGACTTGTGGGGTACAGCTACACCTCTTGAGATGGACCTTGTAAGTTTTTTGTTTATCACTGTATTCTTAAAATAAAGTCTAAGCTTGTATGCTCACCTTTTGTACAATGGAAACACTCAGTACTTGATTTTGAACATCTGGATTACGTTAACTTGTTCAGCATTCTTAAGCTGAGAACCAACCAAAAAACACCTGATTTGCAGCAAATGGTAGTCAGTGTAGAGTTGACATGAACCTTTAAGATTGCTGCATCAGATTTGTCCAAATTCCAGTCCTCAATCACTCATTTTGATGTCTGGTTGATATTTGGCTAAAACTGTCGGATTTAAAATCCTCAACTCCTGGACATTCTGCAGTTGTCAACTTGCTGTGACCTGTCCTGGTTTTCACCACCAGTTGTATAGTCTAAATTATCCTGAAAGTCAAGTTTGTTTCTGGCTTAGAACGTAGCAAACTTTGTCCTGTGCTTTGACTCTTGTTGTGCAATGGTGAGTTAATTGACAAGCTTATAAAGGAGTGTGTAGCTTACAGTGATGAAAACCTGGAATAGGAAGTGCCGTCCGATGCGACAACTGACGATTGTCTCTGATCCACTTTTCTGAGTCTTTTAAAGCTGTACTGATTGAGCATTGGTGGTTTTCAAAATGAGTGCCTGTTCTCATTATTCCACCTTTTGTTTTTATTACAGGTGTCATTCTGCCAGTCTGCTGCAGTCCCCTGAAGTCTGATTGAATTGACAGGTAGCTTTTCAGCTTTAATACAATAATGGCAGTCAACCGTTGTTGTGATGAAACCCAAACTGAAATAGCTGGAATTACCGGCAGATTGTTAGTGGTGACTCTCGGTTTTCTGAACATTAGATGGCAGCATTACACAGTACACTTGAATAAAATAATTTGCTGACAGATTTTGTTATCCTTCAGAATTGGATCAAGTGGTCGTGGCAACTGTCAGTATACCGGCAAGTTACATGTGGTAAGACATAAATCTGTTTATAAGCTGATAATGAGGATAGAGATGATAATGTCCGTAAGAGCTGCTGAAATGCCAGTTTCAAAATCTTTAGATTAGAGGGGTGGTAGACCTCCTGCAGGGTGAAGATGTCATTGCAGCAGTAATATATTTCAGAGATCCACCCAGACATAACAGTAGACCTGTTGACCTTTTGTTAAACAAACTGCTCTCAGGATCGGTTTACTATTCAATGTGTGGATAGTTTTTGTATAAAATGTGATTTATATAAATGTGTTTCCTTGTAAGG
The DNA here is from genome assembly GCF_010015445.1 of Perca fluviatilis. NCBI lineage: Eukaryota > Metazoa > Chordata > Actinopteri > Perciformes > Percidae > Perca > Perca fluviatilis. The sequence goes on from NC_053127.1 coordinate 18,047,505, forward strand.
TTTAGGTGACTTTTCCCATGTGTTTATACACTAGTATCATAGTTAGTTGAATATTATAAAGATTTATTTTTTCCAAGGCTAATCTGGCTCCCTCTCCTCAGATGACAAGATGACTCATGGACAATGGTCTCAAGATGGATGTCAACATGTTTGTTAAAGTATTTTACACTGTACAATGCAGGCTGGTTAAATGTTATGATTGCAATAAAGTGTCTAAGCAGCCTGATAACTGAAACAAATGGTGTATCTTCTTGTAATGCCTCCACTAGGACACGAGCACATCTTTTAAAAGCAAACATCTTGAGGTGACTTCTGTGTGTCTGTATATGTAGGAACTTAAATCACTAATTGGAAGTATTCATTCCACACCCCAAGAAAGGCAAACATGCGGATATTGATTTGCCACTAAAATGACCTTAAGTGGGCTCTTTCTCGGTTTGTAAATTATTTCAGTGTAGGTGAACAAGCTAAGCGTTGATTTTCATTCCTAAAAGTTGGTTTGTCACAATACATTTGAACAAACTTATCACTCCCTCCCCCTTTTCTGCTAAAGCCTAAAATGTTCTAAGCCCTCCCCCTGCAAGGGAGAATAAATAGGCTCGTTCGAGATGAACTGCGCCTCGCCTGTAAAGTAGACGAGAGCAGGCGGCAGCAGCAGGGGGCGGTGACAAAAGTCCGCTCTCAAGTCGGACAGTTTTCCAGCTGACTCCAGCAGCCTTCAGGCTGAACAGGAAGTGACAGAAACACGGTGGTCCGATTCCGATTTAATAAAATGTTATCAGACCCCTATATCAGCTCCTACAGTCTCCAGTTTTTATTATGACAAAGTAGGTGTCAAAATTCTCTACATGCGATCTGTTGCTGATTTTAATAAACAGACTGTAGATGATCCGTAATCTGAACAGATTTAGTCTCTCTGACTTTTAAACAACTATTATGGAGCTAGATTTGTTTCTTTATTACATGCGAGAAAATAAATGATCTGAGAGGAAAAAAAAAGTTTGAGAGCAAAAGTTATCACACTGATAGCAAAAAAGCATTTTATGAGAGAAAAAAAAATATTTGAGAGAAAAAGTTTTCATATCAACAGCAAAAAATAATATTTGAGACTAAAAAAAGTTTTGAGAGAAAGTATTTTCTCATAGAACATAAAAAAATATAAATTTGAAATTTTTTAAATTATTTCTGAGAAAAGAAAATCTCTCTCAAAATACTTTTTTAAACTCAAATATATATTTTTTGCTATCAGTGTGAAAACATTTTCTCAAAAAAAAGTGTTTCTCTCAAAACGTTTTTCTTCTTGCTCTCAAAACCTAAGTCTTTGCTCTCGATGCAATTTCTTGCTCTCGTGTCAGGATTTTGCTCTCGCTGTGAAAATAATGTCATGGGCGGGGCCACGTTCCTATTGGCCAGTCGGGTGAGCACCGTCTTGTCTTGGGAGTCGAACTGAATCATTACACTGGCTGAGCAATGCCAGCCAGGGGTATCCAGATACATTGCGCAACAAGGAACAATGGCTGCCAGGTCGACCAGAGAGACCCATAAATGTAAGTATTTTCGGCTTAAAGAATTGATTTAAAAATTACGACAGTCTTGTTTTGTGCTCTACACAATCATGTACATAGATATTTGTAACTATATTTGTAACTGAAACGTTTTTAAAAATCGCTAGCTTGCTATGCTAACGTTACATTGCTGATTTGCACAACAGTCCCGCATTTCTCTGCCTTGACTGCATGCATGTCTACATTGTTAACTAAACTCCATTAGCAGCGAAATTAGTTTGATATCAGTGCATAACACTACTTGCTTTGGAGACACATGCTTTACATATACTGTCCTGTATCACACAGGGACGCCGGAGGAAACCCAGCAGCTGATCCACTTTCTGGCTGAAAACGAGCAGTAATCATGTGTAATTCATTCCTGTTCATGTACCTGTACATTGTTGTTGGTTATGATACAGGACACTAATGAAAGAAATGGGGTTGGAGGGAAAGGTTACTGGCCAACAGGCATCACACTATGGTCTGGAATTTCAGAATATCTGTAGTTTTGTTTGTTTGTGGTCTTGTGTGTCTTTTAGTTTTATACATTTGAGTGCCTTTTTTAGTGTGACATCTAAGTTATTGTTCTAATAGTTGATAATGGTTCTCTACATTTTTCTATAATGTTTTTGCATGTTATGTTTATTTTTTTGGGAAATAAAGACTTTTTTTAACAAAGTGTTTCTGAACATCAATGACATTCAAAACAGTGATAACTGAAACAGATAAACACACCATGCAGTGTATAGAAATATTGATTGCAAACAGACCTAAGTATATATGATGATGTACCCAAGTGGCGTCTCATTTCATGGGGTATGTTTTCAACAACCATAGTGTGCAACAACCATACAAAGACTATTTTACACAAAACTAGGTGGGACACTTTCAAACGGTATATCAATCACTATCTAACGTTGGCTAGCTATAGGGTTGCCACCTTCCATGCAGACTAGCTGAAAGTTGTACAGGAGGTTGTATATGATGATCAAGCAGTTACTCTTCAGGTGCTTTGAGGCTAGCAAGGGCAAAGGTAGAAACTAGCTCACTAAATAAGGAGTGAAACTATCTAAATCAACATATTCATTTGGCATTTGATTTAAAAATGGTACAAACCAGGTGAGTTTGCAAGTTTACCTAGCATGATGGCTAATTAGTGGTTAGCTTTTCTAGCAATTAGCATGCTAATAATATAATACACATTCATAAATATGAGTGCTATTCTTTGTCCATGCCAATCTGACAAACGCATCAGTAATGGCAAACTAGCTTACATTTAGGGTTAGCCTATTTAATGTTTAATCTTCAGTGATGCTGAGCTTGCTCAGCCAGTGTAATGATTCAGTTCGACTCCCAAGACAAGACGGTGCTCACCCGACTGGCCAATAGGAACGTGGCCCCGCCCATGACATTATTTTCACAGCGAGAGCAAAATCCTGACACGAGAGCAAGAAATTGCATCGAGAGCAAAGACTTAGGTTTTGAGAGCAAGAAGAAAAACGTTTTGAGAGAAACACTTTTTTTTTTTTGAGAAAATGTTTTCACACTGATAGCAAAAAATATATATTTGAGAGTTTAAAAAAGTATTTTGAGAGAGATTTTCTTTTCTCAGAAATAATTTAAAAAATTTCAAATTTATATTTTTTTATGTTCTATGACAAAATACTTTCTCTCAAAACTTTTTTTAGTCTCAAATATTATTATTTTTTGCTGTTGGTATGAAAACTTTTTCTCTCAAATATTTTTTTTTCTCTCATAAAATGCTTTTTTGCTATCAGTGTAATAACTTTTGCTCTCAAACTTTTTTTTTCCTCTCAGATCATTTATTTTCTCGCATGTAATAAAGAAACAAATCTAGCTCCATAACTATCAGCCACACAACATGTGTTCTGTACAGAATAAGCTTTTAAATCAGACAAATCACAGTTAAAATCCCTCCGATTGAAAATCAATAAAAAGTTTATATAAAACGTCATGTTGAGTCGATTCTGAACCAATCAGCTGTTTGATCAGCTGAGAGGCCGGCGTTTCCCAGCATGCCCTGGGTCCACCTGCGTCCGCCTGGCTCTTGCAGTTGGTGAAAAGCAACTGCGCTACCTGCGTCTAAGAACTGCGGCCGCCTTGGTCTCGTGAGATTATCGTTGCCCACGTGTGCATGACGTCAGAGCAAGTCGGGATAAAGTCGGACACAAATCTAACCGGCATGCATTGGGCGCCGATCGCCGGTGATCGATTCTGCGCAGATCTGGCTCATCTCGAACGAGCCTAATGTGTCTGAGCAGTGATTGACATGCAGTTAGACCCCCCCCCAGCCCTGATTGGTGCATCTGAACAGGGAGTTGTGGATTTTTGCAAATCGCACCAATAAAAGATTTAATACTTGCTTAATGTAGAGCTACTCTAACAGGGTCAGTTTCAGCAAATATGACAGGTTAGTTTTAGAAGTCTTACCTACTGCACCTTAACAGATGCTGTAAAGTTCTCTTGTAGGAACTCCTCACTGTCTGTTTTGAGGCAGTTAATGAATCAAATGTCCAATATGCCTTAATTCAGGTTGCTCTGCCAAATCACAGGTGGGTCTGAATATCCTTAAATCAGGTGGATATGTTGGCTTAGTTTGTAAATGCAGGTGTTCAAAGTTGGCCACTGCTTGATGGTCAGAGAGCCAGAGATGGTTAAGAGCATGAATAAAGAGGCACTGTCAAAGCAGTGAATCAGGAATAAAAGGCACTTCTCATTGCCTTGCAGAGGTTATGTTCTATAGCACTAAATAAATACACTTCCAGATTGGATTGTAATACCAGGCCAAAAATGGGTCCTTATACTCAGATTTGTGTCATGTCAGGCCCTCATGTGGCGCACAGAGGCAAATGAAATGACAATGCCATTATTGGCTGGGGGTTGTAAACCCATATTGGGCCCAAAGGCTTTTTCTTGATGCCCAGAAGCCTTCCAACCATGGTCCTGACTCTCCAAAGAAAAGGCAGAGGGCAGGGTCTCTGCAGATAAACACATCCCCACACTAGTTTTAGTGGGTCATAACTAATGATTGAGAGGGATTACATTTGTATTTGTCTATACAAAGTTTATGAGGAAAGCATTGCACATTTATACCTTTGAAAATACAGGCTGAAATAAAGCATGCTTGGAGTTGGAAACACAGTCAAGGCTATTATTACTAGCAAGCCCCTTTTTGTTAAATATTTAGTGAACTGTTCATAATAGTTTTTATTTGTGTATAAATATAATTAGCCTAGTGAAACAGTATTTGAAAGTTTTCTGAATGTGCTCTTTTGTTTTTACAGAACAGAATATTATTTTGCAGGGCAAACATTGCCAGAACAAATAAATGTTTAGACAAAGGCAGTGATATGTGTATATAATGAAATAATTATTTAGCTATAACAAGTTTTGTCTTTAAGCTTTTTGGGTGATATCTATAGTAATGAACGTGGTCCAAAATGATGTGGAATTGCATAGTTCTAAATCAAAAACCCTTAAATCTTCTTGAGGGAGGACCCTCAAGTTACCCTCCACAAACAAAAACAACGCTTAATATTGAGCCCTATGTGTCGATGCTAGAGAGGTAGAATGATTGCTTCGTGCAAGTTCCACTAGTTGAAGGTAGATATGATCTGGGCATGATGGTATTTTGTGGGTGACACTGCTTTTTTGGACCTCACCTGCCTGCCAAATCACATGCCTGTACTTGTGACTGATGCCTGTTATGCAATCAATGTATATAAATAAGTTGCATGATTTCTTCTTCAGTCACACTGTGTTTATACTTCACAACTGTTGCCAGGATCCAACTTTACAGGTAAATGCTGTATTTGCATGCCACTCTGGGAAAACTTGAGGATGTCACAGCTGAGCAGCTCAGTGAGGTGGAGTGGCTTAGAGCACGCATAAGTCAACGTATTTATTGTCTTAAACTGTAAAATAGGCGTTCTAGAAAGAAAAGATTCACGTCTCCGACTTTTAATAGGACCTTAACCCTGATGCGTCATTTGTTGTGAATGGGACTTCAGGCTTGACTTCACACAAGGAGAAGTTGGTAAGCAAACATCTTCTCTTTAGTGTTTGCAATACTTACTGTGAAGCCCAGGCAAAAAGCCTTTCTATTGAAGGTATTAGGAGTACTTGTAACTTTCTCGTTGTGTGTGCACCAGGAATAAACGCGAACGACGGCTTGGTGAGGCTGATGACTTTCCGTTATTCAGGCTTCTCAGACCTTCATCACTCTCACGTTACGCCTGGACAAGATGTCAAGTGAGAAATTAGACTTTTAATTGTTCAGAACGAAGACGGCAGTTGGGGCTAAGGAACTAAATCCCCCTTGAATCCTCAAATCTGCAAGTTTGCAGATTTGAACAGTGGACCATAACATAGCTTATAGAGTATTTCTCCATATCAAAATGTGTCTTACACTTACGTTGCATTCAAAAAATGTGATATTTGTGGTTTGTTTCCTTTACAGATGTGTTCAAGGACAAATCATCAGATGGAGTGATCCACATGACCTGGGAGGAGGCAAGTCTATTTCCACGTATGCCATGTATTCTTTCCCACAACATACAAAAAGATAATGTGTGGCAGAAATATTTACATCATCTACTGAAGTAAAAGTAGCAATAGTGCAATATACAAATACAATTTTCGACGTTTTTGATGCCTTTTTTCAGTTTGTTTTTGCTTTTTCCAACGTTTTAAATTGTTAAATTTTTCTTCTACACATTTTCAGCACTCATTTCTATGTCCCATATTTTCTGATACAAAAAATTGAAAATGGGTCAATGTGACCCAAAGTCAACACAAGGGTTAAGTATGTGGTATTATAAGTAAAATGTATGTAAAGTAACAAGACAAGATTATTACCAATGCAGTTATGTATAAATAGCATTTTACTGTTGTGTCAGTTTAATTGTGTTACACACTGTTAACAGTACATATTATTGAGCACATCATGTCTTGTGTGAAATCCTAAATCTCTAAAGTAACTTGTAGATAAAGCTGTTGATTAAATGTAGTGGAGTAAAAAGTAAGTTTCCCTCCAAAATAACATGTTCTCGCAGAATCAAATAGCAGAAAAAATGACAGTAAAATACTTCAGTAAATGTACTTACTTACATTCCACCACTGCAGTGTGTGGCCCATTCTGTGCAGGATTAAGTAGTTAAAAGTATTAAAGACTAACAATTCTACAAACTGCCTTTTCTTTTGTTTCAGTGGTCCAATGCCTCCATGTTCAACTTGACCAAAGCTGACACAGGAGCAGATCTTAATTCTTGTACACATTTTAACATCAAACTTCATGTAGTAATGGCAAAACAAACAGGAAGCTAGAGAAGAAACTGTGGACCAAAAATGATTTTATTAACTCATCACTGTCTACATGAGTAAGACTCAAACAAGTCATTAAACACAATATCACTGGCTCATACGTCGTTCCACACTTCTCCCGAACCAAGCAATAAAGACTAATTACACTCATTCCTGTGCAGATGTTACAAGGGACTCTGTGTCAAAACTCATATTTACAAGTCAGTGTTCTTATTTCACAATAATAAATCAAATCCACCAATTCAAGTGCAAAAGACAGACCATGAGCACACTCTACTGTTTGAATATGTCCACTCAAGCCAGTATCTGGTGGAGTCAGCAGTTACAGGATACGATTGGCAATATTCAATATTTTTCTTATTGTTAACAAATCCCATGAAAAGACTAGAATTCCTCCCACTAACAAGTCACTAATAACTACTATTTACTCCGGTTTTGAGGAATGTTTGCAAACAACTACAGTGCCCAGCTGTTTTAGGAAATCATTGAGCCTTGAATAGAATGTCCATTCTTAAACATCTTCAGTAGAACCCAATAGGCTCGGGTAACAGGGCAGGGAAGTCAGAAAGTATTGACAGAAGAAGAAACTAAGTCTTTTCCTGGGATTTGTTAAAAAGGAAAGACATTACCCTCTATATTAAGATGAAGGTTGTGTGCTGTACAGCTCTCAGTCCTCCTCCTTTTCTATATAAGTCTTACAGGCCGAGCGTGTCATCTGTCTGGCCAAATACCTGTCTCTCGCCGAACTCACAGTGTGATCCGTGCTGCGCTTTGCAAACTTGTTTGCCTTCTCCTCCATTTCCTCTTTCTCTTCGCCTTCCTGTTTCGGTTGTTCTTTTTCCGTTCCGTGTTCACCGACTGCTTCCTTCTTTTCTGGATCTTTTTCTTCCTCCTTCACTGGCTTCTCCTTCTCGGCTTCCTTCTTTTTTTCCTTGTCTTCTTCCTGATCTTTGTCCTTGCGCCTGTCTTCATCTGGATTCCTCCTCTTCTCTCTTTCCCCATTCTTATCCCTCTCTCTTTCTTTAGGGCTCCTCTCCCTCTTCCCATGCCTGGTCTCCCTGTCTGTATCCTTGCCTCTGCTTCTGTCATCTTCTCTGCCTCGGTCTCTGTCTTTCCTTATATCCCTGTCGTCTCTTCTTCCGCCGTGCCTGTCATCTCTTTCCCTTCCCCTGTTTCTGTCTCTATCTCTGTCCCGTCCTCTGTCTCTGTCTTGATCTCTGTGGCTCTTCTTATGTCGGTCTCTCTCCTTCTCTCTCTCCTTCTCCTCTCCGCTCCCTGATGAAGGTGACCTCTGTCTGTATTGGCGTTTTGAGTGTGCAGAGCCTGCCCCAGGCTTGCTAAACCCAGACTTCTGCTCATGCCCCTCTTCACTGTCGCTGCATGAACTTGGGATATTGTCGTGAGACGTAGATGAGGCAACAGGTGAAGTCCTCTCTGTGTCTTTTGAAATCTTTGAGTTTTGAGCTCTGTGGAAGCAGGAACAGAGAGATACAAATAAAGGCTCAGAATGCTTTTTAAAAAAGTATGCATGCGCTTCTTGTGTTTATGGATGAGCAAGTAATGCGGAGCTCTGACTGACTTGTTTGCTGAGCGATCCGGTATCGCCTCCTCTCCTACAGTCTGATTCAGCAGGTGCCGGTAGAAGCCGCTCAGGTCTTTTTGTTTCTTCACGTCCAAAGCCGCTAAGCAAAACAAAAATAATTCAAACATAGATTTTATATAAAGTGGCCTCTTTCAACATTTTAAAAAGTCTCTCTTCAAGTCATGCTTTGTGTGCCCTGAGGAAGGAATATACTTTGCCAAAGCCAATAGGCTCAATACATTTATTGAAGGAATCAAGTTAAGTTACTTTCCTGAATTTTTTCTGCTTTCAATAAAATATTGGAAACATTATTAGGTGTTTTTCATCCTGGCCACACAAATTGTTTTTACAATATCCAGATTGCTTAAGGATGACATAAAGTTGCTATGGACAAATCCAATGGAAGCTACATTCATATTTTGCTTGAAACGTCTGGAGTTCAAAGTCTCACCATATCACTTACAACTAAATCTTATCTGCCTAAAGCCTAAAAACAGTTGTAGAGTATCGGTCTAACCTTCCATCTCTGCTTCTCTTTTTTCTCTCTCCTGCTCCTCCTTCTGCTCTAGCAGTTTTTGCTTGTAGGCAGAGGTAACGTAAGCTTCTTTATCTGCAAACTGCTCTCCCTCTTTCTCCCTTTCCTTCTGGATCTTCCTCTCATCCCTCCGTTCCTGTTCTTTCTTTCGGTCCTCGACTGCTCTCATTAACTGGTGGATATACTTTGGCTGTAATAAAGAGACACAGACAAAAAAACTAATTAAATTAATGTTCATGAGGAAGTTCACTTGTAGGCTGTCTCAATATCAGAAAACAGCAACACCGCAATACAGGGAATCAATGTCTCGCTCCAACATATTTTAGCAGAGTGCATGCTGGACGGTCTTTCTAACCATTAGATCATTCTGAAATCCCAGTGTTGACAAATACAGCTTTGCAAGTGTTCAACATAAATGAGATTACCTTTTTGTCAGTGCCTCCCAGAATTTTTTTGTTGCTCTCAAGTCTCTCTTTTTGAATGTCATCGTACACAGCATCGTAGTCATATACAGTGCTGTCCTGTTCCAGGGCCTTGTGCATCTCCAAACGTGTCTTTAGAGAGAGAGAGAGACAGAAAAATACCAGAGAAATGTAAATCACAGAGGAACGACTGTAAAAATAAATAAAAAAAGAAGAATGTAAAATAGTTTTAGGTGGATTTAAGTCACATAGCCTTTTAATTCTTCCTCCCACCTGCTTCATCATCTTCTTTTTGTCAGCTTCTTTCTGTAGACTCTCCCCAACTGTGGTCTGAGGAACATAACAAGATATATGTAGTATATTTGGACAGAAGTCTGCTAAAATGCCAACAAATACCTAAAAAGGGGCATTTTTTTTTTTTTTTTTTACAGAAATCTTTTTAGTTTCTATAATAGTGAAAATACCTAAAACACATACATTGACGAGAGACAAATTATACTGTATTGCCCTGCTTTTAACATACCCATAAGTTTACCCACCTCATCATCGGAGTCATCCTCGAACACTGAGTGTTTCTGCAGGGTCTTTGACAGTCCTTTCTTCTGTGACAAGATCAGCCCGTACCTGTGCACAATCAGGCAACAAGGCTTTGTAACATATACATGCATTTCACCTGCAAGTCTTTTTGCAAAATTTTTCAAGAATAGGTTGTATCTCTTCTAGGACAAATGCAAAAGCACCAACACTAAAGAAGCCATTTGGAGGAACAGCAAATTACTTTAAAGCGTTTTATACCTTATTTTTGAGGATGTATATATCTGGATAGCGAGGATTAGAAACATTACCATGTATTTTACATGAGTTTATCTCAGAAATAAACACAACGCACTATTTATAAGATGGTTTAACTTGTTTTATGAGACAGGTGACTTTCTGCAAACTTTCGGTTAAGCTCACTTTTCATAGTGCAATACGTTATGCACCTAAAAGAGAAACAATAAACGCCTAAAACCTCGCGATAACTACCAAATGAGGTAGGTTTGTTAAGTAGCTATTGTCTGAATGACTAACGTTTACGGTAGCTATGAAACTCTCCGTGACAGTGTGTCATTGGTGAGGCAAACATCCAGTAAAATTTAGCAGTATTTCTGGTAAAATTAAGGATAAGTTGAGAAATAAATGACAGGTTTAAAAAAAATATACAAACAAAACGGTACCTAGTTTTTAAACCTTAACCTGCTGCTGTATATGCGAGGTTTGCATAACGTTAGCATATCGTAAAACTAGCTAGCTAGCTGCAGGAGGCACCGTTTTCACAAATCACCACAAGCTGTAACACCACGGCTGCTACAGTTAAGTAAGTTATTTATTATAACTATTACTACAACGCCAGCCAATTGAAACAGTCGTCTTTCAATGTAAATCACACAGTAGTATAACCACGTAAGCTTGTTTGCAACTTACTGCTTTGTAGGGACCGCCATCTTGCTCTGACTGTGAATGAAGAAGACTGTAAATATTAACAGTCTAAGGAATGAACGAGTACGACAGATTCGACACACATTTTAGTAAAGTCATACGTAACAACTTCTGCTAGGTTTTCACTTCAGTAGCCATGTGAGTACAGCTACCACAAACACAAGGCCGACATTTATAAATTTGGCCGTCATATTTTTTTCTAATCACATTATGGGTTTGTCAGCCTGTTGCGAATGTGCGGACTTCCATTGACAGATAACGTTAGAAGTGACCGTGATGAACAAAATGTGAATTATCCATTGTAAAAAATAAGGAATTCTAATAGATTTTTGCAGTATTAGAAAACAACTAAAATACCATGATATTAAAAGCATATTAGCCTACCACAGATCACTGTGCCACCCGTTAAAACCATAGACTGTATATGAAAAATGACAACGGTATTGTTTTTATTACCAACAGATGGCGCTATTGCTCCAAATGCATTGATCAGTAGCGCTCGGTTCTGAAAAAAAAAAAAAACATAAAATAAACGTAATTTTGTGTAGCAGAATTTAGTTGTTCATATTTCCTATCCTGGTAATTATCCTGCATCCCTTTAAGCCAATTTCATGACCCATTGAAGGGGTTCTGACCTTCAGGTTGGGAACTAGTCTTCTACTGTGTATTAGCTACTACAATGACCAGAAACCAAAGCTTATAATAGATCTACATGTATTTTTATTCTGTTCCTTCAACCACAGATCATGTAGAAGCAAAGTGCAACACGAAATAGGTTAGAGAATTCTGGGAGGAATGGTGGCGAGTCTGCTGGAGAGGCAACAGAAACTGCTATAATTTCATGTTATTCGCTCATGTAATTTGTTATTTTCAATGCTGTCGACTGCTCTGTTCTAAACCTGGTGTAAGTCATTCTCTTAGATCAGAGAGCACATGGCTCACCTGTGATTAAAGTTGCAGCTTTAAATTCCCACTGCTTCCTCTTAGTGACTCTAAATCCAAACACCATTATCTCTGTCGTAATCTCCATCTCATCTCATCTCATCTCATCTCTGGCCTCACTGTTAATCCCTCTGGTACAAACAGAACGACCAAAGCTGCCTGATGGATGTATGAATGGATTGGTGATAAAATGAACTATGGAATGTGTGGATAAATGGAATGGTAGATTGACATAAGGATAGACACTATAAATAAGGATAGACAATATGGTAGGGTTGAGGTAAAAAAATATAAAGGGACTGAACAAAAACATGTTTTATATCAATAACTGAGAGGCACATTCTTCCTATGTGTAATGATGTAGAAATAAAACACTGGTAAGGACAACAAGCCAATGAGTGAATTATTTGAATCACCGTGTATTGTGTTAGCCTGGCTCCAGACCTCTGAATCGCTGCCCACATCTGTAATTATTGGCAATTCAGTCTGATAGTATTATGTGTAGCAGGAAAGGAGAGCGAAACCAGGCTGTACATGAGCTGTAATGAAAGTGGAGGTTCTGGTGCATCTGTGCATACCTGCACACATTGGTATTTTGGCTGTGTTACATGTGCTGTTGACACACATGACATGTGAGTGTGTGGTTTTGTGGTATATATGGATGCTGCTTTCCCTGATCTGTGCCCTCAGGTAGTGAAGAAAACTGTTTAGCAGTGCAAGTTCAGACAGGCATGCTACACTTCAGCAGTCATAAAATATCACCTGATGTTTTCCCTTGGTCAGTAGGCTACTGCACCCACTTCACTGAAACTCATACATGTAGAGATCATATGACTTCTGGCTGATAACCTATAGGAAGGCAGGCCTCTCTTCTTTTTTCCGAACTGCAGCCACAGGTTTAGACTAAGTCTCTTAAACCAATGCATGAACATTATATACATTCTATATGGATATTGTACAGTAAACCTACACATTATTTTATTTATTTATTTCATGCTTAGAATTGACACGTTGACTCTCGACGCTGATGCAGAAATACCTTTTTTAATTGATGTAATTTACTTGAGAAGAAAATAATTGAGGAACTGACTTGACTTAAGCTCTATAGTGACTTGACATTTAACTCACACTTAACAAATACAGAAAAGAGGACTTCATAAGGTTCAGGCTTTATTAATTTTGACTTGGGTATTAACTTGTGTCTCAAGACTTGAGAGTGACTTGGGAAAGCTGACTTGGTCACATCTGGGCTTAGTGTCTATGCATTAAATTGATAGTATGCATAATAACAGTTGGTAAAGACGTGTACAAGATCAGTTTTTTCATCAGGAGGCTTCTATGGCTCTGTAGAGAGCTTTTCAAAGTCATCAGATGTCATCAGGATTATGTTGGTTTGGGCTTGAAGACTTAAAATCTTGAAAAGGAAATGAAAAGCCTGAGTTACAAACGAGGGCGTGCATTTTAAAAGACATGAGCATTTAGGCTTAGACCAGACCGGCATCACCTGGCAGAAAATAATAATTATTAAACATGTCTAAACAACCGTTTAACAAGAAATGCATGCATAAAAAGTTATAATACAAACACGGGTCAAACTGCATTGATCTAAGGTTTTGTGTCCTCCCCAAAAAGGGCACACCCTTGACATTTTGCGAAGTACCTGGATGTGTATAGTCTAGAGACATCAGTTGCATCATGGATAATGTAGGATCCAGTGTTTTTTAACTCACCAATACTAGGGACTTAAAAGTCAGGCTACGGCATCGCTTTTGACCATTTATTTTAAAGAGTTGGGTCTCGCAAGTCCCCGAACGTTATAGCCTACATTATACATTTCTAGACTAACCATTTTAAGACATATTTTCTGAATGTAATTGTTGTAGGGTGACGATGACAACGGAGGTCAATATTTACTCATCTTAACATGACACCACTAAAACAGTAGCGGCAGATTTATTGTTTGAGAGACACTAACGTTACTCATAGCTGCTTTGTTTTCGTCCAGCACACATACGGTTAATCGGGATTGAAAAACTAAGGGTAGTTGCGCATGCGCAGGTGGCGCTGACAGAGGAAACAGCCGGGGAGTAGCTAGCTAGTCAAATAGACTACGACCAGAGAGAGAGAGCAAGGAAAAACCAGAGAAGACCAACAACCCGGGTTCAGCTGGGGTTTCTCCCCCTCAAATCAATTATGCTCGTCTCGCCGCTGTTGCTTCATCTCAGGTGTCCGCTTCCCGGTCGCTGAATGGCGCTGGTTACCGTGCAGCGTTCACCGACCCCCAGCACCAGCTCCAGCCCCTGTGTTTCGGTAAGAGCTGCCTTTATTGAACCTTCCTCCACTACCACTGTCACCACCACCAAACCCAAGTCTTTTTGCTATCAAAGGCGACTTGAAGCTTCATTTCCGCTGTCTTTTTGTCGGCTTTCCTTTACTGTCTATGGCTGCGGACTGTCATAAAGTGCACAGCCTTTGTACTCCTGCGCATGCGTGAAACATAGCTGCTCATCATTTTCAGTTACGTTATTAGTGTCGTTTCTCGCGACAAAGTTAACCTGCTCTGAAATGTTTTGTTATTTGTTTGAAAAGGCAATGCCGTTAGCCTTCGAGCAAAGGACAGATTCCCCTTCTGTCTCCACTCACTGTGGTTCCTATAACTGTTATGCACATTTAAGTTCAGCGAGTTCAAAGGTTCAACTGGCAGTTAACGCTAACGTTATTAACCGTTAACGTTACTGACTTTCATCGATAGTGTGGTGGAAATTGTTAGGTTTATCTGTTAGCCAATGTGACAGCAAATTATACTGCTAGCTAATTAATGGATGTTAGTTGCAAAATTGTATTTAAGCTATCTACCAAGAATTATATCATGCATCCGCTCGTAATAAGCGCCTTGTGACACGCATGAATGCGGGTATTTACTCTTCTTGCGTTATCGCGTCAACATGCGTGAGAAAGACACGTCCACAACTGTGTTTACATGTAAACACAGTTTGTCTGTCTCCTCCCCAAACTATCTCCCGATCCTTTCCTGTCTGCATGCACGTTTCTCTACTTGCCTCGCTACCTGCCTCTCTTTTCGTGTGTGTGTGTGTGCGTGCGCGCGCGCGCAGGCAGGCAGGCAGGCAGGCATGTACCCATGCAAAGCAGAGGAGCAGGTGGTTTTCCTGTTGCTGTTCTCTCTGCTTTGTGTCTTGTTTCTACAGAAGCAGGGAATCCCACCAGACAATCAGGAAGTTACATATACAAGCATACCCTCTCTGTGTCCTATTCTAATGCCATTCTCTGTCTGTTTCACACAACTTAATTCCTGTGTCAGTTCCGCTGTGCATATTGTCAACAGCGTGTCTTCAGTTGAGTCGTGATCTGCTTTACTTCCCATTGCTGGTTGATTCGGCACTGTTACTGTACGTAACTTCTATAATATGGGTATATTAAATTACCAGGAATATATGAGTGGCCAATATGAATAAAATCCAGTATCAAGGTGTATGTATATATACTTTTAAATTGCGACATTGATAGCAAAATCTTTAATTGTTGACATCTTTGTCTTGCTTCACACAATATGTGTTTGCATATTGCCCAACCCTAAAGTAAAATCAAATTACTGATTGGCCAAAAATGCTACACAATAAGAAAAGACGGTTTCATCGGTTTCCTTGCAAGTTGAACCCAGTAGAAGATTAAAATGTGTGGGTAAAAATTTGTTACTTTCCTTACTATGTCCCAAATTACAAACTGCTTTTTTACCAAGAATGTCAGTCACAAACTATTTTTGAGGACTGTGGTCTTGAAAGGGACCCTATTCTTCACACCTTTTGTATTCTCTGAGTATAACAGGTTCTATTAGTAGGCATAATGGTCCGTGTACAAGTACACGGACCCATAACGATAACTGTCTTGCTTTGTACACGCACACATTTTAGGTAATTCATTCTGTCATTCAGAGCGACTCAAACTATATACAAGAGTAGATGAAACAACAATGTTTAAATTGTCAACATCAGTAACAATCAGCATCAAGGAGTACAAAGTAAGGTTGTCACAATACCAGAATTTTAACACACATTCTTTATGCTGGTATTATTATTAATATTATGTAAGTATTTGTTTTGTCTTCACTAATACTGTTTAATCTGTGCAGCCTTGGGTTGAGTATCTGATTGTAGATCTGTTTTTTTATTGCTTCGTTACTTTCTATACAATCGCATGTATAATTAATGGAGATAGTACTTGTTTTAAACAGGTGGTATCAAAAAATATCAAAGTATTGATACTTTTGAGTTGACAAACTTAGTAAGAAGTCAAAGTAAATTAGTTACAGTTTCTATCCTTTGACTGTATGTATGTATGTATGTTAGAGATGGGATAGCGAGCCAGAAAGACTATCATCACAACAGGAGCTTTAAAAGTAGAGGAAGAAGATATGCATACAGTATGTGTAATTTAGCAAGGTGAGGCAGACAGAGGTGGTGACGGATGTGAAGCGTCTTCTTGTGGAAATATGCTTTCAAGTTGCAAGCCGCACACACCTACAGTGATAAAGTGTGTGTGTATAGTCTCTCATGAGGTGCCTGGTAGCTGTTTTTTCTCCACCATCTTTACTTGAACCTTATGTTGGACTTGTCCAGCCTCACTAGTGTGTGTCTTTTAGGAAAAAACACACAGTGTACTAAACGTTTTGCCTTTAGGGGAGAAGCCTATACTAGTTTTAATCCGGTGACTCTATGCTGTATCTTGTGACTCCCAGTGCAGCACAGACTTGTGTCTTGTCCTGCAGATCCCTCCCAGCCTGCACATTCAGACTACACATTTCCATAAGCTTTGGAAAAATCCTCTCACATTTCCATATATGTAAAATCTAAGTGTGTTTTCTCATCCAAACAAAGTTTGGGTAATATGTCACAATGTAGGACACAACAGCTGAAACTCTATCAAATCTAGCGACTTAAAATATAAACTCCACTACTATGTAGTTTACAGTACAAATTAATTAAAAATATTTTTTTCAGAGATATCCCCTTACTCATTCTCATGGTTGCTTTACATATACAATCAAGAATCTGAATGCAGAAACCCTTTTGGACACATTGGTTCCAGCATCACATACTTTACATGAGGTGTTCAACAATCTTTTTGAAATACCTCTTGTGCTATTGAGTTGGAGAGCCTACATTAGAAACCTGCTTTGGATATTGTGGCTGAGAGAGGTTCTGCAACAGTGTCACAAGATCTGGCAGTACATTTTGGTATCCAGACACTTCCCTACTTTGCTTTAACAATAACTAGTCCAAAACTTAACAATTCTATACTGTGTCACACTCACATTGGAAAATAAATACACCTATACATTGCACACAATTTGCATTGGCTACATCAAACATTGCTGTGCATTCACACATAAAAAAGAAGTACTGTGATTTGATTTTTCATCTATATCACCAGCTACGGTCAGAGCAAAACACATTGAGGCAGCCCTGCACAAGTTCATCTTTTTGTCTTTTCTCATCAACCGGTCATCCACTTCTTTCTTTTATGAAGCTTTTAATGGTTTTGTAATTTTGTTACAGCCTACATACAGTGTAAACAAGATAAGTACCAGTCCCTGCACGTTAAGTGCCAGGTGTTAATCTGCCACTAATCCTTAGCCCTCTCATTTAGCAAAGCTTCATATTCCACAATGTGATTTGGATTTGTCAATTATTCTCTCTTCCTCATCTCCCTGCTTGTTTTTTATGTGTGAATGTGTTATTCTGTGACCGGCCACACCTTGAAAACAGACTGAGGTCATTTTCCTGGAGAGTGCGCAAATTGAGTTCAAGCTGAACTCGGCTTTCCCCCGTCTCTCTGCACCGCTGCTCTCTGTTGTGGCAGTACTGAATACTGTGCTGGATGCTGGTTGCACTTTTAATGTGTTTTTGTTTGTGAATGTATATGTGTGTGTTCTTGTGAGTTTGGAAATGCACAAGCTACTCTTTTTGCTTTATTCATTTATATTTTGTCTCACTACTTGTTTGGTTTAAGTGGAAGTTTATTTAATGTTGCTAAAAGATTTTACATTTTTGATTATGATCTCACTGATTTGAAGGTGTGTGTGTGTGTGTGTGTGTGTGTGTGTGTGTGTGTGTGTGTGTGTGTGTGTGTGTGTGTGTGTGTGTGTGTGTGTGTGTGTGTGTGTGTGTGTGTGTGTGTGTGTGTGTGTGTGTGTGTGTGTGTGTGTGTGTTTTTTTTTATATATATACATACATACATATACACATACATACATACATACTAATACACATACATGTGTATATATATATATATATATGTGTGTGTGTATGTTTTATAATAACACACTTTTATAAAAGAAGTTACACATATAACATATATACAGATATATATGCAATGATTGTAATGCTACAACATCCAAATAATATGTTGATTTTAATGTAATGTTGTGCCCTATTTCCAAGCTCAATTGTTGAAAGTCAAATCATGTGCTTTATTACACATTAGTAAATGTAATTTTCTCATTTTACCTCTTCAGGAGTCCGGTAGTGGGGAGGATGACCGCCGCTCTCAGCCAAGGAGGTAAGTAAAGATTTTGAAGCAACACCTGCTCTGTCTCAGACAAAGCTTCATCATCTTTCCCTCAGTGACCTCAGCACAAATGATGTGCAGTGGGATTTTCATAAACCAGGAGTTTAGATCACAGTGCATTGTACTGGAGATGTAGTTCCAGGCCGAGTGGATAAAGAGACAACAGCATTCGACTGAAGTGTCTGATCAGAGGACCTGTTATGTTGCTGCCCCTGACCTCTGACCTCGACATGGCCCGACCTAGACCAACTGGAGAGAAAATACTTTACCTGAAGAAGCATTTGTTGATTAATCATGAAGTGTCTGGCCCTGCAAGGCTTCCTTCTTTTACTGATACAAAGAGCTGCTGTGCTATTGTAGCCTCACAATCCTGGGCTGTCCCTTGTTGCCTCTGGCTTTGAATTGGAGTTGGAATCTGGTTTATCCTGTTTCACTCAACCACCTTTTGCACCTGGTTTTAGTCCACCAGCGTTCAGCAATTTCCGTTTAGAGCTTACTGTGTTTATTTGTTCTAGATACACATGTTACCAGTGAAGATTAGTTGCAGTAACACTCTTACTTTTATCTTTGTTTTATTTTGCCCTAAATTACGAAAAATCCTCTCATGTACGAGATAATGAACTGGCTCGCTAGCTATCCATTAGAGGGCAGTAGGCTCCCTGTGTGTCAGGTCTGTGTATTTGGGTCAGAGGATCCAGGGGCAGATTAGTAGCCCCTCCCAAAGTTCAGAGCGGCAGTCTGTGTCTGTCTGGTCACTGGAGCTCTGTGCCATCCAGCTGAGAGAGCTTTCTGTATTTGTGCAGCTGGGAGTGAAATCTATATTCACATAGTGGCTCTGTGTGTTCGCACTAAGATAGGTGTCGGATCAGATGTAATTTTCTTTTACTGTATTTGGTAAACTAATATTATTTTAAATGTGTTGTTTCTAAATCCTGAGATTATTTGACCATTGATGCGCCCCTTTTAATCAAATACACATTTGGCTAAATGTGACAGGTTTCATTGGAAAGCAGGGGTCCTCTATGGAAAATGTAACACTATGACCTTGTTACTTGTATGCACATGCCATTACATTTTTTTCAAAGGATCATATGAATATCAAGTTCCTAGTGAGGAGCTGGACCTTGTCTTGACTTCAGAATAACCTCTTTGAATTGCTTTTATACCAGTGAGGAGCTGTGTATAGTATACCAAATTATACAGGCTGCAGAGGCCCAGAGATACTGTAATTTGTTAGCCATCTGAATGGTGGAGTGTTGTTGGATGTTGATTCACTTACTGTTGTTTGAACTTGCTGTCTATGTGCTGCTAGTCAGTCTTATTGCTCTGGGTAGTGGCTGACTACTTCTCTTTCAAAACATTACTTAGTAAGTTATTGACATTTCCATAGCTGGTTACACACAATAATTATGTAAGACATCACATCAAGTGCAGCTCTGCACTCTTTGTCACATTTTGCTGTCCAACTAACAATGCACAGAAAGTAATGGTTTTAAGTTATATTTCTCAAAATCAAAAAGCTAATTTCATTTGTTTAACAATTGCCTAGTGCCATTACCATCAATAAACTGTTCACCTTCCCCCACACCGCCCTCACCAGCATTGCTAGACTAGAAGGAGGATGATAAGGATTAAATTAATAAAGTAGACCTCAACTACATTCTTCAGAAATGTAAAAAAAATTGTTTGCCAGCTGACACACACCTCCTACTATAATAACTATACTATTGCTTTGCTTACCCACGCTAGCTAACGATCAAGTGAGGGGTTTTGCTATGGGCGGGGTTAGCTAGTCACCCCAAATCACATTTGATTGGATACATTTTTTTACAGGAAGAGAAAAAAAGAGGGATTTTGTTATTAAAAAATACTCAAATGATTTTTGACCCACGTATTTAGCATAATTGTAGCAAGAGATAATGAACAAATAACACAGAGACACAGGATTAAACTTCTTGTTCCAAGCTTTAAATGAAGTGAATTCATATCCTGATGGTCTCAGGTGTCTTAGCAAAGAGGCAAAAACATTTCCATAAAATTTAGCCTGCCCACTGAAACACTGAATTAATGTTCCTAACTGCCTATGTCTGTGGATGTCACGTGGTAAAAACCAGCAGCTGCTGTAGAGCTCATCTCTGACACAGGTAGTGATATTCATTCGGACTGTTTTAGGCTTTAGTGATGTAGTCTGTCTGTCTCTGTGTAAGCAGGGCCTACTGCAGTGCTGCTGATTAAAGTCAGTGACATCAGCAGAATAGTGACATCAGCTGAAGCAGCAATGCCACTGGAGGAACAACAGGAGAAAGAGGAATTTATTATGACACCTATTTCTGGTCTTTTATAATCTACATAATTCTTTAGTCAGATGGGGAAAAAGTGGAGTCATTTGGATTATTTTGATTTAATAGTGTTAATTCTACTCCTTTCCATGTACCTAACAGTTTAGTTTTTGTGCCTCTAAGACCCAAGAAATAAGTTTTACTCAATGTGATGTAATCTAATATATGTTGTTTGGCACATTGTAAGACTGTAAATATTCAGATTGACTTCCTGTCTGTCTTCCATAATACATACAAGACTTAACTGCTCATTAAATAGATGCTAATTAATCGTGTGTGTGTGTGTGTGTGTGTGTGTGTGTGTGTGTGTGTGTGTGTGTGTGTGTGTGTGTGTGTGTGTGTGTGTGTGTGTGTGTGTGTGTGTGTGTGTGTGTGTGTGTGTATTGAAGATGTTTGTATGCTTCAAATCCATAGATGAAGCAAAGTACTGAGTAGCCGTTGGTGTGCTGTATTATATATGTGATGTTGTAATCACTAGGTGACTGCCTTTGTGTTTGTTTACTTGACCTGGAGACATAAGAGCAACAGAGAAGCGTGAGGTGTCTGTATGCATGTAACAACCACATCCTGGCCTTCACTGCTTGTCATTGGACGGTGTGAATTTCAGAAGTCAAATGAGAGAACAGTGAGGTGGAACTTGAGAAATGGGTCCAACACCTCAAACAAGTGTATGAGGGATGTTGAGAGTCCATCGACAGGGTTGGAGAAAAGGATCATGGCCCAGGACTGTAGCTAGAACTATAATATCTTTGTAACAGATATTTCCTTAATTGACAAGACCAGTTAAAGAAAAAGTATAAAGAGATGGAGGTGATTTTGCAGGGTTAATGTGAGAAGAAAGTAGGGCTGGGCAATATATCGATATTATATCGACATCGATATGAGGCTAGATATTGTCTTAGATTTTGGATATCATAGTCATTGTATCCGCATTATTGGCGATTATCAAAACTCTCCTTGTGTTAATATTTTGTGAAAGCACCAATAGTCAACCCTACAATATTGCTGCAATATCAACATCAAGGTATTTGTTAAAAAATATTGTGATATCTGATTTGTTTCATATCAGCCAGCTCTAGAAGAAAGTCAGTCAGAGGCTGTGGTGGGTCAAGGAGAGTTGAACAGGAAGCAGAGGTGTTGATTGCGTAACTGTCAGATTAAACCGCTACTGCTAATCAGTGATGAAGGCCTCCTGATGAGTATTTAAGTCTCATTAGTAGGCCTGGGTACCGAATTCAATACTTTTTAGGCACCGACCGAATTGCCTGTAAAGTATCTCATCCGCGTCAGTGAGCCAATAAGCATGCAGCATGCTTCTACCAAGATCTAATAATGTTTGATTGGCTGTCTAACGTTACATGTTGTAGAGACACGCAGGAAAAACTCTACGTTGCGCACAGAGACTGGGCTGAAAAATAAAGTTTTGTGCCATAATGTTGTAATTTTTGTAAAAAAAAATTTATAAAATTGGTATCGAAAAAAGTATTGTTTAGGAACTGGTATCAAAGTCACAGAATTGATATCAGTACTGATATCGAACATTTTTGAAGGATACCCAGCCCTACTCATTAGTGTTTCTTTTGTCCGCTTTAACATTCACTCTGTATATGCTTACACTAAACTCCTGACTCTCTGCTGTATATCTCCTTTATTGCTTGACAGTATTGTTACACCATCTAGTATACATGCTTTGATATGTTAAACCACTAAGAGGAGGTCGACGTCTGTAACATCATGGAGTAAATCGACCCACTTAACCTACTTCATCTTGCTACTGCATCACACCCATGGCTGATTGATCAAGGGCCGCATATAAGTATACATAAACACACAGCTTATGCAGCATTAGCAACAGGCCACAGATGGACCTAACAGAAAAACACCACTGCAGTTGTTGTTTATCCTGTGATATGAATGAGCAGTCAGGTGGTTGCCACGCATTCACCCCCAGTTTGTAATCTATCCTATAAATTGAAACCACAAGGCATCAACAAGCAGCGTAACCAAGTCTAAGGTCAAGTTTCTCCTCAGTTCACAGGTCCCCTGATGTCTCCTTTTTGATTTCTCAATCCTGTTTCTGTTGTGTTTTGCTGTTGCTTGAAGCAGCGGCTCATTAAGGTGTCCGGTGTCTCAGACTCTGGTGAAATTTTCCCTAAAGGTACAGACCTAGA
Source organism: Perca fluviatilis (assembly GCF_010015445.1). Classification (NCBI taxonomy): domain Eukaryota; kingdom Metazoa; phylum Chordata; class Actinopteri; order Perciformes; family Percidae; genus Perca; species Perca fluviatilis. The sequence continues at coordinate 18,070,450 of NC_053127.1, forward strand.
GTTGGTTACACAACTTCATTACAGACATCACAAGCGTAAGGTTGTGGCCCACACTCTCTAGAGGATGCCCCTCTGGGTATGGGGAGTAATTAATGCTTAAAGTGTTGTCATGGAAGCTGAGTTATGATGCTGTCGTCACCATGAGAGAGAGAAAATTGTCAGTTGGGTTAGAAGTTATTGACAAAAATTACACTATCCTATAACTAGAAGACCCTCTCCTGGCAAATAGAGACTGTCTTTATATCTGCTGAGATAGAGAAAATCATGTCATGTTGTGTAGTTCATGAAACTGAACTTAATTTTAGTCTAAAGTTAAAGGTTAAGGGATTGCTTTGTTAGTTTAAACAGTGTTATTTGTATGAGGCTGGCAGGCTGGAAAGCTGTGGCCTGTAGAATAAAGGTGCAGAAGCTTAAAGTACATTGAGAGTAGGGGTGTAAGAAAAAATCTATACACTTGAGTATCGAGATATTTTATTTAGCAATACTGTGTTGATTTTCAAAAATGCAATATTGTTTTTATTTTTATTTTTTTAGTTTATGTCCAAAAATATTCATGTAAGACAGTGGTTCACGTTTATGTTGTGTTTAAACCCTCTACCGCTAGTTGTGCCTGACTTTTTGCTATAAGCTAACAATGTAGCGATGGCTGAACTTTGGCCTACTTTAGCATATAAAAATTTGCAAACTGGCAGTTTGATTTTCTGTGTACTGAATTGTTTACCTAAAGTAAACGTCTTTGACTTTTATGCACATCATGTCTTTTTTTTAAATTTTTCTAAAATTATACTTTAAAAAAATCTCAATATATCGCCTTACGCACAGTATCGAAATGTATTGCAAAATATTGATTCTTGCCAATACACAGCCCTAATTGAGAGTGAGTAATTGCTCCATAGGATTACATTGTAGCCCAGTGCAGGGACTGGACCAACTTCAAAAATTGTTACCAATTTTTGTGTTGTGGGGAAATAGGGTCCAGGTTAAAATACACCAAAGTTCCCCTTTTAATGTCACTGATATGACCAACCACAGCTTCTTCAAGCTAAAAAAAAAAGCTGGATTTACTTGTCATAACACAAAGCTCAAAATCATTCACTGAACTTCATTCAGAAAAGAAGCATTTTAAAGGTTGTTTTGCTTGTCGTCTTGTGGACAGACCTGGTAAATTATGAATTCAGACGTTTTACAAATTGTCATGATTTTGTTATTTTGGCATAATTTTTAATCCGTTTATTGCAATTACAAAAAAGCAAAATCTGTACCTCAAGTAGCGCTGGAAGTGGCAGTCATCCAGACATTACGTTTACTTCCTAGAGAAGGCAGTAAACATTGCCATGCTTTTTGTTTTTCCAGATGATATTATTAATCCAGACATAACGCCGTTTGATTTTTCCGACGTATCTGGGACTTCCACGACCGGTACAAAGCAGCAATAGTGGTTATTTCGGCCATATTGATGACGGAAAGAAACGTTGTTGGTACCTACAGCTCTACACAGTCGGTATGCGAGTAACACAAATAAATACAAATGGTCCCAATATGATCCTGCAGTGAAACTCCCATGAATGGTGCAACGTGAATATTCGCTTTGCCTTTGGCCTGAACACGCCGTGTGATGTCACTGCTATTTATTTTATTTCCTGACATCTTAAATGTGAAGCCACGAGTCAATGAAAATGTATAATAAATGTTTTTAAGGGGCATATATGATCACCACCAGTGTTGGGAAAGTTCACTTTCTACATGAACTAGTTCAAAGTTCAGTTCACAAATTTTAAAATGAACTAGTTCAGTTCATACCTCAAAATTTTTAACTACGTTCACAGTTCCAAAAATGAACTAGTTGATAGTTATTTTTTTCCATGTTGCTGTGAGCTATTATTTTTCTAAATTATTGCCACAGCCCATATAGAACCACAGACAGCAATTATTTTATCAGTTTTAACACTGAAACTATGCGTCAGATTTCATCTTCATATCCAATCAGTTCAATGTGCCGTTTCAGGTTTGCTGTGGATGTGACTGAAGTACGGATTTTCTTTTTGAAAGCCGGCGGGCAAAGTTTGCACAGAAATGTAAGATTTTTCCCATCCTCACCAACCTTGTCATAAAACTCGTTTAAATTATCATACGACGCCTCCTTCCTCTTTGTCGCCTCCATGCTGCTGTCACCTATGCTGCTTTTTGTTTTGATGACGCATGCGGCTGGTGTTGCCAGATTGGGTGTTTTTTCGGCTACATCTTAAGGCCTGTTTACGGTGTGTTTTAGACGGGTTTTTGCCTGGAAGGCTCTATAGAAATCTGGCACCCTATTGAACGAAGTTAAACTGAGAGAGCGTGCCGTTCACAGACACCAGAATGAATTAGTTCACAGTAACGTTCATCAGGCAGTAATATAGGCTACAGTATGTTCAGTTCACGTTCACCCAAAATATGAACGAGCTCATGAACTATCATTCAATGAATGCGTTCAGGCACAACACTGATCACCACATCCCCTGTTCAATCCTGGCCAGGGTTTCTGTCTCCCTCACCCTATCTGCTTCTCTAAAGTGAACTACCTAATAAAGCCTAAACAATATTTACAAATGGACAGTCAAGCAAATAGCCTACTGTAAACCTCAACTCAGAAATCCTAGAACGTGACATATCACCTGCTATGCCAAACCTAAATTTAGTGTAATGCTTGATGTACCATAGTAAGGTATTTGGGATTTTCTTTGACTTTTGGCCACATACCATGCAGCAGAACGTGGCTGAAAATATATCTGCTGTATACATGCCCCTCGCATTATGCTCACTGCATGTGTACAGCACATATATTTTTCAGTCACTTCCTGCTGCATGGTATGCGGACAATAAGTCCGAGGTGCAAGTCAAGGTGCAAGGAAACAATGAAATGCAGTAACATCTTGAGGCTATTCAATAGACTTGAGTTTACAATAGCTGCTATTTAGGGTTGGACGATTAATTCAACACAGTCTCACTTAGGGCTGGGCGATATGGACCAAAAGTCATATCCCGATATATTTTGGCTGAATATCGATATACGATATATATCCCGATATTTTTTTCCGCGAATTGAGAGCAAATGTTCAGTCAAAGCCCAAATCAAATATGACATGTCACAAGTTGTTTCATAGAAACAGTTGCAAAATCAAATAAATAATAAACCGGTTTCTTCACCTGGTTCATGATTAAATGCTCAGCTGTTCAAATAACAATAAAATGTAAACCTAAATACTGTAACAGGAGTAACTTTTTTGAAATCAAAGCTCCATAGGCTATTTGTGATTCGTTCCAAAGGTCAATTAAGCTTTTGATATTAATATAATCTACTTTGTTCAAAATGTAATGCCTCATGCCTGTAAGCCTAGGTTATAGTCCCATTCTTCCACTTGATACTGCTTCCACTTAAGTAAACTAAAATATGAACTATCGACTACAAAACAAAGAAACTAATTAATGTGTTAATACAAAGAATATTTATTATGATCGGTTCACAGATCTGAGTCCAAACGGAAACTTCACCCTTCTGAACTAAGAGTTTCTGCTTCAAGGTGAAGTTTAAACAGACTGAAATGTCCAGGCTCATTCCTCCACTATTTATTTCTGTATGTATTTATGCGTACATGTAATTTTAACGGGCACTGAGCTCCAGATCCTGCAGCGCGCGGACGGTCGCTGCCCCGCTGTAGCTTCTTTCCGCCGCTCGCCGCGGCAAACTTAGTGGAACTTTCGACCGATATCGACATACAGTTCGTCCTGTACGTGTAAGATCCTACCGATCACCACTCTGTCTTTGGCTGGTCCGATCTGGATCAGCGGGGACCGGCGCAGCAGCGCAGGCTAAGCTGTGTTTTTGCCCGGGGAAGAGACACTTCGCGTCGGGCCACGGGGCTCTCCGCCTTCCGCCGGAGCTCAGATTGGTGGTCAGCGGCATATATAATCATAAAACACATTGTCACCTGTTAAATGTTATCCATTGCGGTTTGTTCTTTTCATTTCCTCTATCGAACATAATTAAGCAGTACAAAAGTCCGGCATCTTTAGCGTTGATCTGAATGCTTCGGACCCCTGTTCCAAGATGGCGGCGGGTTTTGACGTATGTTTAGAACCTCACGGCGACATATCTATGGGAGCAAGGATCACATTTGAACTATATCGATATATGCGATATGGTCTAATTCCATATCTCATTTAAAAATATATCGATATATTTGTTTATATCGATATATCGCCCAGCCCTAGTCTCACTCCCTACTCGTCAAATGTATGACGCATGGTCAAGACCCCCTGGCGTCAAGTTTCAACGAAATAGGGGTACCCTTGACGTTATTTTTCGACGAGGGGGTCCGTCAGATAGACATTCATGTTATTCCCTCACCGTCGGATATCGACGAAAAAAAAACCCACCGCCCCCCTTAACTCGAAATCTATGACAGTTATTATTGGTATTTTTAGCCCAATAACCACTGTTTTAATCAACATTATTCACGAGATATTATCATGGTTTATATGTATTTATTTTAATGTTATTATTTTGGTCTATTTCGGCCAGGGAAGCTGGGTTGCTTTTTTGTTGATTTATATTTTTTAAACTATAACGCTACATCTATCAACATTTATTTAGATGTTATCATGGTATTCATTTCTTTATTTTAATAATATTATTTCGGTCTTATAACCGGTAAAATATTACAGTAGGCCTATATGCTGTAATTAGAACATTACGATATGATCCGAGCTTGACGCATTCAAAGCCGATATCCCCCAATGCAATGCGGCCATTCATTTCAAAGAATCGGGCAGCGATCAGCGGGTATTTAACGCCAGGATCGCTTCAATATACATACATACAGTCAGTGATTGTGTCACCAGCAACAACACGTTGCTCAGTTTTGTTCCAGTAAGTTATGAACCATAATAACGTTTAAACGAATCCGCGGAAAACTCCGGAAGTGACATAGTACGTCCCGCTCAGCGGATACGAAGATAAAAATATATAATATTCGTAATATTAATGTTTTTTTCTAATGTTGTATTTGAGGAGTTAAACAATAAAGATAGTTATAATATTAAAATACAGTTTCATTTATTTGTCTACGTTTAAACGAATCCGCGGAAGTGACGGTATTCCAAATACCCGCCTCGGCGTGAAAGAATGTTCCACGTTGTACGTGAGAATTTACACAATGAAATACTAATAATGAAAAAATGGTGTTTTATATTTAGCACTTTGATTTGCCTTATATATACTATATATAAAACCTACAGTTGAGTGTTTAGAAATACAGCCTAATGGCTTGTTTGACTAATTTCCATTTGTTTTGAATTGTACTGTTGTGAAAAACAATAAACTATATACAAAGAGAAGCATTTTTTATTTTATTTTCCATGCATAGTTATTTAAAAACGCAATTTTCTAATTTTGCAGTTGATGAATATTAATAGCAAAGACTAAAGGGGAAAAACATGAGTATATTTATGTGTGGGACTTAGTTTGATTTAAAATCACACTGCATTATTAGTTGTTTTAAATAAATTACTTTTTTGAAATATCAATTTATGGTAGGCCTAACATATTAATTATTATATTCAGAAGATGATCCTCATGTCAATCACCGTGGTTACAGCTTGTAGCCATCCTAACCTTTGTTGCCTTTACTGAGACTACCTTTTCAAAATTAAGAAGGTACTAGTTTTAGGAAGCATTTTCAGGAAATTAAAAGGATAAGCAGATTTTTGCTGAGGTTTTTGTTCACAGAGTAAGATGTATATAGCTTTGTTTGGGTATGTATACATATACAACATGTGTTTTGGCATTTGTGGCACACTTCTACCTCAGACCTACTGCACAAAGACAAAACTCACAAATCTTATTCAACCATTTCACAAGCTGAGAAAAGGGTCATGACATGGGTCAGAGCAGTGGTTCCCAACCTTTTTTCCTTGGTCCCCCCTACTCATGTCTAAGAAAAAGCGGCCCCCTTTTGAAACTGAAGTTGAGATAACTCTCGAGATAGAGCTGGGTCAGAGGATATCAGAGGTCATAAATAATGAACCAATCCATCGACTCTGCTTCTATAGGCCCAATGGTGTTCATATGGACAACATGCACCTTTGGCTGGAAGGCCCGTGTTGAAAGTGTGTGTTATCATTTAGTGCAGACACTCATGGTGAATCAGATGGTTTGTGTTATACAAGGCTGCATTACAGAGCATATTAATATGACTTTCATGAAGGTTGGGGAGAGGAATAGAAACCAGTCTCTCCAGGCAAGCACATATGGTCTGCTCTATCTTTATTCTCCATGCCAAGTATGAGCTCTTATCCTCTGGCAGAAGATATGGGTGAACTTAACATTTCTAAACTATAGGCCTAATATGGACCTACCTCAATTAAAACTTTAAATAAGGTTGCTTGAGATTGAGGGTGTGCAATAGCTTCATGATATGAAGCATGGTTGCGTTGCTCTTGTCACTGTTTGTGAAAGATGAGCAATAGATTGTTGCTGTGTGATGTGCTTCAGTCTAGCCTATATCACTTTGTTCATGTTGTTTTTTATTGTAAGTATGTTAGCTGTATGATAAAACAATATGTCAAGTGTTATTTGTGAAGCATTTGAACTCAAGGCAAATATCCCTCTGGGGATAATAAAGTATCTCCTGCTAAGTGGTCTCCATGATACTGTGTGTAAAAATTAAAACGTTGTCATAGGACTATAGCAAACACATCGTTGGAAAGGTCTCAACCTGGAGAGGAACATATGTCAGTCTGGAGAGGATACATTACTCCTGCTTTGAAATATTGACCTCTGAACCTTGAACCCAGTACATGTATGAAGGCTTGTCATTTAGCAACAGAAGGTGCTACACACATAAGACCAGCTGTTATAGAAAGCTCTGGACCTCAGCTATCATGTAGCTATGGTCACCAAATTGTACCTACTGTAAGCACTGTCAAATATGGTAATAAGCTATTTTCACCTATTTAACGATTCGATTTTTAAAATCTGATGACACCAGTGTGTTCTCCATCGCAAAAAACCCCAGGGTGTATCCAAAATTATACACTGCCAACTTCTACTTATGAGAAATATACCAATATACTTTAAAACTACAACTCCCATAAGAAACGCCACAGAAGCTGTTACAAAGCTTGAGCACTTGTAGTTCTTCTCGGGGTCGGGGGGACCTGCTCGGCTCCTGTGTTTCTGTCTGTCTGCCGTAAGATGGCTTGATTCCATTTCAGATTGAGGCCGCCCGCCGGCCGAAGTAATAACAATATATGAGACAAATACATGAAACTGTATTTTATTATTATAAATATCTTTATTGTTTAACTCCTCAAATACGTTAGAAAAAAACATCAATATTACGAATATTATATATTTTTTATCTTCGTATCCGCTGAGTGGGACGTACTACGTCACTTCCGGAGTTTCCCGCGGATTCGTTTAAACGTTATTATGGTTCATAACTTACTGGAACAAAACTGAGCAACGTGTTGTTGCTGGTGACACAATCACTGACTGTATGTATGTATATTGAAGCGATCCTGACGTTAAAGACCGCTGATCGCTGCCCGATTCTTTGAAATGAATGGCCGCATTGCATTGGGGGATATCTGCTTTGAATGCGTCCTGCTAGGATCATATCGTAATGTTCTGTATTACAGCATATACTGTAATATTTCACCGGTAATAAGACCGAAATAATATTATTAAAATAAAGAAATTAATACCATGATAACATCTAAATAAATGTTGATAGATGTAGCGTTATAGTTTAAAAAATATAAATCAACAAAAAAGCAACCCAGCTTCCCTGGCCGAAATAGACCGAAATAATAACATTAAAATAAATACATATAAACCATGATAATATCTCGTGAATAATGTTGATTAAAACAGTGGTTATTGGGCTAAAAATACCAATAATAACTGTCATAGATTTCGAGTTAAGGGGGCGGTGTTTTTTCTTTCGTCGATATCCGACGGTGAGGGAATAACATGAATGTCTATCTGACGGACCCCTCGTCGAAAAATAACGTCAAGGGTACCCCTATTTCGTTGAAACTTGACGCCAGGGTCCTTGACCATGCGTCATACATTTGACGAGTAGGGAGTGAGACTGTGTTGATTAATTGGGGGGGGGGGAAGCTGTTATCAACGTATTTTTCCCATGACGATAATTTCGATAATTTTATTTCTGTTAATAGGCCTACTTTCTCCTTCAAAATATTCTACCGCGAGTGCAGGGTCCAAAATTAACACTCGCCAGTCACACTACCTTCTGTTTACTGATAGCTAGCGTTTAACTAATTAATTAGCTAGTAAGTGTCGATTTTTGTCAGCCAGCCTTCCAAATGAAAGCACAGGAAACAGAGTATCATTTCACCTTTCCGGGCAGCTCTGACACACTTTCTGCACTTCGTGTCCGCGGACTGCTGTAGGCTTGTACAGGTGTTTATGTTCTGTGCATTGTTGGACACATGCAGCCGCTTTTCTGAAATCGCTTGCGGGACTGACATAAGTCCACAGAGGTCCGCAGCTTCTATGTCCGAGCCTGTCTCCAGCGCCAAGCAGAAAAAAGAGGAGCTTAAAACGCAACTTGCTGGTTGAAAGTTAGGACTAACAAGTTAATTAGCAGTTAAGAAATAGATGGTATAGCCTAGGGCTATTTAAATTGTTATAATGCAAAAGACGTTTTTTTTTAAACTTAAAAATTACACTAAAAATTTAAAAACACAGTGTCCATTGTTGAATCACAATTTTTTTTTTATTTATCGTTCATTCATCGCTATCGAGGTAAAATGTGCAATTCATCGTGATTTTGATTTTAGGTCGTATCTTCATGTCTAAATACATTTTGGAATAGTTAGTCACGTTAACAAATTCAATGCCAGTAGAGTCCTTTTTTAAGTCATTTTATGTATGACTTTTCAAAAGAATTAATTTAGTTTTCTTACACAAGAGTGTTGTCAATTAAAGTAATGTTGTTGTCAATGGCTGTCGATGCTCGCTCTCTCTCTCCCTCCCTCCCCCGCCCCCTTCTCACTGTGGCACTAATAATCCCTCATACCGCCTTCGACGGACGGCTGTTTTCACCGATTGGGCCATGTGTGTCTCCTCCCCTCCCAAGGCAGTTTTTTACCGCAGCCTGCTGCAGACAAACGAAACATCACTACAGCATGTGCTCAACACGATAACATCTTTGCCGTTTCTGAATATTAGGCTACATTACCGCAATTTTTGAAATATGTTGTTTTATATCGTGTTTGAGGGATCATTTTATAAACCCCAGATGTCCATTAAAAGCAACAGATCAAAGTGAAACTTCGTTCTGCGTTATCACAACTAACGTTAACGCTAATCTTACTGGCAGTGCGGAGTGACCCCGTTCAAACCACCACAGCGACTTTCGATAACTAGCCCGCTTCTGTGCGCCCTGCCCCTGCAACCAGAGCAGCGATGCCTCCCGGTGTTGTGACCGCGCCACGGAGCTCATCCGCCGGCTGCTTCTGCGCCTGCTGCGGGGTGAAGATGAGACCTTATTTCACCGAGAACTCCGTAATCTCTCAGGGGGAAATTTATCAGCTGTAAGTTTACACTGTGTTTAGGGCCCAGGCTTTCTGTGTCAAGATATTTAACTATGAATTGCAGTGACATATTGAGGCTATTGTATTCTCAGTGAGATGCATAATTAACGCTGCTAGAGTCTGATTTAGTTTAGTAGGCTAGTTATAATATCAGTGACTGGTTGCCCTTTTTTCTGACTTTGAAGCATACTTGGACAGTCCCTTTTTATATCCTGTCTTGAGACATGTCATATTCTCATTTGCCAGGCTTTCCAATATGTGGTTACAGTAATCTGGTATGACAAAGGAATGTGGTTTTCCCATGATGACTTAAAGGGAAGGATATGACAGCACAGGAGCAGCAGAGTCAGTGGCTGCAGGAAGACGTTTCCTTCCCTTTGCTCCATGTGAAATGTCTGCCAGATGCCATACTCATCTGCTTATATGCACTCTGCAGATTCACCCACCTTTTTATGCATCTTGAGGGGGCACAGCAGGAATGGCACACAGTGTACCTGTGACAGATATATATATATATATATTCTTCCAGCCAAGTATCTTCAGAGAACAAATGCTGGAAATGAACATTGACATTTATTGGCTGTTTCAACCAAATCAAGACATAGTTTACTTGAATAAGATGTCTAGTAGAGTCTGTTTGTGCATTTACACTTGATGAAAACTCAGCTTTCACCCTGTGTCTTCACATAGGGTAAAATATTTGGCACAGTGTGGCAATCAGAAGACACATTTCAAAATGTGTTTATCTTTAGTCATTTTATATTAAATGGCATGTGGGTAGTATATGGAAGTAGGTGCGTCATATGCCAATGTTGTCAGCGTTTCTGGTGTGCACAAAATCCCTGTTGCTGTTGATCCCTCTCTTGGCCTCAGGATGGCGACATGGCATAGAGGCTTTTACACTAGGAAGTGAAGAGTTTCACTGGGAGACAATAATACATGCTGACATTCATGTTATGTGTCTCAGATCCAGTTTTCTATGATTTTTTTTTTCACAAGACTTTTTTAAATTCAATTTAAGATGTGGTTTAAGACTGTTTAAACAAAAATGTAACAACTATCTAACTTCCTTGTTTCTAATTCTGAAATGTAAGTGGATACTTTTAAAGGGATACGCCACCGTTTGTTGAAATGGGGCTTATCACGGTCTCCCCTAGGTTGTTGTTTTTTCCCTCGGTGACTCAATACGTCTTTGTCTGTTTTGCATCCTGTCTTCTTATGACCATGTCCAGTTCAGTTAAGCCAGCACGTTATTGGAACCAGCTGCTGTTTGTTGTAAACTGCACACTGAAGTGTCTTGAGCTCATAAAGGCACATAAATCTCTCCCATTATTGTTTGTACATGTTGTTTGTACAGGATGGCATGTGTATTTTCTAAGAAAACACAAGATTAAATCACCATTATTGAAACTTTCAGACGACAAAATCCCTCATACTCAATATTCAGCAGATGTTTTCATAATGAAGAACCAAAGCTTCTGCTTCATTCAGTTGGGTAATAAAAAGACCCCCCCCCCCCACAACACCAGAAACAGTAGACTACATACAATTAGTTTCATTTTTAAATTGTCAGAAAATGGTGACAAATTGCTGGTGTTTTTATATCGCTTGTTTTGTCCGACCAATGGTCCCAAACCAAAAGACAGTTGGTTTACTATCATGTAAGATGGAGAAAGGCAGAACATCCTCACATTTGAGAAGCTGAGATTGGGCAATAATTGCTGATTATCTTTCTGTCGATGAACTATTACATTAATACACTAATTGTTTCAGCTCTACAAACTATACATTTGCACAAAAACACTTCTTTTTTTTTTGTAGGATCCAATTGTATGAATCTAATTACTGTTCATGGGTGGTTCTCACTCACTTTATTTTTTCTCTCTATCTGTCCAGCATTAGTGAAAGTTTCCTGACAGTTAAAGGAGCTGCTCTCTTCTTACCTCGAGGAAATGGTTCCTCTCCCTCATCTGCCTCTCGCTTCTCACAGCTGCGCAGCAAACATGCAGGTGACGTAAAAGGTCTTCCTGAAGAGAAATTGACTGTGTGACTATCACATGTGTTGTTGGTAAAAAGCTGTCATTTATTCATAACTGCAGTGCTTGATCAGACACTGATATAAGGTGTTTTTTTTATTTTTTATTACTTGTATCTCAACAGGAGACATCCAGCAGCATCTGCAAACCATGTTCACTCTCCTCAGACCAGAGGACAACATCAAACTGGTGGGTACACACTATAACGCAAACACAAAATTCGGTCTTAAAGGTTGTCAATCGGTTGTCAAGACATCAACTGTTTTTCCTGCTCCAGGCGGTTCGTTTGGAGAGCGCCCACACTCCGATCACCCGCTACATGGTGGTGGTCTCAACCAATGGTCGTCAAGACACGGAGGAGAGCGTGGTGCTGGGAATGGATTTCAGTCCTGTTGATAGGTGGGACAGTAAAATACACAAGCTTATATGTGCCTGTTTTGATACTGTGCATAAAGTTGTAACATAGAGACTTAATTTTCCCCCTCTCCCAGCTCATGTTCTGTAGGGCTGGTTTTGCCCTTATGGAGCGACACATTGATACATCTGGACGGAGATGGGTAAGAAAATATCCCACATGTTTCAATCACAGAGCAAACGCACACTTAGCACCAGGCTGCGAAGATGGCTGACTGTCTTTTTTTTTTTTTTTTTATGTTTTTGTTTCATCTCTCACCTGTGCTCCCTCTCTTCTTGCTCCCAGGGGTTTCAGTGTGTCAACTGATAGCAGAGTGCATGTATTCAAGCCGGTTTCTGTGCAGGCCATGTGGTGAGTCACACTGCATTAATTACACGACTTGGTAGAAATGGATATTCATACCTGACCTTTTTACTGTTTGCAAGGGTTCACCTTGGTATCTAAATCATGCCCCTGCCATTTATTTGAAAGTTTATTTTTCTTTCTTGATCTCAAACTCTCTTTCATGCATCTCCTGTCTCTCAATCTAATTTTTCACTCTCAATTGCTCACTCACAGGTCGGCCCTCCAGTCACTCCATAAAGCATGCGAGGTGGCTCGTTGTCACAACTACTTCCCAGGCAGCCTGTTCCTCACCTGGGTCAGTTACTATCAAAGCAGGGTCTACTCTGACCAGGCACGCATCAATGAGTGGAACACCATGCAGGATGTGCAGTCACACCGTGCCGATTCGCCTGTGCTTTTCTCCGATGCGTAAGTATCCAATATCTTTTCACTTTTTATTTTCTCCCTCCCCCTTTTTTTAAAACTATATTCCTAGACAATATAATTATAAATATGTATTGTTTCTGCAGACCTACAGAAAGAGAGCTGACAGAGCGTCAGATCAAAACCAGTTTGAGGGAGATCATGATGCAGAAAGACCTTGAGAATGTCACCTGCAAAGAGGTGAGTCAGTGCTTCAGATGCTGGATTTTGTAGATGCTCCAAACGGATGCATCCATTTCTGAAACGTTCACTGAGAGAAAATGTAATGTCTGTATTTTAGGTTTATAGTTGCTGTTTTGAGATTTCATTGGTGCGTGCATCTGTGTTCTCTGGCTGGATGTGTTCTGTAGATCCGAACAGAGCTGGAAATGCACATGACATGCAACCTGCGAGAGTTCAAGGAGTACATTGACAATGAGATGATTGTCATTCTGGGCCAGATGGACAGTCCTACGGAGATCTTTGATCACGTCTTCTTGGTAGGTTGCACCTCCAGAGTACCACTGCTGCATTTGGCACTAGTGATGGTCTCATTATGCTGAAATCCACCAGATGAAGAACTGCCAGAACAGCTAGATCACAAATTAATCAAAAACACTTAAGAGAACGTTTCTTAGTTCTTTTAAGTAAAAAGTATGAACATTGGTTGTACGTCAAGCTTAATCCTTGTCTGGGAACCTGGCAAAATATGAGATAGTCTTGTATAATTCTTAGTTTCTCCAAATTTGAAATTACTTTGTTCTTGTTTGGTTTGGAGTGCATTTTCAATGTTAGGCATGCCTTGCAACAGGATTTAAGCATTATGGAAAGCTCAGTCGAAGGCTCTGAACTAGGCTGAGGATTGCTTTTGTTTCCTACAGGGATCTGAGTGGAATGCATCCAATTTGGAGGAGTTGCAGAACAGCGGGTAAGAAGGGGGACAAAAACAACCACACAGTATGAGCTGTATTAAAGTCTGTAAAAATATGAAGTATTATATGATAAGACCCTAACAATCATTTTGATTAAATTAAATGTTTGGGTTAAACTATTCTTCAGTCTGTTATCCAAACACGCTGCACATCCTATCATCTCTCTCATCTTCTTCTAATCTTTCCTCTCATTCTCACTAAGGGTTCAGTACATCCTGAATGTAACCAGGGAGATAGATAACTTCTTCCCCGGTGTGTTTGAGTACCACAACATACGTGTTTACGATGAGGAGGCCACTGACCTGCTTGCTTATTGGAATGACACCTACAAGTTTATATCTAGAGCCAAGTGAGTTTCTGATGAATGCATGTTCTCTATTTTTTTTCCTATCTGCTCGTCATTTTTTTAGGAGTTAGATCCATTGAAAAACTGCCTTACAGAACTGTTAATAGGCTGATATGCTGATATATGCTTGATTCTTCATATTTACTCCAGGAAAGCTGGATCTAAGTGCCTGGTGCACTGTAAAATGGGTATAAGTCGCTCTGCAGCCACAGTGATCGCTTACGCCATGAAGGAGCACGGCTGGGATTTGAAAAAAGCCCTTGATTACGTCAAGGAGCGTCGAGCTGTGACCAAACCTAATCCCTCTTTTATGAGACAGCTGGAGGAGTATCAGGGCATACTGCTTGCCAGGTACCCACATTAACACACAAGTACATTTCATATGGATTTGTGTTTGTAGCATGATGTCAACACTGCATGGAGTGTATGATTGCTAAGGCTAATGAAACCAAACTATCCATCAGGATGAAACAAAAGGCTCACACAGCCAAATCATATTTATTAGTGACACAATACATTTATGTGCATGTTTATATATTTGCATGGAGGATAGGAGTGACTGTGCCATGTTTCTTCCCACCCCTCCTACAGCAAGCAGAGGCACAACAAACTGTGGCGTTCTCACTCTGACAGCGACCTGTCTGAGCACCATGAGCCACTGTCTAAATCTCATGCCCAACCGCATAGCCTGGGTCGCTCGGACGCCCATTACCAGGCCAGCAGCACGTCTGATCCCTCTGTGAAAGAACTGCTGGATTCACTGGGAACTTCGACCACCACTGGCAAAGCAACACACTCCACCAGCCAGCCTGATACTGGCATCCACTCCAATCAACTCAGCTCTTCGTACTTTCAGGGGGTGGCAGCTCCATCAGGCGATGCTGAAGCTCGAAGCCTTAAGGCTCCTTCTCATTCCGCTGAAGTCCAAATCACCCAGTTGGACTCCCCCTGTCCCGAGCCCACAGCTGGCTCTGTGTCTCTGTTATCTCCTCCACTCTCCAATGGCTTATGTGACTCTGAGGAGCAGCCCTCATCACCTCCTCTCTTCCAGCCAAGGGCCGCCACTGTGGTGCCTGAACCTCAAAAGACAGACATGGTGACTATTGCACAGAGTGTTTTAGTGGGCCAGCCTCACCCGCCTCCATCCTTTCACCACCTCCCCCCCTCCCCTGCCCCATCCCCAACTCCAGTCTACATGGATGAGGTTATCAAACCACAGGTGTCGTCCTGCTCTCTGCCTGTGATAAAACCGATGCTAGTGTCAGTGCCTGAGCCCATGACAACACCAAGCACACAAAAGGCTGGACCACAATGTCTGCCTGCACCAGTGCCTGTCAAAAAAACAGACTGTGACCAACAGATGTGTGGCTTGTCTTTGGATGGTTTAGCAGCACATCCTCCCTCAACTAGTGAATTAATCAGCTACCCCAGTGCCATTCCACAAGACGACGAGGTGTTGATCGGCCACAGCGCAGATCACATTAACTTTTTCAGTGCCAGAGAAAAGTTCAAGGGAATGAGTCAAGATGATAAAACTCACTGTGCTGCGGTGCAGCAGTCGCCCCAGCTGAAGAGTTGTGGCAAGGAACAACCACTGCCTCAGGAGGTTTCCACTAGTGAGGGGAAGGTAGAGGAGAAAAGAAAGGTAAGGCTACTGCTTGTAGCAAAACTTTTCCGAAACTACTGCACACTTATTTCCAACACCCATTATCGTCTATGCTTTGGGTCACATAGACTTTCTTCAGAGCTCAGGCTCTTCTTATGCTCCGACGAAGGTCTAAAATTGAATGTTTGGAGATAAGTGTTGTAAGATGTTGATAAGATGTTTTGATCTTTTTTCAAGGCTATGCTTGTGTAAAATGCCCAATGTTATAGAGATTATCCAAATAATTCTTAGATAGAATTAGAATTTCTACGACATTTGGAGGTGTATTGACCTCATAGCAGTTAAATTTGGTCTCAAGAAAACAAAAGCTAAACAAACAAATGAATAATTTGAGTCCAAGGTGCCACCTGCTGGCAAAAGGTGAAATGCTCTACGCAGAGTATTTGTCACTTCAGAATACATTTTACTTGAATGTTTTTTTTTTTTGTTTTTGTTTTTTACTTTATTGATGAATTAAAAAAATTTTTGTTTTGCGTTTTAAACTAAATTATCTTTTATACAATCTCTCTTTTCTTTGTAGGAAATAACCGTCTCTGTGCAGGTCACAGGACTGAAGCCTGCAGTGCACACAGAACCTCAGGGCCCCCAGGACCAGGAAGTGAGGAAGTTGAGGCAGCAAATGGAGGATGGAGATGTTTTATCACAGAAGGAAGCTGAGAATGTGAAAGAGGAAGTGAACAACAAAGAGGAGGAGGAGGCAGCAGCAGCGCCTGCTCGTCTCTACAGCGATTGGACGAGGGGGTCCGTGCGGCGTGTCACACGACAGCTGGAGCAAAGAATGAAACAGGAGCATGAGACTGTGTCACCCTCCTCATCTCCACCGTCCCTCTCCCGCAGCTCCTCCGGCTCTCAGCGGCGTCCACCCAGCGTCCATGCTGTGACATTGTCAGATCCAAAGGATGCATCAATTGGCTTGCAGGTGTCAGAAGTTAGCACTCTGCAGGAAGAGCAGCAGGAGGAGGATGATGGGAAGTTTGGACCAGTTAAAAGGGAGAGTGGTGATGTAGTTGAGAGGGGGGCACTAGGAAATAATACTGGAAGCACAAAAGGACACAAACTCCACTCTGCTGATACTAGATTGCTCTCTACCTCCTCTTCTTTCCACCGCTCTGTCCATTCTCCCTTTGCCTCTGTGAACTTCCTGTGTTTGGAGGGTGTGACAGAGTTGGAGACGAGCACAGACTGGGACTGCTCCACAGAGGGACCTCATGGTGACGTCATCATGAGGGAGACATGGGAGACATTGTGCGAGCTGGGTGCCTTCCTGCAGCAGGTGAGCATGGATGGAGCCTGCAAGGCCAGATGTGTGGACCAGGTTTTTGGCCTCAGTGCTGGAACCACTCGGAAGCGAGGAAGCGCTGGCTTGAAGAGGGTCAAAGAGGTAGAAGCAAGGATTCGCCAGGCTGGACTGACCCCTCCATCCCTGATGAAGCGCTCAGCCTCTCTGGCCAAACTAGGCTGTCTGGAGCTGCTAGCCAATGACCTTAGTGAGTGGGAGTTCAGCCGCTCCTCTGTAGCTCTGTCCTCCACAGAACCTCCGATCCACACAGCTAGCGATGAGTCCAAGAAGCAGCGGGTCCACAACTCTCCTTCCTCAGGCGGACAGCAGCTAGAAGTCCTCGGGACTGATGCAGAGAGGCTTTCTGACGCTGGAGAAACCGCACCAGCAGTCTCTCCACCATCCAGTCCGCAGAGAGGGCAACTCCCTAACTCTGACCAAGATTCTCTGCATTTGCCTGGGCTGACATTTACGGCAACAAAGCAGCAATATGGAAGGACTCACCCCCTGAGGCGGCTTAAGAAACGGACTGCTAGTACCCTCTACCACACCATGTAACCCTCATCAAGTGTGTTTGTGTGTGTGTGTGTGTGAGAGAGAGAGGGATCATGCACACCTGTGAGAAATGGAAATCAAGTGCATAATGTTGGATTTATTCAGCAAAACAGACCAATGCCTCTTGCCTTAAGGATATGTTAAGAAGTTTCTGTACATTTTATTTCCTCTGTGAAATCCGAGATATGAGATAATTTTCTCAATCTAAGAACAGTGACAAGGCTATGAAGGGTCCGGTCAATTGAAATTAAAACTAGGAATCAAATTTGAAGTGCTGTGTAGTATATAAACTATTTTAGAAGAAGGCATTCAAAAAGCAGCAAAAACAATCATTCAAATGTATAACTTGTTTCAGATGTTAATATGCCTGAGCATGCACATATTCTCTCTTTACGTCATTGCTGGTTCCACCGTCATGAACTTGATAATTTACTTGATCGTTGTTGGTTCATTCAATACTCTGACCTGATGTTAGGTGGAAGGTAGCCTCTGTTTTTCTCTTCTCATTCTTTCTTGTCTCTTCATCAATATTTGCTAGTTGTGCTGGGTAGCTGCCATGAAAATGATACAGCTGGTGCAATCTGACAAGTAATTTAATCTGACTAACACCAGTTCAACATCCATACTTGTCAAAGCTGCAGATTTGGTTCAAAATGGTCATGTAAAGATTAGTCTATATCCTTCGCGTTCCACTTCTGGGATTGCTCCGGTGCTGCAGGAAATTCCACCGGATTCCGTTTCCGTCTGCTTTCTTTGTGTTAGAATTTTAAATTTGGTGGATTTATGAGGACTATTGTTGACTGCTCCTCAGATCTCTGCAGGGTAAATTGAGACGGCTAATTAGACTATCTGTCCAATCGGAGTTTTCTCTCGCACAAATATTTGCAGCGGCTCTGTGCGGAGTTTAGACCGCCCATGACAATTCTGATTGGTTTAAAGAAATTCCATTATACCAGAGCACGTTTTCTTCCCAACCCTGAATGCTGTATGGAGTAGCCAGACTCTCCTTTAGCGCGCTTTGGAGGAGGGTCTGGCAAAGTGAGACTATGTAAAGATAAACTTAGTACATAGTACTGACAATACCAATCATGTCATTTCTGCTGTCTGGAGACTGCTTTTGAACATGGGTTGTGCTAGCAGCAGCGCATCTAAAGACAAAGAGCTCAGGTCGAACCACAGACACAACAGATTAGTGTTTTCCCCCAAGAGAGGTGTATCCAGAGCTGGTGCCCGGAAACTGAAAATGGCTGCATAGTTGTGCCGTTTATTGAAAAAAAAATGCAAAGAGCTGTTTTGCTGTTTTTTTGTTGTTGTTTTTTTTAGTTTGTTTTGACTACACAATACCTCAGTAAGTCTGAACCACATCTGACATGCACAAACTTCAGGCTCTGGATTCCTGGAATGTCTCCGTCGGTCAAAAACAATTTCAACTTGTCTACTCTATAAACTGAAGTAAACTTGTCTTTCATGTCCTCTCACAGTTCTGATGCCACTCAAACTAGACATTTAATGTATGTATTGCTGTGTGGGAGAAAAAGTAGGTTAGGGGATTGGGAGTTAAAGGCAGAGTGTATATTTGTGAGTTTTCTGCCATGTTCTCTTTGGGATGTAAAGGTCTATATTGTGAGTGTTGACATTTTAGGAACTGTACATGTTTTTATATCTGGTTTGTGTCTGTGTGTGAGTGTGACTGTAGCACAACTTTACCATGTGGGTATGTACTTTTCTTCCTTTTTTTTAACAGTAATTATCTCTTGTACACATTTTAGGAGTGTGCCTGTGACTGGCAAGTGAAGCTGCTCTGCAGTCTATCAGAAATTTCTGTACAGGGAGGTCTGTCATACATGCACTTTACTCCCTTTTTAATTTTAATGTGGCTTTTTTATGTATGGTTGCTACTTTTGGGGAGCATGCTTAGTAGCAGCTGTTGGGTATACTGATGTATTGTCAAAAACTGGTTTTCCTTTGGGTTTTTTTTATTTTAAACTATCAGTGTAAATATTCTTTTATATCATGTGCTTCAACTGTGACCATTAAACAATGGAAATCATTGAGTCTGTTTTGCTGTGAGTTTGTGTACAGTAATGTAAATGTCATGACATAACTGATGGATTAAACAAAAGATGTGTTAAATTTTGATAGTCATTTCCGAATATTTTTAGATTTTATATCGTTTAGTCTATAATTGTCCAGAAATAGTAAAAATGTCCACAATTCAATTTGCTTATTTTGCTCGCCTGACCGTTCAAAGCCCAAAGATATTCAGTTTGCTGTGATATAAAATGGATAAAAGCAGAAAATCATTAGATGCAACCATTCTGCATTGCATACATGTAACTGTGTCAGAGGAGCACGTTCACCGTGAATGTGTTAACACTTCCTTATTTCTTTTTTTTTATTTAATTCTAGTTAATTTTGTTTTCTTTGGTGAGATTAGGCTAGGTCACAGCAACCAAACATTTAAAAAATAAGAGCCAGAAAGTCTATTTTTCCAGAGTTAATGTCCCTGTTCTTTTGCCACTAACTACTACAACAACTGCAAAGATCCACAGCTGTGGATAACTTTGTTTTGCTTGCCTTTTACACTAAACTAGTAGTAAAAAACTAAACCTAGATGCTACAAACTTGGGTAATTCATAAGTTTGTTTTTAATAATGCACATTTTTATTTCCATCCTGCTCTCTGCAAACCGGCATGCTTCAGCGTTGTAAGTGTGTTTTGTATTTACTTTATTTTTTTAGCTCTGATCCTCATCTTGTGGCCACACAAAAACCTTGGTGGCAGGAGTAAAGTACCGTTTTATCTCCCACTGTGCTTTCAGTCACAGTTAGCCTATAGACTATCACAGTTGTGGCACTGACCCTCGGGGACGCGCTGGCCCCCCTGTTACCGGCGCGCGTCACGTTTCCCCGTACTGTCAGAGTGTTCCAAAATAGACAGCACCCACCCACCCACACCCTCTCTTTCCCTGCCGAGGAGCGTCACGCAGTTATCCAGTGCGTCTCCTCAGCAACTCCAGGAAACCGGATCGCAGGGAATATCGTTCAAAGGAAAGGTAGCAGGAGGAGGAGTAGCCTAGACTACACAACAGAAACCGTGAAAGTTGTCTAGGGAAGAGGGGCCTCCCCAAAACCTGAGGTGAGCTGTGGACTATCTTTCCTAATATGTACGTTAGTGTCTGTGCTGCAGTGAAGTGAGAGGTGCGTCAGCTTCTATACTGCAGTGCTGGAGAGGAGTCAGTGCGTCCCCACTTTTGGAAATCCCAAAAAAGAAAAGAAAAGACCGTCGGTAGGCCTACATTGTGATTGTGCACTTTCCCCCACTGTGAACGGAGCAATTGAGTCGTGCATGGCAGCTGCGGGCCACTTTAAGGAGCATGGTGTAGGCTACATAGGCTAACTAACCTCCCTCCTTCTCTCCCTGTCCCACATCCCCTGCGCCCCTGACAGCATATGTCCCCGTGTTTGTGTGTGTGTTTGTATAGGCTGTGTTTAAATTTACGGTCCAGTTCATTAACGATAAAGTGCCACAGAGTGCGCTGTCTTCATTCTGAGACCATTTAGGATCAGGCTGGCGTGTGGGAGGAGCGGCTGGCCCGGGTGGGACAGTGCAGTTTGTCATGTCTATATTAGGAAAGTGGCAGTGTCATTCTTTCGCTCTGTGTCGACTCTCCAGAGCCGTCCCATGTGCGACAGAGGAGAGCTATCTCATTAACCTGAGGCAGAATTGAAAGAGCATATCGCAGGTTTTCCAGTTTTAATTTACTATACATTCCATCACACATTTCTGCCTCAGGTTTCCCAAAGCATACACGTGGATGCTTTTAGTTTTTGCAATGATTAAAATCTTACCCTTACCACATTTCAATTAGGCAGCTCTTTTATGTAACTCAGAAAGAGCGGAAGCTCTCTTGAGATAGTAGCCTAATTCTTATGAACTTTAAGATAGGCCTATCTTTATTTATTGTTTCTATTTATTGTTTTATTTTTTGTTAGATTTTCGAGTTGTTCAATCATTTCTTTAAAGCAGACCACAACAAAGGTTTTTCCACTTTCAAATCAGATGATAAGGCATGCACTAATACAATATATAAATAAATACTCCGTTGTCTTTATTCAAATGCTTGAAATAAATTAAGATAAGATAATAAAGAGAAGCTTAGTTTTGATTCATGCAGTGGAGCATCTTATCTTGACAGCTATGGGGGGGTGGAGAGAGCACAGAATTAAAATAATAGTTACAGGTACAGTATGAAGTATGATATTGTGCTCGCCCTAAAATGCCCCACAGCTGGCCGGCTGAAATGGTCGCTGGAATGTAAATCTGATAAAGGAGAGCTTCCAGGAAAGAAACAAGAGTATGATTCCCACAGTCGATAGGTTTAGTTTGAGGCTAAATGTTGGATAGTGTGAAAGTCAGATATCATCACTGATGACAGCAGGATTTCTGTCACTTGATTGGCCTCAGTTGTTTCATATGCTTTTATTTTGATTGTGAGGAGTTTATGATCATCCTTTTAAAAAGAGAAAGGACTCTGCTGCATTTATCAGACGTCTTCAGGGACCCATGCGGGCCTATAGTTCTAGTTCTTTAATTTTTTCCTTATGTAAGTCAGTGCAGTCTGGGAGTGTATGTTAGATATGTTTTAAACTTCATTCTTATAAAGATTGTACCACATGGGTGTGATTGAATGTAACTGCTGTGCTGTGTTTTGGCATTGTATCTCTCATACTGTATATTTGATTCTGCCTTTTATCTGTTCTGTCTTAGATGTTTGGCCGTCACATACGGTTTAGTGGGACAATCAACTATTAATATCTGTACTCATGGCAGGCACTGTTAGGCACTGTGTTTTGGAGGATTACAGTCCCTCTGGCCGGCTGCCTGGGACAGCCACAGAACAGCAAGTTGTCAGTCAACAAACACATTACACAGGTCATCCTTATTCAGAGAAAAGCACAAGCCCCTGAAATCTTGGCTTATATTCAAAGTATTTCTTTGCAACATCAAATATTCAGTAATTCATTCAATTCAATTTTATTTATCGTGTCAAATCATAACAGAAGTTATCTCAGGACACTTTACAGAATAGATAGAGTATGTGTAGGCACACGATAATTTACAAGCAAAATAAAAATAAAAAAAGAACATCTTTAGGTATTATTTATAAAGAGTTTAATGCTCAAAATCTCAGCTAATCTAGACTGTGTGGGTGTGACAGGAACAACCTGCCAACTGTCATTAGATTCTGATTGAAATGTTTCTTAATCCTGATTGGTGCATGGAAGTAAGTGAGATCACATTTTTCTGACCGAGTCCCACCTACTTCAAACCAGTGACAAAAATCAAATAAAATCAAATACAGATATCTCTCAAGTGAAATAACCAAAACTGTTGTAACTTTGACAGAAGACAGTTAGTTCATATTGACCCCATCACTCATAGTAAGAAGCTGATTGAGAAAAAAATGTTTTTGGGGCCTTTAGAAATGATGGATATACAGTATGAATGGACAGTAGGCTTGTATTAGTCAGTTGGTTTAACAGTGTTTGTGCAGTGAATATAATTATGAGTGAAAATAAAAGAAGACATTTAGTCCTTGCTACCATCACTTACACAAAATATATTATCTTTTTTCTGTGACTTTATGTAAACTGTCCTGTCAATTTTCAAAATAAAAGGCACTTAGTCACCTCACCCCTAAAAAATCTTGTTCATAACACAAAAGTGAGAGTTACTGTTCAGTGAGAAAACATTTCTAAACATTATTCAACAAACCTACCTCAGTGACAAAGACAGTGGCAGTAATACTGTATATAAGCATGACAAGTACAGATTGCAGAGAGTGCAATATTGTGATAATAAGCTCCTCTGTAGGCTTTGGCGGGGCAGCTGTGGCTAAGTGGTAGAGAGGTCGCCTGCCTATCGGAAGGTTGGTGGTTCGATCACTGGCCCTGCGGTTCCATGTTGAAGTGGCCAAGTCACTGAACCCCGAGTTGCCCCCGATGCTGCGCCATCGGAGTGTAAATGTGTGTGAATGTTTACCTGATGAGCAGGCACCTTGTACGGCAGCCTCGGCCACAGTGTATGAATATGTGTGAATGGTTCCTGTACTATGTTAAAGCGCTTTGAGTAGTCGTTAAGACTAGAAAAGCGCTATATAAAAACAGTCCATTTACATTTAATCAGTTCTGTGGTCTCAGACAGCATTTGTTTGGTTGAGGTCAAACTCTTTTGCTGTCTTGTTCCAGTTTGAGAGAAGAAATTGCCTTTATAACTATCCCAAAATGAATCATATCATGGCACTTTTGGCCCAACATGAATATATAGTATGTAACTGTTATTATAACTCTGCTGGTGATTTTAGTTCTAGTTATAATTGGTTTCATGGGTGATGATGCTGACATCTTTAGTAAATGTTAATACACTTTTTACAATCTCTCATCCCATTTCTTTCTTTCTTCCTCCACTCACCTCAGCCATGAGTCGCAGCATTGTGCGGCAGAGTAAGTTTCGCCACGTTTTTGGCCAGACGGTCAAGGCTGAGCAGGGTTACGATGACATCCGTGTTTCCAAGGTGACGTGGGACAGCTCCTTCTGTGCCGTCAACCCAAAGTTCCTGGCAGTCATCGTTGAATCCAGCGGAGGAGGAGCTTTCCTGGTTCTGCCCCTCTCTAAAGTCAGTAAGGTCAAAGGGGGGAGCACGTATGAACTTATTTGGCTGCAGAGTGGATGTAGATAAGATTAAAAATAAAAGTGTGTTTTTTAAAAGTGATTTGGGGAAGATTATACATTTTAGCCACACTAGGGGCATGGCAAGTAGCTATGACAGTATCGACGTTGCATGATATACATAATCAGCAGGCTGTAATGGGGAAGAAGAAAAGCCTTTGGCAGGCCGCTCTGTACTGACGTCAAATCCTGTGACCCCAGGTATTTGAAATCCACAAAAAAGCCTATGTCTCATCCTCCTATAATATAAATGTAATTCCTGAGTTCGGAAGAAGACAGAAAACAAGCTGCTTTTCCAAGATGATCACATCATGGTATCAGCAGTGCAATGGTTATTTTAGTTTAAAAGTTTTCTTAGCTTGATTTATGTTTTCCAACAGAGAATATAATATTTGCTTCTAGCTGTCATGTTGTGAAAGACTTTGGAAGGACACTATAATAGCTGAAACCGAAATACTGCAACAGAAAAAGCAACAGAACAGAAATTTGAAGATGTGATGCTTTGGAGTGGTGTGGAGCCTCGTGATGATAACAACATTGCCTTAAAATAAACGATGGACATCAGAAAGACAAAACTAAACCCCCATTAACATGTTAGGTATGCTACTCCAGTGATCCTATCTAAGTAAAGTAGATGACTGGTACTCTATCTATATGCATATATGCAAAGCTAAAATAGCTGTGAGTTTTGGTTTGATGTGATAAAAAATGTGATTTAAAAATCCACATGTAACTGTTGTTAGTTGATTCAATAATACAGCAGTAACCTTTTTATTGTGTTCAAAAAAGGATTCATTTACATTTTACTTTTCATTAGTTCATTCATTTTCTTTTCATTCATTTTAACAGTCCGTCCAGTTAGATCACAGCAGATCACAACTAATGTAACCCTCCAAATAACTACTGACACTGCTATAATCAGCCAAGTCTATGGTACAGTTATAGTTGGACTATAAAGAGTGGAATAAACAATTTTTCACGTTTTAAATAAATAATTTCATAACAAGGTCATTACTGCTGAGATTCATCAGCATGTCAGCAGTGAAAATTACTTAGAAAGAGCTTGGAAATGGATGTGATTATATACTGGAGTCATGGTGAACAGACAAGCTATTAATACACACCAACGTGCTCTCCGTCCTCCATCTCCCCCCTCCGGGTCCCCAACAGGCCACAAGAAAAACTCCCCTTTCAACGCCTCGTCGCTAAGCTATAAATACACCTCTCTTGGGGTGTGTGTTGTATGTGTGCGGAGGGAGTGATTTCTCAAAAGTTGATACACATGTTCACAAGATAGGAACAGGGAAACAGAATAACTTGGACCTGACTTCATGATTTTAGTATGGATCATATTAAAATGTTTAGTTTTGTGTGTTTCCTGGGAGTCCACCATGAGGGTGCAAGTTTATTTGGAACGTTTTGGTTGGATGTTGAAGTTCTGACCGCCACATTTGGTCTTGTTTAGCCTACAAAAAAGGGGAACCCCTTCAGTACAATACCTACTAATGTGGGTCCTGCATTATTACCTTATCTTGTAGCCTCTCCTATAGAGGGACCCTGTGTCAAAATGTAATTTTTTAACACTATATGTTATACTTTGCACACATGTTGCATTCTCTAATAACAAACCTTCCATGTTGTCACTGAGGGCAACAGGTGAGGCGGTCAATGGGAGCCCAACAGCAATTGTTGTCCCCATGAACTGCATGTTGGCTTAAAACATTTGAGATTGATCTTCAAAATAATATCGTTGTATTGTATTGTATTGTATGCATCAAACACTAAGGCAAATTCCATGTAACCCATCTTGGTAATGAAACTAATTTTGATTCTGAAGTCCTGAAAAAAAAGAAGGAAATTCAAACATCTACAGTTCCTTGATAGCTAAGCAAACTTAATACGCTGAGGAAGATGTGTGATACGATCAAAAGCCAGGAAATGGCTATGGAATGGACCTAGTTTAGAAGAGTTTCACATTGAAATAAAATCATTGAAATCATGTTACATGTAACTTTGATATCTAAAAAAACGTATCACTTTTAGCCTGGTTACAACCTACATTTCTTGACGTTTCTTGCAAATCACCAAATTACTACAGTTTTTCACTTTGTCATGAGAAATGGATGAATGTAAATGGTCAGTAATTGTACATACACAGTACTAACTCCGTTCTGTGTCAACTTCTGATGTGTGTTGCAGTCAGGTCGCGTGGATAAGAATTATCCACTGGTGATCGGCCACTCTGGACCGGTCCTCGATATCGACTGGTGCCCTCATGACGACAACATCCTGGCCAGCTGTTCCGAGGACTGTACTGCAATGGTAACGTCTGTGTGTGTGTGTGTGTGTGTTTAGCAGTGGTGGAATGTAACTAAGTACATTTACTTCAGTACTGTACTTAAGTACAAATTTGAGGTTCTTGTACTTTACTTGAGTCTTTCCATGCCACTACTTCTACTCCACTAGATTTCAGAGAGAAAATTTTTACTTTTTACTCCACTACATTAATCTGACATCTTTAGTCACTTGTTACTTTACAAATTAAGATGTTTGCACACAAAACACACGTAGTTTAAAAAATGTTTTATTATAAATTAAACTACCCAAAAATATAACTACACGTCTTTAACTTGTTACAGAGTATTTTTACAGTATGGTATTAGTACTTTTACTTTAGTAAAGGATCTGAATACTTCTTCCACCACTGGTGTGTAGGTAGAAAAAAGTTCTGAGTGGGAGAGAGAAACTGTAAATGTGTGTGGAGGAGTTTGTTGTTCGGTGACTCAGATAACAGCCATAGAGGTCATCACATCCCTGTTAAACGAGGGAAGTGAGTCAGTTAAAGCATTAGCGTGTCTACCTCTCTACCTAGCTGACTTTCCACCCACCTGTTCTGTCTCATCTCTATCTCTTCATAAGTCTGCTCATCATATTTTGTCCTTGACAAGTTGGTCGGATTCTGTTGTCTGTCTGCAGCCAACCTTCGTCATTGTAACGCTGCTGCTACTCCTGCTGCTCCAACTGTTCCCTGTTTGTCTGTCTTTTTTACGGTATGACCAAATTCCCCGGACTATCTGTTCTCTGTTACATGATACGTTTCCTGTGCCGACATTAAGTGGTTTGATAATCATTCAGCATCCTTTCATCAGACCAGAAAACTTCAGAAGGCTCAGCATGCAGGATATGAACACTCAGGATGTAGAGAACAGTTTAAATATTCATCATCAGTCTGTGGTGATTATGTTCGACTCTGCCTGCTGTCAATCACCTTACACTTACATGAAATAATCTGTTAAAATCATGTCAGCTTAAAATTCTGTCTTGTCCTCCATGTATCTTGCCTTTAAATTAGGGAGCACTTAAGTAGGTCATGTAAGGTCTGACAATGAAGTTTGAATTTAAATGATGGGGGGAAAACATCCTAATACATGTACATATTGCACAATAGGTAGGGGAATTGTGAACACACTTTTCTTCCAAACGTGGTTGTGATAAACTCCAGGCTTCTGCAGCCCTGAGGCTCATGACTGAGTTCAGTCAGCAGGGGGAACTGTGAGACCTGGGCTGCAGGAGATGAATACAGATAGATACAACCTTTAACTGTATGTTATCATTAATGCAAATAACTTGTACTGTACTGCTGAATGGCCATTATGACATCTAGGATTTATAATTAATCTTTAATTCCCATTTTAAAACAATATTTTCTCACAATCTGTAATTTTAAAACATTATAAACAATGTGTTTAACAGTTAATCATAGTATTGGAGAAATTGTGATGCCATTGAAGACTTACAACATACACACGACTCTCCAAAAGCAGGTAATGAGAACTAGTTTAAGTTTCTGTGATGTAACTGAGTGATGAGCTGCTCCACTGACACAAATAAGGACACAAGCCTCACAGAACTGACATCTCAAAGGATAATCTTTTGGTGAGCTAGATCAGGGCTGTGACCTATTGTATTTCATACAGTCTATGGCTGCGACCAACAATTATTTTCATTATCGATTATTTTTCCAATTATCGTTTAGTTGTTTGGTCTATAAAATGTCCTTTGTATTATGACAACATGCCTGTTGACTCAGCAAGCATCTGCACGTCAGAACAGTTGTCATTGACAACAGATTTGCCCACACTTGTTCACGACAACGCAGGAATCTTTTTGCACGATTGAAACGCTGCTTCTCCTATGGCAACAGCTGCTGGGATGCTGTGTGTGTGTGTGTGTGTGTGTGTGTGTGTGTGTGTGTGTGTGTGTGTGTGTGTGTGTGTGTGGGTGTGTGCGTGCATGCGTGCGTGCGTGTGTGCTTTGTTTATGTCCAGTACACAGACAGACAGTTGCAGCTGTCCAGTCTTGGCAGTGTTGCCGCTGTTGAGCAGAAAGGTCATAACTGTGATGTCATTCTCTTCAGTTCACAAAGACAGATAATTGTGTCATCTGAAAAGGGTCATTAGAGTGTATGTATTTGTGTGCTTCTTCATAAGCGTCTTGACCAACCAGTCCACTGCTGTGTTTGAATAGGGCATGTCATTGAGAAATAAGTTTTCCTAGTTCCGTTTTGTTGCTTTTGTTTATGTGTATACTACATTTACATAGAAATTGCACATCTTTTTAAATTAGTCTCTTTTTTTTTGACTCAATATCTTAAATATTTTTTGTGTGAAAAGGTCTAATGTAAAATAATTGTGTGGGGCGCCTGGGTAGCTCACCTGGTAGAGCAGGTGCCCATATATAGAGGTTTACTCCTCAATGTGGCGGGCACCGGTTCGACTCCGTTCTGCGGCCCTTTGCTGCTTGTCATTCCCCCTCTCCCTCCCCTTTCGTGTCTTCAGCTGTCCTATACAAATAAAGGCCTAAAATGCCCAAAAAATTCTCATAAATGAATAAAAAGTGTGGCCTGACAAATATTTCTTAGTGTATTCTTCTTAGGATGCTGGATTTTGCAGGAGTGTGGACTCCTGATCTCAGTATTTCTAAATTCCTGGCTCACCCAGTGTATGCTGGGACAGGCATCTAAACAGGTCAGAAAATGAATGGATTGATGGATGAACATGAGTTTCAGCTTAAAATGTAAACATGCCATTATATTTTTGACACAATGAATTGGTAAAAAACGAATGACTTAGTGTTGATCACAGTTTTAAGAGCAAAAGTAAGCAGCCTACTGGAGTTGCATACTGGTGTGGACATTAGTGGGTGGGTGTCATCAGTTGTCACCTTGATCATGAAGCAACAGAACTGTATCTCTGTAACAGCCGTTGTCAGAAAATCTATGAACAAATTAAAATCGAGAAGCAGTAAATCTGTGGCAGTGTGCTGAGTTTAATGGGAAAATGAAAGCTGTTGACCTGTACCCCTATCTCTGTATCCTCTGTGATATGATTGATGTTTGTACAGAGGTTTAAAGTTGGTATAGGTAGAAGTACTTTGCTCTGATATAGTATATATGTACTGTACAGTCACTTCCATCTGATTTTTTCTCAATGGTGCACATAGCAACTTCTGGGTTGATATGTGATGATTGATATAGGCTACAGTTGAATGTCAAACTCTTGATATGTGCCTTTTTACACTTTTCACATTAAATTGTTAACATCAAATTAAAACAAGTAATTTATAATATTTATCACCAGGAGTCCATACATTGGTTAATGGATTATAAGTCAAGTGAGCTACACTTTTACAATCATTAACCCTAACTACTGGATAGATAACACTTGTTGTGTAACATCAGACACAGAATTTTCCTTCATCCCTCCTCTGCAGGTGTGGCAGATCCCAGATCGCTCACTGACCAGCCCCATCTCCGATCCCATTGTGATCCTGGAGGGACACTCCAAACGTGTTGGCATTGTCACCTGGCACCCCACCGCACGCAATATACTACTCACTGCGGGTAGGACACACACACACAGACACACACACACACACACACACACACACAGAAACACACACACACACAGTTTTTTACCCTTTTGACTGTATATGTGTGGGTACATTCAAATGTCCATCTTTTGCTCTGACCCCAGGCAGTGATAACTTGATTATAATCTGGAACGTGGGAACAGGCGAGCCCCTCATCACCATGGAAGACCACCCAGACCTCATCTACAGCATCAGCTGGAACCGAAACGGCAGCTTGTTTTGCACTACCTGTAAGGACCGACGTCTGCGTGTCTGTGACCCCCGCAAGAGGGAGGTGGTTGCGGTGCGTGAGTAGAAAATACTAATATAAATACATGCCTTTACAGTGTAATTCATTGTAATACAAAAACACCACTATCTGAGCTCTTTAACAACATTTAGTAGTATATTATAGGCTATATATATGTGGGCTATTTCTGTTGATAGTGGACCCATTAAAGTAATAGTGTGTCATTTTAGGTAAATAGGTTAACATTTGCTTTCTGGAGGAGAGTTAGATTAGAAGATCAGTACCACACTCTTATCTGTCGGTTAAATATGCTGCAACAGCCAGCAGCCACTTAGCTTAGCAGAAAGACATGGAAACAGCTAACCTGGCACTGTCACACTGTAACAAAATCGACCTACCAGCACGTATAAAGCTCAATAGTTCACATTATACCTTGTTTCAGATACAGTAAAAAAAGAAGGAAAAAAGACCATTTTACAGAAGGTCTTATGCCAGACTATGTTATGGCTGTGAAATGTAACTTTCTTTGGTTTTTGCACAGATATAACACAACTAGATACAATGTTCTAATTAGAGGTGCTGGTAGGTGGATTTTGATACATTTAGACAGAGCCAGGCTAGCTGTTTCCCCTGTTTCCAGTCTTTATGCTAAGCTAAGTTAACCAGCTGCGTACCTTGGGACACATTATGAGTGTATTGGTCAGTATTAATTCATCTAACTCTCCTCCAAAAACACAAATAAGTGCATTTCCCAAAATGTTGAACTATTCCTTTAATATAAAAAGCACAGGGTTAGTATTTTAGAACAGCAAGTTAACTTTTCAGTGGTTATGTACAGGGGTGTTGATCTAAAGCATTGGCCACTGACATTGGAGTTTACAGGCTCAATCCGATAAACACCTTAAAAGGTAAAAAAAGGTGAACAAGTCAGAAGCATTTGTATTTATTTCTGCCTCTTTGACCAACAGGAACGTCTGGCTCCACATGAGGGGATCCGGCCAATGAGAGCCATCTTCACCAGAGACGGAAACATCTTCACCACAGGATTCACCAGGATGAGCCAGAGAGAGCTCGGACTCTGGGACCCGGTAACAAACATTTCACCTGCTGTTTTCATGCACATCACAAGGCGCAGAAATATGCATGCACTTATATGCATGCACACAACAAATTGTCTTTCTTCATTATTATTACTCTCCACAGACAAATTTTGAGGAGCCCATTGCACTGTTGGAGTTGGACACAAGTAATGGAGTGTTGTTACCATATTATGATGCAGACGCAAACATGGTCTACCTCTGTGGAAAGGTACAGAGACATTGGTTTGTTTGGTAGAAATCATGTTTGTAAATGTACCGTATAATATATACAGACATGTTTGTAGATCTATTCTATTTCCAGCCTTAACAATAATATGTTTTTGACATGTTTTATATGCTTATTTTCTGTGTGTGTGTGCGTATAGGGGGACAGCAGTATCCGTTACTTTGAGATCACAGACGAGCCGCCATACGTCCACTACCTCAGCACCTTCAGCAGTAAGGAGCCCCAGAGAGGGATGGGCTTCATGCCCAAGAGAGGTGTGGACGTCAGCAAATGTGAGATCGCTAGGTAAGATAACTTATTGTGCAATACATTACCCAAGATCACAGCTTTTCAGCATTGTTTCATGAAATGAGACTGTATTTGGTTTGATGGTATGTGAAGGCTACAGATGTTGCAGGAGAGTGGTGAAGCTCCAACTGCTGACTGTCTTTCCTTTTAACAGCCATTTTGTCGTGCTCTCTCTCTAATCATTACTAAACTGTGACCCATGATCTCAGAGTGCATGAGATCATCTCATACTTTACACTTACAAATGTAAAGCATAAACTGATACACTAATGTGTAACAAAAGCACAACTGATGGGTCTCCTTTCTCTCTGCTCTCTCATCTCATCACTTGTCCTCTTAGGTTATTCAAGCTCCTTGACAAGAAGTGTGAGCCCATCACAATGACAGTGCCCAGAAAGGTAAGTCTGTTCATACTCTACAGTAAGCTTTTGACTTTCACTGTGGAGGGACGTAACCAAGTATAATTATTTAAGTAAAATTTTTTAGGTCCATTTAATGCTTCTCATTACTTCAGTTATACTACATTTAAATATTGTACTATTCTCTCCACTACTATTAGTCTTTTCTGACGCTATAGTTACTTTCTCAGATTATTTTCATACAAAACAGGCAATCAGTTAATAGATTAAACTACCAAAAAGTAAAAGTCCGGCTTGTGTAGTAATTTGTTTTACTTTGTTGTACTTTTAATGAAGTAATATTTTGTATACAGGACTTATACTTGTATAGTGTGGTATTTCCACTTTTACTGAAGATAAGGATTCGAATACTTATTCCACCACTGCACTTTTAAATGGATCTCATTACCACAATCTGCTCTTTAAGTCTTATTTATTTTCCTCTGAAGTTTTATTTGGTACGCTTTTCCTCTCTGCTCCGTTTTCATCTTCTCTCCCACTCATCCTCTTAGAAGGACAGACAGAAATGAATAGATCATTTTTATTTACTCTGCAAAAATGTTCACTGTACAGTACATTCCAAACAAAAGCAAAACCACATCTGTCTCTCTTTTATTCACCTCGCCAACTCTCTTCCACAGTCCGACCTCTTCCAGGACGACCTGTACCCAGACACAGCGGGGCCTGAGCCCGCCATGGAGGCTGAAGAGTGGCTGAATGGCCGCGATGAAGATCCAATTCTGGTGTCCATGAGGGGGGGCTATGTGGCGCAAAAGAACCGAGAGCTCAAAGTGGCAAAGAAGAACGTGCTTGACTCCAGACCCACCACTCGACGCAGCATGTCTGCTTTGGAAACCAATAGTCTGCCGGTAAGTGCACAATATGAGGAAAATATGCGATAACGATATTGCTTGCGATAAATAAACAGATATTAAAATGCACTCAGTTCTGCCTTTCTGCTGCTTTTATACTGCTAAAAAATAGGGTTGGGAATCACCAGAGGCGTCCCAATCCGATATCGATTTTATTGCGATTTTAAACATATTGCGATATTCTGCGATATATTGCAAATTTTTCCAAATTTCAAATTATTGTCAACATCTGTTTTGTCTAAACAGATAAATGTCTCTGTTTGTTCATCTAATCCTGCAAAATGGGATTGTCAAGCAGACAAACTGACCGACACATATATAATAATAGAGCCATACTTGGCGTCTGTGTATTGATACAGTATTGGCACGGAAAATATCGCGATACTATGCTGGATCGATTTTTTCACCCACCCCTACTAAAAAACAAACAAATTGCTTGTTAAATAAAAAAAACTGAAAGGAAATTATTTCCAACATTATTTTTCTGAACAAATTGAACAGTTTTCTACTGATACTCTCTTTCAACTAACTGAGTGTATTTCGCGGTTTGTTCATTGGGCGAAATTACGATACCAATAAAAGCAACACATATTTTGAACAGCACTACATTATATTATCCTTTGTTGCATGCTCATATAATATAAACATTATCCTATGTGTATATAGCATTGTGTTACTCATGTATTCTACTCTGTGATCACATTGCAGACTACCAAAGCTGGGTTCTGTACTGCTGCATTTTATGTGTTGGTGTTTGTTGCTTTATATCCCACATTTTCAATTTAAAAAAAGGCTTACTTTAGCTTTGCAGCCCATAATCTAAATGCACTGTTAGTCCTGAACATCTGTCTCTCTGTTTAACACTTTTCTGTTTATCTCTCCTCTATTTGTACCTGCCCACAACTTTTTTCCCCCCAAAGCTCCCTTCTTTGTTTTGGTTTATTTCTCCTTGTTGCTCACTGTCCTTGACCTATTTTTCCTCTCTTTTTCTTTATCCTTAATGTCCCCCTTCCTGTACTTTTTTTCTTTCTTCTTTTTCTGTTTCCCTTTTTTTTCTCTTCTCCCGTCCAGGCTGAGTTCCATGAGAGGTTGTTGGAGGAGATTCAGAATCTGAAGGCCACAGTTTTGTCCCAGGAGAAGAGAATCTGTGACTTGGAGAATAAGCTTTCCCAGTACACCAATGGCACTGCCTGATGTGCATAAAACACACCTTCTGAAGAACTGGTCTAAATTACAGAATAACTATCTACATAACTACTATAGAAACACATTTCCCTTGTATTGACAAGGAACCACTCACCTAAATACTCCAACAGTGTTGCCCCTCTAAAATGTACCATTGTGTAAGCATATGAATGTGGACAATGTAAATGCATATTGACAGTCCAACAAATTCGAACAATTACATCCGTACTATCTATTGTAATTGTTTTGCAGTTGATTCTACATAATCCACATTCCAGTTGTATCACAATGTACCGTGAATGTTACGGCAAAGATATCTTTATATTTTCACACCAATTTGTAAAAATTGAGAGGAGTACAAAAGTGGAGGAGGGGGTGGTAGGTTAGAGGGACATGTGCAAGTTGTTTTAAAGGTCTAAAGAAAGTCACCAATGTTATCAAATGCCAGAAAAAGACTTTCTGCCTGGAATGGTTTGGTTTTGGTAAAGTGCATCAACATACTCCCAAAACTACATAGTAAAAGACACACACATCACTATAAAAGATGCACACACACACACCCTCCATATCTGACAATCACTTACCAGTTTATTTAAAAGTCTCTTTGAAAACTTTTCAAAATGTAAATAGTGATAAAAGGAAACAGGAGAAAAATTGTTGAATTTGTAGCAAAATGTGAAAAGCAAGATGTTTTGTGTTCTGTAAAGGAAATATACATTAGACAAATTATGACAACAATAAAAAAAACAGCGTTTTTTAAAACTGTATGCCTCTTCATTTTATTGCCACATCATTTCAGAGTTTATTTCCTGGTAAGAAATGATCACCTGCCATCTAGAGGTGGGGGGCCAGTGGCCAGTTGGTCTTAACTATCCCAGGCTGTGCATATTTATATAACCATTTCTTTCCAGTGATCATATCTCTGTTCAATAACTTTAAGATTGACTAATAAACAGAAATGAATAATTCAATGAACTGCAAGGAGAGCCCAAAAGGCACCAGGTTTTGCAACAGCAGTAATAAGCCTAAGCAACCAGTGCATAAATCAGTTACATAGCACAGAAAAAGCAAAAAAGAAATCAGAGATGTAAAGCTGCATCATTTAGATTGCAAGTATTGTGTACAACTTAAAGCTGTGCGTTTGCCACTACAGGCGATCCTTTTCATAGTGCACACAGTCAATTGATTCAATGTTGACATACAAAATAGATCAATGCATAGTAGTGTTAACTATTTGTAACTTTGACACAGAGTCACTGGATGCCCAGTTATGTCAGTAGGCCTAGATGGAGTCCTGATACTAATATGCTTAGACAAAGAAGAGGCAACTGAATTACATAGGTGGACACAGAGGAAGTGTAGGAACATGTTCCGACGTTACCCACTCGATCCACAACCAGCAGCTCCATATTAGGCGAACAGCAAGACGAACTGTAGGAAACCAGCGTTATGTTCTCGTTACCAGCAGCCAGGCTGGTGTTCAACGTCCCGTTGCCCTGTCTGAGGCTAACGCGGTCGACACCCGTCCCTTCAGCCCCATCAGTCACACGAACAGAGAGCTCCCACATTGATGAGATGCAGTTATCAGAGCAGTTTCTAGAGCAGTTATTAGAGCAGTTAGACTGCAGGCTGAGCAGCTGACACACCGGCTCAGTGAAGTCAGTCACCTATGAGAAGAAAAAGTAGATTCATATATAGCCTTATTCCCTATAATAAGTAACACATTACATATTTATTTCCAGTAAACTTTCTAGAAAATGATAGAACTGTATAACAAAGAGTAAGCAAATAAC
Source organism: Perca fluviatilis (assembly GCF_010015445.1). Taxonomy (NCBI): domain Eukaryota; kingdom Metazoa; phylum Chordata; class Actinopteri; order Perciformes; family Percidae; genus Perca; species Perca fluviatilis. The sequence continues at coordinate 18,106,783 of NC_053127.1, forward strand.
TGTATTTTCAGTGAGAGTATTACCGTGTTAACGACGGAGAAACGCAGCACGACATAGTTTGTATCTTCTCCCCCTGGTGCCTCGGCCTCAATGGTCAAGGTGACGTCAGTACCAGACGGGGTGTTAAGAGGTGCTGAGAGGGTTACTGTATTGTTAGCACTGTTTGCAGTTTCCACGAACAAACTGGTTGGAGATGTTATGTCAAAACGCCGGTTGTTGGTGGCTCGGATGGTGAAGTTTCCCCCTACTCCATTAGTCGTCACAGAAAAGGGCACAGAGAATGGTGTTCCTGGTACCAAGATGCTATTTGAAATAGCCTAAAGAGGGAGTCAGACAACATTACATTACATTACATGTCATTTAGCTGACGCTTTTATCCAAAGCGACTTACAATTAAGACAAAAGCCAGACAGAGAGAGTGTTGGCGATGAAATGCTCCTCTTTTTAGAAAGTGAACATTTTAGTTGCTGCATCTCCTCTCATGTTTGATGTGTTACTGTACCTGTGACAGTGATAGTCTGAGACGGGTACTCACAGTAATAGTCAGATTAGAGGCTCTGAAGTTGATGGATGACTGCCTTTGGAAGACTATTGATGGAACTCTGGGGGTACCGCTGTAATCCTGCCCCTTCACCCGCACCACAAACTCCAATGACGGTATCCTGTCAACATGAACTAAGAAGTTTCCGCTCCCCTGTGGCTCCACGACTCCTTTAATCTCCTCTGACCCCGACGATTCAACCAGAGTGACTTCTGTCACCGTGGCGGAGTCACTCCCCGTTAAAGACACCAACAAGCTAACGTTAACACCTTTTAAAGAAAAAGAATAATGACGGTCTAGTTGATGTTACAGTATTATATCAGCTACCATAAAATTCACATCTTAACAGATTTTATCAGTCTGTTGTTGCAAGCACCATCTTCTTTGATGTGGTGTGTTGGGGTGTCGGCATCAAAGTAAGAGATCAGAACAGACAGAACAAACTCATTAAAAAGGCTGAGTGTGTGGTTGGCACTAAGTTTGCTTCTGTGGAGGAGGTGGTCAGAGACAGAATGCAGGCAAAACTGAGGGCAGTTATGGATCATGACCCTCATCCCCTGCACAAAACACAAACACATTTATATACTTGCCTTATGTCCTCTGCACATTATCCATTATGCAGTCCCACTGTAGTTGTATTGTATCCCTCCTTTTTAAGTGCATTTGTATTGTATTGTGACTGTATCATATTTTATTGTATTGTACTGTATTAATAGTAGTGTTTTATGTTGTAACTATATTTAAGTGCCTGGCTGCGAAGACATCTTCATTTCCCAGTGGAGATTAATAAAGTTATCAATTCCTTTACCAGCTCTGGGACGTGTGTCAAGAGCATCATATCCTGTGAATGTGCCTTGCGTTTCCTCCACAAAGTCAAACAGGAAGTCAATAGGACTCTGACCTGAAAACAAAAAAGTCAGAAGAAAAGAAATAGTAAAGTATTGGACAATTTGAGATTTTGAAATTGTTAGCCTATAAATTTGAGGAAAGGAAAGGGAAGAGAACACACTGGTACCAGAGGGAAACTCTGATATCAAAACGTTCCGTGATAAGACAGCTCTAAAATTTTAACATTTATTTTTTTACATTAATTCAATCAAGGAGGTCTCACCTATGGCCTTGAGAGTATAGGAATTAGTTGACACCATTTTCATTTCCCACAGGCCAACTTCTTTTTTTAGCCGCAGAGTCATGAAGTTTCCAACTGACTGGGATGCAGTGATTAATGGTCCTGTTGTGTCGGTGCTTTGTTGAGATTCACCTTCAAACATTAAAACAATAAGCATGCTGTTAGGAAACAGTTGCAATAATCAATCAAGTGACACACTGTTCTCATATTTCATTGCTTCAAACATTTGTATGTTGAGGTTCATTCCTCATCGCAGAGGCCCAGGGTTCAATTCCAACCTGTGGCAATGTTCTTCATGTCTTCCCCCTCTCTCTCCCCTTTCATGTCTAAGCTGTATTAAAGGCGGAAAGTAGGCAGGTAGTATATTGTGACTTTTTGCAACATAATTATGTTTGATATTTTTGACATAAATATTAATGTCTTTTTTTGACATGCTATGCTATGGCTTTTTTTCGACATAATATACTATGACTTTTTATCACTTTTTTCGACATACTATGACAATTTTTTGACATACCATACAATGACAATCACTTTTTTCAACATACTATGACTATATTTGACATACTATTTTGTATGTATGTATATCCCTTTTTTCAACATACTATGACTTTTTATCGGCATACTATAGCCTACTTTGACTTTTTTATCACTTTTTTCAACATAGTATTCTATGATTTTTTTATCACTTTTTTGACATACTGTATTATGACTATATTTTACATACTACTTTTTAATGGCTTTTTTGACATACAGTGCCTTGCGAAAGTATTCGGCCCCCTTGAACGTTTCGACCTTTTGCCACATTTCAGGCCTCAAACATAAAGATATAAAACTGTAATTTTTTGTGAAGAATCAACAACAAGTGGGTCCCAATTATGAAGTGGAACGAAATTCATTGGCTATTTCAAACTTTTTTAACAAATAAAAAACTGAAAAAGTGGGCGTGCAAAATTATTCAGCCCCTTTACTTTCAGTGCAGCAAACCTCTCCAGAAGTTCAGTGAGGATCTCTGAATGATCCAATGTTGACCTAAATGACTAATGATGATAAATAGAATCCAGCTGTGTGTAATCAAGTCTCCGTATAAATGCACCTGCTCTGTGATAGTCTCAGAGGTCCGTTAAAGCGCAGAGAGCATCATGAAGAACAAGGAACACACCAGGCAGGTCCGAGATACTGTTGTGGGAGAAGTTTAAAGCCGGATTTGGATACAAAAAGATTTCCCAAGCTTTAAACATCCCAAGGAGCACTGTGCAAGCGATAATATTGAAATGGAAGGAGTATCAGACCACTACAAATCTACGAAGACCCGGCCGTCCCTCTAAACTTTCAGCTCATACAATGAGAAGACTGATCAGAGATGCAGCCAAAAGGCCCATGATCACTCTGGATGAACTGCAGAGATCTACAGCTGAGGGGGAGACTCTGTCCATAGGACAACAATCAGTCGTATACTGCACAAATCTGGCCTTTATGGAAGAGTGGCAAGAAGAAAGCCATTTCTTAAAGATATCCATAAAAGTGTCGTTTAAAGTTTGCCAAAAGCCACCTGGGAGACACACCAAACATGTGGAAGAAGGTGCTGTGGTCAGATGAAACCAAAATCGAACTTTTGGCAACAAAATGCGTAAGTTATGTTGCGTAAAAGCAACACAGCTCATCACCCTGAACACACCATCCCCACTGTCAAACATGGTGGTGGCAGCATCATGGTTTGGGCCGGCTTTTCTTCAGCAGGGACAGGGAAGATGGTTAAAATTGATGGGAAGATGGATGGAGCCAAATACAGGACCATTCTGGAAGAAAACCTGATGGAGTCTGCAAAAGACCTGAGACTGGGACGGAGATTTGTCTTCCAACAAGACAATGATCCAAAACATAAAGCAAAATCTACAATGGAATGGTTCACAAATAAACATATCCAGGTGTTAGAATGGCCAAGTCAAAGTCCAGACCTGAATCCAATCGAGAATCTGTGGAAAGAACTGAAAACTGCTGTTCAAACGCTCTCCATCCAACCTCACTGAGCTCGAGCTGTTTTGCAAGGAGGAATGGGCAAAAATGTCAGTTTCTCGATGTGCAAAACTGATAGAGACATACCCCAAGCGACTTACAGCTGTAATTGCAGCAAAAGGTGGCGCTACAAAGTATTAACTTAAGGGGGCTGAATAATTTTGCACACCCAATATTTCAGTTTTTTATTTGTTTAAAAGGTTTGAAATATCCAATAAATTTCGTTCCACTTCATGATTGTGTCCCACTTGTTGTTGATTCTTCACAAAAAAATACAGTTTTATATATTTATGTTTGAGGCCTGAAATGTGGCAAAAGGTCAAAAAGTTCAAGGGGGCCGAATACTTTCGCAAGGCACTGTACTATGCTGTTACTGATTGCAACATACAATGGCTGGGTAGTCTAGTTGGTAGACGGCGTGCACATTTGTTAAAGTTCATTCCTCATCGTAGAGGCCCATGGTTCCACTCTGACCTGTGGCAATGTCCAGCATGACCTCCTCCTTCAATGTCTAAGGTATATTAATGGTGGAAAGTGGGCAGGTACTATGTTGCGACATACCATTGTTAGATTTTTTTTTTGACATACATATTAATGACTTTTTAATCACTTTTTTCGACATACTATATGACTTTTTCAATATACGATACTACGACTTTTTTATCACTTTTTTTGACATAGCCTACTATAGCGTATTTAAAAAAGTTAAGCAAACTATGTTGTCTTTTTGTCATTTTGCCCCCGAGTGAAATGAGGCTATAACAGCAATCTCATCCAGCACAAGCGCTTGTGTCACTTGAAGTGTAGCGCTGTGCTGTTGAAGTGCCTTCCCTCCCTCCGTCCCTCTCCCCCCTCAGTCTTACCCTGAAAATTCACCTCAAAAAGCATAGAAAATGCGAACACAAGATTTTTGTGGAACTTCAATGGGGAATAAAGACTAACAAGACAGATAACAACACTAAACACTACACAAACAGTAATTCTGTTTGTGTTTTGTAAGTCAAATGAAGCCCTGACTATGACTTTTTATCACTTTTTTCGACATACTATACTATGACTTTTTTATAACTTTTTTTGGCATAGTAGACTATGACTTTTTCATGTTGTTTTTTTGGACATACTTTGCTATTAATGATTTCAACATCCAACAGCTGGGTAGTTCAGTTGGTAGAGCACATATGTTGAGGTTAAAATACTACTATTTTTATGACATACTATAGTTTGAATTTTTCCAACATTTTTTATGACTTACTATACAATTACTTTTTTCTGACAAACTATATTATGACTTTTTATGACATAATGTACTAGGCCTTTTTTATGCCATTTTCATTACATACTATATATTTTGACTTTTAATAATATTTTTTACGACATAACATACTATGACTTTAAATATATTTATATGACATACTATATACTATGACTTCTTTCTGAAATTTTTCTGATATACTATACTATGACTTTTTAGGACATTTTTAACGACATACTAAACTCTTTTACATGACATACTTAACTATGAGTCTTTTTTCCTGACATACAATATGACTTTTCATTACATTTTTATGACATATTATAGTATGACCTTTTCTAACATTTTTTATGACTTACTATACTATGACTTTTTATTTCATTCTTTATGACATACTTTACAATTACTTTTTTCTGACAAACTATATAATGACTGTTTTATGACATACTGTTCTATTACTTGTTAGGCCTTTTTTAATGACATACTACTATATACTATGACTTAATACTTTTTAAGACCTACTATACTTAGTAGACTTTTTATGACATACTATATACTATGACTTTTTTATTACTTTTTTATGACATACTATACCATGACTTTATTTAATTTTATTATACCCTATACGATACTATGACTTTTATGACACTTATTACAACATATTATAGTATGCCTTTTTCATGACCTTTTCAATGACATACAGTACTATACAGTGACTTGTTATGATTTTTTATTACATAATATATGCTATGACTTTGTTATGACATTTTTGTAGCATACTATACTATGACTTTGTTATGACATTTTTGTAGCATACTATACTATGACTTAATTTTTTTAATCACATATTCAATGACTTTAAATTAAATGTTTTTTAATTAAAACATACTAACCAGTGTGTCCCTGAGCAAGACACTTAACCCCTAGTTGCTCCAGAGGCGTGCGACCTCTGACATATATAGCTTATATAACACTTTGGATCAAAGCATCAGCTAAATGACATGTAAAACTATATGTTATGACATTTTATTAAATTTTTTTAATATTCTATGCTATGAATTTATATGATTTACATATACAACATACCACTGACATTTAATGACATACTGTACTATGACTTTTTCTGACATTTTTATTACATACTATATACTATGTATTTTTATGACATACCATGACTTTTTTCTGACAAACTATACTATGATTTTTTTTATGACATTCTGTACTATGACTTTTTATGACATTCTTTATGACATACTATATACTATGACTTTAAATGACGTTTTTTACTACTTACTATACTATTACTTTTTTATGACATTTTTGACAACTTACTATACTGTTACTTTGACATTTTTGACGACTTACTATACTATGACTTTTTTGTGCGATTTTGTATGACATTTTTTTATGACAAACTTAACTATGACTTTTTTTCTGACATACAATATGACTTTTCATATAGAAAAAAAAAAGATAAAAACAACATTTTTTCTGACTTACTATGCTATGACTTTTTATTTAATTTTTTTCTGACATACTATACTATGACTTTTTTCTGACAAACTATACTACGACTTTTATGACATACTCCACTATGACCTTTTATTTAAATTAGTATTTCAAGATACTATACCATTATTTTTTTTGAGTTTCTACTGTATGACTTCTTTATGACATACTATACTACGACTTTTTTTATGACAAACTATACTTTTTTAAGGCTTTTAGTCTGGCAGGGGATGATACGGGCCACTGGGCGCATGCAGGTGCAGTCTCCCACCTTTACTTCCACAGTCCTGTTGTTTGGTTCAGGTGTGATCTAGGTTATCTGTCCAACTGGCCACAGTGCTCGAGGTAGCTGAGGCTCGACAACCATAACAGTGACACTAACTTGATCAGGAAAATAATCCTTGATGAAATGTTTCAAAAGTGGTAGGCCAGTAGCTGACTGTGCCTCCACCTGTATCTCCGACTCTGGGTACACCACCTGGGGCAATGATGCATTTAGCCGTGACTGGGTCCAGAGCTGCAACATTGGACAAGATGTAGCCAAGGGGCTTAGAATTGAAGATCCCCTCAATTTTGGCCAAAACAGTCCTGAGTACTTCTTTGGTCACCAACTGGGTGTCCAAGGTTGCCTTGAGTGCTTGTTTCAGAGAACTGATCTCTCCCTCCCAACATCCACCAAAATGGGGGGCACTTGGTGGGTTGAAGCGAAACTGAATCTGCTGCTTAGCCAGTTGAGCATGGAGGTCAGGCCACAGTGTGGTGGAGGCCTCCTGCAACTCATGCTCTCCTCCCTGAAAGTTGGTTCCCTGGTCTGATACGAGCTTGAAAGGTTTCCCCCTACAAGACGAAAACCTCCGAAAAGGCATAAGGAAGGAATCGCTGTCAATTGCACAGAGGAGGTCGAGGTACTCTGCACGATACATTTAAATATGATCCCCACCTCTTTTTAATTTTTCTTCCTATTGTGACCTGGTAAGGCTCAAAGCAATCTACTCCTGTAGAATAAAAGGCTGGTTGGTGCAGATGTAGTCTCGATTTGTGATGATCTGCTATATGTTGCACTTCTGGTCTACATTTGCGGCAAATAATGCACCCTCACTGGTAGCATCGAAGATGGGAACTGTGTCGTAAGTGCCTTTCCACACAGATCCACTGAGTTGTGGTGTCTAGTTTGGGAGCGAGGGTGAGCAAACGGCTACCTTTAAGGAGGGAGAGTTCTGAGGTGAAGAATCTTCTTGTGCCTGCTGGAGGAGGCTTTCCCCTGGTTATATAATCTGCCCGATTGTTGGTCATGACCACGTAGCGCCAGGTTCTGTCATCAGTTAATTCCTGTATTTCAGCCACGTGAGTACCCACTAAGACTTGGAATTGGCTGGAATCCAAAGGAAGCCAAGTGAGCACAGTGGTCAAGTCAGTCCACAGGATAACATGACGGATGGGCAGAGTAAGCTCTGTGGTGAGAACTAGGTGTGGCCTCTGCTTTGGATTCCAGTTTGACAACATAACATGATGTCTCCAGAATCTTCATCTCGGCTATACGCTGCAGCCTGCTCCGGTAACATGGCTAGTCTTCTTTCAGTGCTCCATAGCTGTGGAAGCACTGACTCCTTTGGTACACAGAGCTGAGGCATGTTGGTGACACACAACAGTGGGATTGCATAGCGGTTGACACCATCAATATTCCATCACACTGTCTTAGGTCACAGGTTTCATTGGGGTAATAAGATGGGGGTAGTCAGAACCGATTAGCAGTTCTGCTAATCAGCTGAGCTCATTCAATGTTCTGTAAAGGAAGCCCTCGGAGGTGGCAGTACTTCTTCTGCAGTATACTGACAGGATGTGTGTGTTCAGCTTGTTCAAGTTCTTTGGCTGTGAAAGCTCTCTTGATCCGGTAGACCTGGGGTCTCATTTATAAAACCTGTTACGCAAGAAAAAGTTGCGTGAAGCAGGGTGAAATTTGTCGTCGCAACATTCCTCGCAATAGTCGGGATTTATAAAGAATTTCCATGCGTAAAAATTTTCCCAGTTTTCCGCAAACTTTTGACCACACGTGTGATCGTGCGTAATGCTCCCAAGGTTTTGTAGACTGCGTTTTAGTGATCTCCGATGGTATGCCCGTTTTCCGAACCTAACCCAGTTTTTGTTTTCCTGAACCCAACAATCCCGTTCTTGCTAAACCGACCCAGAGCCAGTCGCGGTGCCCCGCGAGGGGCTGCCAGCAACGGGGAGAGGCAGGGGATCCTCCCACACCGCGCAGCGGAGGAAATGCGCTTTTCCTCCGCTCCTCTCCCCTGCCTCTCCCCGTGAAATGCTGTGTGTGTGTGTGTGTGTGTGTGTGTGTGTGGTCGTGTCTGATTGTAGGTGTCTGTATGTGAATGTTGTCTTTCTGCACCTGCTATTCCCACACAGTTACCATACAAGTTACCAAATTGTTTACCTGTTTTGCACCAATAATGATCCAAAATCTTGTTTCTATTTTTTACCTTTTTAATAATTGAATTTCCTTTCTCACAAAAACCGAAAATGATCATATGATCATAATCTCACAGGGGTAAATGGCAAATATGAACCATAAATGATGTATTTGAGCTAAATCTGTTAAGTATTAAGTCTGTGTAACAACAATATGGACACTACACAAGGGTTACGGCTTCCAAACAGGATTACCGTGGTAAAGTTGGTTTTATATTGGATGTTGGATATTCGACACATTCGAAAAATCTATTATGCAGCTTGCCCTTTCAACCTATTCATGTCAAACCACTGTTGAACTCAACTACTCCTACACATTAAACTTCTATTCATATAAAACATCCTTTCATTTTTAAATGTTTTTTATGTAAAAATGCTATAAATTATTACTGACCTTTTGACCTATTCAGATCAAACCACTTTTGTTGAACTCAACTAACCCTCCTACACATTCATTAGAAGGGCCGAATGAAATGATGTTTTTTTTGAAAAAAGAAGCTTTGTGCAATGTGTAGGAGGGTTAGTTGAGTTCAACAAAAGTGGTTTGAAATGAATAGGTCAAAAGGTCAGGCCG